>NC_065882.2:45647092-46320217 GCF_932274485.2 Patella vulgata | reverse complement strand
GAAGGGCCACGTTTCTTACATTATATCCAAAATTTAAATGATTTCTTAAAGAATTGAAAACATTTTGATTTATTATTAAAGTGGTTTAGCAGTTTAAATTAATCATATTAATGATTAATCAGACTATTCGATGTGTGATAATATATTGACACAAATGTTTATTCAGACGATGCGACGCGTGGTATATTGGCGCTACTAGTGTGGGAGCTAGGTCAAGTTTTATCTCAAATTTGCGTAAACTATAAGTTTGGTTAAGTGTTCACAAAATATGGATTTCTAGCGTTTTTCATTTATGTGCTTTAGTCAGTAGCAGATCTAGAAGCCGAGAATAGGTGTGTGTGTTTGGGGGGGGGGGGCAGTTCCAAATCTAGGGCGCCATCCACAATCCCACCCCACGATGAATGTCAACAAAATACTGATACTGGCTATAACACTGATCAACCTGGAGTAGGGGGGCGGGGCCTTCTTCCCCTGAGAATATTTGAAAAACTGAGTCAATGTCCTGGCATTTGAGGTCTTTGCTGGGAGCAAATTTTAATTCTCGTGTAATAGGACCAGAAGTGGGAGTCAGTGGGACAGAATCTCGAGACCTGCCTGTCAGTTCCACATCTTCTGTAAGTTGACTCAATAACAAACCTAACGATTCGGCCATCCATCCCCACCCCAAAGTGTTGACAGGACATTTGTACAGTCTGTTGCCCAACGAACAGTAGTCCAGGCAAGATAGCATAAGTGCAATAGAAACCCGTGGTCAAATTGGCCAAAATCCAAAATGGCCGCTGGTTTTGGCTTCCAATTTCCACAAAATTATCATAATATGATCGAGTTTGGTATCACAATATACGTTTTCGGGGTAACTGAATCCATCTCCATACACACTTTTGTGATAAGTCAATATTAGGGTTATTCAAAATGGCGGTCAGTCTTGGCGGGAAAATTCGAATTTTACATAAGGATCAAGTAGCTTGATTTAGTGATTAAGTGATTCCCCTGTGTCAATATAGGAAGAATTCCATTTAGGGATTTAGATTTCTGATTAGGGATAGAAGATTAATGATACACTTAACTTAGACCTAATACAATGATAGGGGTATGTCGACTGTGGCCACTCCCAGGTCACTGCGGAAGCTGATCATGCCTTTTGAAGCACGTTCACAAAATGATTCAATTGTTGAGACACAGATGGATACAGCATCGCCTGTTTGTCAGATATGCAGTGAACCATATGATAATTAACAGCCCACCTTTATTCCGAAAATAACGGGTATTGGGGGCTAAGCTGAGAAATTATGGTCGTGATTTTAAACTCGGTGAAAAATAACATGTGGAATGTCGCAACTTTCACTTGCACAATGTTGTAACGCTATTGAAGTGGAGGAGCATGTATCAAGGTCTAGACTGTCCGTGGTACCAAAATTCATTTTTGCGGACCGATGTCTCTTACATGATCTGTTGGAAAGACTAACAGAGGGTCCATTACAACAGATATAATCGGTGACCGCTGTTACAACACCGATTTTTTAGACATGCCAAGACTGGACAATAGACAACTGGACATTAATCTAGTTGTATTTTACAAAATATCAACATTGAGGCTGGTGTCTCTAAATAGATGATACTCGTTAATTACTTGCACATTTAACATATTTATAAAGCATCTAGCATTGAAATTGCACATCACTCTGTGTAACCTAAGCAAAAAATCTCATTGCAGAGTCGTGCTTGGCAGGTAGTCAACCGCCTACCTTGCCCTCATAAATGCAAAAACAGAAATTTGAAATGGTTGATAACGCTCAAATCCCATGAGATTTTCTACCTGGGTATAGGGGAGTGGGTGGATGTGACTATGTGCGCTCCCTTCCGAAATTGTCCCCTCGAATTTCGAAAGATTTACCTTAAATAGTCAAGGAAATGTCCACCCTAATGAAAACAGTGTGCCCCCCTTTTCTGCTGCCCTTCCCTTGTTCAAACAAAACCCAGAGATACTAAAAACCAATCGCACTCAATGTACGTACAGATTTTCTCCATTGATGTAAGGGCCCCATGCAAGCTCTATCAGACGCTAATTTCCACGGATGACTTCCAGCATAGATTTCAAGGTCGGATTATTATGTCCATAGTATTCAAATCAATTAATTTGTCTTAATTTTATTTATTTATTTAAATGAATTTATAAAAATTGCAACACGGGAACGTTTTTGCCGATTAGCATATTCAATGCCAATACCTTAACCGGCACCACGAGCTCTATTGACATTTAATCTGTCACCACTAACTACCTTGGCCTGGCCTAAAGTGTATCTCGATGGTCTTCTCGTTCTTGGGGTTGTCAGTCTACTTTCAATTCTACCCCCAACCCTCCCCTCATTAGGGAACAGAATGGACTTAATCATAATCCCTTAACCAAGTGTCAATGTATGGTATGTCATGGCTCACATATACGTCAATTTGATTCTATACCATGTGCAACAGAACTCAGATTTTCACGAAATTTAGTTGATACTTGATGTGTGCCATAGTATTAATCTTCAAATCTCCAATGAGATTTCCACATGTGATGACCCAGGGGGACCAGTTAATTACCAAGATGAGAAAATGTGTCAAAAATGGAATCAGCTGCCTCCAAAACGGACATTTTGACATCAAGTGTTGTCATTTTGTAAAATTCGAATTTTCCCGCCAAAACTGACCGCTATTTGGAATTTTTTCCCAATATTGACTCCGCGGTATAACTAATCCTCAAAATGTGTATGGAAATGGATTCAGCTACTCCAAAAGGATATATTTTGATACCAAACTCGATCATATTATGATAATTGGATAAAAATTGGCATTTTCCAGTCAAAACTGGCGGTCATTTTGGATTTTTGTCAATTTGACCCATTTGGGCACGGATTTCGGACTGGGATTTTCTTTTCTTGTGGTGATAATATACGTCTCGACCGACCACATTGCATTGCTATCTGTAATTTTTTCGCGTCATCTCAGCACTATCATATTCGCGGTTATAGTGAACCACCCAATTAGTAGTAACCAGGCATTTTAACTCAATTTCGCACCATTCCGGGCAATTCCTGCAATAGAAATGCCGACTTATTGTAATATCAATGAAATAGTTTAGAATTAATAAATAAGCCAATGTTGTACCTCTTTGGTCGGACTTTTCACCGACGAAGCATGGGGACGCCTGACTTTCTCGGGAAATGATGGTGACCTACACATTGTTTCTGACGACTTTGTTGAGGGTGTTTTTGGCACTTTAAATTGTGCGAAATCTAGTTATTTTTTGCTAATGATTCGCCGACTCGGGGAATTATTGTTCACAAATTTCTTCTGTCTCCGTGAACAAAATGTCTACTACAAATTGCAATGTGTCAACGAGCACATTATGGTGTTTCCATGCCTTTTTATCTTTTAAATTCCGAAGATAGAAAAATTTAACATCCTCTGGGTGTTAATATGTTGGAGTTTTTTTCCTTTAAAAGCACCTATATAATACGCTTGACGAACCATTTTAATCAACTTTTTTATTTTAGAAATAGAAATATTTTCCAATGTAACGTTGACCTGTACCATCATGTGTACTGCAGGAAGTTGCCAAGATCAAGTGTGCATGACGTCACGCCATCCTTTTCTAAGATCACTATATTATAGACCTTTCACTAAAATTTATGCTTGATAACGTTAAGAGGATACCTGTCGAAACGTTGTGCTTTTAGAATAAAACTAGTGATTGATCTCCCATTTAATTGTGTTATTTTTAATGTGAAAATACTGCTGCTGGGTTGGGGTTTTTTTAAATCTCGACTCAAGATTTCGTCATCTGACGTAGGTGTTACGCAGCGTCACTGTGGCGTCACCACGGAATCACCCTACACATTGACCCTACACACAACCTACGCCAGGGTAACGTAGGCCCGTGTGAGACAGACTTTAGACATTAAAGTATGTATATTTCATTAGTTAGATTAAACATGCATTATACCAAGAGCTAAATCTGCCTATTGCAGATCTTTCTTTAGACCTGAAATGTTATCTAAATTATTTATTAGACATTTATTAACTTACCAAAACCATAATCAACTTTCGATGCCATCGGATGCCTGCGATATTTCGTGGGTTCAAATACGTTTTTTTGCTGGATGCGGTTACGGTAAAAAATGGATAATTGAGACATTGTTTATTACAACGGTATTAATGACAATCGAGGCTAGCTTTTATTATATCGCCGATTTCTTGGCCCAGATTCAGAGTGAAGTAATTTGACTGAAATTTTCAAAATATTCTCTTTTCAATATCTGTTTTTAACTATTATAGCGAGAACTTTCAGCTCTTTATCTAATCTTACCTATTGTCGCTTTAAGTACAAAAAGATATTGTTTTTCATCTAGTGAGACTGTATACACGTAGATTTATTCTTTTCACGATTAAACGAGCTAGTAAATATTATTGAGGATCATCCATAAATTATTGTAGACCATATAATACTTTATCTTATCTATTAATAGGTCAGTGGTAATCGCCATATAAATCATAAGAATTACACTTAGTTTAATTTTAGTACGCTATAACAGAAGCACGTGTCGTATCGGAAGACATCAACTCAGAAACATGTGAGTAATTTTATTTTCAAAGGACATCCGTTGGTTCTTAAATGTACAGCAGAAAATGTTAGCCATGTGAAATCCCCAAAATGAGACGTGATATCAGGTGTTTAGAAAGAGTAAATATACCCTGCATTGTGTACCGTCACTACCTATACCTTAAAGATAGATTATGGGAGATTAGATAAAGAACTGGCAGTTCTCACTTTAATAGTTAAAAACTTGATAATGTAAAGGGAATTTGCTGACAATTTCAGTCAAATTGATCCACTCTGAACCGAGAATTTAGCGATTGAATTTTCGTCCTAATCCAGTAAATATCGTAGACTAGCGATGACACCGAGAGTTGATTATTATCTGGATGAGGTAATTAGTCTAATTAATAATTTAGATAACATTTCAGGCCTAAAGGAAGACCTGCAATAGGCAGATTTGGCTCTTGCATAAAGTATGTTTAAAGGAGCGATATGATTTGTACCTGGCGCACCCACCCAGTGGTTTAAATACAAAAGTATAACAACAAGAATTATTGATATTCTCACATCAATTAATCTCCATAATCGCAGACCTTTTCGTCAAAAGGTACGTCGTATGCTTCTGTATACTATAAGTTTATGTGGTGGGGTCTATTTCTTGTGTGATATTTTACGGGAGCATGCCCATCTTCTACCCACATACTTATAATCAAAAGAATTAAGGATATATCGACGTTAAATACTGTCGACGAAATAATTTTCCCGATTTCAGTGATGGTGTTTATTGAATACTTGTCACATGACAACCCTCTAGCGCCGATCCAGGAAGTTTCGGACGGGTTATTGTTTTATTTTTCTTATTAAACTAATGACTTGTTTATATCAGCGCTTGATCTCGAAAAGTGATTAGTATGCGATTTCACATTGATACATCGTCCTTTTATCCGACTTATAATGATATTAATAATTATTCCAAAAGTACATGTATTGAAAATATTTTATCGACCAGAAAAAAAATCTCCACGTGTTCTTAATGGTTATGAATAATTTGACAAAATGTGAATATGATTATCGATTATATTCATCATAATTAATTTAGCCTACATAAAGTGGATTCTATTCTATGTATCTTTCGTTAAATCAATTAAGTCAACGCACCAGCTGATGACAAAGCACAAACTATTACCATATCTAGATTTACAATAATTATACTTAGTAGGATATGTGGAGTTTAACGGGGGTGGGTGTGGTATAGTTACTCATTTTCGAAAATCTGATACTATTTCACTAATGTGGTACTGATTATTTTCACATATTCCACAAATTATAAATTTAATTTTGCCTTTTCGTTAATGGATCTTTGCACTTAATTGTCTCTTCGGATCTATTGCGTACCTATATTGTATTATGCTTATTCTTACTCACCTTCGATTTCCCGGTTGTACGTGACAAGGAGTAGGGTCGCCTGTCCAACCTCGTGGGTTTTCTCCGGGTAATCCGGTTTCCTCCCACTGCTAAAGACCCTTACGCGCAAGCGAATTGTTGAAATAAAAAAAATGAACCATATGTTAGTCCCGAAATGACCTAATTTGTGTCGAGTGGACGTTAAACCCCATCTCTCTCTCTCTCTCTCTCTCTCTCTCTCTCTCTCTCTTACTCACCTGATACCACTTTATAAGTTCACATATATAGCTAACAAATTATGTTGATACCTTGACTATGTAGTACAGCAATCAAGTCATAGATTTTCGATTTGCTTTCCTGTTTCCATGCAGTGTAAGATTTCCGCGTCCTTGTTACCATGTGGTTGGGGTACGCCATTTTCTTTTCAATTTTGCAAAAATGATCATTCATATCTTTAGACGACTGATGCGAAAAATCGTTAAACTGACAACGTTTACCGGAACATTATATCGATATGTAAAGGTGCTGTCAGGCACAAAGTTTCGAAGGGGGAATAATAAAGAAGTCATAAAAATGTTAACAATGTATATTCAGTGCATAAATAGCTCAACACAAAAGCAGATTCAAGGAAATTTACTATTTTCCATATAGACCCTTAATATTTAATCCAGATGATATTGTGATGGTACTCCATACAAAAAGTCTAAAAGTAGTCCCTTGAAAACGGAGGATATTAGAAAAAAAATAGTTTGATTACATCTGTCCATTTTAATTTGAATATGAAATATTTATCTAAGAGTATAACATGATTTAGAAATTCTAATTTTGACTTGTTTTCAAATTTATTTATATCATCGTGTAAATTATAATATCCAAAATGTATGACAGCTTGTTTAATAAATTTCATATAGATTCTTTTAGAATAAAATGTCCTTTGGCTTAAATGTATCTGAATGAACAATATAGAATAAATTCAAATTATTTATTATATCAGTATATATTCTTAATTTATAATCATCATTACTCGCACATATCAAGTATTTCGTTTTCAATATTTAATTTGTGATTTCATTAGAAGACTCAAGAATGTGCCTCGGTTTTTTATTATTAAAATTTGTATTTTGGGTTCCTTGCCAGGTTCCCACTCCTGCTCCACTGACAAAGGGAAACCATGCCGGAATACCCCTGCCAAAACCTGGATCCAGGCGTGCAAGTAAACAGAATGTGTGTAACTAGAACGGAGCATTATTCAACACTATCAACGCAGTTTAGGAATAAGGGTGTTGTGTCAAAATCAAAACATACTTTCATAATATAGCGTAATTTGTAAGCACATTCTGTACCACCAATTCTCACTTTCTTAAAATACATTTGCCATTATACCGTAAGCAGATGTAGGGGTTAATATAGGCAGGGGCGTGCGTATCGAATTTGTTTTTTGTTTTTTTTTTTGGTGGGGGGGGGGTGTTTAGGAAACGTGAGACCGACTGATGCAACAGGCCCCTAATACGAGGGACGCAGTCACTAGCCGTACATGGCAGGTGCGAGCTTTCTAGGGAGGTCCGGGGGCATGCTTCCCCTGGGAATTTTTGAATCTAGAATTCTGATGGTCAGAAAACATTTATAACATGAGTAAAATTGAGTACTACCCATGGGAATTCATGTTATTTATTAAGAATTTTGCAAGTAGGTAATGTCTTGGAATTGTGATGAATTAATCACTAATTAATGTGTCAACATACTGTTCACAAAAAATTGCTTTGATCTATTTAGTAAGTCGTTTTCTAGAATAATTTGATTGAAGTGCCTCTCTGATTTTGAAACCGTACTGACGATTTGTTTTGTTTTATTTGTTGCTTTTTGTTTTGGTTTTTTTTTTGTTGTTGCTTTTTTTTTTTTGCTGTTTAATATATTTTGGCATTCTTTCATTTAGTCGCTGATGCATAATTTTGCGGCCGACTGCACTTAATTATTTCATTTCCTGGGGGAAATACCCCCACCCCCACCCCCACCCCCGCATTTACCCCCTTGAATTGTATGTAGTTCGTCTATTTATACCAATTCTCTCTGTGTCTCTTTTCTCCCCCTTTGCATGCTCATTTCTGTTGATTTTTGGTCTGGAATGGATGAAGAGGGTTTGAATTAACATTTTCTGCCAGGTAAATATTCATGATTTGGAGGCGGAAGGATAACGGGGTTATCAGGTTGGCTACGGTGATATGTACGGCAACTAGTTACATGTTTGTAGTATGCTTCTTCAAGTTTGTGTATCTCAAAATACAAATTTTAGTGCAAAGACATGACTATTTGTTCCTCTGTCTGTAGTGAAAAGCATTCAGCCCAACCAAAATTTGGGGAAAAGATGGAGGTGGGCAAAGAGGCCAGAATTAACATTGAAGTCAATGTGGAAATTAATGGTGGTCTGCCTCCATAAAGGAGCATGTGGAGTGATTCGGAAACAGAAACCACCAAGAGCAAATATGTGCGAGGGCGTTGTTTACTATGAATGTCACGTGACCTAGTATATTTTCGGTTAATTGATGGAGATAACACCATACGTAGAAGAAAGGAGGATATAGCGGTATAAATCATACTGAAGTGTATCATTAGGGGTAAAATATGCATTTTTTTTTTGTGTGTCTTTTTAAACGCCGTGAATGAAAATAAGTAAATAAATACACGAAAAAATATGACACAATTATGCAAAGATTATACTTTTTTAATAACATAGGACGACGATGTAACTTCAGGGAATTCTGAGTTTAAATTTTGTGTGATATATACATATATGTGGTATATGTTTGTGTAGGCCTAGCGTAAAGTGTATCGTGTCAACGACATGGATGTATGTCGAATATGTCGACTACTATTTTAAGACCTCACTTTATTATAGTCAGGTGAACTTCATATGACACTACAGTCAGTCACAGAAACAGGACAAATAGTGAGCGACCGTCTGTTATTTTCTCTGTTGTTATTTTGAATATTTGCAGATAAAAGTTCCCATTTCTTAGTCGAAAGTAATTAAGGGTGTCGATTAAAAGAAAATAATACCCGGTATGGTAGTAGGCTTTATGCGATACTACTATTTATATACATTATACTGTAATGTTTTATACACTTCAATGAGTCCAAAGGTCGCCGTTCCGTGAATTTGAGATTAATGAGCTGTATCTCGGGATAATTTAATATTTACTGACATCAGTGACCAGGGCAACTCAATACTACAATTCACTATTTTTTAATTCAGGCTAGACTATGGTATTTCTATTTCATTATGATCTGTTAGGGAGTGTCCTATGTATCACTGACTAAATCATTTGCACATAATAACGGTATAAAACGCTTTTCTTGTGTTCAATAGAACTAAGACTTTTTGTCCCCCGCCTTTCGAAGAAAGCAGGGGACTATTAAAATGGGTTCGTCCGTCTGTCTGTCAGTCCGTCTGCCTGTTGGTCCGTCCGTCCGTCTGTCTGTCCGTCACACTTTTTGGGACACAATAATTCTTCTAATTGACCGAGAATGTGCAGACTTGGTGTAGGTGTTTATTAGGTCAATGCCTTGAAGGAGTTCGAAGATGAGCATTTTCTGCTTAGGGTAAGCAGAGATAAGCAATTTGATTGGTTGATGCTTTGGGACACGATAACTATAGTTCTAATTAAGTGAGAGTGATGAAACTTGGTGTATAGTTTCATCACATCAATACCTTGACTAAGTTCGATAATGAGCATTTTCTGCTCAGGGTAAGCAGAGCAATAAGCAATTTGATTCGCCGAGACTTTGGAACTCAATAACTCTCCTTCTAATTGTGCTAAAATATTCAAACTTGGCGTAAGTGTTTATTAGGTCAATGCCTTGATGGAGTGTGAAGATGAGCATTTTTTGTTTAGGGTAAGTAGAGATAAGCAATTTGATTGGTTGATGCTTTGGGACACGATAACTTTAGTTATTATTAAGTGAGAGTGATGAAACTTGGTGTATAGTTTCATTTCATCAATACCTTGACTAAGTTCAATGTTGAAAATTATCTGCTTAGGCTAAGGAGCAATAAGCATTTTGATTGGTCATCACTTTGAAACATAACAACTCTGCTTCTAATTGGGGTAGAATGTTTAAATTTGATGTAGATGTTCGTCTTGACTGAGTTCAATGATTAACATATCGAGCTAAAGCAAAGCAGAGATAAGCAATTTCCTTGGTCGATGCTTTGGGACAAGATAACTTTGATTCTATCTGATAGAGAGTGATGAAACTTAGTGTATAGTTGATAATCAGTTTGATTGCTCGATACTTTTGAAAAAAATAGATGTGCGATTAATTAATAGGTTGCATCTATTTATTTGAGGATTTCGGCGGGGGACATCAGCCTCACTGTTGGCTTGTTTCTATTTGAGAATCAATCATGGTGACATTTTCAAGTGAGGTAAACTTGGTGTATAGTTATCCATACCTTGACTAAGTTCGATACTGAGCATTTTCAGCTCAGGTTAAGCAGGGTGATAAACTAATGCAAGTAATTAATGAGTGGCATATATTTATTGTGGTATTGAGGTCGACGATTGAAAACATTGGAATTTATCCAGGCGTTAGTGGGCATATTGAAAGGTTGGTTGATAACGCTGAAGTAAAATTGTCTTGTATTTCTTGTCTCTTTAACTTCTAGAAATGGGTGTCGACCCTTTTATCAGGATATGCTAACCTGGTATAACTTGTCATTTGATGATTCAACAATGATAACAATAAATTTTGTGGTATTTTTGTGGAATCGTAAATACGGAATAGGCTTCTTTCTTTTTTTCAGATAACAAAATGGAGTATATTTATGGTATAAACGACCAGATTATCCAGACGACAGGTATTTTGCTTGCTATAAATCTTAACGCCCATAGATCAAGCGACATAGATAGATCTTATAATAACCTACAATTCTACCATCATTATACAATGGTTCATTTCAAGTTGGCCTAATTTTGCACTCGTGGAACACAAATTAAATGATGTTTAACGACGCGTCAGCATGGGGACACACTGTCTTACTGATCTAAAACACGCGTTTTGTCAAGCCACCGATCAATGTTCTGTATCATTAGCAAAGTTTTTGACATAGGGGTAGGGGTCTTTAGCAGTTGGAGGAAACCGGAGAACCCGGAGAAATCCCACGAGGTTGGACAGGCGACCCTATTCCCTGGCACGTACAAGTGGCCAATTCAAACCACGCCCCTTGACTTAATCATATACCTTATGATGCAACGTACGACGCGCTAACCATTCGGCCACCCAACCCCCTCCATCTTACATCGATGTGAAGATCGATGCACGAAACCAGACAATAAATCATTTACCTCTGCATCACCAATTAACTAAATCGCTTTTATTTGGTATAAATAATCAAGCTACATTGAATACTTTTAAATATTACATTTATAAATACTTTGATGTCACAAGTCGTTTCAATATAATCTAAGTCTTTCTTTTGTCTGATCATTTTGGTTAAATTTAGTTACAAAATATCACCTCTGCTGTGCATACAATTTATTTTCTTTATCTGACTAATATGTACACCTGTCATACAAGCTGTTACCAATTCCGAGTTTATCCGTTTGAAATAAGATAGTGTTTCTATGAAATAAAAATAAATCAAACGTACGAATTCAGAAAGATCTATAAACTGCAGCAAGTGGACAGGAAGTGTGCTCTTGTACGTCGCTGCCAAAGTTAAAAGTGAACAAACTGATCACTATAGCAAACAGAACATACTCCTCACAGTGATTCGTTTCATGTATCTACAGTTTTCATTGAATGTTATACCGATCAACACTATCTTGAGGACCATCTAACTTTTGAAATGCTACAATTTCCATGATAATATGATTTCTTTTCTTTCTATTTCTAGATTCGCGTGTAAAAAACTGGTTATTCATGGAATCAGTTTTTCCAACTTTATCAATATTAACAACGTATTACTTCTGCATAATCTATGGACCCAAGTTTATGGAAAATAGAAAACCATTTAATTTAAAGGCTGTATTATTATTGTATAATATAGCAATGATTATCCTCTCTACATATTTATTCTTTGAAGTGAGTCCTTTTATTTATTTTATTTGTGGATTTAATGTAGACCTGGAGATCATTGAGTTATTTATAGTTGTGCACGCCATTCGACCGTATAAAGGTATGTCGCCGACTATCGAGGTGGAGGGGGCGGGGGCTTTTAAAACACCCAAGAAAGAGCCTATCTTGATAAACATTATTAAGTTAAAACGTTAAAAATTTTAACGTAGACTTGGAGATCGTGGAATTGTTTTTAAAAAATATGATAAATATCGCCGAATATCGATAGAAACGGGGATGATCCGTTCATCTATAAAAGACACAAGAAAGAACCCACCTTGATAACAATGAGCAAAAACTATGTTCCTCTCATCCCTAGGACAAGAGTGAAAAAGTAGTAGACAATGACTTTCATCTAATATTCCGAAATATTAATCATTTATATTCAGACTTTATTTTATTGAGCTTCTCCAATCTATCTTGCCTTTATTATTGAACTGAAACCATTTTTGTTGTAGCTTTTAATAGTATCTATACAGGGAGGTTATAATTTAGACTGCCAATTACCAGATTATTCCGATAATCCCTTTGCTATACGGGTAAGTTAAATATATATTAATGTAATATGAATGTATATATTCTGATTTAAATTTCATTTTATTGCAATTTCTAATCAATTATGTTCGGTGAAATTAGTGAACAGTCTAAAGTGAACGACAGTCGTTTACGCCTGCATAGTCCATTCTACAGGTTTTGTTGTGTTGTTTTTTTTGTCCCCCGCCTTTCGAAGAAAGCAGGGGACTATTAAAATGGGTTCGTCCGTCTGTCTGTCTGTCTGTCTGTCTGTCTGTCCGTCTGTCTGTCCTTCTGTCTGTCCGTCTGTCTGTCCGTCACACTTTTTGGGACACAATAACTCTCTTCCTAATTGGGCTAGAATGTTCAAACTTGGTGTATGTGTTGATTAGGTCAATGCCTTGATGGAGTTCGAAGATGAGCATTTTCCGCTTAGGGTAAGCAGAGATAAGCAATTTGATTGGTTGATGCTTTGGGACACGATAACTCTCTTCCTAATTGGGCTAGAATGTTCAAACTTGGTGTATGTGTTGATTAGGTCAATGCCTTGATGGAGTTCGAAGATGAGCATTTTCCGCTTAGGGTAAGCAGAGATAAGCAATTTGATTGGTTGATGCTTTGGGACACGATAACTTTTAATTGAGCTAGAATGTTCAAACTTGGTGTATGTGTTTATTAGGTCAATGCCTTGATGGAGTTCGAAGATGAGCATTTTCCGCTTAGGGTAAGCAGAGATAAGCAATTTGATTGGTTGATACTTTGGGGCACGATAACTCTCTTCCTAATTGAGCTAGAATGTTCAAACTTGGTGTATGTGTTGATTAGGTCAATGCCTTGATGGAGTTCGAAGATGAGCATTTTCCGCTTAGGGTAAGCAGAGATAAGCAATTTGATTGGTTGATGCTTTGGGACACGATAACTTTAGTTCTAATTAAGTGAGATTGATGAAACTTGGTGTATAGTTTCATTACAGTAATACCTTGACTAAGTTTGATAATGAGCATTTTCTGCTCAGGGTAAGCAGAGCGATACGCAATTTGATTGGTCGAGACTTTGGAAAACAATAACTCTCCTACTTTGATTGTTAGACTATAAGTAAAGATATACTGTTTGATTGTTCAATACTTTGTAAAAGATAATTTGTGATAAATTTATATGTGTCCTCTAATTATTTTCCTATTTCGGCGGGGGACATCAGCCTCACTGTTGGCTTGTTTAAATTATTATTATGTTATTTGTGAATCGGACATTTTTAAATACTTCCGCATTGTTTTATGTGGTATTTTTTCTTCGTTCATTACAAATGGCACTCGAAACCATAGAGTACACGACGTCGTGTACTAAAATGTTCATTGTGTCTTAAATATTGGATATTAGGATCCAATATTTTCATGGTAAGATAACATCGATATTGATTGAAATGGAACACTATTTTAAAATTATTATTCGTGGTTTTGGATAATATTGAGTTAGAGATTTAGCTACTTCAATACGCACATTATCTATACATTGATTTTATGGACAGAGCGGGCAATAGTAGATTTTAAAAATACATGAAAAATAAGAATTATACGTTCTAAATAAGAGTAATGTAGTTATATCAGGAGGTCCCTGGTACGACCACAGTGTTGGCCGAGAAAGTTCTTTCCAATGATGCAAGGAGAGGTACCTAGAAAGGGGTAGTATTTAGTCATTCGGAAAACGGATATCCCGTGTACACGTTGGCGTGTACATTAAAGAACACTTACTTGACAGTTGGAATTCGACGAAAAATATATTTTAGAGTTGTATTAAAATTTGTGAAATCTGATCTTATTATTTCAGATGGCTCGGGGACATTGGCTGTATTTTATAACCAAATTAATAGAATTACTAGATACGGTAGGTGTGGAAATATACTTTTATTAAAAACAAAATTAATGATAGGCCAATATTATAGGTCAACAAGCCAGATTGTATCTCAAAACTAAATATTGTGTACTGTTTTAATATAAACATCCGGGGTTTTAAAGAGAACTTCACAAAGACTTGCCTTGTACAATGAAATATCGGAATTATCAGTATTTTATTTATCTAAGACAGGTAAAGATGGCGGCAGGAAAGCAAAATAAAGTAATGTAAACTACAAACAGTTATCACATTTCCCCTTGACAAAAACCTTGTGAACGAGAATAGTCTACTGTTTTTAACACCCCCCCCCCCCCGTTACCATTTTGGGCAGAAATTTGTTTCCTATGAATCATTTGGGCCATGAGATGACGAACCCTATCATGCACAGTAGATGCTACGTACTTGATAGATGTTTCAATTTTTTTAACAGCTTTTGTCAAGCTTGTGAACACCATAGAGGTCAGATTTCTTGAAGGCTACTTTCGTTATCAGTTACATTAGGTCAAAATCCAGCTTTTCCTTTTGGATAACATGCTGTGTGAGCGTATTTCCAGGCTTGTTGTAGCTAACTTTTCTGTTTGCGAAAATTGATCTGTTGTAAATTTACACATCGTGACAACATCATTCTCACATGTTATCATCGTGATCTGATATTGTTATATTTAGAATTGCAAGATTATAGTGTATCTCCCAAAGGAGATTTAGAGCCAATGTGACTCAGCGAGTAAGGCGCTGACTCTCTAACCAGGAGGTAAGGGGGTCGATTCCGGTGTTGGCTAAGAGAGGATTTTCCAGCATGGTTTCCCCTGCCAGTGCTACAATATAGGACCCAATAAAACCAAAAATGACACATCAATTAAATTATGGCATGCGCCACATAAAATTCTACCGAGGGAGGAAACAGAAAACTTTGGTAACATACTTTTTAAAATATTTTTTTTATGAAAAATGTTTTAAATATTATGCACAATACTAATGTGCTGTTTTGAATATAGGGATAATATTGTAGATTACATTATGGATTACTTAAAATCCCATAAAACATTATGGATTACTTACAGTCCCATTCCTTCTTATGCTGTCCTATGAAATCTGTTTCTTCCACTTAATAACCATTTGGCAGCAAAACATCATTTGATGTTTACCTTTTAAGGGTTAGATTCGTCTTTTTTCCAAATTGTTTTTTTAGATGGAGATATCTCGACAACTAATTGAATTAAACATCTCAATTTTTCACAGATTGCCACTTCAGTGATTGAATTGAATGAAACATTGTTACCAAATGACATTGTCTTGATATCTGTAACTCTATGTTTGTATTTTTCATTTCAGATTTTTTTTGTTCTGAGAAAGAAGAATAATCAAATATCAACATTACATGTATTTCACCATTTAATTATGCCATTTAGTTGGCATTTTATTGTGAGATATTTGGGTGGTGGTAGTGGTGAGTTTCACTTGCTTTATTTTACTATAAGACCATGAAATAAAAATTTAAAACGATTTTCTATTAAAACACAATACCTGCGTTCACAGATTTAACATATTTGATGGAATTGGTTAAACAGGTTCAAAATATAATTTGAAAAATATTGTGAACGCTCCAGACAAGTAACTGCTGTGGTCGTATGTTCTGTTACCTTGCAATTCTTACTTATCAATTCTCTGTTCGCTTTGAGGTCTTAGTTTAGATGAAAGGCCTGGCCAGGGTTGTTGGAGAACACTCTAGTAGAGAGTTGCCCACAGGTTTATACTGTAATAAACCGTTGCAGTAGAGTTACATACGGGTTAATACTATAATAAAGTTGGGTGGTTGGAGAACATTCTAGTAGAGAGTAAACAGTTTGATGGTTGGAGAACATTTTAGTAGAGAGTTACATACCGGTTTATACTATAATAAACAGTTAGATGATTGGATAACACTCTAGTAGAGAGTTACATAAAGTCAATGAAAAGAAAATAATCAATTAGATAAATCAAGTCCTGGATGTTATAAAATGGGTACTAATAAAAATGGGGAAACCAAATAGACACTAATCTATGCTTTTTCATTCTAGTCTCCTTGGACCCAGCCAAACCGGTACTGAATCAATCACCGAAATCGACCTCGACACCAACTAGCCGCGTACTTTGGCAACCCCACAAAGAGCACTTTAAACCGGTACCCCAGTAATGTAATCATTGGTAATAGTAAAGACTGACATTTTTTTTATTTTCAGTATTTTTCTTACCAATGATAAACAGTTTTGTACACATATTAATGTATGGATATTATTGCTTGTCTGCTCTGGGCCCTGCGATTCAGCCATACCTATGGTGGAAAAAATATTTAACAAAAATACAAATGGTTAGTATATAGTTTTAATTTCTTAATGAGTATAATATGGGCTTTACCTACCGTAGTTAGAATGTAGGGCGAAAGTTATTTTTAGTCTTTCTCACCCTTTTCCTCCCTTTTGCATGGCGATTTTTGTTGCCATTTTGGTGTAGAATCGCAGAAAAGGGTTTGAAAATATATTTTCTGCCATTTTTTTGGTGAATATTCATGATTTTGAGGCGGAAGGATACAAGACTTGAGAGGTTGGTTAGGTTGAAATGTAGGGTCAAAAATTGCATGTTTACTTTTCTCTACTTCCAGCTTGTGTATCTCAAGTTTTCCATAGTGAACCTCATACGTGCTTTTGGGCAAGAGGTTGCCACATGTTCCTCCATCTGTGATAGAAAGCGTTCTACCAAACGAAAATTTGGGAAAAAGTTAGACCTTGTCTAAGTGACGAGAATTAACATTAACGTCAATGGGGAAATCATTAGAGGTCCCAGATGGGTTATTTCCCCTGAATTAGAGAATCAGCTTCAGACCAACTGATTTATACTCTTGCTTACTTAGAGTCACATCTTAATGTTAGTTTTTGAAAGATTTTCCACTTTACACGCGCCTGTGGTACTGGCACCAATCAAAGGGAAAGTAGTGTTCATGCGATTGTCGGCTTTGCCAAGCTTTGTTTAAACACAATTTCATATTCCTCTCTAGTCATGGGATGGGATGGGGGATTGGTAGGGTTCTCATATGTGGAATAGCAGAATGCCTCTCTTCATCGAAAACTGGGACTGTTTGAAATTTGAAATACCAAGCTTAATTGGATATCTTTTCTTTTTTTTTCAGACCCAGTTTGCTATGATTATTATACACACGGGCTATAATTTGCTTCGCCCAAGTTGCAGATTCCCTAAATTTGTAATGGTTTACTGCATCATTATCACGAGCATTGTGGCAGTCTTGTTTGGAAACTTTTACTATCAAAACTATATAAAAAACAACAGCAAACGTAACGCTAACAATAATAATAATACTAAGAGTAAAAAAAGACAATAGGTTTTTTTTAGGTGATCTGTTTTTAAATAGCCTAGGCAATTGTGGTATAAGACTTTGGATTGTGATCCATTTTTGTTTTCGTCCTGTTGTACCCACGCGAATCAATATTAACTTCTGTTTTCTATGACAACAGCATTTTATAAATCAACAACTTTGTCTGTCTGAGCTTCTAAAAACAACAATCCGTGCGATTTAACAACTTTTCGGGTTGCTTTTATTCTGTTCTTTAGCAGGTTTTACGAAGTAAAAACTTGCATGTTTAGTTAGATCCAAAATACGGTCAGTAGATCCCGAGTTTATGCAAAAAGTAGAAAAAGTACGGAACTACATGCGGTAATCTGAACCGAGAACCGTTACAATCAACTAAATTAAAAATAAAATCGCCGAGTTTTGATAAATTTCGTAACTAAGTAATTTTAAGCTCAAACGCGTAAAGAAAATTTTTTTTCATGGCTTCATTGATAAATAAGTGAATAAATATTGTCATGTGAATGTCTATTATGGGTGATTGTTTGCTTCCTGCAGTGCACGAGCAAGTACGTGACTGAATAGTTTTCATTCTAGAGATGCATCATTCTCACAAGTAGCTTCAGTTTTTTCAGCACAAATATTTGAGGCAGGAAACCACCCTACCTATTACAGTTTACGTTCTATATCGATAAAGAGCCGATGTACAGTGCTAGAGAATACGTTTGTAGTCTTGTTCCCGATTTTGTTTATTATAATTTATTTTATGTTCAACTTCTGATAACTGAATTAATGTGACTTATTTTATGGAAGAGTATCTCTGCCAATATAAAATACTCTTCTAAAATGTCTTTTCGATTGATTAGAATATGTAAACAGTACACTGTACAAAGTTTTAATACCCCTATGGCCGAATGGTTAGCACATACGCGGTGTATCATAAGGTCTATCATTGAGTCTACTGGTGGGGTTTCGAATCCTCGGTTGTACGTGACAAGGAGTAGGGTCGCCTGTCCAACCTCGTGGATTTTCTCCGGGTCCTCTTGTTTCATTCCACTGCTAAAGACCCCTACGCGCAAGCGAATTATTGAAATAAAATTAAACTATGTGTTAGTCCCGAAATGACCTAGTTTGTGTTGAGTGGACGTTAAACCCCATTTCTCTCTCTTTCTTTGCCCTTCACGCTTTCTACATAGCATCTTACGCACAGCACTATCTTTGATATTATGCAAATGTATGATTTCACGTGACTTATTAACATAAACGGAAACGACGCCGAGATAAACCTGGAACAATCTAAGCCAGTATACTATAAGGGTATTCACCACACAATAAGAGGAAATCAAACTGGCACACTATAAGAAATTTGCTGGATGACCGCGATTGCAACGAAATTTCGTGATTGGTATGGCTAATCCGAGCCTTCGACAAATAAGATAAATTGAAAGTATAGTTTATTTTTAGCAATTAGGTTAATGTTTGACAACGACACATTTATTTCGACAAAACAGCGAGGATTTTTCTCCCTCTTCTAAAGCACATAATCATGATTGTGCCAGGAAATAACTGATAGATTTAAAAAAAAAAAAGAGCATACTTTCCAGTGATGTATAACACGATAACTGAAATTTCGTATTACTTTGACATTTTAAGAACTCGCTAACGCCCACCCCTCCCCCTTCTCTCTCTTCTCTCTCTATACATTTCTAATGTAGATATACGGAATTTTGGATTAAGATCTTCATCTTCAGTCCCCCTCACCGCTACATTCAACTTCAACTTCAGTCTCTGTATGAAAATATTATTTGCACGTAATCATGAATGTGCCAGGAAATAACTGATACATTAAAAAAAAAAAGAATACTTTCCAGTGATGTATACCACGATAACTGGAATTTCGTATTATTTTGACATTCTTAACTCTCACCCCCCCCCCCCCACACACACACACACACACACACACACCCACACACACTCGCCACACGGAATTCTGGATTAAGCTCCGCATCTTTAGTCCCCCCCCCCCACTTCCACCATAAGGCGAATTTCGTATTATTTTTTTTGAAATTATAAACACAATGGCCACCGGTATTAGGACTTTTACATTGTACTATTTACATGTAATCGAAAATACATTTTATATTATCAGCGACACCTTTCCATGTTATTTATGAATGTGATGTATGAATGAATACAGCATGGAATTGACATTTCATGGATTCTTTTTCGTGACATGTTTGTGTCCAGTAATATACGGGTTAGTTCCTTTGAAGATTGAAATTATATGCCGTCGGTTCACAGCAGCCATAATTTCTAGCGTGAAGTTTTGCTACATGCCCCCCCCCCCCCAACTACAACCAGTATAAAATACATGAGCATATTTTAAAACAAATTAAGCTTAGTTCCAAACAAAATTTTTGCACCAACTCGATTTAGGGCCAGAAGATAATCGTCATAATTGTTAAAGATACTTTCCCACAAAAGTATATATCGGGTGGTTATTTCCAATAAAAGTGTTTCAATTTTGGTATAGGCTTATATGGAAAGTAGAAACATCCAATCTTACTAGAAAAATACTGGATTCCCTGAAAAACACCCATGGTGCGCATACAGTACAAAAATGTAAGGGTTTCCGTAACCGGCAACCCGACGATTAGGGATGTCTGCTCGAGTGACGTCAGAGTTTGCACGCGAAGATTGTCTAATCTTGATGTATATGTTGATAAACGTGATGGTGAGCTTAAACGTAAAACAGTTTCTGAGATAAAAATCACGGAAAAAGACGTGGGCAGTTGATAATCAGAGAATTAATTAGGCTTCGATATATATATTTTTTTTAAGCAATATTTCAGATTTGTATCTGAATAGGGATTGGGGAACAGGCATAGCCTATGTATTTACATTTTAGAAATAAATAATCAATGTACACGTGAAATTATGATTACAGTGATTGTGTTATAGCTGTCTCTGGAATCGATTTACATTTTAGAAGTAGGCAAGTAATGTACAAGTGAAAATGTATTTACAATAAGTTCGATATTTATGATAAATGGACAGCGATTAAAGACAACATCGTCTCGTATGTGCAATAAATTCTTCCTCGGCTTCGCACCCGTTGCTAGGTACCACGTAAGCCAAGTCCCGTGACTCAGACATGGCTTAGACCTATTTTAATATATTTTTTATAGCAGGGATATTCCCTCGCGTATACAATCTTTTGAGAAGGATTTGAAGCAAATTTTGATAGATTAATTAGTTTGAATATATTTTTAGTCCAAATGTATCATCAAGTCAACCAGTTTATACGTGGCAAGGTATCATTAAGTAAATGCTATAGTTATACAAGGAATTCTGAAGTTGGCATAAATTAAATATTTGCGAAAATACATACCTATTGCTTTCATCATTGGCCAAGACTAGTGCATTGGTTAGATTTTGATGTAAACAAGAATACCCAAAACATAAAGGACATAGCTATACAAGGAATTTTGGAAATCCATTAACGTTACAAGGAGTTATCTTCCTTTATGTCAAATGTCAGCATTTATTGATAACAGTATTTAGTTTAAATAATATTTTTATTCAGTATTTTACTGTTCCGCACTAGGCGTGTGTGTAAAGAAAAATTTGCCCAAGCAGCGACGTTACCGCCTACACTTACTTCGAATTCCAGCGGTTTACGCCCCCTTGTCAGGCCCTCCGTCCTATTTAATTATTTGATTTTATGTCAACTTTAGAATGGTTAGTAGAACTATAGCATTTACTTGACAATTATGACGATTTTCATTTGGCCCTAAATCAAGTTTGGGCAAACATTTTTCTTGGAACTCTTTGATTTTAGTTCCTGATGTTATAAGATGGGAGATGCAATAATCGGCATTGTGTTTCTGAGCAAGAAATTCTGGCTGCAGGCCTATATCTTATAGTGCTATTAAAGAGAGCACAAGAAGGTTTAATTCCTTTAAATGAATGTCTTTATTTGCATTTGTGAAAGAATCATATGGTAATAAATCACTTTTTTAACTATATAATTGTCTAGATTTACTTTTAACCCCAAATTAAGATAAGCTACCAAACGATTGCAAATATGAACTATTTTTATCGGATTATAAATTACAAATCCCCTGTAAAATTGAAACGTTAATTCTGGACACAGAGAAAGATCCCCATTTTGTTACACACAAGATATTGTTAAGATTCCCAAAGAATTATATGGTGTTACTTATACTGATTTATCGAATATGCCTATGTTCTGGAACTTCCGTCCTGGATATGAATTGGAAGTTTCGAAATAAGTCAAGCATTCTGCTTCGAAATCGTGCCCTAATACCAACGCCATGACTGACCATAGGCTGGATGGAATTTAGCGCGAGGTGAAGTAACTAAAATATATTAAAATATACTCAGCCAAATTAAAAACTTGACACTGATGAATTTCAACAAAAAAATTTTTTCTGGTAAGTCAAATAAATTTTAAAGTGTTTCTAACGGTAGTAAGTAGTAAGAAGCCTTTAATTTCATAAAATTGTAAAGTCACGTGGATCACGTGACTTTTGAGCATATAAAGATGAAAAACCTGAAAAACACGTGCAAACACAAACTTGTGAGGTCAATCGATGCAAGTTTTCTTAAACTGAAGACGCACACGTAACTTGAACTGGAAAAACAAATTAAAATTGTTATTTTCATCTTTGTTAGAAAATGCCGCGCCTTTCAAATGTAGAACGTCTACGTGCTATAGGTAGGCTCTATGCTGGTCAATCTGTGGTCACTGTTGCAAGAGCCTTTAATTGTTCACGCCAGACAATAATTAATCTTAGAATGAGAGTGCTTCAAACTGGAACTATTGCCGACCGCCCAGGGGCGGGAGCGCCACGTGTGACGTCACTCCAGGAAGATCAAGCAATACGATTACGTCATCTTAGAAACAGATTTGTCACTGCAACCTCCACAAGTAGAGAGATGTTTGGTGGAAGAGTAACTGCACAAACTGTTCGAAATCGCTTGCAGACTGCTAGTCTTCGAGCTCGGAGGCCCTATAATGGACCAATATTAACACCTCTTCATCGCCGTAACCGACTTGTGTGGGCCACAAGACACATAAGATTTACTCAAAGACAGTGGAATTCGGTTGTCTTTAGTGACGAATCTCGATTCACTTTGAGATTTGCCGATGGCAGGGTCCGAGTGTACCGCAGACGAGGTGAACGTTACGCTCAAGTATGCGTCAGAGAAGTTGACCGATTTGGTGGCGGCAGCGTCATGGTTCGGGGTTCTTTTTGTGCACATCAACGTTCTCTTGTTGTTGTCCAAGGGAACTTAAATGCTGTCCAGTACATGGATCAGATTTTGCAACCTGTTCTTCTTCCGTTTATGCAGAGACATGGGCCTGGACTAACGTTTCAACAAGACAATGCTCGACCCCATACAGCAATTGCTACCCAGAATTTTTAAAAAAATGCCGGTGTCCAAGTCCTGGATTGGCCGTCGCTTAGCCCCGACCTTAATCCTATTGAACACATCTGGGACGAACTGGGTCGACGTGTTCGTCAGCATGTGAATCCACCGCTGACGTTGCAGGACCTTCAACATGCTCTTGCTGAGCAGTGGCGACGTCTTCATCGGGTAGTGTTTACTAATGTTCTGAGATCCATGAGAAGACGTTGTGTGTCAGTACGAGACGCTAGAGGAGGCCACAACCGTCACTAAACACTTTATTCCGATTGTTCTCCAAGTCTGTGAATTTCATTTTGGGGTTTACTGTGACATCACGAACGTTATCAATGTCAAGGACTTTCAGCGAGACGTATTCTTGCTTTCTGTTGATGTCAAGGTCGTCTGTGCACAACATAACACTAAAATAGTTGCCTTAAACCAAATATTAAAAATCTAGTCCCAAAAATCACGAGTGTCAATTTTTTAATTTGGCTGAGTATATGTAGCCCTACATTGCAATTACAAAAGTCAGTGTAATCAAAATGCTCACATAGATACGACTGAACTTAACTAAGATTTGAATATTCGGGAATTGAGTTATCCTTAATGGATTAAGTGGATATATCGATAACAGATACATAGTCGATTTTCAGAGCACTGATAATTCCGTTGAAATCAAAGAACTGTTTCTATTCATAACAAGTTGGGACTGTCACGAAACAAGATAAAGACAGAAAAATAACAAAATGAAGATAAAGCACTATTTATAGTGTGGGCTACATATAACCTATAGCCCGTTCAGACGCTTATTTTTAAACCAGTTCATAATCGCTGGGGGTTTTAAGACAGCATCGTGTTGCGTTCACACGTACTAAAAGCCAAACCAGTTTAACTATTCTGACCTCGTGATTTTCCGGCGTAGTTCCCCCTTGTCAGTGACGTAGGAGGGAGGGCCTGGCAAAGGACAACGTATAGTCGTTCTAATGGAACGAACATATGGTCTATGTACAAGCTCTGCATGACTTCAAAGGAATACACACTGGGCAGTCATCATTTTATATGTAATCGTGAGTCTTATCTATTTTCTCTATTGTCGGAGGCTATATAACCAGGAGTTTGCTGACAATTAGTGACGAACAGAGACGAGGAGCAGGTGCAGACGAGAGACGGAGAGACGGGAGGAAGAGAGAGAAGCAAGAGAGGATTCATCCGAGTTCATCCGCTGTGAGGCAGAAGGACGGCTTGGTTGTCTTAATGTACCGTGTTACCCGTGGTTTTGACATTTCTCTTCTTGATAAATATAGCACAACAGTGTCGAATGTTTAGTCAAAAGTGCCAATGTATCTTGGTGCATTGGGAGCCCTGTTTTAAAATAGTTGAACCCTTACAGCTACGGTTGTGATTCAAATTCCACAGTCAATAGTAGCAAACGGGACATACATTTTAAATACAAGCATTGATGTAAATTAGAGAAAAAATTAAAATAAGTAGGCCTACCCACCTGTCATACCGCGACATATTTTTGCAATCTGTTTCCCAATTACCTCTGCTATCACAGCGGGGATAAAATAATCTATGAAACGATTACAAAAATTAGACATTATTTGCCAAAGCTGGTACACTGGGAACCTTAATACCCCTATGCTACATGATTTTCTGGAAAGCCAACGTAAGACTATCCCAAATCGGCTTAATAGTGATATTACAAGAATGAGCGTGAAAGAGGGTGTGGTTCCCCGTAAAGAGTAAGAATTTGAAGATTGAATGATAAGATGGTGAATGCCACCGTCCTTGATAGCCCAACCGTGAAAAGGGATTATGTCAGAATAAGCACCATCCAGGCAACATGCCAACACATTTTATTTGAAACTCTTCAAATAGTTTAGGACAAGACATCGAAATTGTCAAATATATATAAAACTGTCCCTTGCTTATAGAGCTGACCCATTGCATATAAATCGGTACAAGTTCTCTCCCAAGAAACATGTCTACAAGTGGTGTTGGAAAAGCCTAAATCTGAATTTGACCCTTGAAGGTGTCCCTCATCTCTATTCAGATTTCTTCAAATATAATCTTTCAGCGAAAGTCTTTGGAAACGGCAGTATTTTTAATGATAGTTACTTATGAATTTTGTATCAATATCCTGTGTTACCAGATACATATTGAATTACTGTAAAGTGGGTGTGTTCTGTCATACACTGGCAAATATATTGACATTATGAACACCGAGACAAGAAAGTTGACAGATTAAATATTATCATACTATACAAGTATCATATACTAAGTGAACCCAGTTATTTGCTTTAACTTAGACCTGACAACATCATCCATTGATGCCTAAATCAACAAATTTGTAAGTCGCGGTACGACATTTCTCTTTCTATTAAATATTGTTTCATATTCATAATAAAACATCTAATAAATAATAGTATGCCGACCATAATGGTTATCTGTTTTGAATCTAAACAGGCAGCGACAAACCGCCCAATAGCAACGTCTACCAGAAAGCAACGCGTCACTGTAATTTTCTCATCACGTCGATGTCATGTTTTTTCAACGAACGTTTCGGTAGCCATCAAATCATGGCCTATCATCCGAATTTATTGTATAACGCCTTTAGACATGTTAATAAATTTATACATAATTACTTTTTTTTTTTTTTTAAAAAACCGTCCACAATATCTTCATGCACAATTTGTTATCTGATTCCAGGATCTTAATATATTTTATTGTTCGTTCCTGAAAAATCGTCCAAGAGTTTAATTGTGCCCTGTAACATAACAATTGTGCCCTTTAACAAAACTGTTGGGTGGCAACTACATGTATTTAGAAATAGAACATAAGGAGGTCTGCCAGAGAATCAAGTGTCATTTTTTGACCAGTAATGTCTCCTGTCTAACCTTGTTTAATTTCGTCAGGTTCTCTGATCCTCACCTACTGCTAGTAAAGACTCCTACGCGGAAGTGAATTATTGACGTAAAGATGTACCATTGGGTTACTTACATTATTTGCGTTAAGTGGAAGCAAACCGAAAAATATAGAACAAAAAGTGAATTAATCGGCGAAAGCAACTAGGGCCAATTTCGGCTGAAAGGAGGTGGGGGGGGGGGGCAAAATAATTGATAATCTGAGAATTTAAGTGCATGGTTGTTGGTTTGCTTGTTAGCTGTTTTGATGTTGTTTGTGTTTTAACTAGCAGATTTGTGTATCTGCCGGGTGTTATGTACATGTGGGCATGTTGATACTTGAGGTAACTGATAAAAATTGACAACTTCATTAAAAACAATCTGATTTGTATTTTGCAAGTGGCTTCACACAGAGACCTCGGTTGTTTTTTGTTAAATGTGTGGACAAAAAAACAACTGAAAACAGGTCAACATTTAATTTTTGAAGTTGTTTGTTTTCGTCTTATTTCTCAGGAGATTGCCAGTCAATAAATCAACACTCTTTGTTTTAATTTAGATGA
Organism: Patella vulgata; assembly: GCF_932274485.2. Lineage (NCBI taxonomy): Eukaryota > Metazoa > Mollusca > Gastropoda > Patellidae > Patella > Patella vulgata. The sequence goes on along the minus strand of NC_065882.2, from coordinate 46,293,475 downwards.
CATTCTTTCACTTGTTAAAATATTATCATTAAATTTTATTTTTGAACAAAATAAAACACAATGAAGCAATTATTTCAGAGATAGAGGGAGAGAGAAATGTGGTTTAACACATGGGTCTTTAGCAGTGGGAGGAAACGCAATTATTTGATATTTAATTAAATCTCCTTTGATGTACAAGCCAAGGTGAACTCGCTAAAAATGTTAACCTTTATATTAGCTCATATTCAGTTTAATGAGGTTTAGTTTCTAGTCGACACTTCACCCAGTAGAGGTACTTTCGGCTCTCATAGTGATGCATGGTCTAGGAGATAATGACCAAATAATTTGGTCATCATTTACTAAAGGTTTGATCCCTCAGCATTTGATCAGTCACTGCTCTTTTGGGGTATATAGCCGGCACTGACTTAAATTGCACTCTACGACCATAGGGCTAAAATATGGCCATCAGTTATATGGCTGGAACTGTCTATAAGCATAGGTCTCTTCTCTACAACTAAAATAAATATTGCTGGGGTATATGACAATTTCAGCGCCTTATATTTTATATTAACTTGCGGGCGTACAAAATTGCATCTTGATACTCCACCAAAGAATATAGAAAAATCAGGCCATCAACAGATGCGGTTTATTTCGGAAGGTAAATTGAAAGAACTGTTGTTTTCAAGTTTTTTTATTAATGTAAATTTGGGAGTATTTAATATTGTGTCATCTACATATTGTGGCTTTGGGGTTAAGAGGTACTTCAGTATATCTATCCTTCGTTCAAGAGCTATACAGAGTATTTGCCTAATAAAAATCACGTTCCATTTTTAAATATAGAAAAATCAGGCCATCAACTATGATGCGGTTTAGTTCAAAAGTTAAATTGAAAGAATGTTGTTTTCAAGTCCTTTTGTTAATGTAAATTTGGGAGTATTTAATATTGTGTCACTAACATATTGTGGCATCGGGGATAAGAGGCACTATAGAATTTCTGCTATATCTATCCTTGGTTCAAGAGCTCTACAGAGTATTTGCCCACAGCAAAATCATTCTCGCTGGCCACTTCGTTACTTTTTTTTTTATCTCGGATCTTATACAGTGAAATTAGAAAATCTATCATATCAACACCACCCTTGTAGTCATTATACACCATCACTGCATGGGGGCGAATTATAACAATATTGGCTTTGGCAGACCCACTCACCTGATCTTTTGGATCAATACCTGATAATATAGAGCCCATAGACCGATTCAGCTAAGAAGTCACGTGACTTATTGATTTGATCAGTATCGATACTGTTTAATAACTATTTAGTGTGAACAAATAACGTTTATTTCTTCATCTTGAGTGTAATTTGACTTCATTTATTTAACTACCTGTTATAGCCTACTATATGATTTCCCACTATACGTTGATGGAGACGCCGTCAACGTCAACAGATCCAGGGGTAGGCCTAATACAATTTGCTAATTTACAGTCCGCATCTACATGCTCCTGTTGTAAATGGCATGTCCGATGTTGCCAATGTATTCTAAAGAAGGACCATATAATTTGGACCAAATCCCTAAGAAAATCCGGTTACGTGGGATAGCCGTTTAAAGAAGGGTGGGGGGTAAAAAAAAAGGTCGGAGAAAAGAGCTACAAATTTAGCCGTGAAAACTACGTTTACGATGTCTGCATCGGTTCTGTGAAAGCTTTTAGCAATCATGTTAAAGCTAGATGTTACCGTTCAATGAACAAAAACGAAGAGTCTTAGCAATCATGTTAAAGCTAGATGCTACCGTTCAATGCACAAAAACGAAGAGTCTTAGCAATCATGTTAAAGCTAGATGTTACTGTTCAGTGAACAAAAACGAAGAGTCTTGCCATTAATTTCTAACTTTAAAAGAGTCTAGTTGTTTGGACTCTGATAATGATAAATTTGCCGAGGTTTGTACCGCACTGTTCGTGTAAAGGAGGCAGTGGTGGACACTGCAATCATATTTTTGCCCTCATGTTTGTACCAGCTTAACGAAAGATATTCCCTTAAATAACGTGTCATGTATACTAGTCATGTTCTAATTAATAAAAGGAACATTTAAAACTTATCTTTAGGTGGTTTTAGCACCATACATTGACATGTACTTTGGAACGTTGAAAAAGATCCTGCATAACAGAACCAAAACACTTCGAAACCTGTTTCAAAAATACGTAAAAACTGTCAAATCAAAATCTGCAAGTTTATCATTAAATAATGCACACAATTATACAGCTTAAAACATCGGTTGAGACGTGTTCGATTGTATTATCTCGAGCGCTCGACTTAATTATCTCGAGCGCTCGACTTAATTATAACGAGCGCTCGACTTAACTATCTCGAACGCTCGACTTAGTATCTCAAGCTCTCGAGATATTTTTTTTTTTTTTTGCGTGTCCTAAATCAGCCACCGTACAAAATTCACCTTGCAAACCTTTAATCACGTCGTCTGATACGTGTTTTCCTGTCACAGATTAACGTCGGTTTTCCCAGATTGGGATTCCCGGAAATCCACGCGGCCTGCAGGCTGGAGTCCAACCATGGTTCTGTTATGCAAGATCTTTTTCGACGTTCCAGAGTAAATATATGGTGCTAAGACCGCCTAAAGATAAGTTTTAAATGTTCCTTTAAGTAATTAGAACAAGTTTCGCTTTAGTTTTAATATTTTTCGCTGACATAATTTTATTGTTTTAAATCTTCCTAGTGCAAAAACGTAAAATTTGACCTTTTGGTCTCCGGGGTCACAATTAAGAACAAAGGTGAATTTAGCAAGTTAACATTTTTATTGAAAGTTTGATTACTTTCGATCATTTTCAGAATATTTTCATGATATAAGAATGGCTGCGCATTCACTTTCAGTACAAATGACCTCATTTGACCTTTGACCCCGAATATCTCGAAAACGCCCCAACGGCGGACTAATTACTACTCGGCATTATATTCTACGCACACTGGTTTGGTTTTGTGCCCATTTTGATGGACACCCCTCCGCACCGAGCCTCCAGAAAAAAATCCGGACTTGGACGGAAATTAATAATTTATACGATTAATCTACAAGGTCAACGTCAGTAGAAAAAGCGCAAGCATAAGTCACCTTGTAATAAGTCGGCTTACCAAGCAATAAGGGCGAATCAAGCTAGCATGCAATTAGGAATTCGCTAGATGACCATGACTTATGTGAAATCATGCGCTCGGTATAGCTAATCCGAGCCTTCGATAAGCCTCACATTTTTACTTCATAACCCCCGCCTAGCTACGGTGGCTACGTGGGTAAGACATTGGCTCGCTACCCAGGAGGTCGCGTGTTCGATCCCTGCATTAGCCGAGAAAGTTCATCGGGATTTTTAGACGTGGTTACACCAGGGGCTGACCAGAACAGCTGTCTAGTCTTTCGGTTGGAACGAAACACCGAGGTCCCGTGTATGGCAGCTGGAATTCGATATAAGAGTAGGCCATACATAGTGTCACTGCCCGGGCAATATTTCCCTCAAAGCACACTGTATGGCGTATGCCCGTCTTCATTAGCCCGATCGAAGCACAACAGTAAGTTGTTAACACTATTTCATTTCATTTCATTTTTTCAAAGCATGTAAATATAAATGTGCAAGAAAATTATTTAAATATTTGAAAAGAGAAATGAACGTGCTTTTGAGTGATAAGTAACATGATATCTGGAATTCGTATTAAGACAGGTATGTTTACTTTAAATACCCCCACCCCCGTTTGATAGTTTCGTACCACCTGACAATGACCGTTTTCCCCCCTTGTCAGTGTCTAATCGTTCGGGTGGGACACATTAGCGTGCGCGTAAAAGATCCCTTGGAAGTTAGAATTCAATACAAGAGTAGGCCGTAAACAGCGCCGCTGTTCGGACAAATTTTCTCTCACAGCACACTGCATGGCGTATGCCAGTTTTCATTAGCCCAGTCGGAGCAGAACAGTAGGGCGCTAAACCCCATTTAATTTTATTTCATTGATCGTTTTCCGAAGGTCTGTAAATATGAGTACCGCCCCCTTCTACTGACAAGGTCGATCGCTTAAATTATTAATTTCCGTCTTAGTCCGGACTTTTTCCGTATGCAAATGAGCTTCGTCGTAGATCCCATATAAGGAATATGTTCTAATATGCTATAAGTTCTATTATGCATTTGTCTATTATTCAAAATGCAGAATGGAGAGGTGTACTGTGCAAAATAACTATTATACTGTATTTTGTATTACTGAAAAGTGTATTCTGTATTTTAACACTGTGACAATGATATTGTGGAGCAATGAAAATTGCAAATTAAAAACTAAAATACGTATTTTGAACTGCTGACATGTGCATTTTGCATCGTGAACATTCAAATAATATTGGCAATGTTATCCTTCCACAGATTTAGGGGTATTTCGTGTTCCAGATGTTTGCAGGGAATTTTTCCTTAATAATATTTTGATTTCTGCCGAGACTGCTATTAGTTTGGAAAAGAAAACAGTTTTACAAAGTGAATGTTTAGAGTGGGTTAATCAACATAAAGTTAGATTGACTGGGTCTAATTTTGTTAAGTTATTCAAGCGAACAAAAATACCCACAGAGGCATTGTTATTGTCCATTTTTGGAGCTAAAGACTTTAGTTATGTAAAAGCTATTTCACATGGCAAACGAACTTAAAGTACGGCAAAAGATATTTATGCCAAATATAAGATGCAGAAGACAGGATTTTTAATATTCGATGCCGGTTTGTGTATAAGGCCAACATATCCATATCTTGCAGCAAGCCCTGACGGAAAATTTTTCGATCCAACTGCAGCAGACCCTTATGGGCTTCTAGAAATGAAATGTCCATATAGTAAACGAAATGAAACTTTAGAACAAGCTCTTTCAGATCCAGGATTTTATTTGCGAAAGACAGGGAGTCAGATGACATCAAATTAAAGGTTGATAGCGAATACTATTGTCAAGTCCAGGGTCAGCTGGCACTCACTGGTATAAACTGGTGTCATGCAAAGAAATCTGAATAGACATAATTTATTTTGATTGTCATTTTTGGACTTTTTAAATATAAACCATATATTGAAAACCATAAATATAAACAAATGTATCATTGAATTAAAATAATCAAAACGAAACAGCTTAAATCTTTCCCATTATATACGACGAATTTATGACATAAATTACAATCGTTTTCTTTATCCATTCATTCGGCCATTTCCGCATTAAGAACTGGGGTTTTGGAAATTAGAAGAAAGACAAGCAACTGTCCATATTTGGTTAATGATATCAAACATTGAAATTGAAAGGGTTTTAAATGACTGTTGAAGACCAAATAATATAACAGTACCTAATTCATTAATATTCAAATTCATTTTCAATATGTCAAGTAGTATATCTTTAATCAAAAGTTTAAATTTTGTCAAATGTTGGCATTTAATGAATAAATGTTCAATATCTTCGTGCATTGATTTACAGACAGGGCAATATTCGTCACTTACTTTACCTATCTTAGATAGCTTTTCCTTTGTCCATAATATATTATGTACAATTTTGAAATCTAAGTCAATACAGAATTTAGGATTTTTGTAAGTACAAAACACGCTTTTCCATACGATAGGAAAATTACACACGAAACCCTTCTTCTCCTAATTATTTAAACAAATAGGTTGAACAAATTTATAGCTGAGTAGCTTCTGATAACAGAATTTAGATGTTAATTTATTTGGTGTTACCAATTCATCATCTATCACGCGACTCGTGTTGGGAGATAACATTGTTGTTACATACACGTTAGTGTGAATCTCAACCATGATCGGGGGATACTTGACTTAATTAATTCGTAATTTCTAACAATTGTGTTATACCTGCGTTTAGGGTGGTAAGCTTGAATTAAATTGGCAATATATTTTTTGTAGATAAAAACCCAGGCTTAGTATTATCTAAAATATCAGCTATTTGTCTAATGCCCTAAATAATGAATTATACTTAATATATTTATTGTTAAACAATGGTTGTATAGCTATATCTACTATTGAATCTGGGAAGGGTCTTGTGCCTTTGTTTAAATCATCCCAAGATTCTAGTAAGTTTTTATGAAAATCGAGTAAATTCTTCAATAACCTTTTGGTATATAAAACGTAAGACATCTTTATACCAAGATTAAAATTACTGTACGTGTTAATAAAATACACTATTGTATATTTCCATATATAAATATACTGTTCGTCGCCAAATTTAATTAACCATAAAATATAATGTAGTTAAAACTAGAGACTGTACAACAATGGATTTGTCATGTAAGGTTAGATTTCGTTTTCCCCATAAATTAAGAATTTGTTTGATTTTTGTAACTTTAGTATCCCAGTTCATATTTCCACAATACTGCTTATTCGATCCAAGATATACACCTAGAATTAACATGCACCCCGTAGCAATATTTTAAACTGGTATATTAAAGCTATATATGGTATTGACCGATTTACCAACAGGCAATATTTCGGACTTTTCAACTGTCATTTTGGCTCCTGATGCTATACAATAGGGTTCAATAATTTCAAAAACATTATTTACTGATTTTTCATCCGAGAGAGTTAAAGTCGTATCATCTGCATGTTGGTATATCAGTGAAATCGCCTCACAGCCTATAATACTAATACTTTTAAAAGGAGATTGTTTTATGATAATATTTAGTGGCCGATATCGGACATCTCTGTTTTATTCTCCTTGAAAAATCAAAGAAGGGAGACAAATGACTATCACACTTTATAGTACTTATTGCGTTACTAAATAGAATATTAATCCATGATATAAAAATGTCCCCGAACCCAAAATACTTCAATACAGTAAAAAGATAGTTGTGACTTACTCTATCAAAGGCTTTTTCTGCCTCAAGTTTCATGACAAATCCATCTTGGTTTTCGTAGTCAACATAGTCGATTATATTTTCAACAATATACCGCTCGGGCACGCCACAAGTTTGCTCTTCAGAAACAAGTTTATGGATTACTATTCGTAGCCTTATAATCCACCTGTAGCTTATCTCCCTTATCCTTATAAATTACACGTATCATACATTTACGCATTGATCGGGACAAGCTCCCTTTCATAAAACATAAATTAAGAAATATACAGGACCTAAAAGGTCCCAAAAGGTTATGTAAAAATTTGTTCTCATGCCCGGGCTCTTCCCTTTAGACATTGGTTTTAGGGCTTGGATAATATTTCTGTCACAAAAATCTCTATCTGACTCTGAAAGGTTCTATTAATAGTTTTGCGTACATTATTAATTTCATCTATATTTTCATTTACATCTTTTGAATAATAGTGATTTATAAAAAGCTTCGCCTTCATGAATAGTTGAGCAACTATCTGTTAGTATTTCTCCTTTACTATCTATTAGTTCTTTAATGTAACTTTTATTTTGTCGTTGCTTTTCTAGATGACCTGGCGCCTGGTACGTTCGGGCATTTTTATGCGCGAACTCTTAGTTTTTTTTACTGGCATGCGCACAGGTACTATTTCTTTTTCTTTTAACAAGTACCCAAATCGGGGATTTCGTGCGGAGGTAGTTCGGAGGTAAACAGTCTGTGAAGTACAACACTTGCTACTGTACCTGTGTATCGCTAATTATAAACCGAATGTGTGAAGACAGCTCATACATATCACTCAAAATATTTTCAGTACAAACTCAGTTGATTCACGCTCGATTTGCTACTAAACAAACCCATCGGTTTATTTTCTCAACAGTGTGACCCGAAGTGACCGCGGATTTATTGACCTTGTATGAACTTATCCATAGCTATATCCTTACACCGAGAGAAATTATCTAGTCTCGGTGAAAAGAACCATGGTCATCTGGTAGAAAATTACTTGGAACGGAAAACAGTGTTTTTAGAAGCAAACTAACCTGCCGCACATGAGGAAGTCATTATACTAATAATAAAAGGCGTGACCTCTTTTTGCGGCGCAGGCTTATCACTGAGTAGTAAACCGTCCACAAACAATAATATAGGAAGCTCAGTGACGAGTGTAGTAAGTAGGCTATAGACTATAGGTTTGAGTCGAGATTACTCGCTTTCAGTTTACTCTGTTTTTGCGATAACCAATTATGTGAGAAATACCATACTGACATTCGGTTTTTAAAAGTTGTACGCGAACTAAATGCGTTTGTTAGATACTGACAGAGCAGCCCCGAGTCGAACAATCGCCGCTAGAGCTGTTTTCGTCAGCTAGTTTCACAATATCGTGCAATTGGTGTATTAATGTGATTTTTAGGTTTAACCCCGCAAACAATGCCAAAATAGTGTTTTCACTGCTTACAGAAAACTGAAATTTAAAAAAAAATTTTTTTATGAGGGTGACCCTCCCACACACTCCCTATCGAGCTGCCGCTCGGTCTGCGCAGCCTCATGCCTGGCACATACTGTCAACATTGTATATTTTTCCGTTTCCGCCCCCCCCCCCCCCACAGTATATATTTCACGGCTACGTTGCGACGGTTTCAGCATACCCAGTTGTTGACACCCATTACATCACTCCTGTCTAACAAATCATAAAGCTGTGGTGTTACGGTGGCGGCATAGTATTTCACCGTAACACAACAGCCACTCTAACCATTCATAATACATCTAACTATCCCTTTACAGCACTTCACTCCCTACACATTTCCCCTCGTCCTACTTTCCCAAACGTCAACAACACATCTCATACATCCAGTTCGCTGATTAACCCTTGTACCACGTCTACTGGATGACCTGGCGCCTGGTACGTTCGGGCATTTTTATGCGCGAACTCTTAGGGTTTTTTTTACTGGCATGCGCACAGGTACTATTTCTTTTTCTTTTAACAAGTACCCAAATCGGGGATTTCGTGCGGAGGTAGTTCGGAGGTAAACAGTCTGTGAAGTACAACACTTGCCACTGTACCTGTGTATCGCTAATTATAAACCGAATGTGTGAAGACAGTTCATACATATCACTCAAAAATTTTTCAGTACAAACTCAGTTGATTCACGCTCGATTTGCTACTAAACAAACCCATCGGTTTATTTTCTCAACAGTGTGACCCGAAGTGACCGCGGATTTATTGACCTTGTATGAACTTATCCATAGCTATATCCTTACACCGAGAGAAATTATCTAGTCTCGGTGAAAAGAACCATGGTCATCTGGTAGAAAATTACTTTTGTATTTTTTGGAACGGAAAACAGTGTTTTTAGAAGCAAACTAACCTGCCGCACATGAGGAAGTCATTATACTAATAATAAAAGGCGAGACCTCTTTTTGCGGCGAAGGATTATCACTGAGTAGTAAACCGTCCACAAACAATAATATAGGAAGCCTAGTGACGAGTGTAGTAAGTAGGCTATAGACTATAGGTTTGAGTCGAGATTACTCGCTTTCAGTTTACTCTGTTTTTGCGATAACCAATTATGTGAGAAATACCATACTGACATTCGGTTTTTAAAAGTTGTACGCGAACTAAATGCGTTTGTTAGATACTGACAGAGCAGCCCCGAGTCGAACAATCGCCGCCCGAGCTGTCTTCGTCAGCTAGTTTCACAATATCGTGCAATAGGTGTATTAATGTGATTTTTAGGTTTAACCCCGCAAACAATGCCAAAATAGTGTTTTCACTGCTTACAGAAAACTGAAATTTAAAAAAAAATTTTTTTATGAGGGTGACCCTCCCACACACTCCCTATCGAGCTGCCGCTCGGTCTGCGCAGCCTCATGCCTGGCACATACTGTCAACATTGTATATTTTTCCGTTTCCGCCCTCCCCCCCACAATATATATTTCACGGCTACGTTGCGACGGTACCAGCATACCCAGTTGTTGACACCCATTACATCACTCCTGTCTAACAAATCATAAAGCTGTGGTGTTACGGTGGCGGCATAGTATTTCACCGTAACACCACAGCCACTCTAACCATTCATAATACATCTAACTATCCCTTTACAGCACTTCACTCCCTACACATTTCCCCTCGTCCTACTTTCCCAAACGTCAACAACACATCTCATACATCCAGTTCGCTGATTAACCCTTGTACCACGTCTACTGGATTCATGAAGTATTGTGTATTCCTGTCGCATATTTGACCTTTGACCTTAAAACAGCAGCCCCCACACCGTTGATTTTCAAATGTTTCGAGGTCGATTTCTAATTCAGTTATCACAGTATAATCTGTCTTAACACCACGTGCTATTAAACTGTATTCCCATTGCAGTTTATTTTGAATACTTCAAAAAAGAAAAAGGTTTTCTCCTTTTGAATTTAAGCCTTCGAAAATCTCTGTGCGGCTGCTTTACATTTATAGTTAAAACTGTCCCACCGTACCAGTGGTTCAGATGTGTAAATAGGTTGTTTTATTTTAACTCTGTGTGTACATGTTTAATATTTCTAATCTCTGTACAAAATATTTCATCCAAGAGTAAATTATAATTAAATATATAAAATCCCTTCCCACGTTCACACTCGGACAAATCTATCTTTAGATTAATTTGGCTATGATCTGATAACTGACTGTGAATAATTGATACATTTAAAACATTACATATCAATGATCGTTTTATAGGAAAATAATCTATTCTGCTCATTTTGTAATTATATTCTATAGTTTGACATCTTGTAAATTGGATTTTATCTGGGTATTTCGCTCGATATATTGTCTAAGATCTATACTGCTTGCTTTATTTGTAATCATGCCTTTACTTCGGTCATAAATGGGTCTAAGACCTCATTTAAATCACCAGTTGCAAATAAATCTAATGTCTTTCAAAACTCAATTCTTTCTAAATAATCATTTGGTGCATAAACAGATAATACAGATATCATTTTATCATCAATTTCTAGTTCAACTTTAACAACGCGACCCTCTTCGTATGCTGACGATTCAATTATGCAATTATACATTTAGATTATTTTTTTTAAAAGTATAGCTACCCCTTCTCCTGTTTCCCGAAAAACTACAATATATAAACCCATGCAGGTGCACAATAGACCCGAGAAAGTCTTTATCCCAAAAGGTTTCCTGAAGACAAAATGATGTTTGAATTTGATTCCAGTAATAAAGAAAATATTTTATTTATTTTTTTAAAGTCTCTTAAACCGTTTACGTTCCATGATGTTACTAGCAGGGCCATTATGAAAAGTATAAAAGGTAAACAGTAGCTAAATTTTATGTTTCTTGTCCACTTCGTTCACTTTCATTATCTATTAGTTTCTTCAGTGTATACAATCGGACGCTTTGAGTTGCATTCACTGCCGATATAATCGAGTAGTTATTCACACCAATATCAGAAATTTTTGTTCCGTTGTGTTCATATCTAGTTGATTCGGTTGGGGTTATAAAATCACACACATCCATTGTCTGGTTATTATTCATAGCTTTCTCTTGTTTGTAATACTTTGTTCGTTTCGACACAGGTTTGGGGGGAGACTCATCTTCACTCGCGTTGTGAGTTTGTTCATCACTTTCTAAATGGTCGTCATCACGCACATTTATTTCATCGCATTTTCCCGCGTTCTGTGCTTGCTCTGTTTCTATACAGTGAGTAGGGTTGACAATTAAGTCGGTATCTTTAGGCTCTGTGTTTTCACTCGACATATCATGATCAAATTCTTCTTCCATATAGCACTGACACTTATTTGAAACATTATTACACGTATCACAAAAGGATTCGGGACACCAATACGCCATGTGACCAAAATGTCTACACTTATTACACCTAATTTTGGGGCACCTAGAAATTAAATGGTGCGGGGAAAAACATTTAAAGCGGACCTTACTCTGGTTATTATGCAGAACCTTAAAACTTCTTATTGCCTCGTCTGTGTCGAAATTCATCGCCCACGGTAAGCATGTAATGTGGGGTGGAAACTTTCATTTCACATGCCTGGTACCGTTTTAAGTTTGAAACTTATCATAGAAGTGACGGATAACTGGACCAGCTATTTCTACCCCATGTGATTCTACTTTCTGTAGTATAATCTCATCTTCGACGTGAATCAGAATATTCATAAACGAAACAATAGTATATGGAGAATATAACATTTCACATTTATAATTTTTTCCGACTGATAACATTTACCTTCAGTGTCCTTTCTTTTATATGCTTCCAGGTATCCATGTTGTGAGGGTCCAGGTCCCTAAAATGTGGATGGGGGGGGGGATCCCAAGTCCACACACTTAATTATCCAGATCACATTCCAGTTATGTAGAATTTTTCTGATCGCACTTATTAGTAAGAAGTCTAGCTGTATTATTCTGTACTTTTTGTAATTTATCTATAAGCTTTAAAGATAAACCAGTTAAAAGTGACATAAAGTTATCTAATCGAGAAATGATCAGAGAATTAACAAATGACTTAGTGGTCTTATACGTATTTTACCTATATTTCTGATATTAAAATAGCAAAATTTACAAATATTATTTACTTGAGCTCCCATAAGCATAAAACTATCCTAGATTGCGCCAATATTACAGACAGAATAAGATGAAAATATATCACAATTACAACAGGGGGTTATCAAGTGCAAATTTACTTAATTGATGCATTGAGCCTAATAACAAATATTCGATTTTATCATCATTCAATTTTAGAAAGTTCTTTGACATCCATTTTCTAATTTCACTAATACAGTTCTCAAGTTGCGATTTTGAAATAATGAAAGATGATCAATTAGGTGTAAATGAAATATATAATTGAGTATCATCGGCATACAATTGAAAGTTGAGCCCACATTTTCTGACAATATCACCTAATGGTGACATATAAAGGCTAAATAAAATGGGACCAAGAACAGAACCTTGAGGAACCCCAGATGACAAAACAGATTCAGACAACGATTTACAATTAACTAAAATACACTGTTTTCTACGCACAAGATGGTTTTCTAAAAGATTTAACGCAGAGACACAAATACCGAATTTAGAATGTCAAAGAATAGAAGGATCCACCGTGTCAAAAGCAGCAGATAAATCTAATAAAATTTGAAACCCGGGTTAAAGCTGTTTCGGTACTGTGAAATTGTTTATAAGCACTTTGAAATGGTTCATACAAACAGTTATGATCTAGATGGGCCTTTATCTGAGAAGCAATAGGCTTTTTGTAACTACTTCATTATCAAGCCAACGGACAAAACAAATGTCTCTCTCAGATGATACTTTGGAGTCAATCGAGTCATGGCCAGTTTTCTCAAGTTGTTTTTTCTGTTTTCAACCCATCATTCGGTGCCACGAAGAGTACCTAGGAAGAGTATCCCTTTTAACTTTAGCTCTCTCAAAAAAGCCATTCCTGTATAGTAATTGTCAAACGGCAAAGCAGAGTTTGTAGTTCTTATTTTTCGGGAGAGTATCTGCGAGTCTCAGGACAACTGCCGCATCAAGCCCAAATGCTTTATATTCGCGTGTGTGTGTGTGGGAGGGGGATGCCAGTGCCCGCACCCTGGTACAGTTCGAAATCCAAAGCTCATCCAGACTTACCACACGTGACCCAGTTTTTGAGTGCCACTGGGTTAGGTTTCGCTTTCTTCACTTGGTTCGCAGGCATTCTGCCAATGAACGGGATCATCTGTTCACCAACAGCAGAATACTTCTCACGAGGAAGGCTGACACACACCTTTCTAACAGCACTCACAACACGGTCTGGAAATTGAACCTTAATACAGACAAATCTAAAATTATGTTATTTATCAATAACCTTAACCTTTTCCGTGATTTCAAACTTGAAGTTGAAGTCTTATATCTACCTAGGATTCAAGATATGCAATAACTCATCCTTCAAACTATATAGCAGTTTCGGACCTTGTAAAGAAAGCTAAACGGGCTTGGTTAAGTTTAAGGAGTCGCCATATCCCCATTCAGGTATTAATAAAACTCTATGGCGTGGTTGTGAAACCGATTAGTATCTATGGGAGCGAGATATCAGGAAATGAACATGTACATAGCAAAACATTTAATGTGTCTAAATGGAGCAAAGTTGAGCACAATAAACTCACCACAAATGCATGTAAATCTATATTATCACAACCACCAAGAACCACTATATATGGTGTCTATCTGAAGTAGGCTTGTTTCAACTCCAGCTCGACATCTATAAAAAGCATGCTGTTCTACTATAAACGAGTTCTCACCATTGACACCACCCACCCTCTCCTCGTTGCAACACTTAAGGCGGGTGTCGAGATTGATAAACCTAACAAAAATATACTTGTTCCACAAAGGTTATGTAACCAGTGTACCCTTTCTGTCGTCGAAGATGAAAAACACTCCCAACTTGAATGGACAAAGTACGAAAACTTCGGAAGCAAATTGTCTATTCAATTCTCTCCAAAAATGACGCACAGTTCTCTTCCTTTAATCTATTTACCCCGCACCCCCAAGATGTACAATTGTGTAATTGTATGTTACTCCCCGTGGGAGTTTTTAAGCAATAAACTTACTGTCATCAGAAATGTCAGGGTTCGAGTCATCGAGTCTGTCAATGATTTCATCTACCGACCTATTTGGCTTCTGCAGAGCCGAAAGGAAAAATAATTTCAATGAAAACCTTAACAAAAAATTGAAAAAAATCACTCCTAATTTCTAGCAAATTACAGCTTTGCCGACTTGCATGTAAACATCACCTTTCGTGTAACGTCAAAAGGCAAACATGATAACATAACAAAAAAGAAAGGAAATGAGTGTCAAATAGACTCAAATGTAGGGTTGGACATCTTCCTATGCAATGAGAATCATGGGCTATGTGAGTCACGGTGTACAAAATTGTGTGTGTGTGTGTGTGAAATAGCTTTATTTAACGTCCGCTTCCGCCGAGGTGATATCGCAAACAATACAAAATTGTGCGCAACATGCACAATTGTGGTGATGGTAAGTGAAAGCCACTGACACTAGCCCAGTTAGTTATATCCGTTTCACAAACATGATCATTTCTCACATACATTTATTGCCATAGAAGGTCTTAAAGACATAAGGGGGTTGGATCGTCAAATGGTTAACGCGTGCGCGTTGTATCATAAGGTCTGTCATTGAGTCAAGTGGTATGGTTTCGATTCCCCGCTTGTATGTGACAAGGAGTATGGTCGCCTGTCCAACCTCCCACTGCTAAAGACCCTTACGCGTAACCGAATTATTGAAAACACATTTTTAAATGTTAGTCCCCTAACACAAATGTTAGTTTGTGTCGAGTGAACGTTAAACTCTCTTTCTCTCTCTCTCACTCCCTGGAAGAGGGTTTAACTTGGAAGGACAATGTTATATTCTGGCACAACCCCTGACAAATGAAGGCCGGGCTGGAAAAATACCAACGCTTCTTCTCGGTTCACGCTAGTCAAGGGGACAGTCTACCAACTTTGTTCCATGCTTTTTATGCATTTTTGGACCAGGAACTAGTCGCTAAATGTTACTGATCTTGTTCTCCTTTTGCTTGTTCTTGGGGTGACGCTCTTCGAAAAAGCCTAAGACTTCGTCAATTCAAATCCAATCGACTTGAAAATTGGCATGCTTGTTCTTTGAACAATATTATTCTGAATCGATTTGGCGAATTAGATTTTTGAAGTTTATCCAACAACATGGTCAGTTCCTGGTCCATAGTACGAACGTACTTGTTATTTCGTATTTTGTAAGAAATTTTCTTGAATGGAAGAACTTACCATGTGTGTGAATTGTTTTATATCATCGATAATTAATTACTTTCGATTCTAACTAGTAGTCAAATACAAAGTCAAATTCCTTAGGTTAGCATTCCGTGTGGGATAAAGCAAGATGAGAATATCCCAGAATTCCCGTAAGAAAACCCTTATATCATGTTTTCTTATGGAAAAAAGCCTACCCTGGAAGAATAAAGTAAAACTTTCAGAAGAATAACCCCCAATTCCCCTGTATATATCCAAAGCCTCCCCTGACTTTCGGACCACATTGAATATACCCCAAAGATCAAAGAGATTTACTGTTATAGGTTTATAACACAGCAGAAAGGGTACGGTGATGACAAATCCTTGTAGAAACCCAATCAAACTTACAGTAATTTGAAGCCAGATCCAACCGTTCGACAAATAATGATATACGAACTACCATTCAAGCTATAGCAATTCCATTCTTGTAATATACAACTATATAAGAAATAAAAATACTGGTGTGCCAGATTAATGTTAGGGAGTTTGCGGTATGCCAAATACTGACATAATTTCTATTGCCTTATAAGTTACACGTAAAACGTGTTTTGATTTGAAGCCAAGAAAACAAACTAAAACAGATAATATTTACAATGTAACATTTCACTATCGATTGTATTTAGAAAACCGAAGAAAAACATGGCACACTTAGTAAAATAACTCTAACTCCACAATACAATATTTATAAATCAAATTTCCATTTTTTGATAAAAAAAAGAAAGAAATACAGCAAGATACGAATAAATATATGACAAAAACTAAAATTTTGCCGCAATTTATCAAAGTCATGATTTTGTGTTACCTTTAAATATATAATAAATTCTAAAATTCCATCATTCTATTTGAAACTGGATTTTCAACATTACTTGCGGGGTAACATTCCAGAATAGCCAATTAGATAGATCTTTGGTGTAATTTATCATCGAAATAAAAATAACTCTCCACCGTCCTATCTAATTCTTGTTCAAGCAGTAGAGCATGCCCAACGTATTAAACTATCGTTGTACACAAATATTTCAAATTATAGCATGCAGCTCTCAATTACAGATCTAGCTGTGTAAATTGATTTTTCCAAAAAATTATGAATTCGCCACTCCGGTTTCGTATTCAATTTATTTAAAGTAAACAAAAAAAATTGTTTCCACAGTAATGCAAAAATATGTGGATGGCGCCACTGTAGACTTCAAAAATTAAACATTTAATTTCAAAAAGGGAACCTGTGTTGCAGTGTGGCTTCGAAACGCTATATTAGTAATATATCCTGGTTTATATATCAATAAGAATAATTCTCTAGTTTTACTGTAGATGTAGGCGAAATACACGTTTAACTATATCCTGTTAAATTTAGATGGATATTTATGTCTTCTTTTTGACTCAGTTCGAAATATTGAAGGGAATTGGGAGGAACGATTGTCAGCAAAAAAATCTTGGATCAAAATAAATCCTGGGAAATATTACAGGCTGAATTTTTGGTTTGGAATGTAATGAACTGCGTACATACGAATAAAAATTCTACTGATATGTATATAGGAATCTCTGTCTATATACTTATACTAGGTTTCATGGACAACATAAAACAGATTTAAATTTTTTGATAAGGTGTTCACATCAATCAACAATCATGTTTAATGAATTTAGTTTGATCAAATATTCTAGAGATTGTGTACAGATCAATTAAAATAACCAAGTCCTCAAACATCACCTAACTGTTAACACACATTCCCTCACCCGTCTCAACAAATTTGTAATTTCTGCCCCAGTAAACAAGATAACTAATTCCACTGCTATGGACCAAGCATTTGTTCCGTATCTCTCCCAGGATTCCTTGCGAAAACATAACGTTGAACAATATTAGCGTTCTGTTTGGCGTCTCGGGTATATAAACACGGGTACTCAAAGAAAACTCACATAAAACACGCATACATGAAAAGGGAAGCTCTTGGAGTTACAACAGTCTGAATTTTCGGAATTTATAACAGAATATTCCGGTATCTAGCTCTTGGGACATCTTTACAAGAAGTAAAATGTTGCGTTTTCAAGTCGTACTCCTCTTCTTGTTTTGTCTTGGAATTTGTGCCAGGAATACCGATTCCGAAAGGGCACCATTGTTAAAACCGTTAAGCAACCCATGTAAAGGCACAATAACGTTACACTGGGTACGAGAACCGAATACATGCAACCGTTACATAGTCTGCGCTGCAGGTCAGCCTATTAGGATGCCAGCCTGTCCGGATACTCATATTTGGTCTCAACGAGGAAGAAATTGTGTTCCTAAAGGTTCTAGATGGGACGATTGCTCTTTTAGTCAAATTGCAGCAACCATAGTTACTCGGAAAGCAGTGCACGAGAAGAGATTTACCAATACACTTCTCAGTGATGAGGTTCATATTACATCTTCTACTTCAACAGATAAAATGGCAGCTAGAATCAAGAAAGGGAGTCCACTATTTCAAAGAATAACTCTAATAAAACGTAAGTACCTCTACTTTGAAAGGTGTGTTCATACCCATTTCAATAAATGTTCATTTGTCACTACAGAATGTTGTCAAACAATTAGATCTATATACATCATATGATGTTAAAAGTTAGTATGAAATCATGTTTATCAATGATGATTTAAAATGGTATTGATTAATATAAAATGAAATGATGTTTAACGCCTTACTGTTTGTTCTGCTCCGACTTGGCTAATATAAATAAATATTAAAATATTATTTGATGTCATATGAGATATTCTTTTAATAGTCTGGCGCAATCTAAGAATGCACGAATTTTCAAATTTACCCCCAAAAATATAATCGTTCAAGACTTGAAATCCTTACGCCATATCGGGAGAAAGGCATATTCTGATATATCAGATGTGGATACAAAACCTGAGTCTAAAGTAAAATCTAAAGTCGATAATAATCCTAGTAGTTACAGATTTGCTGAGCCGTTGAAACAACCGGAGCTACAAAAGTAAATTAACAATGAATTATGTGGGCTGTAAAATTCTTTGAAAAATGGATTGACCAGAGAAATAATCCTGCCAAGAAAGAAATTAACATATTTTATTGTTGATTTTTGGAATGTATCTGGAGGGGAATATAGACCAAACACTCTTTATGAAATTTTGGTCTCTATACACCATTATTTAAAACAATGAATTTTGTGGTCTAAGCAATGTCTTAGATGAAAGATGAAAGACTTGCCCAGAAAAGGCCATAGCTTACAAAAGAACCAAGCTGATATAGTAACCTAAGAGCAAGAATATATTTTTTGGGATGAGGGATTTTTAGGCGAAAATATTCCACAGAAGCTACTTAACACCATAATTTACGCCTTAATAGCTCATTGTGAAAAAACTAGACATCGTTCAAGAACAAGCGACATCCAACTATCGGACTTCAAGTCGAAAACAAAATAATTCAAAAGTGTCCATTGATTCCAGGAAAATGAACATTGATTATGTTTAAAAGAGAAATTAGTAATAAATTGTCAGGTTGTTTTGATTTGTTTGCAGCTTTCTTTATAATGACCACTCTTCATTATTAATATATATTTCATTAATAATGGACAGTTTTTAAAAATACTTAACAGTTTGTGAAAATAATGGACTGTTTCCATTAATAATAGATTTTTTTCATCAATAAGGGACTTGTTTTTAAGACTAGAATCCACTTCTCATTATAATGGATTAAAAGATCAAAGTATGACACCATAGCTATGTTTTAATTGAATATAAGAAACTGTATAAACATTTATGTAGCCAAATCGGATGCTTTTGAGGCAGTTATGTTCAATATTGTCATTGTTTTATTACAGGCACGTTCCCGAATCACCCGTGTGCTTTTTCAACCACTGAATTAATTTTACCTCATGCTGAGAAATGCCACTGGTACTACAACTGTTCCTTATCTGTGGATTTAGCTGAATGGAAATACAACGAACCCATGACTAGCGAATGTCCATATCCAAAGTTATTCTCCTTAAGTTCGAGAACATGCGAAGATTATAGTGAAGTTGAGTGTGGATATCGTAAATTATCTAAGAATCCATGTAAGTACTAATATAACTTTTCTACTCATACGATTTGATAACTCATTGTTTTTACGTATAATTTGTTCTAAAGTATTGGTTCATGCTTTTAAACGTAATTTAGACGGAAAAGCGTTACATTTTAGGTCTGCTTTATAGTTAACGTTAATTATATTTATAAGAGATTCTATAGCCTGCCCCCGTCTATCTCAGTCATGTGCCGCGCTACACCCTCTAATCAATGTTTCGATTAGACAGAAAAACAAACGGAAAGAAGAGCTAATTAAAATCAAATATGGCAAATACGGATGGGTTTGTATATCACCTAACGACACACTCTCAGCATTTTGTATGTTTGTTGATATATATTTTCTGTGGTGAGCTTGTGTGGAAGCGGACGTAAAATACAACTAACTAACAACAACAACTTGTGTCAGGGGTGGCTATGGACCCGTTTACGTTCACTAACAATTTTTACACGGACCATCGGTGATCTTGTGGCGCCGGGTGAGGTAAAATCCTGTATTTAGCCAGCAACAAAATGTGAGCAGTAAAGCAATTCCTATGTGGTTTATTGTTATTGCTATCCCAAAACTCATTTCGTTACGGATGCAATGAGATGAGAATTTTGTCCAGACTGCGGCGTTTCAACTTACTTTTCTTCAAATTCAATATATCATTGCGTCGTTTAAGTGCACTAACAATTTGTCCTATGCCCAACTGCATTAACTAGGTACCTTCTTGTCAGCACCAAAAGCGGCACTCATGACAATTTAGAACTGGACTGGAATATTCTCAAAGATTCTTCTCGGCCCACGAATTGAACCCGAAACATTCGGATGTATCCAAGTAGCCGTAGGATTTCAATGTAATGGTCGAATTAATGCAGCGACGGCAGACAAAAAGGTGCAACTTAATAAATCTTAGGAAGTGTTGTCCGTGGAGTGTCAAGCGTACTGTTGAACCGATGTAAAGTTCATTGAAACTACCACTTAATATATAATTAAATTGGTGCATTAACGATATTGTGCTCAAATTGTCTCTGCCACATTTTGTCACTGAATAAAACACTGTTTCCGATTAAAATTTTGCACGTGAGGGGATGCTTTCTTTTTCTGATTTTGCGTTCATTTTTGGGGCTTTTGGGGTGATTTAATGGATTGTGGTATTTAGCCACTGGAAACTAACACGTATAATTAACTAGTGATTATTAGTTCTGAAATGGATTATGTGTTGAAACATAAGTTAGGACTCTCATTTGTTTTGGGTTGTACGGTTCGTAAATTTATTTGAGAGAAAGTCATTCCCTAGTTAAAAGCATTGGATATTTGCGGTTAATCAGAAAAGATTTTAATTCCTCCCCCAAACATTGTTTTCTCAGTGGACACATTAGCCGAATCATTCGGCCGAATGGGTGGACACACTAGCCGAATGCTTCGCCCGATTCAACCTGTCGGTTGCATCGCCTTTCACGTCACATGATTAAACATGGCGGCGTCTATATCTTCAATCTATCACGTGACTTCTCGATATGAGTGGTGATTGGCTAATGAATTCTATATTCGGCCGAATGCTTCGGCGAAGCGGACACACCAGACGAATATAATTCGGCCGAATATATCAAACCTGTTTGATTCGGGCGAATAGAAATTCGGTCGAATGACAGTGGACACACTAGGAGAATTTCGACGCCGATTGATTCGGCAGAACGATTCGGACGAATCGTTCATCTAGTGTGTCCACCGCTTAAGTAATGAACTATAAATCGGTTCAACAGTGACATTTCACAACGAGCACATTCGTAAAAAAAAAACAAGGCAAATTACTCCTTAGTATGTACTTGGGTGAGTGCGTCAAGTGAAAAATTTTCATTTTTCCGTTTCATAAAATGCCATCCAATAAAGAATTATTGATATTGAACGAACGATATGCCATTGATAAATTTAAGCCCAAGAGAGAGAGAGAAAAAAATAGGGTCTAATGTCCACTGGACACAAACTAGGTCATTTTGGGACTAACATGGTTCCATTTTATTTCTAATTCGATTCCGCGTAGGGGTCTTTAGCCGTGGGAGAAAACCGGAGAACCCGGAAAATAACCCATGAGGTTGGACAGGCGACCCTACTCCTTGTGACGTACAACCGGGGAATCGAAACCACACCATTTGACCTAATGGCAGACCTTATAATACAACGCGCACGCGCTATCTATTTGGCCATCTACCCCCCCCCCCCCCACTAAAAAGTCCAAAACAATCTGATTAAAATACAGATCTATATTTCGTTTCTTTTTTTATGCTTTCGGTGGCCTACACTACATGAAGATGATCTGACCGGTTGAAGCAGGAGGTCGCGTCAGAGGTCATACGAGCGGCTTTTGGCCAGACATTGATTAAACATACATTATGCAAGAGCTAAATCTGCCTATTTCAGGTCTTTCTTTGGGCCTGAAATGTTATATAAACTAGTAATTAGACATTTATTAACAAAACAAGACCATAATCAACTCTCAATGGCATCGGATACTCGAGATTTTAGCTAGATTAGAACGGTTCGGCATTTGAAATTTTTATTTAAAAATGGGGAAAGCCAGGCTAAGTCTCGAATTTACCAGTGATCTGGTTACCACTATGTACACATCTTGTCAAAACAGTGATAATTTGGCTCAGAATGAAGTAACATATTATCTATTTTTGAGATATTATAGCAAGAATGGTCAGCTCTTTATCTAAATCTTACCCACAGTTTACCCAAGAACTCGCCGTAACAGACAGTTTCATTGGCTAATCTCTCAAATTAACCAGAACGCGGCTTATATAACAACTCTTTCAGATCGTAGTGTTGTGAAGACAAGTAAAACGAAATTTTGAACTATAAAAAACGAAACAAAATAGGTTCTGTGTTTTAATCAGATTTGCTATCCGCTTACGGAATTATTACTCTATGATTATATATATATATTATCCTTCACAACTTACTAAAATAGCCTGTATTCGTTGTAGGTCTATACCGAGAAAATTTATGTCGAACATCCCACTGTCGGCCATGTACTCTCCGCTATGGAAATTGTGAAGGATTGGAAGACGGTTATCATCCATTTCCATCTAAGGAGTGGACTCCTAATTACATCATCTGTAGAGATGAACGCAGCTCCCAACAACTACAGTGTCGAGATCCAAGGCCAATTTTCTCACCCGAAACTAAAAAATGTGAGCATCTGAAGAACGTACCAAAGAGCTATGGTGGGCTGAGGCCGGTTTGTAATGGTCGTCGAGATGGATTCTATCCCGATGAATCTGGGCGTTGCGACGTTTATTTCGAATGTTTCCAGTCAAAGTTCACCGAATACAGCAAGTGCATCGGAGAAACTGTTTACAGCGCAGGTCAGGGTCGATGCACATTTGGCGATGTGGAACCTCCTTGTGGTAATATCACCAATAACATTTGTACGGACCTAGACGACGGTTATTATTCAGATCCATACGGAAGGTGTCCTTTATATTTCCACTGTAAAACACGAAGTTTGCTTGGTTATCTAAAGTGTCCATTTGGTTCCTACAATCCATACACCGAAAGATGTGAAGTCACTCCGAACTCGCCCCAACCGTGTGGTGATCTTCCCAACCCCTGTATGTCTCGGTCAGATGGAGTCTATGCCGATATTGCAAATAATTGCCTGTCATCTTTCACCTGCAAGCAGCGATTCGTCATTAAAATTCAGAGCTGTAAAACAGGGTTCGTATTTAATGAACAAACGCATAAATGTGAAGACGTCAATGATACACCCGCACCCTGTGGACTTGCCCCAAGTTGTCAGGGAAAACCTAATGGTAGATATTCAGCACCTCTTAAGGGTTGTGAATATTACTTTGTATGTCAGCAGGAACAATTTATTGGTTATGAAAAATGTAGTTACGATAAAGGAGGGTTTTATTTTAATCCCACAACGCAGGAGTGTGATTTCCCCTTAAATATATGTGGAAACTGTGGAACTCGGGTTAGCAATTGGTAAGTAGTACTCATTATTGTTATACTATAAAACATGTCATGGTGGTATCTATAGGCGTACCATTACCATCAGATATGATGGCGAATCACCAAAATGGTAATGACCCGAGCAGTTTAATAAAAAAAATTGTTTCAATGGCATTTAGTAATTGAACTGGAATATACAGGTCACAATTCTATGGAATATAATCTATTATAGATTCTGTCTGAAGCACCACTCTTTTGAATTTCTCTATTCAAAGCTTCGTATAGTTTAAAGCTTTGACTTTCAACTGAAGTAAATGCGTTACATATGACCGTAAGATTAAAGACAGGTTAACATTAGTTTAAAATAAATATGTGTGTTGAAAAACAGTCCGATCGTATTTATAGACTTTGTGTGATGACGGCTATAAAGTCAATGAAATTAAACATTCAGATCCGTCTGACCAACTGATATCTTATGCAGCAAATCGACTAAATTTTTTACGCCTTTTCCTTTCGATTAAATGATCACTTTGTAGAAGTGTAGAAGTTAAATGTTAGCATGGTTTTGTTCTATAACTTAATGTTGGTATAGTTGGTAAAAAAAGTTTAGTATTCACAAACGGAAACTTCCACCGCCTGGTCATTTTCATTGATGTGGCCGTGCGAATTCGGTTGAATTAAGTTAATCAAGAAATGAAACCAATGAATCTTTGGCAATCCTGCGCAATGGGTATGTATTTATTGATTTAAAACCGTGAAAACATATATTCTATACAATAAAAAAAGGTTCTATAGACATGTACTTGATCAAAATACGCAGTTTTGCTAATTACCGAGAACTGCGTACGTGAGGTTTTTAATGGCAGGTTCAACAGCAAATATCATTTTGTATTAGGACAGTACACAGGCTTTATGGATCTGTTACACTGCTGTTTAGATTAGTTCATGCAATGAGCCGGTTATGTATATGTGAAAGGAAAGGGGCAAATGTTAGCATAAGCTTGTCAAGAAATTCACAAACAAAGTATTTTGGAATGTGCAATGTCCACTAACCAGTTCACGCTTCTAAGAGGTAATCCCATATCGGTACACTGCTCTCTTTTATATTTTTATCTTATTGAATATTAAGCATCCGTGGAAATACGGTCGTTTAGAAAATCTTGACTGAAAAATGTCAAACTTGATTGCTATATAAGGGTTTAAGCCGCGGTCACATCTTACGGCCACGCACGTAGTTGACCGAAGTCCACCGTAGTGCCACAACGGTTAACTAGGTTGAAGATGGTTCCAAGTAGACCATAGTTGACCTTTAGTTAAACGTTGCTAGACGTAGTTAACCGTACTTGACAGTGCTGTAAACGTACTTCAAATGTAGTCCAACCCTAGTAGTTCTCCCTAGTTGACTCTTCTTGACCGTAGTGTTAAGCGTTGTGCCATGTTACTACGGTCAACTACGATAAGCACTACGGTCAAGTAGGGTCAAATACGTTCAAACTACGGCCACGTAGGGTCTTCACATCCAAGATCATCGTAGAGATATTTTGAACATGTTGAACAATTTTGAGCTAACCACGTTCAAATCATGGGTTTATTGAAGTTCAAACTATGTGTATAATTTCGTTGAGTTACGGTTAACTACGTCTAACTACGTTTAATACGTAAAACGAAGGTCAACTACGGTCATCCCCCTATATGGTCAACTACGTGCGTGACTAAGATGTGACCGCGGCTTTAATTATCCTAGATCAATTCTTTTAATTTCTAATAAAATGTCTTTATTTTCTTCTTCAGTACCCTTGCAATCAGTTAACATGCGGAGAATGGTACCGATGAGAAGACATTACTGTTATTTTAGTATATGAATGAAAAGATCTTTCAAGTTATCATTATAATTCAGGTTTTTGTATATACCGCTTTTATACTACTTGTATAATATGTAAATACTTCAAGCTGATACACAGAAAGTCGAACGATGGATATAATAGCGCTTATTTGCTTTGAAAGCGTCTGTTACAGTCTATTCAGTAGAAAATGTAAAACAGATTCGTCGACCAGATCTAATGACGAAAGATGGGTAGCCAGTTACGAACTTGCATAGCAGTTTCGAGCAGTTCTATAACCAGTTAAATAAAGAGAACTCTAGGTAAGGTCGGGTGTGGTGGAAAGGTGCATGTTATGGTGGACTTGCTGTAACCCTGTTAGTTGTGATCTGGTTATAATTTTAACATGTCTACCCTGCCCCTAATTTGTTTGTTTGTTGTTTTTTTTATTAAATAAAAATATTTGCTGGATCATTACTTTTGCATGCAGAAAACGTTTACTTGCATTGGAAAATGGGACGAACCTGAAAATGGGTTTGTTTAGATACAGTTTATATTGTGAAATTTTCAGCTTCCAATTATTACTTGCTGTTAGTTTGTGATGGGCTTAACATTTTCATTGTTGATGTGCAATCGTTCACGGTTTGTGTGGATACAAATATGCAGATATTGCCTATGATGCTTAGTTATGTACAACATTTATTAACATCAAATGTGCATGTAACAATAGTATAATGAAGCAATGGAAGAAGATGATTTTTACGACTGAGACCAGATGGTAGCAGTAATGGAGAAGAATCTATTTACATCTTATAACCTCAGACACTCTGTACATGGGTACACCAACAGTGCTGAGTCCACGTACGTTGCATCCCCCGAGTTCTTTCATTCTATAGCTAATATAAGCATGTTTATTAGTCATACTAAGTTACCTAGAATGTAGAAGTACAATGGTGTAAATGATGATATGGTTATCAATTCTGACTTTTTAAATATGTAAAAAAAAAACACTAAGCAACACATCCTTTCTAATTATAACGAAACAGTCATATCTGTAACATCAGTAATGATACGTTAATTAATTTAAATTGTCCCATTTGATGACTATACCACAATTGAAGCGTCAAAGATCATGATTGGATTTAAGTGTATAGTGGGTACTAAACATAACTTGCATTGTTATAGCTAATGCGATTTGTCAATGATTGTTGTTTTATATAATTTATCACTGCTGTGGTAGAGATACTGGTGTAAATTTACACAAGAAACGGTACATAATGAACGCTGAAAAGGATATAACCAACAGTAAAGACAAATCTTGATTTGTCCGAAATTTTTTAGAGTTTTATACCGTTTCATGGGTAAATAGAATGTGTTAGCTTACGTATATGTATTTATCTTGTGTCAAACTATTTTCCAACAGCACGGTTTAAATATATACTGACAATGTCCTTTTCTTTGTTTAAAAAGGTTGTGCTATGTTTATGTTGTTGTTAGTAATGTAATTTATTTTATAAAATCCTCTAGGTATAGATGCATGTTTTAATTATCATTCTTAAAAACTGAAAAATGTGATTAAATTATATTTTCTGTCAAAATTTTAAATATTATGATAAAATATTTTCTAAAATAAGTAAAAACATTAATCTCTTGTGTAAGAAAAATGGTCAATAGCTAAGTGGTGGAAACACCAACAGACCAAAGTAAAATATTCTTTGTACCACGATGTTTTCATTGTATGTTCCAACTACACAATTGGTGGATTGGGGGGGGGGGGGATGACGTAAATCAAAACGGGTTTCTTTAATGATGCACTAACAAAATACATTGATGTGATAGATATTATATGCTTGGCACTAATTTTAATTTGTTTTTTCAGGAAACAAATATTATTTTGTTTAATTGTGTGGTTGAATGGTTAATTTTCTTCCTCTTCTTTTTAAATCTATGTAGCTTCTTATCTATTTTTGTAACTCAATATATTGTAGGCAAATACTTCAATTAATGTACTTAAAGTAGCGAGATGCAAGGGGCACACTTAACCATTTATTTTTTTGCATGCAGGTTATACGTTATTTAAACATCTCAAAATTGCATCTGGATACATATAAATGACAAACGAATACGACATTGGCTGGGTTTATTCTGTGTGTCATATAGGACGAAATTCTTCACATCTTCACAAAATATGTGAAACTTTGAAATGGTTTAATATGGTGTTGATGAAATTGTTATTTCAATGACCACTACATATCGTAATTATTTTGACCTGTCTAACAATATAGAATACAATATCTATTATTTCAAAATTTAGGAAAACATTTCATATAATACAATATACTAATTTCAGCATATTGATTATTTCAGTATAACAAACCGCGGGGTTTGCTACAGGGTTGCGTTCTTTGTCTAGCACTGTTCATAGTTTGCCTTAGTCGATTTCAGTAAGTTTCGTTTATTTTCTTTGTGTTATTTACAAATCCCTGTACGCAGATGACGGTCAATATTTAATTGATTTACGCAAATAATGAAACCAACTACATTTCGTGAAAGTGGTCACTAACCAGTAAACACAAAATGTCGGACCACTTGCATTAGTTTCAAGATACCCACCATAGATTAACAAATCGTTATAATCACGACATAAGAGATGATTACAGAAACTAGTGTTCTCCGATTTTAATCAATACAGTCATTATATCTGATTGGATTATTGATCGTAATACCTTACGTGTATAGGCGATGCGATAAGGGACTCGGTTGGGAGTTTTCATCTCCGGATTGGATGACCGTAGTAGTCGAACGATCTGAGCACTGGATTCTCTACCTAGAATATATCTGGTTCGAAGAGCCTTTGAGATTTTTCAAGGTCGGATTGCGCTTGTCATGGATGAATCTGTGGATATGACAAAATGTGTGTCTAGTCGTTCGAATAAAACGAAAACTGGAGCTCACTGGATACATATCGATTTACAAGTGAAGGAACTCACGTTGGAAACGTTCCTGTCAAAATTCGCCTATTTCGCCTCGTAAACTAAACCATAGAAAATGTTTTGTGTGGACGAAATGTTGAACTCCATTCAATTCCTGTCAGGATTTATAGATGGGGTAGACCAGATCTCTGATCTCCGGCCAAACTCACCCCCACCCCACTGCATGGGCGCATAATCTTTAGCCAAAAACCATATAAAACACTTATTGCATCATATGTTCCACATACAAGGCTAATGTGGATATTAATCTTGTATGTCGGTGAACATTACGCGATGAGGTCTTTACACGTATATTCTACTTAATCTACTGGAAATTGATGTGGAGCGAAGGAAGAACAACATTACTTGTACCTAGCTGGAGCATCGATATTCAGAAGCCAAAGGCTACTAGCTTTAAAATAACCTAGCGGCCTAAGGCCACAGGTTGTTTACATGTAAACGCACAACAAACGTTTGTTACTTATAAAAAACTCCTCAGAGAGAAGCGGTATCAGGTGATATAGACTGTAACAAAGTCATTAAGTTGAACAAGACTTTACCCCGCGGACTAACTTTGATTTAGACCCCAAAAAGTAGTTGGTTGGGTTGATCTGATGTGTTATTTTAATAATCGATGGGGCAAGTATGGTTGCCGATACGTACTCATTCACCCCCTCCTGCCTTCTCGTTAACTAAGCCAAGAATCTCCGACAAATGGTCCTTGGCTGGCTCCGTCGCTGCTACGCTTTGCTATGAATTATTTTTTAAGAATAACTATTCGCTTAAAATTGTAGAATTCATGATCTCGTGTATATTAACAATCTGTATATATTGTATTATATAGTAAAGAATCGGCTGTCTTTCTTCTGGGGGTGAGTTGGGGGGGGGGGGGGCTGCGGCGTAAAAAGGAAATATGCGACTAATCTAAGGCGGAGATATATCTTTTGTTTAAATTCCATACATGTTTGTCTAATAAACTTAGTTATTCATTTATTTATATGTTTAACAAATTAACAGTTAATAACATCACTCTTTTCTTCTTATCTTTTTCCTTTTTTCTTGTAAATAGTGTAATATAGTTAATGTATAAAAATCAATAATTAATTAACTGTTCAGTATTATCAAATTGGTTTGTAAATTATTAGTAATTAGACATAATATTGTATCTAACTATATAAAATTCTAGTTATAGCCAGGGACGGACTGGGGGTATGGTGGGTGGGGGGTGACAACTGACTGTAAATGGTGCTTTCTACGGTATATCTTGAGTAAAAAACCTCCGGAGACTGTTTTGCTTACCAATTCATTAAAAACGACGTAAATTCAAGTGGGAACATTAACTTCTTTAGGGACCCCCGAACCTAAATCACTCGCAGTCCACCCAAAGATGGTAAAGTCAGATTAGCTGTTAATTTTCACATTCTCCATGAATTTTTATTTATCCTTTATTCTAATGTATATAATTATTATGTAAATATCAATATAATCACATGTCAATAATAAAAATGTGAATGATAAATAAAGTTTTTAAAAAAGTACGAATTATGACGTTATATCAAAAATCGAAGTCAATCCACATTATTGTCCAGAGAGAGAGAGAGAGAGAGGGGGGGTAACGTTTACTCGACACAAACTAGGTCATTTCGGGACTAACACATGGTTCAAATTTATATCCATAATTCGCATGTGCGTAGGGGTTTTTAGTAGTGGGAGGAAACCAACCGGAAGACCCGGAGAAAACCCACGCGGTTGGACAGGCGACCCTACTCCTTGTCACGTACAATTGGGGAATCGAAACCACGCCATTTAACTCAATGACAGACCTTTAGATGCAAAGCGCACGCGTTAACCATTCCATCCCACCCCACCCCAACCCACCCAACAGTTAAGTGGCGCTTAAGACCCAGTTCCTTATCCCAATATCTGAAGAAATGGTTAGACAATTCTATTGGAAATATTCCTGACAATCCATGGGAGAAGAAATCAAGCACAGTTAGTTCCCGTACAATTTTAGATGATTTTTATCCAACCTCTTCTGCCAGTTATCCGTTTTACTTCCGTATTTTTCTGATTACCTTTGGTAGAAAGGGTTGTCTTCACAGAATGTTTAAAACACAATTACGGGTCCAATAGTGTGAAATTAATATTGAAGTCTTGTGGGGGGAAAGAATTAACAGCTATACGTCAAGAACCGACAATTTTAAATGGAGTTGTCTCGCCTTGATGGCTACAGACACGGTACTATCCGTTCAACTCATATGGTCTCACACTTCAATGGTTTGAGCATTCCGGTGAACTTAATCGTTATAACCACAAAGAGTCCAACATGTCACATTGATCTGATTCATGTGTTATTACTTCCTGATTCTTCCGCCTCAAAATCATGATTATTCACCAAAACCTGACGGAATGTAAATTCAAACCTTTTCTTCGATTCTAGACCAAAATGTCAACAAAAACGCCATGCTAAAGGCGTTGGGGGGGGGGGGATTGCTATAAGTAGACAAAATACACTCCGGGGAAGCAACTTTTAAAACCATATCCACCATCTCGAAACAGACTACCAGTAAATCCCACCATGGTGGTCTGCCTCCGGACAAAGACTTGTAATTGCTTTCCCTGATTGTAGTTTGTCTATTTATATCACACACCTCACACCCCACCACCTGGGGGTTGGGATGGCCTAGTGGTCTAGAGTGCCGCGCTTCAACCTCTAGCTGTCCGGTCACCTCTGCATGGCTTGCGGTTGTGGTTTCGATGCCTGGTGTGAGCGTATGTGGCTTGGAGATATGGGCGCCTTTTCGACCTTGTGGGTTTCCTCCTACAGGAAAGACCCCTGCCCCCTGCGTGTGCGCTAAGATACTGAAAATAAGACAACTTGTCTGCGATATGACCTTCGGTGGAAGCGGACGTTAAACACTAAGAAGAACAACAACCCCACCTTCTCCCCACGGCTTTTGCATGGGTTTTTTTGTTGCCTTTTTGGTCTAGAATCGAAGAAGAGTGTTTAAATTTATATTCTGTCAGGTTTGGGTGAACAGTAATGATTTTGAGGCGGAAGGATCAGGTAGTAAAAAATCGAGATTTATCAAAGGATTGTGACATGTTTGGCTTTTGTTGTTATAAAGATCAAGATCACCAGAATGTTAAAGGCCTATGAATGGCATGAGTATATCGTTGTCAGCATATTTATTTGTCATCTGTTTGTCTGTTAGCCCCACGGGGTAAGAGGTTTTTCTATTCCTTTTCTGTCCAT
The DNA here is from genome assembly GCF_932274485.2 of Patella vulgata. Classification (NCBI taxonomy): domain Eukaryota; kingdom Metazoa; phylum Mollusca; class Gastropoda; family Patellidae; genus Patella; species Patella vulgata. The sequence continues at coordinate 46,261,783 of NC_065882.2, read as the reverse complement.
GGCCTAGTTCGACTCCAACTTTCACCACTCTCACGCAATAAGAATTAAAGTATCGACTAATCAAGCTGTACCTCTGCTTAGCCTAAGCGGGCAATGCTGACCATCAACTACATCAAGGCATTCAACTAAGAAAGATCTACACCCAGTTTGAACATTATAGCTCAAATAGAATTATTATGTCCAAAACACTGTGACGAACAGACGGGCGGACGAACCCAATTTTAATAGCCCCTTGCTTTCTTCGAAATACGGGGTACAAAACTATTACATGGGGAACATTAGTGGTTGATTGGACAGGTCACATCAAATTCGCTCCACCAGAAGTTTAGATGAACTGGTTTGATCGTTGGGCGTGCGTGTATTAACGACTCCTATCGAGCGAATGTCTCCCAACCAAGATAAAGTTATGATGGCCTAATTTGAATCCTTGATAGGTCTTTTAATGTTTTAAGGGCAATATCTAAAGTACAATTGTATGCAAAAGCCTCTCTTGAATAGACGCAATCTAATTGTCTAAATCTAGGAATTCTAGTTACCATGAACAATTAATACATATCGGTCAATACTTATCGCTTTATCGTTCGTTAGACCATGGTTAGACAGACAAAATGGGGTTGTGTTCATGTTGTTTCAGACGAGAGATTTAATTCTTACATCGGTTGATTTTCATCATGGCCAATTTGGTATTCAAATTCAGTTCTTGGGATTTGGCGGTGATCAATATGGCGATTCAGGCTGCTCAATATCTATATTCTACCACACAAATTTCTAATTATACAAACTGATTCAATTATCCTTCTTCTAAATATAGATTGGAAATTAGCTAGTTCCATCCAAATTTACAAATATTCATTTTATAGGGGAAAAACATCAATGATTTTCTTTTAACGGGAAATTACTTATCAGTGTACATTTCACTCCGAGATGTCATACCATAAACAACAATTTCCAGATTTGATAGAAGTTATTTTATTTAAAGATTGATTTGTCTAATATAAAAAAAAAACATAACGCAACATATAAATCTGACCGGACGTTTGTTTTGTTTTGGACTGCTGTATTCATTAGCCCGGCTGCAGCAAAAAGGCAAAAGTTAAACCCCATCTCCTTCATTCGTTCATTAAAACTGTTTTGTGCTCTATTGCCCTATAGATGTGTCCCATAAATCAATTCACAGCTCACCTAAAATTCTTTCCAGATCCTACTGTCCTGAAGGATTAGGGCTGACCTTTAATCTATTATAGTGTATGTAAATTCGATGGACAATTCTATTCAGTAACAAAGAATCAGACTTGGCAGTTACATGTATATGTAAGATAATAAACTAACAATAACAAACACGCCATGTCGCTGTTTACATTGCAACTAGTAAAGTCGTCATGAGAGGGCATAAACACTAGCATTAGGTAAATCGGAAGTATTAATACAATCGTATTCTTAAACCGGAAGAAAAGATATCAACCCACGGGAAAGGGGCCTTACCATATACCATTATATCCTTTTGTTTATCGACTTCTTAGGCAAGACTTTTCCATAATATCTCTATTATTTTATCTGTTTATTTCTATTTAGATAGCAATCGTAAGATTTGTCTTTTGTCAGTGATATTACCCGAGGCAGATTACCTGTTCACACTCATCAATCAACTTGCACCTAAAATAAGCCACAATGAGTTTATTCAAATAACAATCACTAGTACCTTGACTATTTGAATCTTCTTTTTATCTTTTCCTTTTTTCAAAAACTAAGAATTTTTTGCCTAAAGCTTTAAAGGATTGTGTAAACAGAGTTTTTTTTTAGTCAAAGACATAATACGAGTAGGTAAGATAGTTGCCAAATATACATATCGCAGCTGAAATTGCGGTAGACTCGTTAAGTGAGATTATGTCGACAGTTTTTGTCATTTCCAATGATATGAGAAACTTGTACAGTTTTCTTCTTTTTCCAATTATTGGCATTACACTCATGCCAGCTTTATACGTGGCGAGCAATTGTATCTATTTTTAAATGGTAGTGTCAAATATTGTTAACAAGTAGATTGTGTTTTAGAGTTGAGCAAGTTTAATGGCTTAATTAAAACATGTTCTGGGTTTCACAACAAACAATAATTTGCTTCGCGGTAATTTTATTTAAATAGTGTGAATAAATCACATTAGTACTTAGAATAGTCAGAATTTATAAAAATTAGATCTTACGTTCCATTGTTTTCCTTTTTTGTTTATACTTACACTAAAGCAAGGTCTAACAACATCTGTTTAACGGTCACTCGACACAAACTAGGTAATTTCGGGACTAACATATGGTTCAATTTTATTTTAATAATTTGCTTGCGGGTAGGGGTCTTTAGCAGTGGGAGGAAACCGGAGGACCCGTAGAAAACCCACGAGGTTGGACATGCGCCCCCACTCCTTGTCACGTACAACCGGGGAATTGAAACCACGTCAGTTGACTCAATGACAGACCTTATGATACACCGCGCACGCGCTAACCATTCGCCCCCTCCCCCTCCACGTGTTTCGGACCTTCGGTCAAAACACTTAGTTTCTGTAAATTATTTTTGTTATTATTTTTTTAGGGGGGCGTGGAATTTAGTCAGAGTTTGCAGCCAAAACTGTACATGGTGCAAACATTCATCCAACGTAGATGTGGTTGACCTCCGTGGATCTAATTATTAAATATGAATTGGGACGTTATTGACAAACAGGAAGTGTTTTATCGATGGGACAAAAAATAATCTCAGATTGCCCATATCTCGGTTATTTCTCAACGGATCTTCTTCGGGTTTTCATTTTTGGATTCTTTGGACGAATCCCATATTGGCTCCCACTGACGGTTAATTCAAATTTTTGCGGACAAAGTAAATCTTCGCTACATATGTTCACGTTGTTAAAGGCTCAATACCACTCTTATTGTAACTGAATAATATGTCCCAATCTTTATTCTGGTCAACAAATTGTACTATTTTAGAATATTTCAATTAATTGATGATACAAATTTCATCTTAACACACCTTATTTAAAAATTTTGAAAAATTCAACATAATGGTTTGAAACGTCTAACGTAAACCTTTTCAAATGAAACTTCGATTTAAAAATATTTTCGAACCCTCTGGACAAGTAAAATAGGATGTAATGGATAATTTACACAACAGGTAGGACACTTAAACATCTAGTACTTAGATAGAGATATTTTTTATTTTCTGGAGCTTTCAAGCCAGCAAGAGTGTTATTGTCTCTTTAAGGCAAACTTTAAAAGTGCCCTTCAGAAAAAAAAATCCTCTGACTTCTAGCTTCAGAACACCAGCTAGTGACCCGAGTACGTAGATTTATTTCAAATATGACGGACAACTTTGATTCCTTTTTTAGCTCATAGGGTATGTCCCAAAGTAAATAAAACACAATTTCAGAACAAATAATCCCCTGGGTTCCTACTCCAGAACAGGTTTCAAACTGAACACATCACAAAATCCCGGTAGAACTAGTAGAGCGAACCTGTAATTTTCACTCCAAGAAGGTGTACGTCCAACATATACACGACCATTCGCGACTGGTGATCGACAACCCTTTGGCCGCCATATTGAATTTTACAAAAAATGTTCAAATCGATATTCAGTCACCATTTTGATTTCGATTTTCAAAACCCTTTTTTTATTTTGAACCTACTCCAATTGGCAACAGTTGTTAGGCAGCCGGTTTTTGAATTTCCATTTTGTTTACTTCCGGTTTCACTTTGAATTCTGTTCGACTTTTCATCTTCTAGCTGGTGACCTAACCTTTCAATGACCCTTGACCTTTGTATATATGATGATCCTGAGATCTACTAACAATTAATATCAAAAGTTCGATCTTGAGGTATAATTTCTGGTTTTATTAAGAGTTCAAAATGACAGGGTTTTTTCCACTTTAATAGGTATTGGATGTTACTATACTCAATAATTCATGGTGTAACTTGATTGTTGACCTGACAAGGGTGACCTAACGTGACCTAACGTGCCGAAACAAGTCATTACTCATTCGGAGTTCTAGTTTTATTTAGACTGGTATTCTTTCAGCTCGGATCCAGCAGTATTTGGTTAGAAAGCGTATAAGGTTATAATAAAGTGCTGGGTGTCAAATACTTTCGAAGTTTGTAAACTTAGTTAGAGGAGAATTATTGTAACATTAATTTTGTGTAAAAAGAACAAGAAATGGAAAAATATGAACAATTTATCTGTAATAGCGATTTCATATGTTTTTAAAGACGGTCGTCCAATGTGTCATTTTCCTGCAGTCGTCAGTCCTTCGTATTCTTTGAATAGAACATCGCGTAATGGATAGCCAGCGTAAGTTTAATAATTCCAGGACACTTAGAAGTCGTACGTAAAATTTTGCTGTTATCGTCTTTCCTTATCTAACAACAGAGGCAGATTTGGCACAACTTGTTTCACCATACTCCGACAAAAGAAAATAATGATTCCCAGCTCCTTTATGCATTCAAAATAGTTAACATCCAGGGTGGTTAATACACTCAAATCTGTGCCCCTTATTAAAACAGATATGTTTCGGCGACTGCGAGAAAAAATAATATCAAAAAAAATGGGAAGCAATGTCTGCTATCCTTATTAGATAGTATATCCACTTTGGTAGTAAGTCAAAGAATAATATATAAAGAAAGGAAATTGTGCGGCCTGGTGCTACTTAGTCGCGAACACTAATTACACCAATCATAAACAATAATTAGACTTTGATAGGACGGTACATAAAAAAAATACAGTAATACAACTTCTTTAATATTAACTAAAGTGATATCGGCTACATAATTTAGTTGGGTTTTTTTATTTAAATTAGCTTCTTCTTGTTGATCTGTACTTAAATACACTATCGCAAGAAGAAAAGCTCCCTAAATCCTGCCTCATTTGACAAATTAGGGGCTTGATTATGGAAGCGTATAGGTGTCAATATAATGAAAGATACCGCGATATTAATATGGTAATATATCAAGATATTGTGATTGTTGGAATGAATTTAACCCTGAAAAGACAATTTTTGCTGAGTTAATTGAATCAATGCACCATGTTGTGTGCCTTCATTTCGTCCTGAATGTGCACGTTTGCGTTAAGATATTACTATTCTGAAGCATTGTCATCATATTTCATTTCGCGGTAGTATATATCGACATAACGCACGGTGATAATGGAGTATGTAGCTAAAATTTCCAAAGAACAATGTCATAACGCAAGCGTGCGCATTTAAAACGAAATGGCGACATACAACATAGCGCGTTAGTAAAATTAACTCGGCAAAAACTGTCTTTTGAGTGATAAAATCATCGCAACAAACACAATATGTAGACATATTACCATATTAACATCGGGATATCTTTTGCGCTAAATTGATACATTAAAGTATATTACGTATCACACTCTGAGCATATACATAAACAATTTCAAAAATCTGCAAAAGAATAAAAGAAAATATTATACATCTTATATACACGTGTGAATTATAATTCTACCGAGGTATAGTTGTTTTAATACTACAATACAATAAAAAGTCAAAGTTCAACAAAAATGTTCATGACTTCATCGCTAAAATGTGTTGTTACGTGCACACAATTAGAGCACGAAGATAGAAACAATACACAATTAGCAACGCAATAGCGATTTATATTTGTTTCTAAAGAGTTGTAGTGATGAGGCTGGAAAATAGAAAGCATTTTTACACAATTTTTGGTCACTTATTTACGTTACTTTAATATCATTATAGTATTATCCTTAAAGCCATTCTGTTAGTTGCGTATAAAACATTTCTAGGGTGTCCTTTTACTACAACACACATTCACATAGTTGATTTAACTGCGGACCAAACAGTAGATTTAATGTATATAAAAATGCTCAAATGTTTAAATAGTTAATACAAAACAGGGTGTTTAACAGCAATAAAATACTTTGCTTGAAGTGACCGCCATCATGTTTTCAATTACTCTATATAACATAAATTCTTTAAATATTATACGTACAAATGTTTGGTAATTTTGAGAAATATGTCTTTAACTTAGGGTTACGTCTCGTATTGACATTTCACTAAAAGTCTTTTTGTATGTTCGTCTTATGATACGATGCTCTCCTAGTGTGTTTTCAATTAATTCGTTAGGAAAACCATCGCCAATATGATTGTTTCGTAAGAAAATAATTCCAACACATGTTTTTGATATATCAGATGAACAGGGATCATATACCACCTACGACGGGTCTATAGCACAATTGCCCTAACAGATAAAATACACAAATGCACCATGAAGATCTTTCTTTAATCTGTTATCTCAATCCGAGGGTTTTACGAGTCTTCAATTGAAAAATAACAACTCGTAACTTGCCTTTCACTATTGTCGCGATGTTGCTGCTACGAGATTCCTATTTTGAGTTGTGAGTTATTTTATTCGCTTTCAATTATTTTTTAATAATTTGCATTGATCACAGATTCTTATCTACATGTCTGTATATATACTTCCACTTCTGTCGCCTCCATCTAAGTCGCATTGAAGTCATCTTGATTTGTCATTTTCAATCTCATTCTTGGACATTCAGTTTTACACAATATACATTCAAATAGATCACAACCCATTAAAAAACGTTGCTGCCGAGAAAATAAATGTAGGATTTTAAAAATATTTATCATGTCACAAACCAGTATAATATTAACGTGTATATCGACAAACATACAGCTTTGATATCCATAGGTGATAATCCGACGCCACAACTTGGTAAATCAAAAGAACCCGCTGAAAAAAAAAGGAAAGTAAAATTTGATTTCAGTTAATAAAATTTTTTTACGAAATTGATATGACAGTATTTTCAAACTGAACCAAACACGAAAATGTATCTTACAAAAGAAAACGAAATTAAAATCTGCCAGTCCTCGAACTTTATATTATTAAAATTTGTAAATACGAATCAGAAATTTCATATAAAACTTCCATCTGATTTAAACACAGATCCTATTTCGTTTCGTTTATGTAGTTCAAAATTTCGTTTTACCTGTCTTTACTATACAAGGATCTGAAAGAGTTGATATATAACCCGCGTTCTGGTTGATGTGAGGGATTAGCCAATGAAACGGTCTGTTGCAGCGAGTTCTTGGCGTACAATGCACGGAACTGTGGGTATCCTACTAGAAATATCAACACTGATTGGTTAATCAAATGTCTGACGTCAAAGATCAAAAGCCACGCGTATGACCCTGACGCGACCCCCACTACAACTGGTCAGATCTTCATGTGGTAGAGGTCATCGAAAGTATAAAAAAAACGAAATATAGATCTGACCAGTTTTAGTGACAGGTCGCAGCAGGGTTCATACGATCAATCAATCAGCATTGATGTTTCTAGTGGATTACCACACGCCAAAAGCTCGAGGTAACACTTCAATGATAACAACTTTTCCAGATCTTAGTGTAGTAAAGACAAGTAAAACGAAAATTTTGAACTATAAAAAACGAAACAAAATAGGATCTTTTAATCAAATGTTTTATGATTGATATAAACTTTTTTACAGAATCGGAGGGAGTGAGAGAGAGTTTAACGCCCACTCGGTATAAACTAGGTCATTTCAGGACCAACATATAGTTCAATTTTATTTCAATAATTCGCTTGCGCGTAAGGGTCTTTAGCAATGGGAGGAAACCGGTGGGTCCGGAGAAAATTCACGAGGTTTGACAAGTGACCCACTCCTTGTCACGTACATGCAGGGAATCGGCCACGCTATTTGACTCAATGACAGACCTTATGATCTAAGGCGCACGCATTAAACCATTCGGCCACCCACATCTTTACAGAAAGCAGTCGGACGAAAAATTCAATTAAATATTTGTTATTTTGGTAATTCTAAATATGTCTAGATTATTAACTGAAAATAATTGAAATAAGATGATTTCTAAAAAATAGTTAAAAAATACAGAAAGAAATATAGAATTAGGAAACAACTGCTCAGTTTTTCATCGGTCGGAGTCCACTTACAGCGATCAAATTAACTGCGTTCAGTCCTCTGGCTAAATCTCAAATTACATTTCTTAGAGGTGTATGATGGATTTCGGTTCGTATATTTCCTTGATCGTTTTTATTAGCAAGTGATTTAATGTGGTTAATTACCTACTGTGAAGGGTTATTCCTATTTTTGATCAACTGGCGGTATGTGGTCCATAACCTTTAACTTGGCTGGGATTTGTTTCAGAAAGATTTCTATTAAGATAGATGATAACTCTTTCTTGATGAATGTCGGCTGTCATGTACACTTAACGAAACGATATGATGGTGTTCAGAAATAGACAATCACAGCAAGTTCACAATAAGATATTTCTGAGTGTCGTGATAAAACAGACTCATTTGAAACGTCATAACTTAATGACCACCAACTATCGATGGGAATGATATTAGTCTTGACTCGCGCCTAGCCAATTAATAATGTAATTGTTGGCTATTCTCATTTAGTACTAAGGCAAATTAATGTCTCATGTGGCGATTTGTAGGGATTCTTGGCGGTGGAATGTGTTTGTTACTTGTTGTTGGTCATTAATAAGTGAATTGTAGTTCATAGATAGAATGTCTACGCCAACCGCATATTGGTTACAAATAAGGCATAGTTTCTTGTACATTGGGTGACATTACATAATGAAATTTTTGCCAAACAAAGAGTGGAAATACCCCCACACACAGCATCCATGTCTCGAGCGCAGCTTATCCGACAAGAAAAATTGAATGTTGACCAAATTTCATAAGGATCCATTATGCCTTCAAGAAATCTAATCTATATCGCTTTCATATTCTCAAATAAAAACAAGGTTAAAAACTGTAGCATCTGTCGTGTTCAAAGGGTTTTCGGAAAAGGAGAGGGTGGAACTCCTACACGGAATGAGCGTATTAACAACGCCCACGATTAGTTTGACCCATCCACACAATAAAGTGACAACATCATTGCAAGATAGCAGCTACCCTGACGGTGTTTACCAATCCGATTTGCAAAGTGATCTGTATTGTCTACTTTATAGCTGGCAAACAGAACTAAAACCCATATTCGAGAATCCACCATAAATGTTCGAACCACTGACCTAAATTCTTGACTAAAGGACCACCATTTTGTCTTATTTCGGAATTCTATGAATTCGAGCGATGGTGTAATAGTCCATAGAGATCAAGTAATTACTGGGTATTATATTTGGCTTGATCTGAAATTTGACAATTATATATGTGATGGTCCATGTTACGTATTGTTAAGAACCTAGTGTAACAAATATATCAACCAATATACAAAATTGGAAATTGACATATATTTTGAGATAACGTATGACAAACTATCGGTATATTGACATATATTTTGAGATAACGTATGACAAACTATCGGTATTGATTATTTACAGTATATGGAAACAACTTCAATCAGTTGTCAAATACAGATATAAACCCATTTATTTATTGACCTTATTTCCCGCTCTAACTTATTTATATACACTTATGGTATTGAATAATGTATATAAAATATGATATATGATATACTTGGCATTTTGTAGATCTGGGGTTACTTTGAACTTGTATGAAAGACAATTGAATGGCTTATAGCGACAGTTCTTGTATGTCAACATTCGTCACTGTAATATAAAGGTAATACATATAGAAATAAAGTTATTAAATCCTAAATTGGCGATGGTCCTAAGAAAAGAAAGTTTACGTCTTAGGAGGAAACAGATCGAAAGAAATAGAAATGTGTACATTAGTAAATCTATTTTCACTAATATCAGTACCAGTATTTCATGGTTTTCGACCAAGCAGAAAAAAAATCTACCTATTATCCACCTATTTATTTTTTATTTGGACTTGAGAATTAGACACTGTTGTTTGTAATACCGGAACAATAAAATCACATTTCAGCGAAAAACATTATATAATCTAGTACGGTAATGGTATACAAATATCATTAAAAGAACGTAATAATATTCGCTCCTGAACCTTTTTGCAGACCAGAATATTATCATTAATATACACTTGTATGGTTTACTATTGTTCTGTTCATGGTCAATGTGATATTCTCAAAGATTTGCGCGGGAGATGGGGTAGGTGTATGCGTGTGATTAGTTGTTGATAGAACTCATCGAACTAGACATATAACATTACCATTTATTTGATTTTCTCACTTCAAATAAAGAGGCTTTCTATTAACCCCGGGGTCGTTCGTATTGAACTTGGATTCACATCAATTATGTTAGCCGTGATAACACAGCCATCGTCGGCATCAACTCCATTCATAATGATTAGAGGCTATTCCGACTTCTGGAAGACAATTATCGGATGTTGTGATGTACATGTATCTGCGAAAAGATATCTTTTAATGTAAAAGCAGTAACTTCATATAAAGAATTTGTCCATCATCAAAGTTGAAATAAATGTATCTCCAGGAATCGGGTTTTTTTAATGATAAAGCGAAATTGGTATTTTGTCTATTAAGAAACTGTTGCTTAAAGCGAGATGATTCTTTTGGTATTTGATTCAAGAATCATAAAAGTACGGAAAATTTATGACTTTAATGAAATAGTTAACTTTTTGCACACTTTTAAACATCACTGAAAAAAGCTGTGAGGGGAAAATATGAACCCAAATTGTCAAACGTTGTGGAACAAGTGCTTATATCTTTGGGCCTACATGGGGCTTTAATATAATGTACTACTAACAAAGCTACATTTACCCACTATACCAGGGAATATCTCTTTATCAACAATTGTTTTCAATTCTATGAAGTTTTAGAGACTTTCACCTATAAGGGTGTTGGGATATACCTGAGATCATATTTCAATTTTCAGATAAATGCCAGAAAAAAATGATAAAATCTGCAGAAGATTGCTGATGGAACGATTCCAAGAAAAATATTGATTTAGATAAGATGAGTTAGCAGATTTTTAGATTTCGTCACTTTTTTAACATTTTATTCAAGATCAGTTTTCCCACATTATAAAACAAATTGCTTTTCTTCTGTTAATTGACTCCGTCGGGCCGTTTTCTGTTCAAAATATTGTGATATTATTGTATGCAGCATTTTACTAATTAATTCTATTATGGGGCACAATATGTTTTTGAAGCAAAGGCGTAAAATGAATATTTGGAAGAAAAAAAATATGACCTAAATATAGCACTATGTGAATGTTTGTGTAATATAACGCATTCTGTAAGGAAGATCGAATCTAGTGCTTGTTTCTAAAGCTATAATTCTGTTTAGTATACATGCCTGGTGAAGACCGTTTTGACAATTATGATTTGACAAATTTCTGCAACAATTTTTAGTGTACAACAAACGATAACAATAAATATAACTATATGTATTGTATCGAATCTAGTGCTTGTTTCTAAAGCTATAATTCTGTTTAGTATACATGCCTGGTGAAGACCGTTTTGACAATTATGATTTGACAAAATTTCTTCAACAATTTTTAGTGTACAACAAACGATAACAATAAATATAACTATATGTATTGTCATTTTCAATTGATATTGGTTGTTGTAGACTAAAAATTGTCGCAGGAATCTTGTTAAATATTTTATTCTTTCTGGGAAGGTTTTTATTGGGTTTAGACACGAATAAGCGATGCTTCCCTCGCTGCATGAGTTAATGTAGTCGATTATGTTTTGATGTTAAGTATGAACAGATTAGACTGCATGGACAGGAGAATGGGTCCTATCCTGTTTGTCCTTTAAGAGGGTGGTACAACTTCTATAATGATTAATATAATTATTACACACTTATATAGCGCTCAACTAACACATAAATGTGCTAATGTGCACATTACATTTATTGGGGATAGTGTTTATAATTTTATGATTAAACGGGATAATTAAGAACACGCGTAATAAAAATAATCAAAATCAGAACACGTAAAATTGTTCTCAAATTGATTTTGTCCTAAAACCCTGCTATCTTACGAATAAAACATTATAATGATGATTTAATGAAAGAACTAATTGGGACATATCCAATCTCCAAATCATACAGTTGATACTACAATTATGGTACACCGTTTCCTTTAACAGAAACTCCAGTGTGGTAGTAAAACGATCATTTACAGAACATAATCAAATTCCCTCACTTGGCCGAGACATAACAGTGTCGGTTAATACTAAATAAACGTACGGTGACAAGGAAAGCTTCCACTTTTTGGAATTTCTTAACATAATCTGAATTATATTCATGCTTCAGATAATTGGGGTATGAGTTGTATCTTTTATGGTGCCGCGTCGTTGCTGTCGTCTGAGATGATACCCCTAATTAAGCATGGCATAAATGCTTCCATTTCGGTAATTTATAATGGTATTACCAACACTTGTAATAATTACGGATTATAGTGTTAGAATACGTAGATATGGATAGTATTCGTTTTCCAGCGAGAACAGGTCACTTGAGCCCCAAACTGATCAATGTATTGTGTCAGAATTCGTTGATCTGGATTGTATCCGTTTTCTAACTAGAAAACGTCATCTGAGCCCCAAATTGATCAGCACCTTAGCAGATACTCTACTCTGATAACAAATCGCTTGTTTGTGTAAATTGCAAAGATACTTCTAAAGTTCTACGCATAGAGTTGAGAGAAAGTCGTTATTTCTCAAGCAAGATTGTCAATCCCACGCCCATTTTTGAGGTAATAATCAACTGAATAAAAAGATATCGGTGGAACGGGCGTAAAATACAACTAACACACGCACATTAAGTAACCAGCGGCGTTTCTTTAGTGATTCATTTTAGTAAAGTACATGAAATGTAGATAGAGTTAAAGATACTTTATGTAAGATTTAGATAAAGAGTTGGTCGTTCTTGATGTAATAGTTCAAAAATAGATAATGCAAAAGGAATATATCGAATATTCCATTCAAATTACTTTATTCTGAACCATGATAAGTACATTGATTTTTATTATCGTAACCACGGTACTAAAATATTCGAGCCTTAGCCTTGCTTCTCAATTTTTAAATCAAATCATAAAATGGCCGAAACGTCTTAATCTAGTTAAAATCTCGAGCATCCGATGGCATCATGGGGTTGATTATGACCTTCTTATGGTAATACATTAATAATTAATAATTTATATAACATTTAAGGCCTATAGAAAGAACTGCAAATTTAACTCTTGAATAATGTATCTTTAATCCAAGACAGAAAAAAAGGTTAATGAAAAGTGGCGCCAATGAGTAAATATAAGAGGGGGGTGTATATTAGCTGTAGAGATATTGGTAATAAGTAAGTAAGAGTGGTTTATGTAGAAATTACATTATATGTCATAGTAGATTTATACTATAGACATAAGTTCCCCCCATACTTATAATAATCCAAATAAGCGAGATTCTTCTTACCTCTTTTTACATTATTAGATCCACCTTAAATAAGAAGAAAGGTATGTTTAGTTAATAAGCAGAATAAAATAATATTTATATATTTATATAAATGAAATAACCGTTTTTCTAAAAGACAAAAAAATCCAACAATAAATATAGATAAGAAATACATGTGTTATGCATGGAGTACAATTTCAATCTACCTAGCCAACGCAACGCTATGCTACGTGGAGGTGCATCCCCACAAACTAGATTGAGCGCTTGCCCTATAATCCTTCAAAGCTATTAATTTAATTCTATAGTGCGTGTATATTTTACGTTAAAGTGGTTAGAAAAAGAAAGTGTTCACTGTTATTTTAATATTAATAACCTCTTTAGATGGACATTGGATAATGATTTATAATGTTTCACTCTGACCAACCAGTGTTCTTCCCTTGCCGACCTTCTTAATTGCCTAGAGGAATCTTGGGATCTTATAGTCAAAATGAAACCATATCTTACACTCCTTTTGAACGACATAACAAAATATTACATGGCATACTTTGATAATTGATTAAAGGTTTTGAATACTGGTTGAGCAAATGTATCCTATGACACTTCGGGGGTCAACAACTATCGAAAAATACTTACCATTGATAACAAATACTTGAACTGTTGTCATATCCTTTCTGTTAGAATTACGACAAACATAAAGACCACTATCACTTTGCGTTACTTGGTCTATCTTTAATAAACTGGTAACTGTATTATCTTGTATGGAAGAATAAGTTTCTATTTTTATTCTATTGTCCGAAGCCGGGGATAATGTATCGCCATCTTTAAACCAAACGACGTTAGATTGTCCGTTATATATAGTTGACGTTTTACAGTAAATTTGCATATTTGAATATTTTTCCAAAAACTGCGTACCACTGACTTGCATAACTGTAAAATTAAAACAGAAACACTTACATCAGTTGGAAAGATTATATTTCAGTCCATTTTTCTTCATGTTTCAATTTTGCGCCTTTAGGGTACACAATGTAGGGTATGTTTCCTTTCTGGACGTATGATAACCCTTCGATTTTTGGATTTGTGCTAACAGCTGCGGGAAATTTAAATTCGGGAGTTTGGGCAACTACCCCGAAGGCAATTAGCTTCAAAGATAAATCTGTGCCAGTGTAAACGTGTCGCTAAATAATGCAAACGAATTGCATAAAACATTTGACTATGATTGTAATTCTTGTAAGAGGCGCCATACTTCTCCGTTCCCTTCGGCGCTCACCTAATTGGATAATTGTTCAAAGAAGAAAACTGCTATGGAGAAGGTTGAAAGTAAAAACCAGTACAATGAGTGAAAAGGAAACACGTCTTACCTGGATTTCTTTTCACTGGGTCATCTGAAGAATAGAGAAGGAAAGATAAAAACATATGGTTTCTTTTCATACTAAGTTTCATTTATTAACATTAGTTGTTGGGATTCTTTTTTCAGTTATAAATACATCAACCCACACGAAAATTCTGTCTACACAAACTTCACTCAAATAAAAAGAATTCGTTGAAAATAAAAATATAAATGCGTAAGAGATTAGCATAGTTGGCATGATATATATTACATCACGCATTCAATACCATGAACTACAAAAATATATTCGAAAACATTGAAACACTATTATAAAGCCATAGCTCAAATGCCAACAAAATTTCACCTTTTTTAAATAAGATTTAAAGATACCCTTTGACAACATAAATAAATAAAAATAGCCATAATACTGTTTGGTCATCAATAATGTGGCCATCACACAATTGGTACATTTATGTGACATTTGAAACTATTTTTTTAGCATGGTGTATGGAAGACGAATAGCTCCATAAATACAAAAAAATACAGAAAAAACTAGCAGAGGAAAAGAATGGGGTGGAGTTTAACGTCTTGTCAATAAAATACTTCGGTCATTTTCAGATTAAGATCTGATTTTCTATGGCCACGTGCTAGGGACGAGAATGTCGCCCAGTTAGTTGCGTTACCGCCTACTCTTCGTCCATCGAATTCAAACTGCCAGGGCGGCGCCTTGTACACGCACTCCATGATACACGGGGAAATTTTGTACAAACGCTCCTCCATTTTTTAGCTTAAATCAAAATATGGCTGAACTGTTTTAATCTATTTAATATCGGAGAAATCCGATGCCATGGAGAGTTGATTATGGCCTGGACAAGTTAATTAATGTTTAATTAATAATTTAGAAAACATTTCAGGCCTAAAGAAAGACCTGCAATATGCAGATTTAGCTCTTGTACAATGTATGTTTCAAACAGTGTTTGTGATAAGTAAGTGACAATAAACGTCTATAGAGCAGTGGAGTCTTTGTTATTGAGATTTGTAGGGATCTATGTTGATGCTAAATAGAATGTCAAACTATCAATCTTGCAATGCTAATGAGAAATGACAATGGCAAATTTACCTATAACTTTTAATCGTACACGATTTCTCATCTTTCTTTGGTGGGTACTGACTTGACATTCGTATGTGCCTGAATCAAGCCGAGTTACGTCATCGATAAGAAGATTCCATTGGTTATCTTTTGTCACGTGCTCGACATGTATTCTGGAATCGTCTGCCCATGTGTCTGTTCCTATTGTTAAAGGACTAATTTCCGGTAATTTTCTCCATATTACCTTTCAAAAAAAACAAAAAACAAATGAAATGAAATGAAATGGGGTTTAACGTCCTACTGTTCTGTTCCTAAACTGGGCTAATGAAGACGGGCTATACGCCATACAGTGTGCTATGAGGGAAATTTTGCCCGGGCAGCGGCACTATGGCCTACTCGTATATCGAATTCCAACTGCCAAGGGATCTTTTACGTGCACGCCAATGTGTACACAAGCGCAGAGTGTTATTCATTGGTCGAATAATTGATTCTAACTTGGCACGACTTCCGTCACGAATCCTAAACTGGGACTATCGTCATCTGGTTAAATATTTCTTAAAACGTAGAAGTGTATTTGCAGTTGGCTTAATGAGATTAAAATTACACTTAAGGCATGTATGATATGTATACAACTTTACGCCACATTACCACCACGATACTAGATTTCATGAGTTTTTAAGCTTGTGTTCCTCATTGTCATTGGAAATTTACGATAATTATCTATGGAGTATCATCCTTCTCAGTCTGCCAAAATATTTACACTTCGTGTTACATCTAATTAGTTGTTTTGTTATGACACTGAGCATTGTTTTGTCTTGTTGGTCATTTTTAAACAAATAATCTCGTTATAAATATTATGTTTCGATAATTAGGTCAATTAGTATTACAATATAACTTTGACGTCTAGACTACGGGTCACTAACTTAATTTCAATCCCCAGTTCGCCGGAATTAAAAAAAAGATAGATTCCAGGCAACATAACAGGTAAATAGTCCGTGCAGTCGGTAGGGGTTGTCGCATATTTATTCTTTTGTAGGTAATCACAAGGCACCGATATCAATTTTATACAGATCGGATAATAAATTTTTTTGGTTAGAAATCTAACAAGGTTCAACAAAGGCAAATAATAATGCCATAACTCTAGACGTCGGAGGTTGCTTAAATTCAATAGGCTATTTCGTTTTATAAATTTAATATAGATCGGACATTTTTCGTTAGTGCATTCACAAGGTTCAACAAAATGAAACAAAGGTTATACCAGATCGGTTTATAAGTTAGAGCCTTCACAATGTTCAACAGAGTAAAACAAGGGCCATAACTCTAGAAGTAGTTAACGGAAATTGCTGAAATTCAATAGGATTCTTCGTTTTACTAATTTAAATAATGCCTATCTATTTAAAATTAAATGTTAACAACATATATTATACAAATTTCAAAAAGATTGGATAATGAATGTAATCTGTGGAGTGTTCACGAGAAATAGGAGACGACGGGCGGACGGAGGCAACGACAATACATGTATACAACCACATTTGCGTGGATTAAACTCTCAAACACTCATGGTGATAATACATATTAGCAGAACAAGTTTCCGGTCTAGTAAGTGCTTACTGTGATCCGGGGTCGGGCTCGGTGTTTTTGATTGGGTCAAATGTCCTTGGTCCTCTACATCTGCGGAAATTATAATTGACATATGGGCCGAAGGACGTTACTTGTATAAAACTAAAATAAATAAACTAGGGCTGTAAATTTACTGTCAGCCAATTTGAAACCATGTGACTTTTCTTTCTTTTTATTACCCAGTTGTGGGGGTTTAACGTCAACTCGACACAAACCAGGTCATTTCGGGACTAACATATGGTTCAATTTTATTTCAATAATTCACTTGCGCGTAGGGGTCTTTAGCGGTATGAGGAAACCGGAGGACCCGGAGAAAACCCACGAGATTAAACAGGCGACCCTACACCTTGTCACGTACAACCGGGGAATCGAAACTACGCCAGTTGACTCAATGACAGACCTTATGATACAAATTACTTCCCTCCGAGCCTAGCTATCGGCGATACATTATTATAGTCTAGCCTAGATGTATTGCTACCGTTCTTACGATAATAAACAAAGTCCCGATTATCCATTTTTACGGTAACCGCATCAACGTCAAAACGTATTTAAATCTACTTAATATCGGAGGCATCCGATTGGCATCGAGCGATGATTATGGTCTTTGTAAGTTAATTAATGTCTAATTAATAATTTATAAAACATTTGAGGCCAAAAGAAAGACCTGCAATAGGCAGATTTAGCTCTTGCATAATGTCTGTTTAAGTATAATAAAAACATCAAAGAATATCGATCGATAAATATCGTTAATGTCTATATAATATATACCATAAAAACTAGTCATGCTCTTTTAATACAGCGGTCCGGAAATGCCATTTGTTAATAGACAGATTAATTGCTCAGATGCGATCAGAGGGGAAAAAGATGAAACACCGCGTAAAGTGCACGGCCTCACCTCTCGGGTGCAATATTACTTTTTAGAACTCGATTATAAACCACCAAAAGTTGATTAACAGAACGATATAACCGTATTTTATTATTCCATGCCACGGGCGACGACTTTTCCAACAAATATTTTTACAGTCATTTTATTACAGTAAGTAATTAGTACATTGGATTTTTAATATCAGGACTACCATTAGCTGAGCTGGCATTAATTAAGTATTGACATAATTGAAGTGAAATGTTGTTACTATGTCTATTTGTTCCAGATGTTATGGTTATTGGTACTTCACTGATAGATGACTTTGTTTTAACAATAAACTATCATCACTGTGTATATTGCTACAAGCTACAATTCTACACTTATCCAAATAGAAGAACTTGTCAGAATGAAGACCCTGGGCCATCAAAAATTGAGTCAAACTGGAAATAACCCAATATCGTCAAACCAAATAGACACACTTCCAGCTATGATGATGTTGTTGTTTAACCGTTTTCTTAAATTGAGGCGTATCATTAATTTACACCTTTAACTATTTGCCATATTTTGGCTTAGCATGGCAGAACAATTTTTCTAAATAACGAAAGGAATGTGCTCATTTTTTACCTATTTTACTTTCATCGCCACTTCGTTGCTGTTTTAATGGAAATGGTACGATTTTCTGTGATGATAATATATTAAACATTTTATTTTGTCTAACCAAAATTATTTATCTATACACCTAATATTAGCAATATAAATAAAATTTCAGACCACATTATGTCCTGTGTAAGTGCATTTTATATTGTTTTCTCTTACCAAAGACAAATAATAATGTAATATGAAAACATTTTATAATGACGCAATTCATTCTCCTAACAAATGAGCTGGCTTTCAATTTCATATAAACAATAACCAGGTTTTTGTGTTCATGTCAGATAATTAATCCCTATGTTATCAGAAATTTGAAAATATTTATAGCCTATTTTATTAGGAATCAAGATACGAATTTAATTAAAGGTGTATACGCCTATATACATTCAGTAGGTCAAAGTCCACGATAGACGTTTTTTTAAGTAGTAGTTGTTTTTTAGTGGGTTAGTGAGCTTGATCGTAAGGTACAATTCTATCGAATTTCAAAATTTTCGATTCGTAAATTTCGAAGTTATCTTTGCCGTAATATCTTGAATGCGATACAAGCCAACATTCTTGATTGGACATTTAAATAGCCCGTGTTGTTTACTGGAGCATACCATTCTAGTTATTTTCATTTACATTTTCACTGATCAAACTTTAAATTTCGAACGCGTTTTTTGGAATCGTCTTTCCTGTCAGATTTTGACCTGTAAAGCTTATGAATGCGAAACATGATAAAGTTCTTAGTGGAATTTTCTAAAACTTGGAGTAATTCATTGAGACACATTATACTGACACGGGTCACCAATTATTCCTACGCTGGTAACCAACAAAACAAGGGCCAAAGTTATTTTTAGTCTTTCTCTCCCTTTCCCACTTTTGCATGGCGATCTCTGTTGTCATTTTGGTGTAGAATCGAGGAAATGGGTTTGAATATACATTTTCAGCCAGGTTTTGGTGAATACTCATGATTTTGAGGCGGAAGGATCCGAGAGTTAAGAGGTTGGTTAGGTTGAAATGTAGGGCAGAAAGTTGCATGTTTACTTGTCTCTAGTTCCAGTTTGTCTATCTGGGGGATGCTGACTGGTCCGCGGGTATACTAGTCCGCCGCTATAAGAAAAATATACATATGGTGGCTGATTGGTATCATGTCGTGATGTCGCCCTTCATAAGGCGACAACCCAACAAACCGACATCACGACATTTTAACCCGACACCATGACATATCACCCGACACCACGACATTTAAAATGTTGCAATGTCGGGTTAAAATGTCGTGATGTCGGCCATCATCTTCTCAATATATAGTATGTTTATTTACAATGATCCTGGTGCTGATTAAGAAAGCATCCCAAACTTAGACTGCCTGTCTACAGTTAGCTCCGCCTGAGAACAGGACCTAACCTAATTAACCGACATTTTAATTCCTACATCGACGATTTTAGTCAAAACATTGATTATGCCATTAGAAATTTTTAGAAGTATTTTTTTCTCTTCTATTTTCATATTGAATGAAATTTAATATGTTTATTTAGCCGTTGTGTGTATGAAAGATGTCAAACGGATTAGAGCGGAAGCACGAAGTAGTCCACTAATTATTCAATATGGCGGCGCCCATGAAAGATACGTTCACAGAAGCGACTTTGTTTGCGAAGACAAATTTAGGAGTATGTAACGTTCTTTTGAAAGATAAACAGATTGAAACTCTAAAGGCAGTTTACAATGATAAAGACTGTATTGCAATATCACCCATTGGCATATATTATAATATATCGCTTTTACTGGAATAGCAGAAGTCGGTTATAAAAAGCAGTATATATAAGTCATTGGCCGTAAAGTCGATAAGTCCCGTCCCAAAATGATCACGTGAGCGTTTTAAATGGACGGCATTTAGCGCAGTGATGTATTCTTGAGGTATGAATACCTTGACTAAGTTCGATAATGAACATTTTCTGTTCAGGGTAAGCAGAGCGATAAGCAATTTGATTGGTCGAGACCTTGAAACACAATAATTCTCCTTCTAATTGAGGTAGAATGTTCAAATTTGGTGTAGGCGTTCATTAGACGAATGCTTTGATGGAGTTGTCACCTTACGGTGCAGAGATGCGCAATTTGATTAGTTGATGCTTTTGGGCACGATATCTGTGGTTATAATTAAATGAGAGCTATGAAACTCCGAGTATAGAGAGTGATGAAACTTCGCGTATAGTTGATAATCAGTTTTCTCGATACTTTTGAAAAGAGAAATGTGCAATTAATTAATTGTCTCTATTTATTCCAGGATTTCGGCGGGGGGCATCAGCATCACTGTTGGCTTGTTTCTTTTATAATGGATAACGAAAAAAACAAACAAATAATACCCCCTGAAAGTTCCAGTGGCATGGGGCGGGGCGGGGCGGGGCGGGGGGGGGGGGCATAATTTATCTGGAACACCAATTATACCATTCATGATATCTGATTGTAGGAGAAATTGTTCATTCATTTTCAGCACTGGTGAGGATCGGTAGTCTGGGATGTAATATACTGTCTGGTGGTTAGCATAATATGGTGTGTTTAACGTGAAAGCTGTACTTTGAGTGGGTGAAAATCTGTTATTTCTAATAGGATTGTCTGATGTTGACGCAATACTTAGTATTAACAGAATTACAAATGAGTCTTTCATCAACTATTCCCAAAAATATTCACCAATACACACAAAAGTGTATTTTTCTCACCAATAACATATGGTAGTTACTGCTATATGCTTTTAGTAGTATTTTCTGTGCTGCTCGAATTCCTAACGTCAATTATTATAATACTCTTTAGTAAATAGCATCATAAAAGCTCTTTTATTTATACAACTGTAAACTTGGCAAAACAAAATAGTGTTTATTTCTTCTTTGTATTGCCAAACCTCGGGGTCTAACTGCAAAAGTAATCAACGGAAAATTGTTTCGTTACACATTTGTATTATTACGTTAGTGGTAATTAAGCTAAGAGAAAAAAATCCCTCATCGTTTCAGTTCTCCCTTAATGGAAACTGTGTGAGGCTATAACATGCCTTGTTAGGTTTCAACGAAAGCAACATAATATCTCTGAAGTGTAATTAGAAAGATGATTTCTATATAGTCCCCACAGCTCTCCATCCATGTTTAATGGGCTGTTACACGCATTTTGATTGCACTAGAGAATTCAATAATATATATTAGTATATTTTCGTTATGATTATTTCCGATATGTAAGTAGAAATTAATTATTGTCCATATTTATCGACCATCGCTAGATAAAAATGACAAGATCGCAATTCCTGATTCAAATTTATTTCTCCTTTCATAATTCTTTTTAAAAGTCGAATCTAGTGACATCCTTTTCATGCATGTGGGAACTGTTGCAATATTGACAGACACAACACTGCAACTTTACATTATTGCCATAGATCAAAAGAAAATATAAAACTTTAGAGTTAAAACAATCGACTTTTATTATCAACTCTTCATATTAGGAATCTTGAAAGACGTTACAGTTTTAGACCCAATCAGCTAGTTCATCATTTAACGAGACTAGTCCTTAAGAAATGTTTTTTGGTTATTTAATATTGTAATGAAAACTTATTATACAAATCTGCAATCTTTCTGCAATTCTAGTTTGATATGGGTCCCACCTCGTCAGTGGTGCAGTATTCCATATTCTAGTTTAATAATCAAATCTTGTGCTCAACTTGAGAAAATTAAAAGTTATTGGAATCACTAACTTAGTTAAGAGTCATATTGTCTTGAGAATTATTACAGATTTATCGATTAATTGCTATTAAAATTACCGTTAACGTTTTACACATCCATAATATTGTCATTTAGTTTTCTTTTTCAGCCATTTCTAGAAGACTGATAATATGAGATGATGGTGTCTACAGACATATTGTTTGCAAATATATCCTTTATGTCTGATCACTGTCACTCTTTCATGTGTGAATTATCCTTGACTTTTATTACTTACAGCCATCAAAAACCTAAGTCAATATAATGTGGACCATATACAGGACAGTTTCAGCATCATTAAAATGTTGTAAGTGTCTTTTGTCTGATGAGTAAGAAAACAAGGACTGACTCCCAATATAATTGTTTGTTTAATCGACTTCATCCTCGTCAAAAGGTGTAGCCTACACGTTTAGAAAACAAGAAGTTGGGTCACCACTCTTCGAGAACATTAATTAGATTTCATGTTACAATAAATACCAAGGCCGCTCGTCACAATTTGTTACGTTACCTTTCATTACCAGTAACGTTTGACAATTGTGGTCATATTTAAAGACGTCAATGATGTTACGGAATTGATATGGTCGGCAATCACATAATAATACTAGTTTAACCTTATAGAACATGTTTTAAAGTAATTATTACAATGATGTACATCCGTTAGCTTTTGGCTTTAATGTTATTCACTAATGTCATTCTCACATATTTCAATTTTAAATATTAACTTCCTTACAGGGACGTGTGAAGGGTTCAGAAAACATCAATTAAATAGAGCAGGAATGTACTACTGCATTTAATCTGGCTCTCTTCGCGTAAATCAGTTATATATAACAGTAATTTGGCGTTCATGCATTTACAGCATCATCAAAAAAAAATGGTTCGCAGTGGAATTCAAAATCCACGGAAAGGCACGACGTCTGCTAATTGGGTCGCAGCGCTATCTTTCTATTATCTCGCACCGAGACTGAAATGGGCTCTCCGCCCACCCTTCCGTCCTAGTTAGTCTCCGAGCATATCTTATGAAACTTTATACACACATCAACCTATTATTGTAATGCTTGTGACTTTTGATAATTTGAAATTATTTTAATATCTACCTGGGATTGGTAGCGTTGAAGAGGGCGAGATTGGGGATTCACAATCCATGTTGAGATGTTGAATTGCACTGAATGACTTGTAACATTATCACCAATAATATCTTTATAAAAGGAATAACATTTTTTCTGTAGAAAAGGAATCAGTATGGCAGTTTTATTACATAAACACTGGATACGTCTACGTAGTCTTCTACGGCACAAAAAAACACGTATTATTTTGCAGCAGCGTATAGTATTTTTTTCAACATTTACATGTACCATTGTTTTGCCGTTAAATTGCGAACAGTAGTGGGCATCGTGGTGAGCTCTCATGCAAACAGTCTGGACCTAGGGTCTTCCACAATTAATTAAGATTATATGCCACTGACCTTCAAGCTAGAGATTCCAACATGATTTGCGACACACCTTCAACTGGTGAACAATCATTTAACTCCAAGCAGTACTCCAGACACAAAGCGGACAATGCGGACGGACAGACTGGTCGTTATATGCCATTTAAATTTGACAGACAACACCCAAACAGCGAATTTAGACGTTAAATGTCCAATTAGGCTCAACCCCAATTTTCGTTTGCAATGTTGTTACATTGCGAATAATTGTGACATCACCAATCTTCTAATTGATACCTATGTCTCAAATGATAATATTTTAGATAATTAAAGATCGAGCCCACATTTATAAATCTTAAGAATGTTAATTGTCGTTCACTGCACACTTGGCTATCTGGCCGTCAAACGTTTTGGCGTGTTGAAATGTTGACGCACTATTACAAAAATATCTCATTTTAATTTATGGATTTTGAATTGCGATTGTCCTTTAGGCGCGATGATAGTATAAAAGTCCAGTACTTACAGGGCCACTGACTGTACAAATTTCATTGTCCCTGTCTATTTCTTAAATTATTTCGTCAGTCCTAGTGCAAGGGTCATGTATAACTTACGCCAATACTTATAATGTAAAGGTTTAAACCAACAGAGAATTTCAGCACTTGTTATGGGTAATGAAGGATGTTATACATTATACTATCTACTAACCGTTCTATCACCAAGGTTATCTACCGTACAGAATAACCTGGCCATATCACCTCCTTTGTGGGTTACATTTTCAGGAACAGGACGGAACTCGGGTTCAATGACCCTGATTTCTGGATTCGGGATGCCAGCACCTGAAGCGAAAAACGTAAAATCGTTAACTTTAAATTGTCCATCAGAAAGTGTATTATTAAATGCAAGCTTACGACCTTTTGATCAATGATATTTATATGAGGATGCGTGATTGACGTATGCCTGTCATGGAAGATAAATAAACGATTTTTGGCAAAAGACCTATTCATTATTTATTTGATATGCACCTCTCAGTATTAAATGTATTCCGAAAATAGCCAAATCGTCAATAATTGAACTATAAACCTGCCATCACTCAACGTATATGAGGCTTAAACCTTTCAAGTAGGGTGTTATTATTCTCTACGTATATTACTATCTTTGACTTATCTAATGCTTGTCTTGTCAGCCCAGCCATTCGTAACACTGAGCTTGTTGAAAGAAAATATAAAGACTTGCAGAAAGATGTATGGATCGCATCATATAACTGAAGACAGTTGGTTTTCGCTTGTGTATATAACAGTACTAAATAAACGTCTGCGAATCCCATCCTTAAATTAAATCACACAGCAACAAGTTAATAGATTTGTTCAGACGTGTCATTATACACAGTCAGTCAAACGTAAAATAACATTTATTTTCTCGATTTATGCGAATGGAGAGTGCAGGTCACACCGGAAATATATATTTTGTGTATCTTATAATGCCGGACGTATACATTCTTGTCAATTACAGGTCAATTAGGTGAGATTAGATAAAAAAAAAAAGAGCTGACAGTTCTCGCTATAATAATGAAAAGAGTATAAGCTAAAAAGTTCAGTCAAATTACTTCACTCTGAGCCTAGATGCAATTATAGTCTATCCTCGATTGGCATTACTACTTTACGATTATCCATTTTATGGTCTTGGTAGGTTAGTGTCTACTTAATAATTTGTATAAAATTTCAAGTCAAAAGAACCACCTGCAATAGGCAGATTTTAGTATTTATAAACTAATCGCTGCAAATATGATGAACATTCCCCGTTTCTGCAACAACCGGACTATTGAAGACGGGTTCGGTACGGGTATTGGCCAAAAAAGTTCCTCAGTATTTTCCTATATCTTATTTCCCCTTGCCAGTGGTCCAGGACGGCGGGCTTCGCAAGGAACGCCGTTTGATTGTATTCAGGTAAAAAAAAACCTTGGAAGCTAAAATTTGGTTGTCCGATCTATCATACTTGTGGAAGCAGACGTTAACCCAACAGATAGATTGAATTCGATTCGATGAGTGTGGGGAAATGCCGCTGTCCGGGAAAAACTTCTCTAATAGCACACTGCATACGTATGTCCGTCTTTATTAGCCCATTAGTTGGGTTAGAAAATTAAGAAGATAAATAGAAATCTTTGGTAGACATGATTAATATGGGCATAAGTTTTAATTGTGTTATAACAAAATTATCATTCTATCAAATTGCTCCTGCCCTTTTGAGTGATTGCACTTTTCTATACAACGAAATTTTTGGGTTTCAATTACTTTTGATCGTGCAAGGTTTATATTATAAAAAGCTTTCTATTGTAAGTTCAGCTCTGAAAATCTGCTGGAACCTGCCCCCCCCCCCCTGTCTATTATTTCTTAGCAATGTTATTTATAGACGATAAAATAAACACAGAAAACAGTCCATACCTAGTGTAAGCGGCAATATAACATTTCATGAATTAACGATGAAACAACATGATAGACAGAGCGTTGCACATTTACATTAAAATAACCAGCATGTAGAAAATTATCAATGGAGTAAAATATTATTATTCATATATGAGGCTTCATTCTTTATGGATCTGTTGGCATTTCATCAATCAACGACGAATCGTTTGAAGAACCCATTAAGTTTGGAAATTGATGAAAGTTGCACCGCATTGCCCTTTAAACATGATTAGTGGTCCCAATGATGTACAGTGTTCTTGTGGAAATATAACTCTATGATTTGCGTTTTCTCTTTAAATCTACGCGTAAATTTTTATACACTTATCCCTTTTGGAGAATTGTTGCATCCACAAAATGAAATGAAATGGGGTTTAACGTCCTTCTGTTCTGCTCCGAACTGGGCTAATGAAGACGGGCATACGCCATAGTGTTTGCTATGAGGGAAATATTGCCCGGACAGCGGCACTACGGCCTACTCTTAAATCGAATTCCAGCTGTCAAGGGGATCGTTTACATGCACGCCAATGTGTACACGGGACCTCGGTAACACTGGCCATCAGGGCCGTGGTGATCATTGATTTGGTATGAGGGACAAGATACCAGCGGATTTCTCCCACTGGCGCCTTGGAATTTTGGGCTTTGCGGAAAAGGGTCAATTTGTGGAATATAACCACGGTGTATGTTTGAGTAATATAATTATGAAGTAATGGCGATCCGATGAAAGTTATTGTCAAAAACTCAAGAGAAGGGCATAAAAAATCGCCAAAGCCTGTTTTTGCGTCACTTGCGCCTGGTTCCTGCTGGCCATTTCTAGACCAACATCCACAGGGCGACGAAGGTCCTAGTGGCTAACAGTTATACATTTTGGCGTTAATATATTCATATTCACATACTAGTATTGATTATTACACATTCTGTTGGGATTAAATTGTAATAAATATGTTCGATAAATTCTGGTTATACATTTAAATTACGGTATATAACAACATATGTGACTATAGATAAATAAAAAACACAATAGCCATTATCAGCTATAAGATTAATTATCATAAACCCATACAATATTTGACCTAATTTCAATAAATAATATACAGCACACATATATAAGATACTAATACTAGTCTTTGGTTGAGTGATTACATTAAATAAATAAGTAAAAAAATAAATACATGTATGAAACATTTGGGGGTGGGGTGAGTTTGCCATGGTTACAAATTGCAACTCTTCGTTTTAGACTATGGATCTCAAAACCCTAATTACATTTGTTTAAATTTGTACTGCGCCCGTGGCCAATTTAAACAATTTCTGGAAAATAATGCACATATTATAATATACGTACGTCCGTGTGTATTTTATGCCATTAACAGAATACACCAAATAGTTTGTGTAGGCAGTATCTTGAGTTAAACGGTACGTTTTATTATACAGTCATTTTTTTTTTGCTTTCGTTTCTTTATAGAAATTATTTAATATAATAAATTTGTTGCGGTTTGTTTTGCCATTAACATATAAGCAATTTGTTTATGATTACCACCAGAAAAAAAAAATTACACCCCAAAAACATGATTATTGATCAAAGGGTAGAATTTATTCTATTTTATGAACTTAAATGTGTATATATACATTAAAATATAATTATGTTGATTATGTATTTAACTTATTTGTGTCGCATTATACAGACTGGTAATGCACTTGAAAGCAACTTTGTCAATTGGAATTCGATTAAAGTTTCATGTTAATTTCGAAGTGACGGGCTCAATCTGTTGAATATCCCTAGAAAATAATCCAATACTATGCATGTGCCACAGGGATGATACTATACACGTTAAATGCTTCCTACGGAGTAATGTATTGAATTAATCACACTTTAATAAGACCTACTTGTATGCCTAAATTTGACTTATAAACAGCAATTATACAGACTGGTAATGCACTTGAAAGCAACTTTGTCAATTGGAATTCGATTAAAGTTTCATGTTAATTTCGAAGTGACGGGCTCAATCTGTTGAATATCCCTAGAAAATAATCCAATACTATGCATGTGCCACAGGGATGATACTATACACGTTAAATGCTTCCTACGGAGTAATGTATTGAATTAATCACACTTTAATAAGACCTACTTGTATGCCTAAATTTGACTTATAAACAGCAATATTTTCAAAGTGTGTTCAACAAGGTTATTTGATGTATGTTATCTTTTCTATGCAAATTGGTAAGAAATTTGTTAAATTTCTTGGCCTTATTTGGCTATGTCTCGAAAAAAATATATTCATAGATAGCAGTTTATCCAAAGAAAACGTGATAAAAATGCTTTCAAGAAATCTGACAAGCTTGAAAAAAAAATCTTTTAAAAACCTGTAGACCCTATCGCCTGTCATGACGTTAACTCGGGAACGGAAGATTGTGCAACGCTGAATATCGACAAGGTTCGTCCTCTCATGGCCCGAATGCTTCGTACCAAATTTGAAAAAATCGTTAAAATCTATAGCCTCTATCGCGTTCACAATTTTTTCTCGAAAATGAGCAAAAACTCCAAACGAAAGCTCACCGGATGCTGAATATCGATATAGATTTACACTTAATGTATTTACTTATTAAATTTTAATTACAAATGGAAAGTGGCGTCAAATGGGAATCGGTATCAGATTTTCTAGGAGGGTAAGCACATCCTTCTCGTGTACAAAATTGAACCATAGTTTGGACCTGGATTTCAGAAGCCAACACTACTGGACAAAAGATAATTTCGGATTCAATGGCCACCATATGCAGCACAGTCGCCATGTTTTGTGCTTTCGTTCAGAGCAAAAATTGAATAACGATTACTTATTATACCATAAAATCAATTAAAGACGTTTACAAAACGTATTTCCGGATCCCACTAATACTGAGAAACAATTCGAAGAGCTTAACTAGGTCTTCTCCTGTTCGTCTGCTATGCTGTTAATTAAGACTCTTTGATGTGCATAGATAAAAGCTCACCTCAAAATAATATATATGCATGCAATTATATACATATAATGCATTAATAAACACATTATGTCTATGTTTGATAATAATCGATTACAGAACTACTTCAACTCTGGAGTATTTGTATACCGGAGAGAAGTAAAAACGTTCGAAGAAAGCCTGAGGCTAAATAAACCGTCAATATTGCACCCTCGTCAGATAGATTACGAAAACATCCCAGAACAAAGAAAACATAAAAATTGTCTTGAAAAATGAACGACAGAAGGCTCACTTGCCAAACGACAATACGTTTGTTATTGATTGCGTTCATGTTCCTTTCGAGTTTATTCTAGGATCTTTTCAATATCAGAATAAATTTTAAGGCGTGATCTTATGAATGGTTTCAGTATTTATTCTTAGAAAAAATAGTCCAATATCTCATTCATTTAAGAACTGATTCTTCGCCAGTCAGACCAGTACGAAGGCCCATTAGTGCCAAAAAAAAATATATTAATCCGTTTGAACGAGTTAGTATCTCGTTTGAACGAATTAGTATCTCGTTTGAACGAATTAGTATCTCGTTGGAACGAATTAATTATCTTGTTGGAACGAATTAAGATTTCGATTGTACAGAAGCATGGAAGGGACATGCAGAAATTGTGTTTCAAGTAAAGATAATATGATTTAAAATCGCGTAGGTTCTTTACTATTTCTAGCGTTAGCGTCAGTAGAAAGAAACTACACTTGTGAAAAGGGGGCGAGAGAGAGAGAGAGAAATTGGGTTTAACGTCTACTCGACATGGTTCAATTTCATTTCAATAATTCGCTTGCGCATAGGGGTCTTTAGCAATGGGAGGAAACCGGAGGATCCGGAGAAAACCCACGAGGTTGGATTGTGAAAAAAGGAATTAGTATAGAATACCTTGGAAATTATCCAATTTATTTAATGTTAGCCTGGGTTAACCACAACATTGTATTGAAGTCACTGTTTTATGACATGTATATGCTTAAACAGGCATTAGGACAGGTATATGTATGACGTGGATTTGAAATGCACCCAACTAAGAAATAAAATGGTAGATTGTGCCTTAGCTAAACTTCCACTAGCTCAGTGAACAGAACTACAGGTAGATGTATACGATTGCTTGTCAGCTATATTTACACATTAAGGATTAATGTTATTGTTGCCAGATGAACTTATTTCCAGTGTTGATTGCCTTGGAAGAGGATTTGGATGAGTTTCTAAGATAGAGGGGTGGGGGTGGGAGTGTTAAAAGAAATAACCAATTTGCGCATGCAGCATGCAAAACGAAGCAAGAGTAGTAGTACCGCAAAATTTATCGCATTGCACGTCGCATCCCTCCCACTAGGGAACCGCGCGGAGAAGCGACGCTGCCGTTGGCCGACTTCCTCGATAGGACAGAGGACTTGAAGCCGAGGGTTGAAGTGGGAAACGCTGGCTCAAGCGAGGAACGGCTGTTCTGGCCGCCCTACGTTTGATTACCGGTGAAAGCCGAGACGGAGGCCTTCCCCTCTTGGTTCACCTTAAGCCATCGTTCCCCTCTGCGGCTCTCAGTTTCACGTCCCCTGTTTTCTCGAGCAAGTCGACCAACAGCAGCGTCGCTTTGCCACATGGGACCCTAATTCGTTCAAATGAGATAATTAATTCGTTCAAACGAGATAATTAATTCGTTCAAACGAGATACTAACTCGTTCAAATGAGATACTAACTTGTTCAAACGAGATAATTAATTCGTTCAAACGAGATATTAATTCGTTCAAACGAGATACCAACTCGTTCAAACGAGATACCAAATCGTTCAAACGAGATAGTAACTTGTACAAACGATATAGTAACTCGTTCGCACGTGATAATTAATTCGTTCAAACGAGATAATTAATTCGTTCAAGCGAGATAATTAATTCGTTCAAACGAGATATCTGAAATTATCTGCTATGAGAGTATGATAGCGAATCTGCACGGTACTAAAAATGCTATCTGGCTTCAGGGATTCAAAATAATCAAAGAATTGCTCATTACCATGATATTTTTATACAACCTAAACGCTTATTTGTAAAATGAGTCCAACACGCGCCTGTTATCACATGCACATAATGTTTGTTCTAAATACTAGAACTAATGGATATTAAAGCTATAATAAGAATCCAAGTGTCGAGTGTCAATCTGGAATCCAAAAACAGAGTGTCAGTGATATATTCATCCATTTTGCAGGTGGTAAGCAGAAATAAATTCTGAAATACATAGATACCACCAGTGCTGGGTTGTTTTGGGGTTTTTTTTCAGATTAAGAAATCTTTTTAAAAGCAAATTGTGTATTCGTTTGAATACTTTCAATTGAGGTGCATGTTTTTAGCGCATTTGTTTGAATAGCAAATTTAGTAAGAAGTTTAGGATATACACGGAATGATATGAAAAGGGGGTTAACGTCCTATATTTCTGCACCAACCGAGCTAATGAAGACGGGGGAATTACACAAATACTATAACAGAGTTTAACGAAATATCAAATGGTTTCTAACTTTACCGCCTTGTCAACACAATACTTCAGTCATTTTGAGACTAACATACTAAACACGAATTCCGAAAAACAGAGTTTTCGTTAGTTCAAAAGAATGAGCATAGGTTCTTCTGGGCCCACGACGGGATTCGAAACCATGACATTCTAGTCGATATCTCTAATCGGCCGACTGTTACACTGATGATAACTGCCAGATTTAACATATTTATTTTATAAAGGTCAGTTGTTTTTTAGAACAAAACACACTCGTCTTCATAGTATTAGTTTTGACGCCTCTTCTTCAGCTGCGTAATAATATTGATGAACAGAAGAAATCATTTTATAAATAAAATATTTCCCATTCGCGTCCCATAACAGTTTCCATAGTAAATTCATTAATACAACATTCCGCAACATTTGTTCCTCCACAAACCTTTCGTGTTATTACCAGACTAGGAAAGGACATTGTTCTTTGCTGGCTCCCCATTCATATGGATATCAAAGGGATTGATCAAGCAGACTCAGCTGCCATATACGATTTTTACATTCCTTTTAAGGATTTTAAGTCAATTAAAAATACATTAATGTATGTCCGCTGGCAACAGTCTTGGGATCATGTAGGCACAAACAAACTTCATCACATTAAGCCTCTCTTAGTAGACTGGCCAAACTCCTATAGAACCAACAGGAGAGAGAGAAATGGGGTTTAACGTCCACTCGACACAAACTAGGTCATTGCGGGACTAACATATCGTTGAGTTTTATTTAAATAATTCACTTGCGCATAGGGGCTTTAGCAGAGGGATTAAACCGGAGGACCCAGAGAAAACCCACGAGGTTGGACAGGCGACCCTACTACTTATCACGTACAACCGGGCAATCGAAGCCACCTTATGATACAGACAGACCTTATGATACAGCGCGCACGTGCTAACCACTCGGCCATGGTGTTGTTTTGTGTCGCTCTGGCATAGGTCATACCTTCTTAACTCATATTTTCATCTTAAAGCCAGAGCCTCTACCGGTCGTGTTCCTTTGACGGTTAAACGCATTTTAATTGAGTGCATGAGATCGAAATATTACTGTTACCAGTCACAGTCACTACGTTAGTTGTTTGCCCAACCGGATCTATTTCAAAAATCGACAAAGATGAATTGAAAGCCAAATTGTCCGAAGCCCTTGGTCCATTGAACTCAATAGGAACAGTGGATGAACTGGCTGATGCCTACAATTCGTCACTCAGTAATACACTTGAACTTGCACCAGTTCGCATGAAATCAATGGTGGTCAAGGTTCGCGCAGAATGGTATTCACCGGAATTGCTAGAGAAGCGTAAACAACTCAGGAGGCTAGAAAGAAAATGGCTAATTTCCGGTCTAGAAATTGATCATCAAATTTTTGTTTCGGCAAAATCTGGGTATCAGAATAATCTGGCTTTCACAAAGAAGTTGTTTTTTAGGAATCGTATTCAACACTCTGATTCTAAACAACTATTTGCCATTATAGATGAAATAGCTGGTTCCATAAGGTCAATTGCAAATGTCCTTCCAGATTTTTGAATTGGAATCCCTACCAAATATGTTCATTGGGTTTTTCGGCAGTAAGATCCAAAAAATTCGTGATGAGCTTTGTGGTGATGCTGGGGCAGTGACATGTTCTCTAGATACTTTACCCAAATCTTTAGTGAAAGAATGTATTGGCGAATTGGCATCTACTCTTACAAACATAATCAATTCGTCCTTCAATGATGGTATTTTCCCAGGCGCTTGCAAGGCTGCAATTGTACGCCCATTGTTAAAAAACCCTTGTCTTGATAGAAATATTATGAAAAATTATAGACCGGTATTAAACTGTTCATTTCTGGATAAGCTTTTAGAAAAAGCAGCTTCAGCACAGTTCAATGACTATCTTTCAGAAAACTGTCTGTTTGGTAAATTTCAGTCTGCGTACAGGCGTGGACATAGTGTTGAAACTGCCCTCTTACGAGTGCAAAACGACGTTATGCTAGCGCTCAATAATCAACGTGACGTCATTCTTGTGCTGTTAGATCTGTCAGCGGCGTTAGACACAATTGATCATGATATTTTTAGCCAACGTTTGCAAACACGTTTTGGATTTGGGGGAGCAGTTCTGGATTGGATAAACTCGTTCATTCGGGGTCGCACACAGAGAGATAGTATAAATCTGAATCTATCCGATGAGGCAAGTCTGGACTACGGTGTACCCCAAGGTTCAGTTCTCGGGCCTGAGCTGTTCTCATTGTATGATTCCCCACTCGAGGATATAATTGTCAGG
The DNA here is from genome assembly GCF_932274485.2 of Patella vulgata. Taxonomy (NCBI): domain Eukaryota; kingdom Metazoa; phylum Mollusca; class Gastropoda; family Patellidae; genus Patella; species Patella vulgata. The sequence goes on along the minus strand of NC_065882.2, from coordinate 46,227,532 downwards.
CATGGTCTTGGTACCATGATGTTTGCCAATGACACCCAATTGTACATCTGCTGTGAAACTAGGGTGGATCACACTGTTCAAGCTTCTATTGAGACCTGTGTAGACGAAATTCGGGGTTGGATGCGAGCGAATACAGATGTACGACTACGAATTGGTGCAACAGAGGTCAGTCCCTCAGACTCCGTGCGTGACCTAGGAGTGATGTTTGATACAGATGGAATGATGGCGTCACAAGTTTCCAGTATGTGTAGTGCGGCCTCGTTTGGTTTATGGCGAATAGGGAGAATTCGAAAACTATTGGATCAGTCTACTGCTGAGAAATTGGTTCATGCTTTCGTGACCTCTAAGTTAGATTTCTGCAATAGTCTATTACATGGCCTCCCTAACACAACACTGAAGAAACTACAAAGAATTCAAAATTCTGCAGCCCGGCTTGTGACTCGGACACGTCTCCGTGAACATATCAACCCCATTCTTCGAGACCTTCATTGGCTTCCCATTGTACAAAGATGTCGCTTTAAAATTCTATGTTTAACCTTTAAATTAATTTTCGATCCTTCCGCACCTGTGTATTTAAAAGAACTTATCTGCATACAAACACCGAAACGTTTAACAAGATCTTCAGAAGCTATCTGACTCAACTTGCCAACTATGAAGTCCAACAAAACATATGGGGATAGAGCATTTATGCAGAGTGCGCCAAAGGCTTGGAATGAATTACCTGTTACAATTAGAAATATTGAAAAATGTGACTCCTTTAAATCGTCGTTAAAAGCATTCTTGTTTAAAGAATATTACAATCAGTTCTAAATGTTTAGTAATGTTGAAATAATTTACTTCAACTTCTATCCACAACACTGTACAGCGCGTTGATATATTATTTGTATATTGTAATGCGCTATATAAGAATAAATTATTATTATTATTATTATTATATTGTAAAGCGCTAATTGTATATATTTTATTTTCTATTTCATATTTTAAATATATATACACAAAGTTTGTAATATTTATTTTTATTTGATATACTGTGATATTTGTTTTTATTTGATATTTGCTGTGATATTTGTTTTTATTTATGTATATATAGATATTTATTGTGATTATTTGTTTATAGTTTGTCTCGAGTAACATCCCCATATGTTTGACGCAATATAGCCCGGTTTGAGGTGACGTGCCATTAAACAATATTTCATTCATTCATTTTTATTACCAGAATTAATGGCTGACGTATCAGATAATTTATTATGTAATGGATAACTATTTTATTGACTTATCTACCACAGGAAACAGACTTCGAAGTCAAAGAAATGTATTGCTAAATTCTTTTATAGTCTGTATAACTCTAACTGTAAAGTTTCAAAGAAATCGTATCAGATGAAATGGTTTCTGCAAAATGATAATAATCTGTGAGGTTTAGAAACTAATTCAAATACAGGCCTGGTCGTACCTTGATTAAAAGCTAAAAAAAAATACATTTGAACGAGGTGTGTTTTGTATTTAAATTGAAATGAACAGTCGTAGGCCTGACTGCATTCGTTCCATTCTCCATTACAGCTGGGCAACATCAGTAGATATGTATCAGACTATCTCGGTTATAGCGATCAATTTCAAATTAGATGCTTGAGTCTGGTATAATATTAGCCCATAGCTTTAAAATACATAAGGTGCACGATAAGAAAATATCAAGAGAGCTGAAAACCTAAACTAAATAATGCCAAGCTTACATTATTCCTGAGCCCCACGCCTTCTAACAAGACTTCAAGACTATCAGAAGTAATCAAGACGGGTGCAAAATAATCATACTTGTAAGCATACCCAATAACTATCTTAAAGAGGAAGTACCAGCTAAAGCAAAGAAAACATTAATTAAAGGTAATTCGTCTATATTGACGGTGAATCTTTCTAATTATTTATACAAACTAAAAGGTAAATCAAATACATCCGATTATACAATTTACACGAGAGAAAAACGAAATTATGCCCGAAATAAATAAAGTTTGGCCCATAAAGAATTCCATAGGGTTCTAGTGCACAGGGCTCTAGTGCAAAGAAGTAGGACGTTAACCCCATTTCATTTCTAGTACAATTTATGGTATGAACACGAGATAAACACGCAACTACGTCCGCATTTGTAATTTATTCATGTATCTATGGATGGCCAATCGGGAATTTCATGGGGTTCTAGTATAAGAACTGGGCTGGTTGGGAGTGAGCTTCCGGTAGTGGTACGCTTTGTCGTAAATTGATTATGATTAAGTGTGTTGGTCCATCTGATGGATTTCGGGAATGGTTATGTTTTGCAAGGTTAATTCACTACTGAAATTGGACTTTACGATAGTAGCATATTTGTAGAATCTGCCACCCAGATGTTGAAAAATTTGCAGGAAATAATTCTCAAATGATTAAATCAGAATCTATAGACATTAGACATTTTTAATATGCCATCATTCTTTAAACAATATACGTAGTCCCTTCGTTATCAAAACTAAGGATCTTTCGTACTCTTTTTTTTACTCAAAAAATAGATAAGAGTAGAGATTTATATTGCTCTCAGATTCCAAACATGTTGGGCAAAAACAATATATCTTTTGGCATTTATATATCCTGATATTACTTTAGTATACAGTCCTAAATCCAGTCTCATAATTACTATCTGTGTCAGTTGTACACCGTCATCAACTGTTGTCCTTAATATTTAATATCATTTGTTCACAAGAATTTCAACGTTCTGCCCGTATCAAGAAAGTTTGAGTTTGACCCCGTGTTATAAAAATAAATATACTAAGCAGCAAAAGAAACGCCAGGTTGGTATGTTACTCTGAATAGACGCATTGCATAAAACTTGCCAAATGTTTTATTGTATATTTGTGCCCACATCTCCAACTTTACCTGAGCAATAAAGGCTCCTTCCCAAACATATAATTGAACCCAGGAAATGTTCTCAAAAACGTAACCCGACTTCTGAGATGGTAATGTGTTCTCCATGATATTCATGTAACTCATTCTGCACGTGCTGTTCACCGGGACCAGCCCTATAAAATGCACATCCATACCTGGTTGAATCATTCACACTACAACGTCAGCAGCATGCCACGACTCACGACACCTCAAAGGAACCAGGCACTTGGAAGACTCGACGCTGGCCACACTGCCCAAGCCGTTGCCAATTACTTCCAGGTCAATGTTCAGACCATCTACAGGCTTCAACAACGCTTTCGGGCCACCAACACCACGAATGATCGCCCCCGAACTGGTAGACCAAGGGTTACCACAAGGCGACAAGACCGCCAAACAACAAAAAAAAAACACTGATAACCATAGGCTGGAATCAAAAGAGTCCTGTGAATTTAGTCGTATCCTGGCCATTCTTTGTGTAATAACCGGATTATTAAACTAATTTCTCAACTTTCAATAACCGGATTATTAAACTAATTTCTCAACTTTCATTCATTTCAATTTTCTGACGACTATGTTCAATTAATTACAAATGTCGACTATACACGTTTGAGAGATTATTGTGGACGACATTGAACTGCAGTTCTACATACAATACAGCAGATTTTATGATTCCATTTTTTATTATTATTGAACTAAATGTCGTCAGAAACTATTTACACGAAACATGGGTTTACACTCCTGATTCCTGTGATATGTCTAACAAATCTTTGCTATACTGTTATTTTTGTCGTATACTAAATAAATATTTTGCGATTTACAACTGTTACATATACATTGGCTAGATTTTTCCCCAAACACATGGATCGAAAATGCAACCACGTGACTCAATACTGACTTGGACATCATCCATTTCCGTCTTCATTAAGTTAATCAGAAACCGTTATGATGAATGCCTACATGTTGCTATGTATTCCCAACGGAAAAACATATATATATATATATATATATATATATATATATATAATGTAGATATAACATACCCATATAGAATAGAAAAACAGAACGCAAACTAAGCAATTAGCGATTTACGACTTCTCACAGCAATTAACTACACGTCTTAAAGAGCTTTCTGTGTAGGTGGTAATAAAAATTATTAATCCATGCTCTTTAAACCTTTTGAAATGTGATCTGAAATATTGCCATATCATATTTATGATGGCTATTTTGGACTTGGAAGCGATTCGTGTAGTAATTTCAGCCTCATCCAATATCAGAAACGACATCCGTCTGTTGATTCTTTGTCGGGTACTGTCATTTAGTATGATGTACGTCCATTTCTACATCTGGATAAACGTAGAATGTATTTTTCTGACCTGTAGACAAATGTATATAAATAAACATACCGCTAACAAAATAATGCAATAAGCGGAATATATTATTTCTTTCTTAGTCTATTGCTATTGTGACCTTGCAGATCCAAAGTCCTGTAAAATGACAAATTGGCTCCTCTACCTCTTTCGATTCTAATTACTGTTCAAAATATACAAACTTGCAGAATGTACACGTTTTTATGCGACCATATATAATGCGAACATTTAATGATCACCCCAAATGTTGTCTTATAATTGCATGATCAACTTTTGTTTCAACTGTAAACTTTGTATGCTGTCCTTGGTGGATGAAATGATACAATAAAATTTAATCTTATGTTGTACCCCCCCCCCCCTAACACACACACCCACCGACAGTTTTTCGCCGAATTCCCACCCCCACATCTCGGACGTTCCCGTTTACGTTTAAATTCATATAATCTGGTGATCGCAATACTGGACAGTTAGCCATCAGATATTTAGATTGTGCAGAGATTATTCGTTAGAGCATTAGGAAGTACCCCTTAGGGAGTGTGTGTATATTGTGAGGAGGGGTATCTCTAGCTCCAAATCAATAGGGGTCTTCCTTGTCAATAGCTGATCACCTTATAAAACAAAATCGAAAAAATCTCATGATTTAGTACCCCGAACATTGTTCACAAGGTATGAACTAGCGTATGTAGGCACCGATGGACAGGGCAATTACAATATACAACCATATTAATTAAAATGTAGGCGCTAACACAGTTACTGAGTTACTGAATCAAATTCACATACGGAAAATTTTGTGGGTAAAAAAATGTACATGCCTCCGTGATAGTAAGAATATAGCTTCTGGCATGTAAAATCATTATGAAATATGTATGTTTCATGTATTATTCACATAAATAAGTACATGTTGATACCTATAAATAAACCAATAAATAAACAAATGTCAATAAAGAACTAAGTAAGTATATGTGCGTGTCAATAATAGACCGTACGCAGGAAGCCCACCGTAAACAAGCCTGATTGCCATCATTTATTTTGAGATGATCTCACTCAAACGGATTATACATCAGTCGGATTCAGATACCTATCTAATAATTGATTCAATTTCCGCTAAAATACGACGCGGAAAAAGAACGAAACGCAATACTATATATATAGATAACTAAAAATTGTTCTTTAGCCACCGGCTAAAATTTGTGGACGATTGATTTAGGTATAGAAATGTGTATGTGTGTACAATTTTAAGGTTTCACAGTTCGATGTTGAATCCTACAGGTACCGATGCTATTTGTGATTCCTCGGATTTTCGGTACACGAATATAGGGATTTATTATGTTCTGCTCCTCTCTGCTGATTTGCGCCAGGTCATAAGTCAAGGCTACACAATATTGATCTGAGAGCTCATTGGATAAAGACGTACTGTCACGACATTGACTACTTTAGGAAGTCATTGATACTTTTAGACAGAAGGTAGCTACTGGCCATAGGTCAAAGGTATTCATTCATATCGGCATTTTGTTCTAACCAATGAATGCCTTTTTGATTTTATATTATACAAGAAGTGGCGGAAGCATATATTTATGTTATGGTTTAAACACCAAATCGCTAAAAAGCCGAAGTTGTCGCTACAAACTGCATATTAGCTAAATCGTAATAAAGATTATGCCTATTTTACTATTAAGATTTTAAAGTCATTGCCACTTAAATACTTAAACATCCCGTATTTAACAGCTGGTAAATCTTTTTCTTCATTTCTTAGTAACTAGTTTATCATACAGACTTAATTGAATTAACTTGTAACGTTCGTTCATTTAAACATATCTTCATAATGTACATACATATTCGGGCCAATATAAAATCTTGCTTTCTGGAAGTAAACCATCTAATGGGTCATTAGGTAAACGTGTTTTTCAAAACACCGTATACACATGCTCATTAGAAGAATAGGTTCTGCCGTTCTCAAGGTCAAAATGGATTTTAAGTTTAGTTTTGACAGTTAAGGAACGTCTCGTGAACACAATACTTCAGTCATTTTGAGACTAACATATGGGTTTTATTTCGTTTATGGTCACGTGTGCAATGTGAAGGAGGAGAATTGTTCAGCCTACTCTCCGTCATGGGTTATTTTCCTCTGTGTTCCCCAATGGAACTGGACTTGCAAAATTTGTCTTTTGAAGAACATACATGAGGAAAGAAATAACTCTTACGTGAAGAGATAAATGAATGGAAGGTGATGTTCCGAACTTTTGTAAGCAGCACCAGACATATATTTCCATTGCAATGTTTGGTAAAGTTTAATTTTACCGGATAAGATGTTTTATGTAGACTATAAAGTATGTCCTGGAATAAGAACAGTTATCTGAATAAAATAGTTTTTACAAAACTGCTAAAGCCAAAAGATAGTTGTAATTTAGGTTAATCAAGAGATACAAGACAGGATTTGAATCCACCATACCAATATGTCAGAACTAATTCTGAGTTAAATAAACGCGTGTCTTTGGCGATATTTATCAATCTAGAAACTAAATATGTATATCTGTTTACATTGCCATAAAGTGCCGAAAAAAAGAGGTTGCAAAGGCATCATGCGTAAAATTTAGAAAGGATAGCATATACTCTCATTTGCACATTTTAAAACTCTCAAATATCGGTTAAATCGATATCCCTGTCTGTGTGGAAGAAATTTGATAATACAAACCCAACTGCTTTTTATCCCCACAGACTTCACGTATTCGTCAAAACTGGAATCAATGTCGACATATTAACTCAAATTACAACACCAATAGACTAAAATCTGTTTATATTCTAATAATATCTAAAATTTCCTTATTGATTAATCAATATTGAATTTAAATTCCATAAAGAATACCCGTCTGACTCGTTGATAGACCTTCTGCTATTAGAAATATATCTCGATTACATGATAATCTTGCCAACGTGTACAAATGTTCTTCTCGATGTATTTCCTTGATATATTTAATTCTATCATTTCTCGGTGAAACATGTTCCTTCATTCAACGATTAAACAGGCAATATCTTGGCGCACATCTCAGAGAAACCAATAAGGGGTATAATGACTGACACTTTACAAATTGCCAACTTTTAAACACAGCGTTTGTAACATTTGTATAAATAATAAAGAGTTATAAGCAACAAATAAACACCCGCCAAATGCAATTTAAAAGGTGGCAAGAGTACGGTCCGGGGTAATAATTCCGCATAAAATTGAAGGGCGAGTCTGAATTTAATATATATACTATCAATTAATGTGGCATCGTGTGTCCTACGAAGCAGCTGGTAACTGGCTGGGCCATCTTGGATTCGCGAGAATGGGTATTGGTGCACAAAGTCCCTTCCCTGACTGACTTGCCCTTTGTCAGTTGTGCCGGAAAGAGGATCTTGCAAGGAGCAACAATCGGTCATTCGGGTGGCACGAAAAACCGAGGCCCCGTTTATACTATTGACAGTACGTTAAAGATCACAAGTTGCTAACTCAATATCATCCACAGTCTTAAACAAGGCAAACACGACTTATTGGTCAATTTAAATCAACATTGATGTTGTTATCTTACCGTGAAAGATAGATTTCTTATATGCAATATTTAAGACAAATTGAAAAATTCAAAATTGGCACACGAATCGGGTGCCAGAATGCTTTCGAGCGCCATTTGTAATGATGCAACTCGATGAACGAGGCTACACATATCCCACAGGAGAATACTGCCGGTGTAGACTGGAATAACCAGACGCTAAAGACTGCCACTCAATTTGGACTCTTCGCTTATTTCGCCGAACATAACTGTGCCTATTTCTAGGTGCCAAAAAAAGAGATTTCGCTCTTTTAATAACATTTTAATATGTCTGTGTAATCTATGGTTAAAAGGGCTGTTGCCACTATATTTATTCCTGGTTATTTTGCTTCCTTTGAAATTCGAAAAAAAATTGAGCCTTCCTCCAGAATAATTTCAGATATATTGTCAGTTATTTTACTAAATAAGTTTTTCTGCTATTATTAGAAAGCTTTTCTCCTTGTTTTTATTAATAAAATTTTAACATATCTGTCTATGGGCAATTATAGAAGTCAAAGCAATGTATAGGTTTTTACTTTCCTTCATAATGGTATCAAAACCATGTAGCTGTGAGCACCTCAAGAATTTCAAACAAAGAACTGCCATTAATTATACATGTTTGTATTAAGGACTTTTTTATAATGTTAATCTTTAGAGACATCTTTCTTATTTATATATTTTACAAACAACAATTATGAAAATCAATAAATACCTAAAGTTCACTGATATAAATATCATAAACAATATTAAAAGACAGATGAATCAGCCTATCAAATAAAGATAACAGTAAAATCAATATAAAGATTTATTACACACTTACACTCAATAGCTCTAATGTTCAATTATTAACACTTATAATTATGTTCGGATACACGCTTGGGACCACCTGGGAATATTATTCCCTTACAGACACAACTGTAACCGTGTAATTCAACATAACAGGTTGTGTTTTATTAATCACATGTTATTGATTTAATATACTCATTAAAGAAGTTGAAAAGATACCCAAAAAAAGGAGTGTACAGACTTATACTTCAAACATATCAAATGAAAGCTGTTAAATTTGTCTGGATTTCTACTACTACTACTACTGCTTTGGCTATTGTGATATCGCTGTAAGGCATGTTTTCTACCCAATATAAAATTGGGAGTGGGGGGGGGTATAATATTTATGATTTGTCTATAAACACACATATCGGATGTAACCAATCTTAAAGGACATCGTCAGCCAACATGAGCATATAACCAAATTACAGGAAAGGGGGTGCGGTTTACATTTTTCAATTTGTGTGCGTGTGTGGTGGTGGTGGTGGGGGGGGGGGTGACTAGGAATTACACGACTATGAATCTTGTACTGCATGGGACAGGCCATATTCCTGAAGCAATGGCCCGAGAAATCCCTCTCTGGCCATTGCTGGATTGGCTTCTGATACTTGAGCTTTTGAGGGAGTGTGTCTATTCTTCCCGTTCAATCAAATCTATCCCAAGTACAGCAACATGACACCTCTTCGTTTTATCTGGGGTCTTCCCTAAACTTTGGGCAGTGATTAAAAACGGTGAAAGTCTTGTTCGTCTCCATACAGTATTGTGTACATTGTATCAATGTTGATAGCCTCGTTTGTCACGGAATTAATTTTTCTGCAGTATTCTGCTATGCACTGGTTAATTGGGCATAATAATATCGTGAGTCATGACGTAACGTTATGTAAACATATTTGGTCCAATGTGGAGCTATATTTAAAGCGGAAATTTCAAATTTTTAAGTTATATTTTTAAAATTTATTAAAGTAAAGCCTTAAAATAGATGGTATCCATAAACAGTCCTACCTTGTTAAAGAATAATCCTATTAATCCTATAATTTACTATTGCCAGCTGAGAAATTGGCAAAAATATCATTTTCAACTTCAAATTCCAACGTTGAGGAAATGGCTGACCATTGTTTTCAATAGGAAAACAAGGGAGGTAATTGTGTTGTTATTTCGTGTGTAAATGAGTTTTAAGTGTGAGAATGACACCTATGATCGTATAATAGGCATGTTTTCTACCCAATATAAAATTGGGAGTGGGGGGGGGGTTAATATTTATGATTTGTCTATAAACACACATATCGGATGTAACCAATCTTAAAGGACATCGTCAGCCAACATGAGCATATAACCAAATTACAGGAAAGGGGATGCGGTTTACATTTTTCAATTTGTGTGCGTGTGTGGTGGTGGTGGTGGGGGGGGGGGTGACTAGGAATTACACGACTATGAATCTTGTACTGCATGGGACAGGCCATATTCCTGAAGCAATGGCCCGAGAAATCCCTCTCTGGCCATTGCTGGATTGGCTTCTGATACTTGAGCTTTTGAGGGAGTGTGTCTATTCTTCCCGTTCAATCAAATCTATCCCAAGTACAGCAACATGACACCTCTTCGTTTTATCTGGGGTCTTCCCTAAACTTTGGGCAGTGATTAAAAACGGTGAAAGTCTTGTTCGTCTCCATACAGTATTGTGTACATTGTATCAATGTTGATAGCCTCGTTTGTCACGGAATTAATTTTTTTGCAGTATTCTGCTATGCACTGGTTAATTGGGCATAATAATATCGTGAGTCATGACGTAACGTTATGTAAACATATTTGGTCCAATGTGGAGCTATATTTAAAGCGGAAATTTCAAATTTTTAAGTTATATTTTTAAAATTTATTAAAGTAAAGCCTTAAAATAGATGGTATCCATAAACAGTCCTACCTTGTTAAAGAATAATCCTATTAATCCTATAATTTACTATTGCCAGCTGAGAAATTGGCAAAAATATCATTTTCAACTTCAAATTCCAACGTTGAGGAAATGGCTGACCATTGTTTTCAATAGGAAAACAAGGGAGGTAATTGTGTTGTTATTTCGTGTGTAAATGAGTTTTAAGTGTGAGAATGACACCTATGATCGTATAATAGTGAGTTGATAACCTATTGAGCAAAAGACATAGAAATAATTATGTTTTGACTTTCTTAGAAAATATGAAATTCTAGCTTTAAAGCGTAATCCAATTGTTACGCAGTTAGCTATTGGTTGTTAATCGGACTATTGACTAGTCATAATATGGAGCAGAAATTTGCTTCCATTAAAGCAGTGTTTAGTGGGATTAGTTCTAATCAAACGAAACACTGCCTGGAGTATGGGGGCAGGCAGTCATATTGCAAAGAATAAGCTGCACCACAATCAGAATAAACTGCATCACGGTCAGAATTAACATAAGGATAGACTACACCAGAATCAGAATAGGAGCCAGAAATATCAATAAACTACACCATAGGTAGAAATGCAATAAAATGCATGACATGCAGAAATTGAATTGTGATCAATAAAATGAATGCCACATTTGAATGTATTGTATAAAGTCAATGAAAATACATAATGGGAATGAAATGCATTTTATTTATTTTTTTTATTTTTTTTTTTTGAAAAAATGGAATGCAATGTACAATATCTAATAAGTCTTGATGTAACAATGTGTACTGTATCAATAACAGATCACTTAATTGACATTTTCAATTGTTATCATTTAATATAATGTTTTCTGCTATATGCACAGATGCACAGGAATCCAACAGAAATGAATTAAACACTATTTTCATCATAAAAAGATTGTCAGTAGGGTAGACTTCGCCCTCCCTGTGCCCCCCCCCCCCCTTAGTTACGAGCCTGGCTACAATAGTACTACGCAGATGAAAGGAAGTAGTATACCGTTATTATATATCATCTATATGCGCGTAGTAATATAATTATATTTGGTGTGGCTGGACTCCAGGATATTGAAGATCGAAACATACTGTAGAAGAAAAATAAATCCCAAAATTTTCGGGGTGAAATTTGTGAATAGTGCATTTCTAAAGTCCTCGATAAACGTTATATAATTTTTAAAAAACGATAAACGTTTCAAAAGACGACTCAAGAAATCGTGACAGATCTTACTCAACAGAGGATTTCGCGGTTCAGATAAATTGATATAAATGATATTCTTTAATTGCGCGTCTATAAGTGCTATTTTATTCCATGAAGTATTACACAGAGATGTGCTGTTAGTCACAGCTTAGCCATTTAAATACTAGGCAGAAAATGGGCGATCGTTCAGAATCTTCACGTATATATATATATATATATCTGCCTGATACTATCAATTACCAGATTTATCTAAACATAAAAATCAATCCTGGTATGTTGTGTGGATGGGACAAGTATCCGATAAGGATAGGCTAGGGTGGGGAATATTTTTGATAAAACTTTGCACGTATTGGTAGAAACACCCTTCTCACCACAGAGAGTCCACGTTTATTCCGCCAGTCATGTGTTAGAAAGTCAAATTCATTTTCAGATAAAGATCATGAATTTGTCGCTAACAGGGTATCTCGACCTAAACAAAGGTTCATATTGATTGGTGTGATAGATATAATAAAAAAAATCGACCCTAACCAATGGTCAGAAGTTAATAATGTCCAATGGACGAATTCGGCAAATATAAATTTATAGCTATGATCAAGGACGGTCGATCTTAAGCAGTGTCAAAATTCGACAAAATAGAGGAATGTATATTAGTAGATTTTAAATGGGAGCTTTTATTATTTTGCATAAACCCATCACAGTAGGTTTCTTAAAATATCTAACAGAAAAATGACGACCAGAAATCCGCCTACAGATGGCAAAGAATAATCGTAGACCCCGATGGAAATCCCGTCGTGTCAATCTATTCTGGAATGGGATGATGAAAGCACGGTAAAAACTTACTCTAGGACACACTGTTGTGTCTTAATTAATAAGCGTACTCAATTTAGGACGGCCAAATTCCGAGAATTTTATATGAAATGAGCCGTTGTATATATCTATACCAGTGTTTTTAATTAAAATGTTTCAGGTGAACGCATTTAATTATCCACTCCCAGTTGTTGAAAGTGTATTAATACATGAATGTATAAAGTTTGGTTATTACTACAACCCATTCAGATATTTTTTCATTAATGGCTGGTAGAATATACCAATTGTCTCATAATAATATACACATTTGATCGAATTTTGTTCATAGACTGTACCCAAAAGCAGAAATTGAATCTTTGGCTGAATTTTCCAAAATGATTGACATCTTAAACAAGTCACTTACTGACCTGACCTATTGATTCAAGCCATTGAAAAGCGACTTGCAATAACAACCAACGGCATAATTTCGACTAAATATTGACGGTAAATCCCACCATTGTACAAACGGTACAGTTATTACTGTGGTATGATAAAGTGGGAGTTTAGAATGTGGTATATGTGACTGAGCACTATGCTGTGCTTTTGTACCTAAACCACTCATCTGGTGAATTTGGGTGATTATCACTATCTTGAGGTTACCATGTAGTTATAAGCAGTGACTGTAGTCGTTTGAAGCATCGTTTTATACCTATCTCTTCCAGAATATTTAATGCAACTTCTCATATGTTAGTGTAGTTCATTTATAAAGTATTTTATGGTGTTTTGTACTGAATATAATAACATAGTAACCTCAATATCTCAAAGACGGAAAGAACAAAATCATTTCGTACAAAAAGGGTTGAGAAAGATCTCAAATACTGTAAGTCATAATAAATAAACACGAATCTCAACAAATTGGAGAGGATTATACCAACTTTATTCCAGTCAACGACACTTCTACACCTATGATTTAACACATGGTACCACTTCACTATTACGATGTCAATTTCTATTTTATTATCCTCTAAATGGTATAAATTCTTTGCTGCCTAAAACAATTGGACATCGAGCATGCGGGGGAAAATTCAAAGAGACGACACTAGAATATCACAGTATTGGATCTTCAGAATTGTCGACAGGGATGAAAAGGATATCATATCTATTTTTAAAAATCTATCGCGTTACAAATTTAGTGGCGTCATTGGACAAATTTAATCTTGAAGAGAGTTCATTAGCAGATGTGAACCGGTCAGGAGTGGCGACATTAATTTTGTCAATGTATACATAATAGAGAATGTTCAATTTACCTATTGTTTGACATGTATATCTATAATCAACCAGTGTCACTTTAATACACGAATATCCGGTGTTGTGATTTACTTATATCTAAAATCTATACTAATTTATATATACAATTTGTTTTTCTGTTTGCTTTCTTTACATTGAATGGAAATCTATACTTGTTGGGGTTTTTTTATGTATTTACTTGCAATAATACGTAAGGCTTTCATTCAGAGCAAATCTCTGAGTTCCACCTCTCAAAGAACCCGCTTAATCCAGTTACATTTTAAGAAAAGAATGTATATTTCAAAATTGAAAATTAAAATATTATGCTGTCACGACTTTTTTCCAGATTTATGGACAACTGTGTACTTGTTTCTTTACGGGCGTGTTTCATTGCCACGAATCCGGATCTAAATTGTTTACAGATTCAGAATCCACTTTGTTATTTAAGGACTCTTTAAAATGGTTGATATTCACAGGCTTCCATATAATCAAATCCAGATTCGTGACACTGCTTGATTATGATCCGATACTGGATAAAGATCCTAGATTCGGATCATTGACAACCAAAAGCGTCCTTACACTTTCTTTTGCTTGCTTTTTCTTTTCTTGAGTTCTGTCCACATCAAAATCCATATACTTACCATATTTTATATCGTACATATATAGATAGACTTAAAAATGAATATCGCATTTTGATCTAGAAAGATATTGTGCAAATTATTCGAGGCGAGTGGCAAGCATAATTTCACTCAGAGAAAATAAAATACACTCGTTAGAACCACTTCGTATCTTGAATCAAACTTTTAAAAAGCATGGACATTCGTCTGCCCCATTCCACTGTAATGTCATGACAATGAATTCCTATAAACTCTATGGAGGAGAAATCTAGAAGGTTTTGGGAGTTGAGTTATAAATTCTCGACCAATTGGTACGGATAGGACAATTTTTCGTTTCGTTTACAAGGTGTATAAAATTAAACACCATTTCTTTTTGTGTATTTGAATACAATTAAACTATAGTTTAAACTTGTTTTTCGAAGTTTGGTGTCTCGATTAAATCATTCATTATCATTGAAATCAATTTTTTCACCTGCTTAGGAAAGTTTGCTGCTTTTTGTTCGTTGTACCTTTTTATACACAATTTATTACTACTGTCCTTTTTAGACTTAGAATTTAAAGAAATAAGTCGTTTGTGACACCAAATATTATGTAGGGCAATACGCTTAGAATAAACCATGAAATGTAGACTAATGAATGTATGTTCTAATTATATAATTTGAATATATGCATAAATTGGGATAATTGCATATTTTTATGAACAATTTACAGATAAATATAAAGCAAGCATAAAAAACATAAACTTACCCGTTCGTAATGTAAATATGAATATGGCAAGTGTCGATAAACTTTGAAAACTTAATTTCATATATTGAGGTAATTCCATTTTAGTAACGTTCTGTTCACTAGGCCCTATATATCACAATAATAATAAAGTAGTATCCACTTTTAACTGTGCATTATGATCCAAGATAACGTCTATTTCATTAATCTTAATCCGATTGAAGATTAGTTCGATTTAATATCAACATTTTATGGAAAATTATTTTGCGACTAAATAAGAAAACCTCCTATCACTTGAAAAAAAAACTATGTTTAGAAGTAGACGTTTCTTCCTGATTTTCATCATGTATCAATTCTACTGGTGTAATTTATATAATATTATTAATAACCATTGCCAACGACTCTCACGTAGCGTAATCCACTGCGATTTTTTTGTCTCTGGTAATATTCTACTTAGGGATTACGCACAAAGACGGCTTGGGCTACCGATCATTTGAAATTCGAAGTGTGACATTTTCATCAGACAATTGGCGAAAGGTTTTCTGTGTACAAATTATCGTTAATTATCATAAATTTGTTGTAAAAGAAATCCTGTGCTGCGACAACTGACTCCATAATCAAACAGTAGTGAGTCTCGGATGTTAACCGACGCGGCACTCGATGCTCAATGGCTCTCCTATACTACACTTGAGTGCTCGATGACAATACTAGCGGCAATTTCTTCACTGCCAGCTACCAGTTGGCCAATATTAACAGTAACTCCAGACCTGACTCGTTGATTTACAATAACGCATGTGTATATATATATATATGCTAGTATACGATCGTATAACAGAACGATCGTTCGTACAATTATTGGACTCGTTGATAAATTGCTTCTCACAAAAGCTTACAAACTATAAAACCAAACAACACACATTACAGAATTGATATATTGCTCGGAACCCAAAAAATAGACAGGAATTTATCAATAACATGTGTATAAAGCGTAGATTGTATAGATTACTATCTGGACCTACTGCAGTTAAAGCTGAAAATACAAGTAGAACCATTAAACGATAAATATAACAATCCTTGAGTCTAATTCTAATGTAATTAACCCGGAATCTATTATCGCTTACAGAATACGTTGAAAGAAAAACTAGCAACAGCTGTGAGCAACGCGATTGGAATAAATCATTTAAGTTTTATATTAATGCAGCGAAAATAGTAATTGTATATCATTGCACATTTCGAGTTCGATTTCACATAATTGATATTTTCATCAATATCTCCAGAGCAACTTCAAAAAACATTTATTTTAAAAATGTTGCCAAAGACTGTTTTTTTTTCTGCTTTGGGTTTTCGCGTTTTTGGGGGGTTTTTTTAAATTGATTGGGACTATTAACCAAGCGTTTCCGATGCTTGTTATATCAGGAAGCGCTTCTTACACTGTGGCGCGTAATCTTAATAACAATACACTCACCGGGGTGGGGGGGGGCAGGGTAACGGGAATATTGTTTGTTACTGGGATGTAGGTTATAAATGTGTGGTTTAAGCTCGGAGAAAAGAAATCTGCAATTTTCTGCTAAATTATGTGTGATGTCCTTACAATACCACTCCGTAACTCGGGCATAGCTTGATATTTCAAAATGTCAATCGGATAACCTTTAAAAACACTGTGTCCAACAAGAAAGGGGAATCTTTTATGCTTGTGTATGTGACAGTTAATGTCTACAATCAGGCAATGTGTACAATGCCTGAAATATACCAGTCAATGTGTACATTGCCGGGTTAGGCTTAGGGTAAGGGTAGGGGTGGGGGGTTAGGGTTACAAAGGCATTGTACACATTGCCTGATTGTAGACATTGACTGTAACATGTATATATTTACATATTATGTCGTCGCGTCTGTCCGCCCCGGGTCACATTAATTATTATCAGATTGTGACGAAACTTAAAATACATGTTTATATCCCAAAGATCTTGTCGATATTGCAAGTATCTGACAGTTACTTCATGGGTTATTACCTCTGAGTGTACGAAATGTCGCGCTTTAAGCTTAATTACAATTTCTAATACAATCCAAAAGGCAACTGTTCTTGATATTCATATCCATACTGAAAATTGAAAACTTTTCTGATAAAACTTATCCGTTTCCTTTTAAAGTCATCAAATGGCTTCATTTCCAAGTAATATACAAGAGGTCATCATCCTCTACAATGTTTTTATTATCAAGCATTTAGATTATAAAATATATGTTATACTCTTAATAGTTTAATACTTAGATTAATATACTTTCCACTGAATTACCGTCTTGCCTATAGATTTAAGTATTGCAGGCACAGTGCTTCTGCTCCGGAATCATTTTACGAATATCAAAACTAAGACAATAAAAACAATATGAACATCCAATACTAACTCAACTCACAACTCACTTCGCCCCATAACACACTTCACCCCACAACACACTTCGCCCCACAACACACTCCATCCCACCACATATTTTTCCCGTTTAACCCATTTTTGGTAATCTCGGTCAATTATTCCGTACATAAGGCTTTGAACTTTTATACATTCTGTTCCCTTTTTTGAATATCTTCGTGGTTTCAGTCCCGATAATTTAACCCCTATGATTCTAGCTAAATTTAATGCCCCAGATTAAAAAGGTTATAATGGCTATTATACATGGCTACCCAAATCCCAAATTGCTTTGCAACCTTTCTTTTATTTCACACAGGTAAGCCCCCTTAAAAACTATGCTTCCACACAGGTAAGCCCCTTAATCTGCTTCTACACAGGTAAGCCCCCTCCCACACAAGTAAGCCAACTAATCTATACTTCCAATCTGCTTCCACACAGGTAAGCCTAATTTTGCTTCCATACAGGTAAGCCTCCTTTTGCTTCCACACAAAGCCTCCTTTTGCTTCCACACAGGTAAGCCAACTAAACTATGCTTCCACACAGGTAAGCCCACTTACTTTGCCTCAACGTGACAGGGAAGCCATCTAAACTATGCTTCCACACAGATAAGCCTTTTAATTCGCTTCCACACAGGTAAGCCCCATTTAATTTGCTTCCACACAGGTCAGCCATCTAAACAATGCTCCCCTTAAATTGCTTCCACTCAAGCCATCTAAACTTTGTTTCCACAACTTTCACACAGGTAAGCCCCCTTTAATTTTCTTCCACACAGGTAAGCCCCCTTAATTTGCTTTCACACAGGTAAGCCCCCTTAATTTGCTTCCACACAGGTATACCTCTTAACTTTGCTTGCGCAGAGATAAGCCCTCTTAGCGTATGTTCCATGTTAGATTGTGGAATAATAAGGCTGAACAGCCTCACTCAAAGTTATTAAAGAAAAACATTCACTTTACTACTTGTGGACACAGTATAAATAAATTAAAACAACCTTAGTGTATTCCTATGTTAGATTGCGGAACAACAAGGTTGAACAGTTTCACTCTAAATTAAATTAAAACAACCTTAGTTTCTGTCCATGTTAGATTGCGAAACAACAAGGCTGAACAGGTTCACCCAAAATTATTCAAGAAAACATTAGCTTTACTACTTGCCTGCACACAGGTAAAGCCCTTTTAAATACTAAAAAAGAGGTCAACCTTAGCGTATGTTCCCTGTTAGATTGGGGAACAACAAGGCTGAACAGTCTCTCCTAAAATTATTAAAGAAAAACATTCAGTTTACTTCTTGCCGACACAGTAGAAATAAATTAAAACAATCTTATTGTATGTCCCATGTTAGACTGCGGAACAACAAGGCTGAACAGTTTCACCCTAATTATTAAAGAAAACATTTGCTTTACTTCTTGCCGACACAGTTGAAATAAATTAAGACAACCTTATTTTGTGCTCCATGTTAGATCGCGAAACAACAAGGTTGAGCACGACTCGCCCAAATTATTGAAGAAAACATTCATTACTTTGTCTGCACAGTAGAAATAAATAAGACAACCTTTGGTGGATGCTCTATGTTATAATTATATTGCGGAACAACAAAGCCGAACAGGCTCACCCAAAATTATTAATAAAGACAAACAGACATTTAATACATCCTAATCAATCGACCACAGCTAAACACAAGTCACGCGTGACGCATGCACGTGTGTGACCCATATCAACGTTTTTCTTCAAATACTGATATACATATAATATGCTATTACTATACCTTCTAGATTCAGATTCAGATACTTTCATGTCGAACACTTTAATAGCCGAGGACTAATGCCAGATAATCCTCCATTCTAGCATCCAAGATTTTCTCTGGCCCGTTCATTATCAAAGTTTATGTCAGTCGCAAACCTTTTTCGATCTACATGTATTGCATTAAAAGTTTCGTTATTTACACCAGGTACAATATTGGTCAATATCTTCGAGATGAACCATTTCCTCTTAACCCCTTCAGAAATGTATTTGCAAAGGGTTTACTTTCCCGTTCCACGCTGTTTGCGACATTTCAACAGATCGTGAACTTGTGCGCGAACTTGACTTGACTACTCAAGTGTTCAGACAAAGTAACAGTTGGGACATTTGTCTCTTACGGCAAGGGCCGGTAA
Organism: Patella vulgata; assembly: GCF_932274485.2. NCBI lineage: Eukaryota > Metazoa > Mollusca > Gastropoda > Patellidae > Patella > Patella vulgata. Next base: position 46,207,803 of record NC_065882.2, on the reverse strand, counting down.
CTCAGTGAGTAGTGTCTTTGTATAAATAGGGTCCGTATTCAAAGGTTTCCTTAAAGTTGAGTAAAAATACTTAATTTTTCCGCTTAACTAAGTGTCTTACCTTAAATCGGTATTCAAAGGCTCTATTTTACATACACTTGGCTGTACACTGTAAAAATATCCAATTTTCATGTGGCCGAATTCCGTAGTTTAACAATTTTTTTCTGTTAATCGATGGCCTTTTTTGGGGGAGAAATTGTGTTAAAAGTGTGAATTATTTCTTGAAATTACGTGTTTTATGTATTTCTATGGAATATTCAGTATCAAACAGGAAATTTCCGTGAAATTTTGGAATAAAATGTTTTATTCCCTTCTATAATGGACTTAATTCTGTTATTTTACGGAATAAACGGTGGAATAACCGGGAATTTCCGTGAAATTTAAGGATAAAATATTTTATTCCATTCTATAATGGACTTAATTCTGTTATTTTACGGGATGAACGGTGGAATGACCAGGAATTTACGGATTATTTCTGTTTGCAAATGCAACGATAAGTAATCGTATACATATATAATCATTCCTAGTAATTATCATGTTATAGGATTTATTAACCATAATATGAAAAATCATATTTTGTAAACTTTGGTATATAACATGTCATGTATATCTAATTTCCATTATTTATAAGATCTATAAAGTGTATTGCTATTCATCATACGTTATTCAGATTGTAAGTATTTTTATAAATGTATAAAAATATGTTTTAACGCTCTGTGTGTATAGGATGTATTAACTGGTTATAATCAAACACGCTTAAATCCGGATAGTATAACCGATTGGCCAGTGTAAGCCGGTTTGTCTCTATGGCAGAGTTTACATACCTGCAAATTGATAGTACCGCAAATTATCTCTGAAAGCCTCTAACGGTCCAGTAGCGGTTTGTGATACCTTGCTCTGGTATCCCGATTAGGATATTCCGTTGTCTTAATTGAAGGAATTTCTGTAAATTACAGGAAAAACAAATACGGATAAAATTGTCCTGGTAAATTTTTGTTTCCGGATTTTTTTTACATTTTTTCACGGATTTTTTTGTTACAGTGTATACTTGAATAATTATGGAATATCCGTCATTGCCAAAATCACGAATTTCTAGCTTCGCACTCAAGTTATGTCCCCTTAAGAACACCACTATACTCGTACTTAACTAGCGTTTGTCTACAATTAGTTCCCGCTAGACACTAAGCTAGTTGGCCGACATTTTAATTCCTACATGGACGATTTTAGTCGAAAACTCGAAGTATACTTCAATAATTTTAAGAAATATTTATTCCGCTTCAATTTAATATCATTGAAAAGGTTTGGTTAGTCATTGTGTGCATGGCAGATATGAAACGGTTTGGGACAGGGCGGCAATTTAGTAGACAGAGCTATTCTCGACGAAGATAGTTGTCTGTGTGCAGAATGGACTATAATCTATTAAAATCATAGTTGTTATTACTAGGAAAATGTTTGTCGAAATACTATATGAAAATAGTATGACTATAAATTATAATAGTATGCATCCTGTTGTTTTCGTAGATTTTTATAGAAAATCATGTACGCATCCTGTGTATATGAAAGATGCACGTGACGTTATTTTCTACACTACCAATTAAAGATACATTAGTTAAGAGTTTTATAAAGAGTTGGCCATTCTTGCTATAATAAATCAAAAATAGATGATAAAAAAAGAAAATGTTGAAAATTTCAGTCAAATTACTTAGTACTGAACGGGATTGGCACTGTTCGAAGTTTGGACTAGAAATAGGCATCAATTGTGTCCTCACCGTCTATGAGAATTTGCGATCGGTTGATTGACAGGCGATAACTCCACCCACATATTCTCGATTATCCAGTAACATGCTCAATGACTATGTTAGCCTCGCTTGGCAGGCCTTTTATCACCAGTTTCCGGTACTGACATCAGCGACTAACGGTAAACGTTAGCTTGGTCCGCCATTTTTATTGATTTAATGTTAAATGGGCGACTGTTTAAATCCAAACTGTATCCAAGCCATCCGTGGGTCTACAGAGTTGATTTTGAGCTTGTTGTGTAAATAAAGGTCTAATTAATAATTTCTATAACATCTGAAACCCAAATAAAGACTTGCAATAGGCAGATTTAGCTCTTGCATAACGTATGTTTAAAACGCAATAAGTAATACAAAAAAATAATTGTAAAACATTGGTTGCCCCTGCGGCCACCAATCATCATCATATATTTGTAAATTTATATACAAAGACAAGAACATGTTACAAAAAATACCACTGGGGAATAAATTGCAAAAAAAATAAATCATGCCTTGTTTCTCATGGTAGTATAGATGTTTGTCGAAATCTACAATGGAATATCAACAGTGTCAAATTTTACAAATGAATTTAACACAGTTTACGTTATTATAAGATAGTCGTGGAAAACATGAATAAGCAATACGAAAAGGACAAAACTGATCGAAATAGCAACAAATCCTTGACCATCTCGGTGGTAGTAATCTTATACAATATTATGGCATTACAACATCAAAGCTGACGATGAAAAAAAAAATCCGAGGCCAGCTACGCTCGTCGACATTGTCTTTGTTTCAATATCAATTCCCTAATTTTTTTAAATCGTCATTACAGGTCTGCTACTACACTGTGTACTCCAGTTAAAATAAGTCTTTATATTCTCACTTAACTTTAAGGTACCCCCATAGGTCACTTAAAGTTAAGTGGATTTTTCTCACTTAAACTGGCCTTTGAATACCACTAAAATACTAAACACTTAAAAGTTAAGCCAGCTTAACTTAAGGGAAAATCTTATACTTAACATTGCCTTTGAATACAACTTAGCTTTAACTTACAGGAAATTCCGTATATTTAAGCGAAATTTAGTAGTTAAGTGACTATCTTAGACTTAAGATATCTTTTGAATACGGACACTGATGTGTAAATAAAGCCGCGTAGCCTTTTAGACTTCAAGGAATGTTGATAATTTATTGAAACTGGATAAAAAAAATTCTAGTTCTAATTTAAGACCAGGCATATTTACAGCTGTGGCATTACAAATATAACTTCTTTTTATTTTTTTATATTTGATTTATTAGTTTCGCTCTCCGACATAGAGAGAGGGAGAGAAATGGGGTTTAACATCTACTCAACACAAACTAGGTCATTTCGGGCTATTTTATTTCAATAATTCGCTTGCGCCTAGGGGTCTTTAGCAGTGGGAGGAAACCGGGGGGCCCGGAGAAAACCCACGAGGTTGGACAGGCGACTCAATGACAGACCCTATGATTCAGCGCGCACGTGTTAACCATTCGGCCATCCAACCCCCACTCTCCGATAAAGTTTAATGTTTAATGATGGTATCTTGTTTCTAAATTCTGTTCATTAACAACTGTGTAATCAATGGAGCGTTTGGGGAAATCGAAGTAGATCGTTTATAAATTAGCCCCTCTAAAGGCGTAAAACATTTTTAATCTATAACAGATCAATCTGATTAAAACATAGATCCTATTTCGTTTTGTTTTTTTATAGTTTAAAATTTCAATTTACTTGGCTTCAATACACCGGGAGCTGGAAGAGTTATTAAACAACCCGTGTTCTAGTTGATATGAGGGATTACCCAATCAAATGGTCTGTCGATTCGAGTTCTTGTTGCCTGGAATGCGGAAATGTTTGTAGACATCACAACACGATAGAGAAAACAGAACTTGCAACAGCCGAGTACTCGTATGACACTTGACGCGGCCTCCCACTACAACCCGGCAGATCTTCATGTAATGAGGGCCATCGAAAGTATAAAAAAACAAAACGAAATATAGATCTGTATTTAATCAGATTAATAAAAGATATCAATAGTTCAAAATATTTACACCATACCATCTTGTGAGGGCCACAAAAATATATGAAACTGAATTCACGAGTTTGACACAACCATATCTGTGCAGACGGAACATTTTACTGAATGTCATTTTCATATAAATGGCAAAATTCAAGTTCTTCAACTTCTGGTAGAAAAAAACAGATATGTGAAATTTTGTTTGTATTTTTGCAGTTGATAATTAATTAAAATACTACCTCGATTCTCATTCGACCTCCCCGAACAAATAACTGTAAACACACAGGGATGGATGGGACTAATATCTCTAGCTTTAGTACACTTGATCCCGAATCTACATTGCTTAAAATCATTTTGTAGTGGGGGGGGGGGGGGGCGTTACTATACAGAATAGTGATGGTTAGTTGTGAATAGCTACTGGACAAGTGTATAGGATTTTGTATCAATTTCAAGAGGTTTTTTTTCTTCTTCTGTCATGGATTAACCTCATTGGAGAAGGAAGATAACAGTGGTTTCCTAAATCCCGTTTAGGGGCCCAAAATTGTAGGTCCATCGTAGAACCTTCAATGCTGCTAATTCTAATTTTAGAGATGTTTATGATTGTATAGCACTTGAAGATAATGTGGTATGTAAATTTTAATGATAGAACATCTTATTATAAAATTGTTTATCTAAGAATAGTTCATCCACTTCTATTCGACATGATGGCGTAATTTAATGAAGTACAATTAAAGGGTCGTTACTTTAATTTTGATTAGAGAAACATTTAATGGCTTCACTAAATATAATCTCAATATATTTTTAATAAATATTCTGAAAATTGGATGAGACGAAATTGAGTATTGCATTTATTTAATCTACTCAGGGAAAATTTTAACGGACAAATATTATAGGAAAGAGAATTAAAGGCAGGGTTTCAAATCATTTTCTTCAAATTTATTTTTAAAAGCATCAATCAACTAGAATGGGAAGTCTTTTTTGTTTCTGTATTTCATGGTTTAAAGTTATTTTAAAATTTTGGGGACTCTGTACAACCATTTTTTACGCCCATTTTCACATTTTAAAGCCCCGTATCTTTATTCTAGTTTAGTTTAGCCACCGCACCCCCGCCCCTCACTTCAACTTTAATCTTATTTTGTAAAGTTCAGCAAATATGAATGTGCCAGAAAATTATTTGCGTATTTGAAAAGAGCAATCAGTGATACGCAACATGGTATCTGGAATTTCGTATTTAGGCCAGTATTTTTTTTTCTTGAATACCCCTTTAATAGTGTGATATTTTTTGGATTTGAATTATGAAAGCACGATTATACCAGAAAACTATTTACATATTTACAAATAGAAATGAGCGTGCTTTTCACTAATATGTAACATGATACCTGGATTTTCGTATTTGGACATTGCATAGCCCCCACCCCCACCCCCCGTAATCATGGTAAAGTACCATCCAAAGTGTCAAGGTAAGTAAACTTCTTATTGTGCGCTAGGCTGATTTCCTGTTATAGTGTCGTGAATATCCTTGTTCTGGCTTATAGTGTGCCAGGTTTCCGTATATGTTAATGAGTCACGTGATATCCTACATTTGCATATGAAAGATGATGCTGTGCGAAAGATGCTATGTAGAAAGCGTCAAGGACAAATGGGATGTGGCAGAGCGCAAATGGAAAATGTAATGAGAGAAATGTAAAATGTAGATACTTCAAAAAAAGCATTTTCCCACAAAACATTTGTCATTTAACACTTAACATTTGATGTTTTACATTTAGCTCTTGCCTTAGGGGTATTTTGCGTTTATCATTACCGGTATTAGGACTTTGTACATTGTACTTTTTACATATAATCAATGGAAAAGACATTGTAGCAGAGCATTTAATATTGGCAGCGATACCCTTCCATATGAGCGGAAATCCCTGAATATTCTTCTTGAAGGAGTGAAACATGTACACCATTTATTCAGTTCATTTATCGTGCAAAAATACTTTATTGGCTATTATATCGCCGATAAGCATAAAGAGTCATAGAAGAGACATTAAACACTCACTAAAGAGCTAAACACCATGGTAAATTTAAGAAACAGACAGACGTTTGTCAGGAGTGTTAAACGCTGTTAATCAGACATTAAATTATCTCGTATAAGTGCATTATATACAGGTACATCATTTCCATCAATGACATTTTACAGACTGAATCTTGTGCCAAGTTCACGGGTGTTTAGCCCCATTACCAACGTATTTCTGTAACATATTTATCCGTCAATATCTCACTTTATTTAAAGTATTTCAAGAAAATGGATAAAAGGTAAGCTCGGAGGGCAATGGCGTAATTATTCCAATCATTTTATTATATCATTGGTTATGCCGTTCCTTAGCAGACGTCAGCTGATACCTTGTTTTAAACCAAGTTACTGAGATCTACATTAAACAGCTGCCATGACTCTGTCAAACCATTGCTCTATAGTTAATTTAGTTTTAAAACCCCAGCTAAACTGGCTCCCGGGGTAGCTTTTGAATGAGTTGTCTTAAAAATTGTCAACTTGTGTGCGCTTTTTATCATCGGGTGAAAATATATGTACCGATAAATTATATGTACGCATAATTAATTATATCATATTTACAAACAGAACGATAATTATTCGTTAGGAGAGTTATCCCTGAATATTACTCCAGAACGATATTAAATCATGTGCATTGCTCATTTCTAGATCGGGGGTGATATTATCAAAATGGCTGATCTGTTATGCGTTAATATTGAAATATACACTGTGGCACATAAAAAGAAAAATAGTCTAGCCCTGTTTGGCTTTGTTTATAGACAAAAACAGTCGAGTGAGCTTGTGCGTAAGAATTATCCACAAATGCAAAGGTAACAGAATTTAACTTTGGAAAACAATCCCTTCTATTATATTATCTCCCTTTGTAATTTCAATATTCCAGAAACCTTCACATTTGGTAAAATAATGATACAAGTTGAACTACAACAGGTGAGATTATAATCGGGCAAGAAACAATTATGATATATTTGTAACAATAGAAAACAAATCATACCAACTTTATGTTTCTCAAAGGAATAAATTTTTTAGACTGGTTAAAAGTTTTCGATGTCTACATCTTGGAAACAAGTTCTGCACCAACTTGGGCGATGGATAATGTGGGATAATGTTCGGATAAATTATCTAATTACTTGATCTACGTTCCGTGTCACAGGTGGAAACCCATCATTAAATAAAGTATTCCCCATGTGAACGCTACTCTCTCATAGTTTAAAATCACCGGGATTCTGAAGTAAACTACTAGCTCATCTTTCGTGGACTGAAGAGCATTCTGTTCGGTCCCTGGATTGACTGATTTCATAGATCATCCATAGTGACATTTTTTAAGTTTTAACACTGTTGCCAAGTCGTTAATTTTAATGTTGCAATTTCATATTTTTAAGTTATATTTTTAAAATTTATTAAATAAAAGCCTTAAAATAGATGGTATCTATAAACAGTCCTACCTTGTTAAAGAACAATCCTATTAATCCTATAATTCACTATTGCCAGTTGAGAAATTGGCAAAAATATCATTTTCCTCTTCAAATTGAAACGTTTGAAGAAAGCTACTCCATGGTGGAGAATAGAAAACAAGGGAGGTAATTGGGAGGTAATTGTGTTATTATTTCCGGTGTAAATGAGTTTTAAGTGTGAGAATGACACCTATGATCGTATAATAGTGAGTTGACAACCTATTGAGCAAAAGACATAAAAATAATTATGTTTTGATTTTCTTAGAAAATATGAAATTGTAACTTTAATCGTTAATAGCTTTCTGTACTACTGTATAATGTATTGCCGTGTTATATTATCCAAGTCCTTATTATTATGTTACACGTGTGAGTGTCTGAGTGAATAAACTTACTTATATACGATTATTAAAATGGACAGACTAGAAAAAATAGTAATCATGATAAATTAAATCAAGCTATGCTAGTAAGAATGATTAAAACTCTTAAACACGATTGACGGTTAATAATTTAATTAAAAAAATGAATAACCGAGACTGTTTATTATCGTAACAACGGTAGCAATGAAAATCTAGACTAAACTGTTCTTCAAACGACTATAACTCCGCCCAGAATGAAGTAATTTCACTGAAATTTTTAACATATTCCCTTTTCGTTATCTATTTTTTTTATAGCGAGAACTGTCATCTCTAAATCTTACATACTGCATCTTTAATAAATAAAGACGCATCTAGTACATATATATAGTTTTATTCAGTAGAATTGTTAAAATACATTCGAGAAAATAAAAAGAATCAAATAAATAATCTTAGTTTATAGTCTCGGTTATTCATTTTTTTAATTAAATTATTAACCGTCAATCGTGTTTAAGAGTTTTAATCATTCTTACTAGCATAGCTTGATTTAATTTATCATGATTACTATTTTTTCTAGTCTGTCCATTTTAATAATCGTATATAAGTAAGTTTATTCACTCAGACACTCACACGTGTAACATAATAATAAGGACTTGGATAATATAACACGGCAATACATTATACAGTAGTACAGAAAACAAACATATGTATACAAAAGGGATGTAAAAAAGTTGATTAAAGTATAATCAAATGCGTGTATATAGTTTTAACAATAGCAGATATTTACAATCAAATTGCATATCTCTGCTTATAGTCGTAGCGGAAAATGCAAATCATCAAATTCGGTCAAGATATTCTCATAATAGACATCTACACCAAGTTTGAACATTCTATCACAATTAGAAGCAAGGTTATTGTTTTCCAACTTCTAGGCCAACTAACTTATTTAACCCTATGCAAACAATACTCATCATCAAACGAAGTCGATTCTCACTCTATTAGAATCAATGATATGTTGTTCCAAAGTCTTCACCAATCTAATAGCTCATCACGCTACTTAACCTTTTTTAGGAAATGTTCAGGTATTGATGTAATGAGACATTGCACCACGTTTCGCGACTATCGCTCAATTAGAATCAAAGATATTTTGTTCCAAAGTCTTGCCCAATCTACTTGCTTATCATCGAACATAGTTATGGTACTGATGTTTCATCACTCGCAGAATCAACGTTTTAGTGTACAAAAGCATCGACAAATCTGTGTATCTCTCTTTACCTTAAGCAGAAAGTGTTTATCATGCACATAATTATACTTAGTCATGCTATTAAACATACATTATGCATGAGCTAAATCCACATTTGCAGGTCTTTCTTTAGGTCTGGAATGTTACCTAAATTATTAATTAGACATTAATTAACTTATCCAGACCATAATCAACTCTCCATGTCATCGCTAGCCTACAATATTTACTGGATTGGAATCCGATCTGCTGCTCAACGCTCATTGATGATTAAATCAAAAAATGGATAATCGAGACTATGTTTTTTTATCGTACCGACTTTAGTAATGATGATCGAGGCTAGGCCTAAAATTCAATCCCTAAGTTCTCGGTTCTTTAGTGGATCGAATTTACTGAAATTTTGAGCAAATTCCCTTTACATTATCTAGTTTTTATCTTTTATATTGAGAACTATCAGCTCTTTATAATCCCCCAAAATGTATCTTCAATGTAATGAAGCTATTGTGTCACTCAGTTAGATCAAAGTTATGGTATTCCAAATCAAATGATTTACCTTTGTTTATCCTGCGAAGAACATCTAGCTACATTAAGTTTGCACGTTCTAGCAGTAATTGTGTTCCAGTCAGTTATTATGGAGAACACGCCATTCGGTTACATTTTCATTTCAGCAGAATAAACGGAATACGTGTATATCAATTTACTAAATTTCGTTTTTCAAATGAACTGTCAAACATTAAACAAACAATTAGCTTAATTTAATTTTAAAACAAATTAAAACTAAATTTATTTAATCGACACTTTCATTTTTCACCCATGTCTGTCGTATCACTACTGCGATTAAAATTTGCCAAAACAACGAATTGATGAGAATGCTAATAAGTGAAATATATAAGATTGTTTAACTGTTTTGAGATGAAGTTAATTAGACTGGTGTTAAGATAAGTGTTGATGAATGTATATAATAATAAGTTGGCTAGACATCTCTTGATATAATTAGAAAGTGTTAACATATTCATCTTAAACATTATGGGCTTTCATGAAATGGCTCTAAAACAAACATCACCCATGACCATGCTAATTTAATTATAAGTAAATAACTTGTTAAAGGATAATAAAAACGGGGCAAATAATAGAAACCCGAACGAATCAGAATTTCAGAAGAAATCAAGCATCTCATGACCTGTAGAAAATTGTAATCAGTGATAGGAATGTTAATTTCAGGATGAACTGATGCTCGACTCGTAATTTCAATAGGTTTTATTCCCATGGCTATTAGAGCAAGTTTTAAACAAAATGCGTCAAAATTAACTGACCCAGCTTTTTAACCACCGAAGCAATATTTTTTCTTTTCTTGATAAGCTTTCCCAGTTATTAGTCTTTCAGCTGTGTACATGTATCTATATAGTTTTATAGTTTATATAAACATTAACGCCGGTTGGTTTAAGCAGTAATGCTGATATCGCTTATTACACCAGCGCGACGGATCCGACTTTCAATAATCTGAGGTTGGGACTAAAGCTTTCGCTAAAGAAGTCAATGTTTCCATATGAAAGGTTCTTACAACCTCAAAAATCCATGTCCACGTTTTACAATAAAACCACAGAATGCATTAAAATGTGAAACCAGCGGTTGACATGCAATGCAAGATGGTTCATCATTATTATATATACCAAACAATTTTAACCAGTTCGAACAAAATATAAACATCAGTGACAAGATTTATGCCAATAACCACACAAAACGTTGGCTTGCACATAATAGAACCCTTGACAGCAAAATGCCAGTCTTCATTAGCCCGCTTGGTGCAGAAAAGTAAAACGTTAACCGCGCAATGTCATTCATCCATCCATTCAATCATTCATGCATATATTCTTCATGTATTAAATATAAACACACACATTTTGAAATGGCTGGAGCCGCCCCTGTGAAATCTCGATTTTTTTTACTTGTTCACAATGAATGGGGACGGGGTGTGACGTGGCCTCTTTATTGTAAAAGGGTAATGATAGCCATGGGCGTGGATTTAGGGGGGGCGGGGGCACGTCCCCCCCCCCTTAGAATCGGAAGAGGGGGGGGGGACGAATAGGTTTCTGCCCCCCCCCCCCCGATGATTTTGATCGCCAGGACAGATTTTCAGGTTTATATCCACATGATGGTGAGCTTGTTTCTACGTATCTGGAACTGTATAGGGACTTGGAACAAGAATTGCCATTCTTCAAGTGCCAGTTTTCGGCCAAATCTATTTCACTTGTGCACGAAGCGTTCCTCATTATGTCACCTGAAGTGAGGCAGATGTTCCCTTCTGTCGAAGCTCTTCTCATCTCACACTGCTGAACCCATGCTAGTTCCTGCTCAGCGAGCGATCCTTCAGCACTCTGCGCCGTATCAAAACTTGGCTGCGCATGACGCAAAACCGACTGAACCGCTTGATGGCGTGTGCGGTGCATAATGGCCCCCTTCATGTCGCCAAGATATTCAAAGAGAACAGTCCTGATCGTAAAACGAACGTCTTTGGACGATTCACTTAATTTCATGAACAATTAATATTTATGCAGCTTTGATGTAGGTAGTCAATTTTTCCATATTGTCGTCATATTACCCCTATTACAGCCTTCATCGAAATACCACTGGTACAGTAAACTGTTCGTAATTATTTATTTCGTTTGGAAATGGAATGTTCCAGGGTCAGGGTTCGTCCGCCCCCCCCCCCCCCGAAAAAAAGTTTTGACAAATCCACGCCCTTGATGATAGCCGATGTTGCATAGATATCCATCCAGTGTCAGACCACGACACTAGATATCGAGATAACTAAACAACTTTTGCTGTGGTTATAATAAAATATTTATAATAAGACTATCTTGTTACCCGACAGCCAAATGATTGACTTCACTATGGACTTTTAATGTAATGAGGCTATGGAAACCCGTAATGTTGGATGTTCAATACATGTTTTTTACTAGTTAAACACACTTGAAAGCTTTTAAGTCTAAACATTAGCCATCTACATTGTTACGGTCACCCGCTTAAATTGGCAAGATTCAACCTAAGGTCTTCCAAATTATAGTCTTGAACTCAGACCTGACTTCTGAAACGCAATATGATGTCTGTCCAAGCTTTTAGCGAAATGGCGTCTGAGGAATAGGAGCCCACTGATTGGTCACTCTGCAAACATAATGTACAAACATGAAAACTGCGCGCTCATTTCTATAAGGATTAGATGGGATGGGAGGGCAGATTTCCAGGCATTTGACGTCACAGAGCCAGTTTATTTTTAGGATACCTAATTAAACCAAAATTTCATTTGCGAGCCAGGCAGACCTTCCAAATGCATGAGAGCAATAATTGTCTATATGTATAGCATTATATCATCACCATGCCAAGTTTAGCCTTATGGAATTATGTAGGTGATGACACCCAATACACTAAACATACAGTGTATTCCTACACGTACGCACTATCACATTTTAGGATTTTTTTGATATAATTATGGTCAAACTATAATCAATTACCTATATGTAATTAACACGTTGTTTAACCATGCTCTATTACATATATATAGCATGTAGGTACCAAATAACATTATGTACCTAACTAAGACAGGATTAATTTGACATGCTAATATCAGCAAGCTGTAAAGCTCATACCTGGTTGTAGATATTGCCAAACCAGCTGCCTGAACGATCTAGCATGGCACTCATACTAGCTAACAGGCATGTTGTGCATATAGTGTTACGATACTCATTGCAGATATTGCAAAGCAGACAGATAATATTGTATGAACTAAAAGGCGAATAAAGCATTTTCTGGACACAATTTGACACCAATGGCATCCTTCGTGTATATTCAGAGACACTAAGGTTTGAAGAAGATTCGTAAAAAATTGTGACATCTGGAGAGGGACAACCAAGATTAAATTGAAGGGCCATAACTCCGAACGAAAATAGCAATTGCGCTCAAATTCAATTCCAATTGTCGTCTACCTATAAGAATCATTATCCTAAGGTTTAAAAAAAGATTCGTCAAAAAATGTGCTCCCCAGAGAGCGGACAACCACAATTACGCTAATTAAAGAGCCATAACTCTGGAGTGAAAGTAGCGATTGTGCTCAAATTCAAGCTTTCTCTACCTTTTCGGCGATTTTTGTTGAGTTTTTGGTGTAGAATCGAAGAAAAGGGTTTGAAAATACATTTTCTGCCAGGTTTTGGTGAATATTCATAATTTTGAGGCGGAAGGATACAAGAGTTGAGAGGTTGGTTAGGTTGAAATGTAGGGCCGAAAATTGCATGCTTACTTGTCTCTACTTCCAGCTTGTGTATATCAAGTTTTTCATGAAGAACCTCGTACGTGCTTTTGGGCAAGAGGTTGTCACATGTGGCTCCATCTGTGGTAGAAAGCGTTCTACCCAACGAAAATTAGGGAAAACAACACTATGGCGAGTTTATAGAAAAGATTATCCAGACACTACTACAGCTGCCACATTGAAAACGTTCCACCAAACTCCCGAAAATTGGTTATTCGTTATTCTTGAAATACACGAAAACGACAGTTGCACGTTCCGGAGTGTTTAAATACAAAATTAACCGGTTTCATTCTTGGACCCCCTGCTTTAATGCAAGGCAAGTCTTTTTCATACCTACTGCCCACTGTCTTTTAAACCATATCCAATATTAAAATTATATTTCATCTGGTGTTTCTTAAAATGATAAGCCATAACTTTTAAGGATAAGTTGCGTATATCTTGCGTATACAATTTCGTTACTGTCGGTATTTTATTGTAAAGCAGACGCAAAAATCTGCCGTTTCACGCTCTGACTTTTATGATAACAATAACATGATGTCAAAGTTAACAGAATGGTTCTCTATTACTTTGCACTCTATAGCACCATGAGCATTGTCTGTACAAACTCTTAATTGAGAATAAATATCATCATCATTTTTTCATGAATGGTATTTATCGTTTAGCCAGATGATGTATGCATACACTGTGTAATGTTTCTATAACCCCTAATAGAGTACCAATCATTCGTCTACAAAAACACATGTATGATGTATGGTGATTTTGGCGTGGAAGCATCCTGACATTCCATGAGTTTTTGGAAATTTAGCTTCTCAAAGAACGACAACCGACTTTTTGAATTGAAAGTCATTACTCTAAGAATCGTAGGGTATGTATAATAATATGTTCTATTGTAAGCATACTATTGTGTGTGATCAGTTGAACCTATAATGAGCCTATTTCATTGATATGCTTTCTCAGTCTTACTGACCCTTGTGCTTAGTAGCATGACCAATTTCAGTTTTATATTTTTGTATTTACAAAAAATAACGCCATTTGGTTTCAGCAATATAATGATATCGTTTAATTCACCAGTAGCCACTGTCCCGGCACGAAATATTATCGGTGTGGTACAAATGCCGTCAATATCAGTATAGTCAAGCTTAGAACCGAGACGGTGTCCATTCGGAAGGTCCATACAACTCCAAACATCAAGTTTCATGTGTTACAACAAAACCAGAGAACCCTTTAAAATTGCATACGTGTGAAACATCCAACCAGAAACACATAAGCAGTAATTATTATTTTGCATGGTGTACACCTTAATGATGAGGTGCGGAGTCGCAGAGTATACGGAAAGAACAAGCACGTTTTAGCTTGAATGAGATCAATTAAGAAACGTCTGACGTTATTCAATTGGGCGTGGGATGTCGAACTTGTAAGCTGTTGAGGTTTGCTGAATAGTCTATGGTCATCTTGCAAACTCGATTAGTTATGCCAATCGTGATGGCTAAACCTTTATTCGGACACAACAAAATTTTTAAAAAAAAACTTACAAACATAGGCCAATAATAAAAAAGGGTATTATAATATTATTTTTGTCATAGAACATCTCGGGTGTAGAGTTGTATAACATTATGTGTATATAAACAGACACTATTTTAACATTTCACAAGGTTATCAATTACGATAAAATAATAAATAACATAACTTGTGACTACGGTAACATTAAACTTCAGTACCCGTGGATTCCACCTTTTTGATTAAACTCCTGCTTACAGTACGTAGCGACTATCTTTCATGACGTAATTAGATCTTCAATGAAAATATATCTTAAGAGCTTTTTGCTTTGAACGTAAGAGGGTGGCAAAAGTGTTTTGAACTATGCTTGATATATTGAGACTCACTAATTAAGATGAAGTAGAATTCCAGATCTTAGTTTTTGTAATTGCCGGTGAAATTAGTGCAGGGATATCATCAAAATCGTTGGACGCGAAACAGAAACATATGATCTTTAATTGCTGATTATTAAATGAAAACAGTTAAATATTTTGAATGGAATACATATTCAATCTCAATGTTTATTTTTCTTCTTGTTCAATAAGTATGAATGACGAATTTGCAATGGAATCATAATAAAACATAATTAATAGGCTTTGCATGAAAACGACTGAACATTAGTAAATAGTACGGGAATACTGCATAGACAATACAAATTAAACATTCTGAAGGAGAATGTATTGAATATTGAAACCGGAAGTGATATTCGATGATCTACAAAGACGCATACCCAACCTCTTGCACAATATGCTGAACTACGTATTGCTAACTTAGGACGACAGTACATATAGGGTTGCATTTTTAAGAGTTTCAACAATTTCGTTTATTTCATGACAGGTTATTGGGAGCCACGGTGGCTCAATGAGTAGGGCGTTGGCTTGCTAACCTGGAGTCGTTAGGATGGGACGAAAAACCGAGGTCCCGTGTACACACACATTGGCGTGCACGTAAAAGAACCCTTAGACGTTGGAATTCGATGTAAGAGTAGGCCATAGCGCCGCTGTCCGGGCAAAATTTTCCTCATACCACAACGCATGGCGTATGACCGTCTTCGTTAGCCCCGTCGGAACAGAGCAGTGCACCTTAAACTCCATTTCATTTCATGACAGGTTGTGTCTAAATTTGAGAGGCTTCCATTTATCCTTGATTTAAATTTAGGGCTTATACACGCCTTGAGGATATATACCAAATATTGCCCGATAAGATTTAACTTCACGGACCGTGGATTAAACTAGGTGTAATAAATGTATCTTTCTATTTTATGCAGATATAAAACGGACGAGTTTCAGGCGGAACAATCTGACGTCGGAATCGTGGCCATTATTCCTTGAGTACTCAAAACGGTTTTATACTGGAAACCATTATACTTGTTAATGGTGTGACAATAGTTCTCTAACATTGGTCGTGATGATTTACATAATTACAATAATTACAAATCTTGTACTAATGCCACAACATAAACCAAGGCTACGAGGTCGCGCCTTGTCGATCAAGTCCATTGAAGGACGATTATAGCTATTTTTCTATGCGCAAATAAATAGTATTTTCCGAGACTGGTTTCTGTAATATTAATACTGGCTGGAATCAAAATGTTTACCGTCATTTAACCGTAAATAACTCACAATGGCCTAGTTGACTCTGCGATTAAACGACGGAAAAAGAAGTTGGCAGAAGAAAATTCTAAAATGGGTTATCCCTTAATCTAGTCACGTGATAAACAATAGCTAATAAAAAAAAGACTCTCGCGGCATGGGATAGTTTTCTTCCGATTAAATTCTGAGAGGGATTTGAAAATAAGTTCGACTATGTTTTTAGTCCAAATATATCATCTTGAAAAGAAAATATTAATTATTGTACTTAATGTTCTATTTGTAAACTCACTGCAGTCTAGCGCATAATACAGACTCTTTGAATATATGATCTAGCGTTCTTCGCGTCTTATGCAGTGTAGAAAATCCGCACCATAAAAACGAAACGAAATACAGTAATAATTGATGTCTTTCAGAAATATTTAAATTATCAGATAGTGTATTACTTTTATAAACAATGAGAACGGCAATTGTACTGATTAGTTTTACATGTAATTTGTTTCCCGGTGCATCTTAAACAGCTTTCGCTTTCTGGCTAGCCCATGCCTCCAGTTAACTAAAGTCTAAATTTAACCCTGATTTTATCTTTATGTTAGTTGGATTAAGGGACACGTGGTGGTGCCTTTTTACGGAATTTGACCTTTGATCAGATGAAATCGGTGGAATAAAACTTATATGCCATATTGCAAATTTTGACCAAAATTAATGGTCCTGAAGAAATGTGTATCTCGAATAAGAAACCCGTCAATGCTATAGATATCATAGAATGTCTAGAATCGAAGAAGGGTGTTTGAATTCACATTCACAAATTTCTGTTAGCTTTTTGTGAATATTTAAGATTTTGAGGAGGAAGGATATGGATGGAAATCGACATGAATTAGGGTAATCACCTTCCAAAAAAAGATGTCTCAGTCAAAAGATTCCTTCAGTAGCGCGTAGAAAAAAAAACTAGAAACGGTCTACCCCTTTAATATATATGATACGTGAAGCTTTTTGTAGTTATAAAGATTTTAATCTTAGATCATCAGAATGTTCAAAAAGAGTCACATATTTAACCATGCATTATGTAAGTGCTATACCTTCCTATTGCGTGTCTTTATTTTGACTTCAAATGTTATATAAATTATTATTTAGATATTTATTAACATGGCAAGTCCATAATCAACTCTCTAGATCATCGGGTGACAAGAGATTTAAATGGATTAGGACTCCCGTGAAATTTAAAAAAAATAAAGATAAAATGAACAAGCGAGACCAAGTCTCTATTGTCCAGTGTTGTTGCTAGCGATAATAAACAATCTCCGCGACATCTTCCTACACCAATAATTTCGCTCAGAATAAACCAATTTTAATGAAATTTTCAATCTATTCATTTTTCATTTTCTATTATTGAACTATATATTATAGCAAGAAAGACCAGCTCTTTATCAAAATCTTAAATTCTGCATCTTTAATATAGTTGTTGCCATGCTATTTTCAATGCATTCATTTTCTTTTTCGCGCCAAGACGTTTGTCTTAACCCATTAATGCGCCCTTCAAATAAGAATCTATCTAAATTATGGACCATAGAAAATGCCCATTCTTCCATTCCCCTTAAAGTTAAGATGCTTTCACCGATTTTCAATTTTTGTGTAAATCAAAAAATACCCCAAGATAATGGCATTTATTATTGTTAAAATTTATATAAAATTAAATCATAAAAAAAGTGTCATTATATTAAAGCAACGCATGGGGGCGCGGGGGTGGGGGTGTAGGTACATAATATATGGTGTTTTGTCATTCCACTTTTTCTAAGTTCGATACTTTAGTTTTGATTTTATTTATATTAATACAAATATGGGGGCCCATAGAATAGTAATATTTTAATATAATATAAAATTTCCATTTTATTTGGAATCTCATTTCGGTAATGCATTTGGTTTAGTAGAGACCAAAATTATAAATATATAATATTTCCTGGAGACACACTATGCACGGAATAATACAAATGAGCCTACATGAATATTTCAGCATAGACAGTCGGCGATATGATGTAAATAATATTTTATTCAATAACTTTACAGAATAAATAGCATAAATTATAGGATACGACATGCTTTATCATCTTACATAAAACCGTCTGGATATAAATTTCTTTAAAATTTCAATATAAAACAATTTTACAAATATCTGCGTTTTGCTTTTAAATTAAATTGCATACATTTGGTGTGTTAAATAAGATAAGTATCCAATATCTAATTAAAAACATGGATAAATATTCCTGAATGCGTTTTTTTTAACGATTTGACCTTTTGAATCTAATTTTTATCAAACAATCACAATATAGATGACACTAATAAATCTCTACCACGCTAACAGCATTGATAGGATTGTACCAAATCGAGAGGAAGTTAAAGACATAATAGATAGCCTAGATACCACAAAAGCCTCAGGACTGGACGAAATAAATACCCAAATTTTAAAATATATCTCAGAAGAAATTAGTCATCCATCCACTTCGCCAACTTTTCAAACCATTATTAGCTCTACACACTTACCAACATTCTGGTAATTTAATAACGTGGTCACTTTATATAAAAAAGGCTCTTAAACGATTGTAGTAATTATAGACCAATCTCTCTCTTAAGTATAGGCCTAATACACAAAATTTAGAAAAAATTATCCATAAACGTGTCTTTAAGTTCCTTAGAGGTAATTCCATACTAACACCAGCCCAGAGTGGTTTTCTTCCTGGTGATTCTACTATATTCCAACACAGTTCTTCTTTCGAGCCATTGATCAACATCCATATACCAGAATAGTCTTCTGTGATATCAGCAAGGCTTTTGTGAAGGGTTTGGTATGCCGGACTCTGTCATAAACTGGATGCTGCTGGGGTTCGAGGAGAAGCACTGGTTCGAAGATTATTTAAAAAATAAATGGAATGAAGTTTAACGTCCTCCTGCCCGAGCAGCGGCACTACGGCCTACTCTTATATCGAATTCCAACTGTCAAGGGATCTTTTACGTGCAGGCCTATGTGTACACGGGACCTTGGTTTTTCGTCCCATCCGAACGACTAGACAGCTGTCCTTGTCAGGCCCTCCGTCCTGCATCACTGACAAGGGGGAACCACGCCGGAAAAATCTGGATGAACTTTCTCGGCCAATGCAGGGATCGAACACCCGACCTCCAGGCTAGCGAGCCAGCGTCTTACCCACTTAGCCACTGTGACCCCCTATTTAAAAAATAAACAACAATGTGTAATAATAAATCACACCTCCCCGGGCCCTTGAAGCATCCCCGCTGGTGTTGCACGGGGATCTGTACTAGGACCTCTATTATATTTAATATATATATAAATAAAATTGTGAACAATAAATTCAAAACTGAGATTATTTGCTGATGATCTATACCTAAAAATTGAAGACCCAGAGGCAAGTGCTGCTACCATCAACGATGTTTTAAATCGCATCAAAAATTGGGCTATTTTCTGAAT
Source organism: Patella vulgata (assembly GCF_932274485.2). NCBI lineage: Eukaryota > Metazoa > Mollusca > Gastropoda > Patellidae > Patella > Patella vulgata. The sequence goes on along the minus strand of NC_065882.2, from coordinate 46,187,959 downwards.
AAAAATATTGTTTATGACAAATAAAATCTAACCTTTTTCTTTTTTTATCTTTTCAAAAGTGGCATCGGAATTGTATATTATAATCAGCACTACAGTTGCAAAATGAAGCATTAAAGGGTTACCAGAGAAATCGATGTTTAAGATGTATCAGAATTAACAAAAGTTTTATAAAAACAAAAACGTTTGAGAAGCAGTTAATGTAAAACTACAGGAAAGTGTGCATATTCGTATATTATAATCAGCACTACAGTTGCAAAATGAAGCATTAAAGGGTTACCAGAGAAATCGATGTTTAAGATGTATCAGAATTAACAAAAGTTTTATAAAAACAAAAACGTTTGAGAAGCAGTTAATGTAAAACTACAGGAAAGTGTGCATATTCGTCAAATTTCTCGGAAACATAAATAGTTATAAATTTCATCGTCTGTAATATAATTCAAGGCAAATATCATCGTTCTTCGGTTCCGGAAGAAAATGATCGTTTATGCATGTGTTTGACATATACTTCTATTTCTAATGACTGAAAGACGCTCTTCAAACATTTCTGAATTTCAACAAGACTATTCTAATGCTTTTTATGCTCTAAATAAGCGCTGCGTTTTGTCGAGAAAAACCCTACAAAAATTATAATACAATTTTTATCTAGTGTGTTCGACGTCAAGAATTTGGATGGGAAATTGGCAAAAGTTATATCAACCGTGCTGTGTTATTTTCGTCTTTATTTTGTTTTCCCTGAAAAAGATCAATTCAGCCATCTCAGTCTGGAGTATTTGAACTAGATTGAGGTCGTCAATTCGGCCCTTCAAACAACAATCGAGTATGATGCCAATATAATGGGTTTGAACGCAGTGTCGTTAATAAACAAGCAAGATTTTTTCTTATTTTGTGTATTTGGTTCTTTCATTTCGTAGCTAATTTAGTCTATACCTCATTCCATGTATGTTATAGTAAAGCTTTGACATGTGTTCATGTATTAACCACAGCACTAAATTACTATTTCTACAGGGCGTGCATCAAACACTAAAAAGCCCGATGTGTTGATTACCTGACACTAAAGAGACTTCCATATTTCTCAAATGCCCCATTCATCCTTGGCGCATCATCGGTAATGCGTTGAAAGCCCAAGGATACTATAATAGTGATAAATTTATAAACTGTTTCTTTCAATAATTCCTTCGTTCATTTTTCATCCATTGAATTAAACATTTCTATTATTCTTATATTTCTGTTAATCCCTCATTTTAATTAGACGTTAAGCTACTAATCTATTGACAGACGGTTGACAGCTGACATATTAATGAGTTTAACTACTACCTTATTGTTTAAGTTTATCGCAAAGTCTGTTATATGTTAATCCTTCTTCTTTAATGGTTATTAGTATAGTTGGTGTATATTGTCAATTTCTTAGATACTTTTTTATTATAAATATCGATTTGTACCGAAATTCTGGAGGATCTAATAGAGCGGGGGTGCCAAGCAACCGGGGTATATCGGTTTAAAGTGGCCGAGGGGAAGGACCAGGGAAGCGTCGCCCTAACCTTCAAGAAAGGTACAGCGCCCGAGGCACTTAAAACCGTCTACCTCAACCGACGTACTCACCCCTATGTACAGAGGGTAAGGCAGTGCGCCAACTGTCAGAAGCTGGGGCACACAGTGTGGAGGGAGTCATGCGGCGACCGACTGCAGGGCGGGCATTCAAAAACAATGTGTTCGAACAGCAAAGGCGGTCACGCAGCAAACTCTCCCGAATGCCCGAAAATCCAGAACACCAAGGAAACTCTAAAGATCCAGGTAAAAGAGAAAGTAAGTTTCAACGAAGCCTCATTGATGCTGAAAAAGAAGGAGGGGAAGACAAAAGATGTCAGGAATAGGGCTCCGGTTGCAAAACCAACTCCGGAGCCGATTCCATCGACATCCCAAACAACGCCGAAAAAAACCACCACGGCACCCAAACAAAAAGACAAACCAACACCAAAGAACAAGACCAAATCCAAGAAGGAAGAGGAACCGAAAACGAATGTTCATGAATCACAGTTCATTCCTAAATTTAAAACGGAAAGTGGCTTCATGAACTTCATGATCGAGTTCCTCAGGGTGGCCGTGTCCAATGAGGACCAAACTACCCCGATGTCCTGTGCGTCATGATTAATTCAATCAACACGGTAAAAAAAATATCAAGAGAAGAAGACGACGACGAAGAAACCACAAAAGGCGATCAAACGGCAAACCTCGCACTCCGTAGAAGGATATCTCATGTTCGTCACTACAGCACTGGCGATATGCCCAGTTGCTTGCCGGTTTTAACACCAAAGACGAACACTGATGAGGTACCTCCTATGGAATGTGAAACGCCAATTGACCAATAAATAGACAAGACAGAGAGGCATCCATCCGGACAGTCATCATGGCGGGCCAGGTAAAAGTTCTACAACTAAACGTTAATGGACTGGCCCCCAGATGTGCTGAGCTGAGAAAATACATCACCCGCAACCCCAAAGATGTAATATGCCTCCAAGAAACCAAGCTACTACCAACCAAGAACGACATCTACTTGCCCGGATACACTTGTCAGAGAAGGGACAGACCGGGCAGCACGACACGTGGCGGCGGTCTTGCCATCTACGTCAGTGATAACTTAAATTATATTTCTGTTTCGCTGGACGTAGAGGACCCTCTAGAAGCAATGAGCATAGCCATCACATTGAGCAATAGTGAATGTCTATGTACCCCAGATGTCACGAGAAAACCAGTTGACTTCCAGTCACTTCTCGACCAGCTTCCGCAGGGCGAATTTGTGTTTTGCGGGGATTTCAACGCAAAACACGTCCTGTGGGGGTCACCGAGGAATGACTGTTGGGGGATAAGCCTATGCTCAATATTAGAAGAGAACGACCTATGCGTACTGAACAACGGATGCCCCACCTTCGCACCTAGATCTCACGTTCTGTACGCTTGGTATGGCAAACCGCTGCGACTGGCAAGTACACGAAGATGAAACACTTGGCAGTGACCATCTACTGATAGAACTCTGCATTCAGGCTGAAGCAACCAGGGAAGTCTATAACGGGAGACCCAATTGGAAAATGAAAGAAGCCGATTGGGCCAACTTCTGTGTAGGCTGCCTTGGTTGGAAGGAAGAAGATATCATCGATGCCAACATTGACGTGTACGCTGCCAACATCACGAGTTCTATTATAGGTGCCACAAACGACTCCATTCCCAAGACTTCTGGTGGAAAACCAAGGAATAGAAAACCTTGGTGGTCACCAGAATGTCAGAAGGCTGTTAACGAAAGAAAGAAGGCACTTCGCCTACGGAAACGCCACTACAATGAAGTCAACCACCAAAACTACCTGAAGTTGAAATACGCTGCAAGAGACACCATCCAGAAGGCACAGAGTGGGCACTGGATGACATTCTGTAATACGTTGAATAAAAACACGCAAACGGGTGTCGTCTGGAAGAAGCTGAACGACATGAAGGGAACCGCAGATCATTCAACATACCAAACCTTGAAGATGGAGATCAGTACGTTACCAACGGCATGGAAAAGGCAGATCTACTTGCTAAAACATTTGCAGACGCAAGCAGAGATGAAAACCAATCACCAGAGTTTCTGAAGAGGAAGGAAATCTTTTACTCGCAGCACCCTTCATTAGTAATTGAATCTAATGCAGAGGCTAACCCAATCAACCTACCCTTCTCTGAGGAAGAGTTAAATAAGGCTCTTTCCCTCAAGAAGGATAGTGCGGCTGGGGAGGATAAAGTAAAGTACTCAATGCTCAAACATCTGCCTAGAAACGCCAAAACGACACTGCTAAACTTCTTCAACACATTTTGGCTGTCAGGAGAGGTACCTAAAGAATGGCGGAAAGCAAACGCCATCCCTCTACTGAAACCGGGAAAAGAGAGGACAAAGGCAGAGTCCTATCGACCAGTAAGCTTGACATCCACACTATGCAAAACCTCTCTGGAGAGTAACCGACTGATCGACGAAAATCAAAGCGGGTTCAGGAAAGGACGATCAACAATGGACCACCTGGCTGGACTACAACAAGTTATGTCGCAGGCACTCCTCTCGGGGTGCCTGTTATGTGCCGTGTTTGTAGATCTGACCAAGGCTTTCGATTTGGTTTGGTTAGACGGGCTGCTTTTTAAGTTGGGGCGTATCGGTATAACGGGCCTAATGTTTCGGTGGATAAAAAGCTTCCTTAGCGATAGAAGGATACAGGTGAATGTTGGCAGATTCCTGAGTGCCGAGCAAACAATCTTCAATATCATGATCAATGACATACAGAAATCGTCCTACCTCGATGCCAGAACTGACTTAGCTAAATTTGCTGATGACAGTACCGTATGGAGGAAAGGGAGGAGCTTTTCAAACTTCAAAAGAACATGCAAAAGGCCTTAGACAAATTCATGACATGGGCAAACGACTGGGGATTTAAAGTCTCAGAGAAGAAAACGGTCGGTATGCTTGTGAGCAGGGATAGTGGGATAAGCAGAATGACTCTGTGTATGACTCTGAAAACCATCGAGTTTAAAGACCAAACCAAGTTCCTTGGCGTAATCTTTGACCGAAGGCTGACCTGGAAACCGCACATCGTCTTGACTGTAGATAGCTGCTCCAAATGAGAAAAATAACGGGTAGCACGTGGGGTGCCAATAGAGTTACATTAATGATGGTGTATCGTGCTCTAATACGCTCTGTATTAGACTACGGTTCTTTGGCCTTCATGAACTGCGCGCCAAAACTCTTAAGTAAGCTTGACACCATCCAATACAAAGCTCTGTGTATTGCGACTGGCGTAGGGCTTGGGACTAGGGGAGAGGCATTACTACAGGAAGCCGGGGAGTTGCCCCTATCTCTCAGAAGAAAAGAACTAGCGACAAGGTATTGGGCCAAGATCTCGCAACTGGGCGAAAGATCCCCTACTTTTGTCAGTCTACAAAAGACAAGATATGTGAGAGATCCTAGAAAGAAAAGCTTCGGCCAGGGTATCAGGGAAACAATCAAGGAACTGCGTCTGGGGGAGCTCGTGATAAATGAACAAGACCCCCCAGCAATCGCCCCTTGGACGCTCCCTATACCGCCGGCCAATCTAGATCTACTACAGAAAACCGACAAGAAAAACAACCCCACTGCTGCACGTGCTTTCTCTCTAGAACACCTGGAAGACAACTGGCCGTCTGATGACTGGGACCATGTGTACACGGATGGCTCACGCAACCCTGAAAGGGGCACAAGCTCGTTTGGAATATATCTGCCAAACGGGGAACAGGGAATAAGCAGGAAACTGCCCAATAACTGTTCGGTGTACACTGCAGAGCTTGTGGCCATTCGTGACGCTATATCATGGATCTCCCATCAAAAGACTAGTAAGTTCGTCATTCCAAGCGACTCTCTGAGCAGTCTGATTTCAATCCAAAATGACAACTCGGACTCAAGACCAGAAGTCATTTTGGAAATCAGGCAGCTCGTGTGGATTCCATCACATGTCAACATTATAGGAAACGAGGAGGCAGATCGACTCGCCAACGAAGGTCTCAAGGACACAGCACCACTCCGCGCCATAAACTACAGCACCACGGAAATCTACAGTATGGTTAAAAGACAGGTCAATTCATTCTGGGAATTAAAACTCGTTGAACTTGACATACAGATTCCGACTGGATGACAAAATCTACACGAAGACAGCGATCAATCACCCTAGAAGAGATACATGCAGACTTATATCGAAACTAAGGGTGAAAGAGCGGCTGCAAGACTACAAACACCAAGTCACCTGGTAGACTGCGAGGTATACAAGGAGGAGAGAAGGGAACTAGTGAGAATGATGGAGACTAACAACATACCATTCAACACTAAGAACTTATTCTTCCCGAGACCAGATCTGAAACTGCAAATCTTCGAACAAACCCACGCCTTAATGGACACAGTTGGACTAAGTAGAATAGTGAAGTAAGAGGGGGCCACGGTTAGACGGGCTCGGCATCTAAACACTAAACACTATACCAAACTGGCAGGATAGTGGAGTAAGGGAGAGTCACGATCAGACGGACTCGGCATCTAAACACTATTCCGGCAAAAAATAGACATCAATCCTACAGAGTGGGATAGCGGAGTAAGGGGAGGTCACGATAAGACGGGCCTGGCACCTAAACACAAATCCCACAAAGACGACATCTACCAAGCTAGCAGGATAGTGGAGTAAGGGGAGTTACGGTCAGACGGACTCGGGACCTAAACACTATTCCGCAAAAGAAACAGATACCAAATCCATAGAGTGGGATTGTGGAGTAAGGGGGGGGGGAGGTCACGATAAGATGGGCCTGACACCTAAACACTAATCCCACAACGAAGACATCTACCAATCCAGAAGCAGAAGAAAACATCTACCAAACGATATGTTTTTTTACTAAATAAAGGGAAGAACTTCCCACAAAACCCAAATCCATGGCCTAAGGCCGAAAATGGAAAGATTGGAAAATCATATTCTAAAAACAGGAAGCAGTTTCGGCTCTCCTATTTCTTGTCTGCGATATCACTTATGTGGAAGCAGACGTAAAACACCAGGATACTACTACTACTACTTATATAGATCTGGGTTTCATCCCGTTCCCAGGACAGTTACACTGCTTGTCGGACGTGCTGTTCTCCATATATGATGTTAAATGTTTTCCGGTAATAAATAGTCTCAAGGATAGTTCCAGTCTTATCGAAAATTTACACTGCTACAATACCGTTTCACTTTTCAACTTATTGTTCATACACCTACACATATTTCAAATGCCAATGAATGTTAAAATAAACAATGAACAATGATCGATATGAATGTTTTCATTAACACTCCACGCAAAAACGTCGATTTAAGCACAAAAACGTTAATTTGCACACAAAAACGTTAATTTATACACAAAAACCTTGATTTATAGACAAAAAGCCAAACTACTTTACTCTGAGCGAATTAATGAGTGTTTGCAGTTTTGACAAATATAACGTAATTAGTATCGATTGTCAAGTACACGTACCATTGCTACGATAATCCATTTTAACGTTGAATTACAATAAAATTTACGCGGGTCTTCTAATCGACTCAATATCTCGGCTATCCGGTGGTCTAGAGGGTTGATTGTGGGCTTGTAATGTGAATAAACGATTAAAAAATAATTTATATTACAGTATATTTAGAAACAAGAAAAAAGATCGGAACAATATTATCTAGATTATTATGCTGTGTTTAAAAACAAAATGTATTAGCGAAAATATTCTTTAACCCTTCCAGTTATTAATTTTCTACAGGTTGACAAATTGACCAATTACGAGTACGACCAGTCAATAACATTTAGTAGACAATCCTTCTGTGTTAGGGTATAACGTCATTGTTGCCAAATAATTCAATAAATGTGACAGAGACTCGTATATTCACGGCATCTGTGTGAAAAGAATGCGTTTATTTAAAAAGTTAATACACCAAGTTTTGTACTTTGACGATCACTTTGTGAAAATATTTTGTCTGTGATTAATAGATCTGCTAATTCAATGTTAAGTACCATGTGTTCTTAATTCCGAATTAATTCTATTTGGACAGCCGCCATATTGGCAGTGTCGACGTCATGTTAATGTGTGATCAATTACATAAAAACTCAAGTGATCGTCTAACCAGTGAAAAGGGAGACAATTAAGAAGTGTTTATCGTCTCAGACAAATGAATGAAATTAAATGAAATGGGGCGTCTTTCGCAGTAACCGAGATAATGCTATGGCCTACTCTTATTTCGATTCCAACTGCTAATGCGCCTTGCTCACTGATCCACCTTGTCTCCCCTGGTCATTTTTCCTCATTGACTTCACTGTTATAGTATTAAATAGAAGTCACTCTATACCAGATAACACAGTTTTTTATACGCCCACATTTTCATGTGGAAGTGTATTGCCGTCGCCCCTGTCCGTCTGGACATCCCTCCGTCCGTCCGTCCACACTTGAAATATAGGTTTATCTCCAAAAATCTCGGTTCCTTTCGATATTCGCGCATATCGGACCGTAACTTCCTAAATTATGGCCCCTGATTGTACGAAAAATCGCGTTTTTAGCTTGAGGTCCTTCTAGAGATCCCAATTATTATCCAATTTAAAAGAAAACGTTTTTATATATATTATCTTTACACCCTAAGGATGGTTGAGTTTGAATTTCGTGAAAATCGGACCAAAACTGACAGACAAAATGGCCGCCCCGAGTACTCAAATAGCGTAAAAATATGGTATATCAAGGTTGTATATCAAGGTCACAATTTTCTTCTGATTTTGATGAAACTTGAAATGTAAGTTTATAACCCATAGATCTTGGTTCCTTTCGATATTTGCCCATATTGGACGGTAACTGCCTGAATTATGGCCCCAGTTGTACGAAAAATCGCTTTTTGTTTAGCTTGTTCTCTATCCATCTCTTGCAAAATGTGGGCGTATACTGCCTGACAGCCGCTGGTTTAATTTTCCGATGGCTTAATCATAATAACCACAAAGAGCGCAACATGTCACAATCATTGAAGTGGGTTGATCATTTCGACTTTTTCTGCTCTCGGTAAAGGGAATCTTTAAGTAGTAACACCCCGAATCCTTCATTCCCCAAATCATGAATATTTATCAAAACCTGGCAGAAGATGCAAATTCAAACACTCGTCTTCGCTTCTAGACCAAAGAGTCAACAAAAAATAATGTTTTGTTAATTTACAAATTATTTGAATGACGTTTGGTGTGCTCATAAAAACAACTCATAAACGTGGAATGTAACGCCCATTCCACAAAAATATGACTGAAATTATCCGACATACCGTTTACGCGTTACACGCTAAAAAATCACTTTCTATTGTTTCGACTACATGAGATGGTTGTGACGTCACAATCACTACACACACAAATGGAACCAAATAGTCATCTAATATACATTACCAATAAAATTGGCCAATGTTTATTCACACCACGGTTCTATAAAATGTTGACTGTCCTATAGCTATCAATTAAAGATACATTATGTAAGATTTAGACAAAGAGCTAGCCAGTGTTGCTATAATAGTTCGAAAATAGATAATGTACAGTGAATAATTTCATTAAAATTACTCTGTTGTGAGCGAAGATATTAGCCTTCACAGGTTTGACAAGACGTGTGCAATAATTTCAACCACCATACTCGTTGTTCGAAGCTAAGTCTCGCTCCTCCACTTTTAGCTTAAATCAAAATATGGCCGAACTGTTCTAATCTATTTAATATCGGAGAAATCCGATGCTATCGAGAGTTGATAAGTTAATTAATGTCTAATTAATCATTTAGAAAACATTTAGGCCTAAAGAAAGACCTGCAATAGGCAGATTTAGCTCTTTCATAAAGTATGTTTATGTTTATGAGTTATAAACCTCATTTTAATCTGACAGGGTTCACTAAACACACTTGCTTGATGATCTACAGATTGAACTTTATTATCCATTCAGTATTGTTCAATGGTCGAGAGCGAGACATTAAGTAATATATTGTAACAACAAGAGGGCCGTGAGGCCCGAGTGTTTTTACAATATATTACGCAATGTCTTAAGCCCGAGACCATTAAACGACTTAAAATAGAGACGCCACGCACGTGCTTTTACAGTGAAATACGTCACACGAGTCCAATATTTCATTAGTATAAATAATGTACGATTGGCAAGTTGCCCGTACGATTATTTCAAATAATGGTACGCCACATCAAAGGGTGACGTCACATCTGTATTTTAAACAATCTTAATGCCCCGAACAGTCGGTGATGATTAATATATTATGTATCGTTGAAATTAACAGAACTACATTATTCTCGTAAACAGTTACAATAAAACGCAAGGAGAAGGCGTGCGTAAAGTTCTAAATAGAAAAATAACAAAAAAGATTACTAAATGTATGGAACGTCAAGGGTCATACTTATTTAAGTTGTTCCTGGTTGTTGCCTGTCTGATTGTTAGTTAAAAACGCGTTAATAGAAATACCACGTGTGTGGTTGTGAGTTGTGGAAGTTTCAAGGAAGAAAAAGAACACAGTGCCATGTCGTTTAATAGACATCTAACGAACGAATCTTTACAAAAATGGTGGACCAGGTTTGTATATAATCCATAATGTTCTAAATAAAATTTAAACAAAAACCGCTATACTTATATTCTATGTAATAATAATAATAATTTAATCGTTTATACAGCGCAACAAATTCCAGCCCATGGATACTCTAAGGTGCTTTACAAAATGAAATGAAATGAAATGGGGTTTAACGCCATACAGTTCTGTTCTGTATAACGCACCTGGATTAAAAATTAGTCGAACTTAAAGGACAATTATGTGATGACATAAAGTATGGAAAATTTAAATTTTTTATGATCAAGGCCATATAAACTATTTTGAGTGTAGATATCTCAATTAATTGTGAATGAATTTAGATGAACTTTAGTTGGGGCATCAAAATACAAGACCTTTGGCACATGCCAAGTTTAGTTTAGGTGGTCTATTATTGCAGGATTCACAGGATGTTTGGATTCGTATATAAGAAATAATATTGATCGGTTATATGACATGCATGTATGCATGTGTTGTTTTGTGTGCATGTGTGGTGTGTGGTGTGTGGTGGGCGGATAAAATTTATAGCCAACATTATTCTGGTGGGGGTTCAACACCCCTATATGTCTGACTACTTTTCTTCAGCAAAAAGTAAGGAGGAACCCTTTCCCCAAATAAATTTTTAAGTGGGGTTATTGCCCCTGTCATTGGAACCTTGAAAATGATATCAAGGTCAGTCGGGATCTTAGAATTCTTGTTGAAATCTTCTGTTACCTCTTCGATAATTGGGGGTGTAGTAATTGCCTGACAAAGTTGTTACTACGCTTAAAGGTTCTAATAACTTTTGGTAACATAAATTATTTAAAGGACAATATTGGTGTCAGTCATTATAAAATATGTGATAGAGCTCGTTAAATACATCCCAAATATAATTTTAACACAGAGATCTTTGCTACGGGAGTTGTGTAACAAGCACGTGAAGAAACGGGAAGTGACGTCAAACATGACAAACAGGAATTGTCCTTCTATATAACTGACTGAAGTAACGAGCGGTAACAGACAAACGATCGAATTTCATTTCACTGATAATTCCGTTGAAGATGAAAAGTTGTTATATGAGACGATGAGAGGATATCTGACAATTGTCCTCTACAAGATTAAAGAAGTTAAAATAGTAATTGTTTTAAATTAAAAAAAAGAAACACAACAAGATCACTTTCGTTTGCTTGTGAGATGAGAGATAAATGTAATTGCTACAGAATAATTCGGTAAAAACTGTGTATATGTAACATATGACAGTTTACTGTAAGTGAGCTCATAAGTACATTTGGGTTAGGGTTAGGGTCAGGGTTAGTAGTGGAAGTCAAAAGTAGCCGGGTCAACGTACTAGGCCAAATCCGTTTATTTCTCAAATACATCCCTGTTAAATTTTCAGAACTATCGGAATTCTTTTAAGCACAAGTTTTATCGGGGATTTAGCATGTTAGCCTATAGATATAGAGAGAGAGAGAGAGAAATGGGGTTTAACGTCCACTCGACACAAACTAGGTCATTTCGGGACTAACATATGGTTTAATTTTATTTACATAATTCGCTTGCGCGTAGGGGTCTTTAGCAGTGGGAGGAAACCGGAGGACCCGGAGAAAACCCACGAGGTTGGACAGGCGACCCTACTCCTTGCCACGTACAACCGGGGATTCGAAACCACGCCAGTCGACTCAATGACAGACTTTATGATACAGCGCGCGCACACTAACCATTCAGCCATCCAACCCCCCCCCCCCCCCTATAGATATAGATATATAGCGTAAATGGCTTGTTGAATCGAAGAGAATGAATTACATCCGATTTTGCCTTTTAACCGCCCAACCGAAGTTTGTCATTGAAGAATAATAATCTTTAATTATGTATAATAATATTATGATTATATTAACGAAATATTAAACTAATAAATTTACTGTTCGACAAAGATATTAAGAAATGGAAATTACAGAAGCTATATACTTGTAAGTAATTTAATAGTTTTATAGAGAAAAAATGAACATCTGTATAAACATTGTAAGCTGACAGATAAATAATCCTAGCTTATAAATTACTCATTATTATAATCAGAAACAGGTTTATAGTAGGTCTATTGATGTTAATTAAAGGGTGTGTACTTAAAATAGGTAAAGATGTCATGATAATACTTTGCCCCATAATGAAGTTTTTCGAAACTTACATCCTATAATCGTATCAACATAAGGATAGGCCTATTTACAGAGTTGTCCCAGTAGTCTTGTGCACCCCCCTAAAGTTAATGTTTGAGGCAAGTTACAAATGATTTATCCCATCGAAAATTGGTTCAATTGTTCTCGCCTCTTCAACTTTGTAAGTGTTGAAGAAGAAAGTTGCAGAAAACGAGTGATTAAATAAGAAGACCAGGTCCGAATTATTTATACCCCGGTTTCAAAGCCCATACAACTTGTTACAGTGAAAAGGTATCACTTAATTCTTTATAATATAAAGTCAGTTTTCCATGTACGCGTTTTTGAGGCGTTTCGGCGCGCGTTTACGTCGGTTACATGGACCGGCTTTGTACGTCGGTTACATTGACCGACTTTTTCAAGGGCAAAAATGCGGGCGGAAACGCCACAAAAACGCGCACATGGAAACCCGGGTGATTGACTTTGTCGTGAAAACCGTGTGTGCACATTAAGGAGGAAAATAAAATTTGGTTTCAATATTTCTTCAACAGGCTTGGTTAATTATACATGGCCCAAAACCTTTGTAATCGTGTATACAATTAACATTTCCTCAAACTGAGATTTTTACCTGCGTTTTAATGATTACGTTGTGGCTAAGCGATTATATGATCATGACAAAGCAAGCGGATTTCCAAGATCAAAATTTCGTGTGTAGCTACAAAAATCTTCTTCAAAACTAATTACAAAACTTCCCTTTCAAGTAGATAGTGTTACTTTTACAATCACCACCGATCCCAATAAATAATAATACTAACAATAATAATACATTCGAAATGCTACGATTTGCTACAAATGTTATGTGGAACGTGTTCTTGATAATGTGATTTCGTTCGAAAAAAAAAACCAAAACAAAAAAAACAACCTAAATTTTATAATGATATTCAAGACACACCAACTGTTCATAGGGTAAACGCTGTCCAATATTTCAAAATGGCATGGCATTAATATTTCTTATGTAGTCCCGTTTCTCACAATTAATTTATCTATCCGTTCTAATTGACTTAATAAAGATCATATGTGTAACGCTTTATTGTATTTTCAGGAAAATAACAAATTAATTAAACGAGTTAACTTAAATAGAAAACATTAATATATATTTCCATTGATAAAAGTGTTTCTAATTATTTCATTATTACCACGCATTACGAAAATTACACTCATTACTGTAATTGTGCTACTTTGCCTGATATGATTCTAATTAATTCTTACCCTGGGTTAAGTCGTACATAATGTGAACCGTACACAAACGGGTCAGTGGGTTAGGAGTTTGTTTCCAAATACCAGATGCCCGACTTAAATTGTTGTAGTTGCAAATGAAATCACAGGCGCTTGTAACGTAGAAAATCTCTTTCAAAAAAAAACATTACGCTGTGCCTAAGTACGGTAGAGACTTTTGGCAAGCGGAATTTTTCCCATCCGTATCACGTATCCGTATCGCCACGTGATACGTTGCGTTAATGTAGTTTTAAAGTTTTGGCAGATTTTCGCGCCGCGAACGTACGAGTAACCGAGCTGCACTTAGTTCTATTACAGCATGATCACCATCAGTACTAGTCAAGTGCCTAGCCTACAAATTACTGGAGGGAGTGAAGTCGCTCGACATCAATTTTTGGTTTCACTAATGTATCATTTCAGAAAGTTTATACCCCTTTACCATAGAATCACATCGTTTATCATTTGCAAGGTGCGCTCCCTAAACTTAGCACATAGATCAACCAGCATGCCGACAGGCGGACAGGAAAAATATGAAAACTCCAAGAAAAACTCATCAAAAATAATTATTAAATTCCAGTCTTAATAATGGTTAAAATGATAGATTCACAAAAGTGGCAAAAAATACGGTAAAAAGGCGACGATGTTATACGGGCCTTTTCCGTATGAAAGCTGATCGGTACGTGCTGCCGTATCCATGTGCCGTGACACGTATGAGAAATACACACACATTGATGACGTTACACGCAAAATCGATACGGATACGCGATACGGACCAGGAATTTACGCTTGCCAAAAGTCTCTAATATCTGAAATCTTTTACATACATGTTCGTTTAAGTTTGATTATCAAATAATTCGTCTGAAACCGGTTCTCTATCAGTATATATAATGATAATGCTAGGTTCCCACCATCCGCAATGGTTTCATTCCGTTCTACTCCACTAACCCCTGGGTTAATCTATGGCGGAGACACGTTTTCAAGTTATCCGCCCTTGATGATTGTGCTATTTTTATCGACCAATCCCATAAATTGTTATTTGAAAAAGGAAGTTGGCAAAGGGAAGTAACTTTTATGTCCACGTGATATCGTAGACAAGTTATTGTGTATCAAACTGCCAAGTATAAGTTCAATAATAATGAAAATAACAGAATGACATATTTCAGACAAAGAACGAATAGTAATATTTATAACAAAAGTCAAACATATAGATGTTATACATATTTGAAATCAGCAACACATACAACAGATTTTGATAATACAATTCAATGTAAATAAATTAGAAATATATACATTATTTACATAAATCATTGAGTAAATGGACATGGATATGGTTATCTACCCTTATAAAAACGATGGCGAAACGATTGGTTTGTAAACTGTTTTCTGATTGGTTCGTAGACTGTAGCTACAATCTAGGCCAGGGCAGATAATTTGAAATCGTGGAAACCCTATGGATTAACCCAGGGTATAGTGGAGTAGAACGGAATGAGACCACTGGGGAAACCGAGGATGGGTTCCAACTGTCGTGGATGCGTTATGATAGGATTGTCCCTATTGAGTCCACGACCTGGTACGTGCAGATACGTTTGGATACGTTCAAATATGATCAACACGATTGCTACGACTGACCTCAATATATGGTAAGACCTGATAGGATCACCACGATTACTCACGATTAAAACCACGATTTTAATCGTAGCACGAATCGTGATAGTGGGAACCTAGCATTAAGGTGAGAAACAGTTGCCCAACTATAGGTGGGGTCGAAAGTCTCCCGCCCTACATTTCGTTAAGCAGTCGCAATACTCACGAATTCTCACTAGTTACGTGGCCCTCGCCCGTGCCTCTGTACAGTCGTACAGTAAGAATTGCCAACAAGGGTTAGAATACAAAACATGCAGTTTTATGTTGCAGAACAAATATTCATAACCCCTATATTTAATAACTGCGATTAACTGTCTTTGATCCTAGGTGTAATCTTAATCCACGGTGATCCATTTAGAAAATTGAAAGAATTATGTTTGTCCAAATCTCGTTGATATATTAATGCCCAAACGAAATAATTTGATGTAATCAGGGCGGAATTAACCTGATCTGGTAGGGCACTTGGGTCCCTGACCTTACTTCCGGTCCGTCGAAGATACGAATAGCCAAGTGATCACGCTTCAAGTTTGATTTGTAATAAATAACGCTGTAAAATGACCAATTTAATTACATTGGAATGTGTATAATGATCAAATAAAGTCTCGTCAACGAGTCAAAACAAAATGGCCTCTGGTCTCTATATGTCAGTTTACACTGCAGCCTAAGATGAAGAATTTCTGCACAACTGCGCTGGCCAGGGTCATCCCAACTCTTCGTTTTTAAGGAGTTAATAAGGACGCATGTTTTCCCGGGTGGCATGGCGTGATTTAGTCTGATCGTGAGGTTCACCCGATAATGCAGTACAAGAGGGAAACGTGATGTTTGCTCATCGTCTCACCTCGGACTAGTTCGGAACTTCACTTATTGGGCCTACATAGGGGGGGGGGGGGCTGAGTCTTGCGCACCCAAATTGGCCCCATTATCTATCAGATACTGGATGTAGCTAGAGTTCATGTTGTCTGATGTTTGTTAAAAGTGTACTGGGTTAATCATATGTATTTTTCCTTAATAATATCAAATAATATATCTTCTAGAGTGGAGCAATAAGAAAGATAGGTTGGCAGGCAACGAAACATACTTTTGTTGGTCTTGAAACATCTGATTAAGAGTAACAACTCATTAAGTAATTATCAGAAAATCATTAGAATTTGTTTGGCCCATGCTAACGTTTAGTATACAAAACACTTGATATCACGGTTTTAGCCGTTCAAGTTATCAAAAATCATTTAAAATCAATATACTTGTTCGTCGCAAGACCTTAAACTCTGTGTATCAATCTAAAGTCAGTCAAACGATTATATATAGGCGTAAACACAGTGTATAAATATAAAATCAATCGGATGATAACTATGGTATCTAAAGCATCCACAAGATTTTTCAAAGTGATTAAGGGCCATAACTCTGGAAGTAATTATCAGAAATTTTCGTCTGATGACCTTAAACACTGTGTATAAATTTAAAGTCAATCGGATATTAACTTTAGCCTCTAGAGCATCCACAAAAATTTCCAAAGTGATCAAGGGCCATAACTCTGGCAGTAATTATCGGAAATCGCTGAAAATCAATAGGGTTCTTCGCCTTATGACCTTAAACACTGTGTATAAATTCAAAGTCAATCGAATATTAGTTTTAGCCCCAAGAGCGTCCACAAGCAATTGTGGACGCCGGACCGACCGACGGACGGACGGACCAACGGACGGACGGGAGCGACGTCAATATACGACCACATTTCAATGTGGGCGTATAAAAATAAACTTAATTCTATGCGACGAGTCAAGTCCAAGGGAAACTACTAGTTTATTCAAGGGCGTTTCAGACCACAGTTATTTCCGCTGTCGACTCCAATTTCAAATATTAAATTAACTACATTGTATGCTGAAACTAAGACTAACTCTTCATTTGCAACTGATCAAAGACTGCGGATTCAAATAAGGCAGAGACACACTGAGAATAATCTCGAACACTTGGTGTTTTGCTATCTGAAATAGTTGTCCTATATGGCGTGTATTAGATTCAAAACTCTAACGCGCTATCGTCGAATTTCTAACTTCTGTTCATGTAATTTTAATAAGACTATGGCGGTATATTAGATTCAAAATTCAAATATGCTATCGCCTAGTTTCTACTCATAAAATTTCTAACTTCTATTCATGTAATTTTTAAATTAAGACAATATATAGTCCAACTTCTTTATTTGTTCAGTGTAAATTTAATTCTATTTCATCTTATTTCTATTATTTAGACGAAAAACGTCTTCTTCCCTTATGCTTTAACGATCACTTGACACAAACTAGGTCATTTCGGGACTAACATATTATGGTTCAATTTTATTTCAATAATTCTCTAGCAATGGGAGGAAACCGGAGGACCCGGAGAAAACCCACGAGGATGGACAGGCGACCATACTCCTTGTCACGGGAAAACGATGCTTAAATGGAAAACAACATCGAACGTGATATGGTAGGCAAAACTATTTCAAATATAAGCTAAACAACATTTTTTTTTTTTTTTACACAGTTAAGCCAATATTAATATTTATATGCTGTTGATCTGTATTCTATTACTTCTGTCACTTTATAATGATAAAATTTTTCTTGAAACGGTTTAAAGATATACATTTAGAAATACAATATTGTTGGGACGAAACAGCCTTTAATGGAGACCGATGTACAAGTTTAAAGGGTTAATGATATTCATTCTCAGCTAAAGGGAGATAACTCCTGTTTTAAAACTTTCGGAAATCTGACTTTTGGGAAGACGGATAAAGTGAAAAAAAAAGTATTATTTCATCTAGTTGACAAAACAAAATAAAGTGTCCGAAATCTAATAAAACACTAATTTTACTTTTCTTTTAATTGAATACCACGAATTGGTACTGAATTGACTGTGGATTAAAATATTTTGTCTGGAGCCACACTACTTTGTGCGACATTTTTCAGGAATCGATTATTATTTGTGAATGCAGCTGCAATAGTGTGATTGGATGGTTGGAATTCAGGTCGGCATAGAGTGGGATTTCGGTTACAAAACCATTTAAGAACTTTAGAGTTGCTTAATTCGCGGGCTAGAGAAGCAGAAAAACGCATTTGCGTTAGTTAAATTTTCAATTTTTTTTTTCGGGCATTTCGGATTCTGCCCCCCCCCCCTCTTAACTGTCAACCAGCCCTGTAGACACTGCCCCCTGCCTAAAATAACAGCAGCCTTCGCAAATCACAAGGACGGAGCTAATAATGTCAGAAATATTATAAAGCTTAGTTTTGCCAGTGTGTACATGTATACTAGCTGACGATGTTATATATAACCCATAGAAAAAAAATTCTATGATATAACCGATATCGGGGCGTTGGATGGCCGAATGGTTAGCACGTGTGGCGCTGTATCATAAGGTTTGGCGTGGTTTCGAATCCCCGGTTGTACGTGACAAGGAGTAGGGTCGCCTGTCAAACCTCGTGGGTTGTCTTCGGGTTCTCCGGTTTCCTCCCACTGCTAAAGACCCTACGCGCAAGCGAATTATTGAAATAAGATTAAACCATATGTTAGTCCCCAAATGACCTAGTTTGTGTCGAGTGGACGTTAAACACACACACACTCTCTCTCTCTCTCTCTCTCTCTCTCTCTAACAGATATCTTCTGGCGTGGTTCTCCCTCCCTTGTTATTGATACAGAACGGGGATCTGACACGGACAGTGGTCAATCGTTCGGATGGTGTAAAGGGACATATCTTTAGAGCAGTAAAATAATATAGACCAAAAGTATCCAAATCCTACACTTTTCTTTAAAAATGAACAAATGCTGTTTAGCTTATATTTGAAATAGTATTTGCAAACCACAGGCACTTGAAGGGATTAAAATAAAATTTCTTACTACTGCTTGACTAGTATTACTAATAATATCGTCTCACAATACTCACTAGTTCTACCACTTTCCGTCATTTTTATTGCAAACGAGACTTTATTTGATCATTATACACCTTCCAATGTAATTACATTGGTCATTTTACAGCGTTATTAATTACAAATCAAACTTGAAGCGTGATCACATGGGTATTCGTATCCAATTATACAAAATATAAAGGACATTTTGTAAATCCATGTGGCAAACACTAAATAATATTATAATGGGAGTGACAATATTGTAATGAAGGGAAAAGAAATCAAATGGGGTTTAATGTCTCACTATTTCGCACCGACTCGTATAATGAAGATGATCATACACAATGCATTATGCTGTTGGGTGTGAAATTTTGCATGTACAGCTAATATTCCTGTTTTCAATGCAAGTGTCCTTTTTCATGAGTTCAAGGGGTCGCGGTGACCCGGTGAGTAATGCGCTGGCTCATTAACCAGGAAGTCCGGGGTTTGATCCTGGTCCGACGTGATTTCTCCTTGTCAGTGGTACAGCTAACTACTGAAACAAAATTTGACAGTATGACAATTTAATAAATAATTATAATATAATGATGAAAAATACTTTGAAAATGTATACTTTGGCACAGTTTTTCCCAACCTGGAAAACCTTGAATCGCAGATAGTGTATCTGTAAATACTCAATATAAAATACATCACATAATATACATCAGAATATAGTAATAATTATTAGGACATCTTATAGTATCTTATAGTTGTTAATAATATATCTCATAAACATAGATGAATAAAATTCAATCTTACTATAGAATGAAGAGTAAATATTATTACAGATGCAAATATCGAAAATATAAGCAACCCAATGGGCTATTTTTAGATAAAAAAAAAATGTAATTTCGTTTGTGTCTGTAATTTCATATAGACACATTATTCTTTTATGTCGTTATAAATGGCATCACCATCTTTGGATTGTCTGGGTACCAGTGTCTTGTAAGCAGTTCACCTCCACTAATAATTAAAGTGGCAAATTTAGGCGCATGTGACTTGTGGTAAAAGTGGGCCCGGAGGGGGGGGGGGACTCTTCAACAAGCCATTTTGGTTTTCTTTTCGAAGGGCGGCACTTTTAGTCATTTGTCCGGACAGTAGAAGGAAAAGGGATTCCTGACACTGTTTTATATTTCCTTCAAAGTACTGCTGATGATCATAAAATATGATTGTTGTTTATTGTTTGGTTGGGGGGCTCTAACGTCGCAACAAAACCTAACTGAACTACTGAATACATCCTCCCCCCCCCCCTCCCCCACCTCCACCCTCCGTTTTTTTTCTCCAAATATCTGGGCAACCGCTGTTTTGTAACAAGGAATACTGCACAAGCCTTGGTTAGAAAAATGAGGGCCTGTATTTTGTCATTTTTAAAACATTTGACACGCATTTCTTCCAGGAAACTTTGTTAGTGCATATTGATTGAAAGCTTACACACGTATCCCAGCTGATCTTTCTACAACAAAATCATCTATACCATCAAAAAAACTGACAAAATAAACAAGATCTTGTCCTTTATCCTAAATAAAAATCATCTGTGTCCCGATGAAAATTAATTCGAATAAAACAAATAGCTTGAAATCAAACGGATGATGAACTTCATTTCTTTTTAATTTTTAGTAAAAACGATGATAATTGATTGTAGTAAAGTCTTAATTAATGTTTTCATATTTTTAAAAAGAACTAGGCTTCCTAATTAAATTATACTAGCATACAATAAGAACTGTTTCACTGACCAAAAGATGTGTAATAAACAAGTTAGTTTGTGATCTAATAAACCATATTGGTTTATATATTATTACGTGCACATTATTGGTTTACGACGAAATATCGTTAATATGCGTGTTAATTGTGCTAATAAAAAATAAATGAAAAATGAAATGATTTTTGAATGAACTGAGTAGATATATACATGTCAATTTTAATACAATTATCACTTTGTGGGTTTTAAGGTATATATTTGCGTCGGTCAGATTTTTTATGTCCCATATCTAATTATTCTGTGAAGATATCAACATACACCGAAAAAGCAGGCCCCGGTCTCTATAAGGTAAGTTTAACACATATATATCTCTCTATAAGGTATGTTTAACACATATATATAATATATATAATATATATATAACATATATATAATATTTGGTAGAAGGGGTCTTTCCTCTTAACAAAGGCCAGGGTGTAGTATTTAAAGCATATTATCTTGATTTAGCCAATTAATTCATCCCAACCCCCTCCTCCAATGTTATTAGATTACTATATAAGCTCAGAAAATTTTAATTTTGCCATCAGTGTCCTTGTATTAATACTCCACAGATGTTTGAGTCATCCTCTAGGTAATCCTTGGGTTTTTTTTTTAAAACAATGACTCTATTAATAGTTAACAGAACTTTGTTAATCTTGAACGGATTTTCTTTGTAAAACAAATGATCTAAAAAGTTTAAAAATCAACTCTGTATCTAGGACTAGAAACTTTCTTAGATGTTTAAAACTTCAATAAATAAATCAAATACTCACAGACCTTTTGAAATTCATATAATTGAATGTAAAAAAAAACTAATACAACAATCATCATATTAAACGTCCATCAAATTCAAATTTTGATGGATGTTTTGTTCCACCTTTTAGGATTTTTTAAAAATTTGATACCACCCCCCCCCCCCCCACAACACAAAAAGATGCTCATATTTCAATCAAAATATAAACCCTTGAAAGTTGGTCGGGTAGAGACGAAAACATTCAACTTGAAAAAGATTCTGTTGGTTTCATAATAATGAAAAATGAACATACTGTAAATGTCAGTTCCTCCGAGATTAAAAGTCCGGTATAGTCACCCTTTAGGATTTTTTTTTAAATTTGATACACCCCACGCCACAAAATGATGCTCATATTTCAAAATATAAACCCTTCAAAGTTGGTCGGGTAGAGACGAAAACATTCAACTTGAAAAAGATTCTGTTGTTTTCATAATATTGTATTTCTTACCTTAAAGATGCATTATGTAAGATTTGGTATAATAGTTTAAAAATAGGTAATGAAAAATGAATATACTGAAAATGTTCGTCAACTACTTTATTCTATGCTACGATAATAATAAAAAAGTTTTGATTATCCATTTTAAGGTTAAATTATTAAATGGTGCTAGTGTTCTAAACCATTCAATATCACGGCCACCCGATGTTCTAGAGAGAAGAATAAATGAATAAATGCCTAATTATATTTGAAGCCACATAAAAGACTTGCAATCGGAAGACTTAGCCCATTCATAATGCATCTTTATAAAATACTGTCTTTTTCGATTTATTCAGATTCTGTTGGAGGTACATTAAATAATTTAGTGCATATTTGCGCTGACAGCTTTAAAAATATAAATAAACATCTATTCAGCATGTATGACAATCAACTATGGCTATATTTTAACCTGATTTCAGATAATCGACAATAATGGATGGCTTGGAATTTATGAACGAGACACTATCAGGAATGAATGATTCTATGTTGGAGGGAAATGGTTCCATGATAGAAATAACGACCAAACTCGCCCAATCCAATCCTCGTTACCTAACTGAAGATAAATCATTAGAAAAGTTCCTGGAATTCCAAGTGGCATGGGGTTTGGATATTGGTTTTACACCCATCTGTTCAGCTCTGGGAATTATTGGTAACATAATGTCATTTATAGTACTAATGATGTCTAAGAAATCAACAACATATCAATATCTGGCTATGATAGCATTAATGGATATTATAGTTCTTATTTTAAATATCATGTTTATGGTACGAAAATTCCCCGATCATGAGATTTTCCATAAGGAAACCTGTGGTTTAATATTTTTCCTTATGTACTTTTCAATTCATTATAACGTAGTTTTGTTGGTGACGATGACTTTAGAAAGGTTCATAGCCATTAAATACCCATTACATGCTCCTAAATGGTTTACCATTAGAAGAGCGCGGGTCATCATCGCAGTAGAAGGTATCCTTGCCTTTGCATTTGATTTCCACAATTTCTTTACACGGACCATGGTGAAAGACGATGTTTCAGGAATGGAACAGTGTTCACAAGAAGGAGAAATGAATATCTTCTTTATCAGGAAAATATGGCCGTGGTTTGATGCTGTTGTTTACTGCTATTTACCATTATCCTGCCTTTTTACTCTCAACATTCTCATCATCCGGGCAGTTAAAAAGGCTGGAAATACTCAAAGACAAATGACTCAATCAAGCGACAGCACTGTTGACAATAACGCTCAATCAGAAAGTAGGAAACAAGAACGACAAATTACTATTATGTTGCTTCTCGTATCCTTCTGTTTCCTCATTTTTGTCAGTCCAATGGCGGTTATAATTGTAGTAGAAAGGTATTACTGGTTACCTGTATTTCCTCATGATAAAGCTGTTTTTCATCTGGTTAGAACCATCACTAACCATATGATGTACCTTAACCACGCTCTCAACTTTCTCCTATATTTCCTCAGTGGACGCCGCTTCCGTGATGAATTCAGAGACGTATTTTGTAAATGTTTGGTGCAACCTAAACGTGCCAACATCTACAAGATGCACCAACCTAAAGACAACCCAAAGAAGACCGCTGTTAAATTAGCTGTGATATCAAAATCCCAAAGTAGCATTGATTTTGATGTCAAGAATTCTCCCAATGTCGGTGATTCTCAGGCTACCTTGTCCTCTAATTTGACAGATTCCCAGAATACCATAGAAATACTCCCAGATCCGGTAGAAATCCCGACACCTTTGGTTTAATTTTAACTAGCCTACAACAGTAATTTTATGACTTATTTATTACTATTATTAGTCTAAAATTGAGAATTTTAAAAAAAATCCAGTCATGATGAACATCATCACTCTGAAATGATATTTATAACTTTTTTTATTTTTCTGTCATGAATAGTAAGTAAGTGATTCAAGAAACTGGCTTTATTGTCATAAAAATAACAAACAATAAACGGGTGATTGCAGTCACCCTTTTAATTTCTATCTTGTGTTTAGTTGCTTTAACGTGCCTAATTTTACAATCTCTGTTCTTCGTGACTTATTTATTGGTCTTAAAGAGATGAATTTATATGATTCGAGCGATGATGGTCACCATTATGATTCTGAAATAATAATGATTTCCTTTTTATTTTTTACGTTATGAATAGCTGTTTGTGACACTGACTTTATTGTGCTCTCCCACCCCCAACACATTCTAAACACATTTTTATCCAATATGCATACAAAATACATATATTCTCATATCTGGGAATTACCAGTAACTTATAATTATTTCTATCAATAAGTATATGTTTATTGCCATTGTATTTATCACATTAATATACCTATTGTTATTTGTGTTGTTTCATAAACTCGAATATATTATGTAATTTTATATGTAATTATACCAAATATTCTCTGATTGTAATTAACAAAGACTATTGTATAATAACGATGTCTTCATTAGTACTTAGCAATTATCAATATTTTTTATTAAAAATAACTTAGACTTGATAGAGCATAATATTAATAGCTTGTAGGTGTTTAAAGTGTATTAAATGTTTGCCACAGTAGTTTGGGTTTGCTCCCGATGTTGGTCAAGAAAGTCCCCCGGGGTTCACAGCGTGGTTTCTCATTGTCAGTGGTGCAGGACGGGGGCCTGGCAAGGAACAATGTCTAGTCCCTCGAATGGGACGATACACCGAGGCCTCTTGTACAAATTGACGCGCATGTATAATAACCCTTGACAGTTGAACATCGGAATAAGAGCAGGCCGTTGTGCTGCTGTTCCTGCAAAATTTCCCTTATAGCAGACTGTATGACGTATGCCCGTCTTCGTCAGCAAAGTCGGTGCAGAAATTAGTTATCGGAATTAAACAAATTGTCTTGTTCCAAAATAACATTTTTTGCTTATTTGTGAATATGCTAGAGAAGCTACGGGTTTAGATTTGCTCGGGGCTTTTCTAATGCTCATTTCATCAAAACGGGAAATGCCTATCATATGAAATGCTATTTACTATACTTGTAACGTTAAATTGTGTGTTTAACGTTACAATTGATACAGTCTAAGACTCCTTACGCAAGTTCAAATCGGTTCAAACGCACAATTGTCAACACATATCATTACAGTTTGTATTGGAATAAGTAATTCTATGACAAATAGTGAAGACTGGACCACTAAAATAGTTACCGAACAGTTTTTCTTTGTGGTTATGCGTTCTACATTTGCATCGCGATGTTTCTTGTAATGACGTATTACGCAAGCCGCCATGACACCGGCTAGTTGAAATTTCGCGTAGCAGTTGGGTTTCATCAAATAGGCGAAAGACCGAAGACATTTATCGTTCAAGTTCGTTGCAACAACCTCTGTGGGAGATTTTAATTTTTTAAATTACACGTCTCTTTGTACTAATTTAAAAACCATGATCTCCACACATTCGGCATGCGCCAGTATTTAATAATTCTTTTTTAAAAATGGAATTCTTTTTAACCTTATCACCTAAAACGTTTCTGGCACATAAATTGGAGTGTGGCAGTTTTGTTTACAATACATTAGGGTTATTTCTCGAGAAATAAATATTAAAACTTTCCACAGCGGTGAGTTGCAACGACTTTTGAAAACTAAGCTAGTTAGAACTTCCCAGTCCTCCGCCTAATATAATTATGCGGTAAGGCCTCACCTTTATTTCAATGGGAATTGATTTATTATATGTTAAGCTATGTGCAGTACTGTTTTGGGTCAGTTTATGTGTAAATTAAGGGAGCTATAGGCCAGTAACATTTTTGTAGTCATTTGACTAAAAAACTTGCGCAAAGGAACTCTATAAGACGAGCCACTACTGTGGCTGAAGTAAGGCGGAAGACATCAGTAGTGGAACCATTTCTAATGAAATGCCAGCAAACTTAGAAAATAAACATACGTCCCATAATATTGTAATAACGTCTAATAGGGGTGTGGTGATTCATAGCAATCATTGATCGACACGCGGTTACATAGGAGACTTCTGAAATTTTGAAGTCTAGTAGTTTATTCATCCCTTCATTCTGTGAAATAAAAAAAAAAACAAACAATTTTGTGTGTGTGTGTGTGTGTGTGTGTGGGGGGGGGGGGGTCAATTATATACTTTTGTCAACCGACAATTATATTGTCAACCGACAACACTGCAAGAATTGGCCGTGGCACTGCAAAAGGAGTGGGTCAGATTGCCCCAAATCGTGATTGAACGGTTGATTAGGAGCATGCCACGACGAATTGCTGAATGTTTGGGGATTGGTGGCAGAGGCGTAGCCGTGAAATATATATTGGGGGGGGGGGGGGTGTCCGAAAATGAATTATATAAAATGTTGACAATCTTTGACGCCGACGCAGCGCGATAGGGCGAGTGTGGGAGAGCCACCCTCCCACTGAGATGGGGGGGGGGCACCCCCATAAAAGTTTCAGTCTTCTGTAAACACTGTTTTGGCATATTTTACGGGGCTAAAGTAAAACATCACACCAATACAATGTTTATCATGTTTAAATCAGGGGGTGCCGTATTCATATTTTTTTCATGACTTTTACATATTAAATGTTACGCTTGAGTTATGAACAACACGACAAAGAGAGTTTAGTAGGGGTATTTTTATGAGGAGGATCCAAATGAAACATAACTTTAGTTTATGAGGATGCATATTTGACAATCACCTTGTTAACTACAATACTATATACTTATACACATTGACATTTACAAGAAAGTATTAATTAATGTATATTGTACATTTTGTGTATTATAAATGGATTTCAAAAAGTAAACATAAGTGATTTGTACATTGTTTTATACAGATAGAACCTTAACTAATCCTAATAATTGTTGTAAATAAATAGGAGTTAAGGCCTACTATGTAAAATTATATATATATATTTTTTTTTTGGGGGGGGGGGGGATCCAAGTATATTCAGACCCCCCCCCCCCCGAAAAAACAATAGGGGGGCGGACCCCCCGATCCCCCCCCCCCCATGTGTGACGCCCATGATTGGTGGAGCAATTACTCATTATTAAGACAAAAATCAAAAACGTCCATTTTCACTTTTGACGGTGTATCTCTTTGGGAGTGAAATGGGGCCGTCAGATAAGCCGCCCATATGAAATGTTTGTGTTCATCTGTAGGCAGTTGGCGTGTTAGTAACAAACACTGGTTACCTCTAATAAAAACAGCAGTGCATTTCAGCAGTTTTGTATTGTTTCTGAATATCCCCTTCTTTTTTTGAAGAACATATATACATGTATTATGGATTGTTTGCTAACTTCATTTCGAATTCACCGAAAATATCAAAAGCTGGATAGCGTTAGACATGGGCTAGTATGCAGTGTTTGGAACAACGAAATAGTGCTTTCAATCTGTTTCACTGATAACATAGTTTGCTTTACATAAACTATAAAATTCACACAAGTAATTTGAAAGGAAGGGGAAGGGAGGGCTTGTTCGCTTTCTAGTTATTCGCCAATCCATCAAAAAGGTTAATATTTCCATAGTGAGAATCCTTTTTAAATGCATCCTTTGTGCTCGTCTTAAAATGAAAAATGTCAGAAATACTGGCGCTGTAAATACATTGTAATCAGACGAAAGTAGTTAAAATGAAATGATAAGTAATGGTAAGTATGGATATCTGTTCGATTTTTTTTATCATAAGCCGAACAACGATTAACGCGAGTAACTCACTTTTATATGTGACGAACAGCATTTTTGCGGATTGGTTATGGATTGCAAACGGGTTATTACACAACTGGACAAAACTGACTGGAATTCAGTGGATTGTCATTAATTTTATACGTCCACATTTTCATGTGGACCTTCTAGAGGCCACAATTTTCATCTGATTTTCATGAAACTTGAAATGCATGTTTATAACCCAAAGATCTTGGTTCCTTTTGTATTTGCGCATATCGGATCGTAACTTCCTGAATTTTTATCCGATTTAAAAAAAAACAAAACAAAAACGTTTGAATATATTGCCGTTACAGCCTAATGATGGTTGAGTTCAAATTTCGTGAAAATACGAACCAAAACTGCCGGACAAATGACCGCTCCTCATACGCAAATAGTGTAATTATGGTATATTAAGGCTGTGGACACTGTAGAGCACACAAATTTTGATCCGATTTTGATGAAACTTTAAATTTATGTTTACATCACAAAGATTTTGGTTCTTTTCGATAATCGCGCACATCCGAACGTAACTTCCTGGATTATGGCCACTGATTGTTCGAAAAATCGCTCGTGGACCCGCTCGAAGTCACAATTTGTATTCAATTTTAAAAACGTTTAAATATATCACCGTTACATATCAATGAAGGTTGGGTTCAAATTTCGTAAAAATCTGACCCAAACTGCCGCACAAAATGGCCGCTTCTTGTACGTAAATAGTGTAAAATTAAGTAATACCAAGGTAGTAGACACTCTAGAAGTCACAATTTTTATCCGATTTTGATGAAACTTGAAATGTATAATTATAATCCAAAGATCTTGCGAAATTTGCGCATATCGGACCGTAATTTCCTGGATTATGGCCTCTCATTGTACGAAAAGGCGTTTTAAAAAGCGTTTAACCCTGTATAATGCCCACACGAGTAATGAAAAATATGATAGTTTGGATTGTTGAAGGGTTGCATGCAGTAAAAAATATCCCAAGATCCGACGACCTTGACCTTGATTTTCAATGTGTATCGCATATGATACAGTGGGCAAATCGCAACAAAAAAAAAAATCTAAACCAATGTACGAAATCGTATTAAAACAATGTTTATTTCAATTAACAGTAAATTTATCAAATTCTATTTCATATCATTTCAATATTTGATCATTTTAAAAGAAATGCATAACATAAAAAGAAAAATCACAATAACAAAAAAAAAACACCCAAAAAGTCAAATTTTGACAAAAATTAATTTCATTTGTTGTGGTCTAAAGCAAGTTTAACAATGAAACCGTCTGAAACATGTTTAGATAAAGGGTAACTTTACATTTAGAGCATCTTATATAGAAGAACATGAACCCTTGCATAAAACACATCTGAGACGTAATAACTCCCATACTTGCCAATGGACTAAACCAGTGATTCTCAACCAGTGTGCCGCGGCACACTAAGAAAATGCGAAAAGCCACTTGATCCCAATTGAATATTCACTCGTGTCTACTGGTACGTTCATAGCTGTGTTTTTCTTTCTTTAGTTCGAGTCATTCTATGTTACACCAGGTGTGGCGCTATTTTTTCACGTGTTCCAAGTGTGCCGTTGCCAAAAAAGGTTGAGAATCACTGATCTAAACTATCCCTTCTTGTGTCTCTGCAAGGAAGTGGATTGTGTTGTCTACGACGTTTTAATTCTAGTAGCGGATCAACTGATGGGCGACCACGAATTCACTTTCCTGCAGACAACAGTGACATTATCAGTGACAATGGCAACGAATGATGCCCATCTGAACTAAGCCGGCCATGTGTAGGTAAACCCCGAGAAATTGCTCTATTTCTGATTTAGACGTGTTTGTTTGTGTACTATTTAAGTTAGTTTCAAAGGTCAAAAAGTCTAACATGCTTTCAGTGACGTAGGCTTGTTCATTTGTGGATGGGGGGGGGGTGGATGGCCGAATGTTTAGCACGTGCGCGCTGTAGAATAAGGTCTTTCATTGAGTCAACTGGCGTGGTTTCGATTCACCGGTTGTACGTGACAAGGAGTAGGGTCGCCTGTCCAACCTCGTGGGTTTTCTTCGGGTCCTGTTTCCTCCCACTGCAAAAGACCCTTACGCGCAAGCGAATTATTGAAATAAAAAATTGGACCATGTGTTAGTCCCGAAATGACCTAGTTTGTGTCGAGTGGACGTTAAACCCCATTTCTCTCTCTCATTTGTGGATTGGGTTTTAGGCTCTCATCAGGAATAAATATAGTTTCCGGAGGCTCTAAATCAACTTTTCTCCATTGATATCGCTCATTTATTGTAAATGCTACTAGTTCTATCTTGTTCGCTATCTGAAGTGTCATCAACCTCATTCAATTGAGCTTGGAAGTCGTGTATATGGAATTCTTCATCTTCGGATTCATCCGATTGGTCACTAACATCACTGTTGTCTGCATTTAATTGTTCAAATCTTTCACTGTGAAAAAACCGGGGCTTAGTCATGTGAAATAAAACAAATTTTATAATGTAGGTAGTGAAAACATATTGTTATACTTTAGCGTGATTGGGGGGGGGGGGGCGTGCATAAAACAGATCCAAAGCTAATGACATTTCTCTTTTTCGAATTCCAAATGTCAAGGGTTATTTTACGTGCAAGCCAATGTCCGCGTCATTTCTGTTTTTCGTCCCACCCAGACGACTGCACAATGTTGATTGCCAGGCCTTCGGTCCAGAATCACGGACGAGGGGAGACAACGGGGAGCTCGGTTTTACGTTCCATCCAAGCGACTAGACACTGACTAGACAATGTTCCATGCCACGGACGAGGGGACCTGGGTTTCTCGTCCCATCTGAAAAGACTACACAAATGAGCCAAACTGACCTCGGTTTGTCGTTACATACAAACAACTACACAATGTTTCTTCATAATTTAGTCATGTTCGCGTGGGCGGGTTGGCATGGTAGTGATGCGAGGGGAGGGGGTGGGGTGTACACGAATCAGGGCTCTGTAATACACATATATAATTGATATTATACAAAATACACAAATGGCTGAATTTTTTCAAGACATTTCTGGCACTCTTTTAACACAATAAGAACACTGCATTAAATTCTATATATCAATAAACTATTGCTCAGACCCATTGTATCATGATACACTAAATTTCGAGATTGATTTTCAGAAGAAATATTGTTTATTTTTAAATTTGAAATGGACTAATAAAAATATACATTTTCTGGTAACAAATAGCATATAAATAAAAATAGATTTATTTACTGTTTTTTTATTGACATTTCAGAAAGTGTAGAGGTGGTCCCAGGCACTTGAGGCCAGGGTCCTTAAAGGTGTACAGCTGCACCCGGTCGCCGATTTTTATTTAACAGCGAATAAGTGATAAATTATATTATAACAGTAAATAATAAAAATATTCCATAGGGATTAGAATAATATGTATATCATGTAGGTGTGCATAATTCTAATATCACCGTTACACTCTATGGGACCAAATGGCCGTTCCATAGTATAAAAGTATGAGAAGTCACAATTTTTATCCGATTTTGATGAAACTTAAAATATATCTTTATATCCCAAATATCTTAGTCCATTTCGATATTTGCGCATTTCAGACCAAAACTTCCTGGATTATGGCCCCTGATTGTACGAAAAGTCGCCTTTTTTTAGCTTGTTCTCTATCCATCTCTTGCAAAATGTGGGCGTATCTTGCCTGGCAACCGCTGGTAATATTTACATTAATCGGTAATTTAATTCGAAATGTTTTTAAAAATTATGGCTAAATCCAATGAAGAATTAAGTCGGTGTTGCGCAGAACTTTGAATTCTATATGCCCTGCATATTATATTCCAGGAAAAGGTTTTGGTTTGTGAGATATCAGAGGTAATAGCCACTGGCAGAAAACAAGTAACAGTTAATGACAGAAATATCTTCATTATATACGACAGCGGTGAATTCTTTGCTTTGGACAGTTATTGTTACCGTAAGTTTTCTAACTTTATGGTATCGGCATTGAATGGTGAAGAATTTGTTTTATACGAATATTACAATTAATGTATTTACATTCTAATTGGATTGTGGTCAATTTTCATTGATTTCCCACAAAACTTCCAGGATTGGCCCTAAAACCATACATAAACGCCGGGATTTGGCAACTTCCCTTTAATTATTATTTTTTGTATCTATGATGGATTATTATGCACTTATTCCCCACAAAGGGTGCTATATTGTTGGGTTTTGTTTATACTCAGATTCACGTATACATTGATTAAAATCATAAAATTATTAAACATTTCATTTTTTCAGATGCTGGGGGTCCTCTACACATAGGAGAAATTGAGGTATAAAATTTTACATTACACTACTCCCCCATTTTCCTTACTTTTTGAATAGGGAATGGAGTACTTACCTGCGTTTTGAATGATATGAGGCGCTGATTATAACTCAGCATTTTAAATTTCATAATCAAGGAGTGTTAATGTGTATTAATGAGTGCACAAGATGTCTGTGACATCGATACAATTCTTTATCCATTGCCATATAACTCAACGTTTCATTTTCTGTCATAAAAGAATACTTTTGATTTCAGGAATATGGCGGTAAAAAGTGCATAACTTGTCCGTGGCATCGATATAAGATTTGCATCGCAAATGGAGAGGGATTGTATGAGGTAAATATTTTGTACTGTCGACTTATTTGGGTTTTTTTTACACTGCCAATTTCTGCTGTTTGGTAGACTTTTCAAATAATCTAATAGTTTTCTGTTCTGTTTCTTTTTAGTCAATAAACCCGTTTGATTTGTCAAAACCCCCAGAGATCAAGTCAAAGGGTGTGAAACAAAGAATTCACAGGGTTACAACCAACAAAGGGAAAGTATATGTGGAACTCTCAACTAAAGATAGTGTTGATTCAGATTATTACAATGGTAAAGACAATAGAGAGAAACTTAAGTTAGTATAACGAAAAACATGCTTTGTTGAAAATATGGTGATTATTTTGTATAAAACTAGCACCCTGTATATTTTTTCTTTTTGTCTATAATGTTCGATTGCTGGTGACATTTATGGCATTCATTATAATAAAGCTGTGTATCCATGTGTGGAGATTAAAACCACCAGCCATCGTCAGATAATGCCCCTCCACCAAGATAATAATACAACACTACAGTTACCCCTACAGTTAATTGAAGAGAACACACTTTGCATCATGGGTTTAGAGGGTGGTAAGTCCCCACCCAAGCTAAGCGGCGGGACGATTTACCCAATACCACCCTAATACAACCTCAATATCACCACATACTACCCAATATTACAACATAATGATGTAAACTGTGCATATCAATTGAATTTTTTCAAAAATAATTAGTTATAGCTCGGGAATTGTACTTTAAATGCGATTACCGACCTCTGGCTGTTCCATTTGCCTCCCTATATCAACCAAAACAAGCAAAAACCAACCCAATACTACCAAATACTACCCAATATTATCAATTAACAACCTAATATTGTCAAATAGCAGCATATTAGTATAATTACTGCAACGAATATTCTATAATTTGCAAAAAAAATTAAATGTTTGCGCAGTTATCTCCCTTTACAACTGATAAAGAGATTTTAGATTATTCAGATTAATCATCTTCTTTTGCGTTGCAGTTGGTTTCCAAGTCGACGAAACTAAAATAAGAAAACCAAGTATTATATTGTGTATATTTTAATCTATTATATATAATTATATACTGTATTATTATATAAGATGGCCAGCGGTCTATAAATAACAATTTCAACCCCTCCATGGGTATCGTCAGGTATCACGTCCTTTAATAAAAAAAAATGCATATGTTTATATTTTTTCATGTCAACTATTAAGTCATTGCATAATTACTTTCATTTTAAAATGAACGAAATTGCACATGTTTATTGTAAATGTGTAATGCTCTACTCGTATATACATTCCACCTGACTTAACAATTAATCAACGGGTTAAGATTGTTGATTGGGTAATCACGTTCTGGTTTATTTATATTATCTCTCGATGAAACTGCTACCAAATAATACACTTGAAGATGTTCTTTTGTCAATATTGGTTTTAGCCTCTTTCTGTTGTATATAGACCCTTCATGTATATTGTTGTTGTTGTTTATTACAAATACGCCGGCTATGATTACCAATCCGTCTATATGCAGTGTTATCAATGTTAAACATATAGATAACGTCCACCAGTTAATTGTCATTTTGTAAAAGTTGGCTTAATTACTAAATACAGCTTTGATTGTATTAATCATCTAGTGTCAACACTATAATCGGCATGTTTCCGGATATACGATTTAACTCAAAGTCAGTGTATATTCACACATCTCTGGCATCCAATAGAAGTTCCAAAAGCACATTTCTTCACTCTTGTCTAACCTCACACTCTGTGTAAGCGTAGTCATAATTTTATCGAATATTAGTCGATATCACTATGGCCCGTGGTCAACAACAAAAACATGTCCAACGGCATTGTGGTAAATGCGCTGTGAAGTGTAAAAATGGAATTATATTTTGTGACACGTGTTTGAAATGGTACCACATAGATTGTGAAGGCATTACTGATGTAGAAGTAAAAGCCCTTTCTGCCAGCCCAGAAACATATATTTGTGAAATATGCAGAAGTTCTGGTGACAAGTTTGATTATCTCCTGGGAATAACACGACTAGGAAAGGTTTGTTTGGTTTTTTTCATGTATCTTATTCAATTTAAAAAATTGCATAAAATATTTATATTTATTTTGTCCAAAATCGTGGATTTTCTCCGAGTGCTCCGGTTCCTCCCACTGCTAAAGACCCCTACGCGCCAGCGAATTATTGAAATAAAATTGAACCACCAGGTCAGTCCCGAAATGACCTAGTTTGTGTCGTGTGAAGGGTAAGCGCTTGTTATTATTTTGATTCGCATATGTTTATATTTATTTTTTCATGTCAACTATTACGTTATTGCATATTTACGTAATGGATGATGGTTATTTATAAATTAAACATTAACGAAATTGCACATGTTTATTACAAATGTGTAATGCTCTACTCGTAAATACATTCCACCTGACTTATCACTTAATCAACGGAAATAAGATTAAAATTAAAAACACTTATATGGATATACTACTTCTGAATTTATTAAAATGCTACGTTTCGATACACATACAGATATCGTTATCAAGCAAATTTTTATTTGTGAAATCTACCTATATATGTCTTATAAGGATTATGGAAATAAGATTGTTGATTGGCTAATCAAGTTTTGTTGTGCTTGATCATCAAAGAAACCGACAGAGCTGTAAGTGTTTAAGCAGATTAGTGAAAGTAAGGCTTTGTATTTTATTTTCAGGCCGCAAATCACAGTGTTGACAAACTGAGAAGTGTCGCAGATGAGAGATGCTAATTCACAAAGGGAGGCGTGTCGATTTATCCCCTACAATAGTACCAACAGAATTCCTGTTGACGAAGTAGCTGACAAATTATTGAGGCAGTATACCAAAGAAACCAATGTCAATGCAGTAAAATCTACGGGCGATAGGGATTGTCTCTTCAATGCAGTCTCAACGCTGCTGATAGGGTGCGAATCTCTTTCAGTAGAGTTGAGATATCGCACTTGTTTGGAGATGGTTCCGAACCACGCAAACATGGGAACCGCCTGACGATACCCATGGAGGGGTTGAAATAGTTATTTATAGACTGACGGCCATCTTATATAATAATACAGTAGTTAACTATATATAATGATTAAAATATACACAACAAAATACTCGTTTTTCTTATTTTAACTTCGTCCTCTTGGAAACCCACTGCAAAGCAAAAGAAGATGATTAATCTGGATAGCAATTTATCGGCTGTAAAGGGAGATAACTGCGCAAACATTCCATTTTTCTGCAAATTATAGAATATTCGCTGCAGTAATTATACTAATGTGCTGCTATTTGAAAATATTAGGTTGTTAATTGATAAAATTGGGTAGTATGTGGTAGTATTGGGTTAGTTTTTACTTGTTTTGGTTGATATAGGGAGGCAAATGGAACAGCCAGAGATCGGTAATCGCATTTAAAGTACAATTCCCGCGCTATAACTAATTATTTTAAAAAAAATTCAATTGATATGCACAGTTTACATCATTATGTTGGAGTATTAGGTAGTATGTGGTTATATTGTAGTGGTATTGGGGTGGTATTGGGTAGTATTGGGTAAATCGTCTCACCCCAAGCTAAGGGCCTGAGCACATCAGTCTTTGATTATTCAATTAAATATTTACAAAACTGTGATTCTCAAAAGTCATTACTGTGCCCCTCCAGTTCTGGAATCCTAGCCAGCAGCCTAGTTAACCTAATGGTATCACCGGACCACATTTCCTTCTATTACTCTGAGAGGATATTAACCTTATTGCAAAATGCATCAGGCCTTCATAGTAGAACTGGTTCAGTGAAATAATATTTAACATGGCCAGTTCTCATAAATGGGGGAAATACTTCTGAAAGAAAATGATATATGATTAGACTACAATTACCAGTTACCAGATGTTTCAAGCAGATCAGATGATAACTTTTGTCTACAGCCTTCAAAAGATTCTACAAAGTGACGAAGGGCCACAAAGCGCACAAGTCACATAAATTGCTGAAATCCAACACACTTCTGCATCTCACTAGTTTTACAAGACATAGAAATTTCAATCAGATTGAATGATAACTGTTGTCACCGGAGGGTTCTCAAGATTCTTCAAAGTGATCAAGGGTAATAACTTGGGAGGCTATTTTCAGAATTAATGAATTTTAATAGGATTCTTCATCTCACTAATGTAAACATATATAAATTTATATCAGATGATAAATGTATTCTATACAGTGTTCACAAGAAAGTGTGGATGACCATTGGATGGGAAACCAGTTTTCAATGTTGCCAAGCTCAATTTTTGTACTGTATTATATAACATAATTTTTCGGTTCTCTGATCTGACAACGCATATAAATTTCTATCAGATCTAGTGAGAAATTTTATTGCAAAGTCAAGAAATTATTGGTGGAATTTGCTGAAATTTAATAAGCTTTTTCAAGTCACTAATGTAAACAAAGGTTTATTAAACTATTGAACAATAAATGTAATCTGTACAATGTTGACATGAAATTATGAATGACGGAGCGACCATACGGGCGTATGTTAAATTTTTCTATCAAATGCAGAGTCTTGGCTTTTTTGGTAATACGCTTCTTAAAGTAGCAAAGTCTCTAAACCCAATATCATGCAGAGTCTTTGAGATTGAAAACACGATTTATTTGTCAATTTAAATCAACATTGATGTTGTGATCTTAGGAAAAGATGGGCTTCTTATATCCAGTATTTAAGACAAAATAAACCTTTTACTATTGGTACACGAATCGTGTACCATAATGCGTTTCAGCGCCATTTGTAACAATGGACTCGAATAATGAGGCTAGATATATTCCACAAGTTATGTCAAACAGTGACGTCATATTCTTATCTGGAGAGCATGCAAAATGAATACCATCGGTATAGATTGGAATAACCAGATGCTATAAGAGATTGCCATTCGATTGAGACTTCTGGCGTATTTCGCCGAACATAACTGATTAGAAATTTCTGTAAAACAGAAACGATTGAATGTAAATCAGTTTATATACATTCATATTACATTATATATGCGTTGCGACCCATTTGTGTCAATTTCTAGATCCCAAATATAGCGATTTAGCTCCTTTAAGTCTACAAGCCCATTTCTATTTATACATCAAATTTACTTGCTAAAATCATATTTTGTTCTATATGAACCTACCCAGGGATTAAACAATTTCTGGGAACACAGAGTGTTAATTTGAACCTCAAATATGTCATGTTCTAGTAACAAAAGGAAGTACAGTTTATTTGCGAATACTCTTTATTTTATACCAGAATTTTATTTAACATATTACATAGTATATGTCTATGGTATATTATCTACTAAAGTAGGTAATTGTCTTGTATAATATGTATTAATATGTACTGTTTTATTTACACTTGTATCACCTTCTATCACAACCTATACATCAAACACAATATCATAAATTGTAATTATACAACACTAATCCATTCTTTCATAGCATCACACTAACTCCCCCAAAATCCTAATATATTAAACTAACTGAATTATGATAGGTTTAATAATACATGTATCAAATAACATTTAAACTGCACATAAAAATACACTACTTATTCATCCATCTTCAAAGTGCTGTAAGGTCATATTACTCTAATTGACAATTCTTTTCCAAAAGCAATGACAACTTTTTCTTTGAACACTTTTGATTTAGTTTTGAAATCAAACAGTTCTGCAAACAATCATAAACAACCATACATATCTGTAAGCAAATCATATTTGGGTACCATTTGACTAGCAACTCTCATTCACAAAATATCACAGAAGTTTTAGCCATAAAAGCTTATTAACAAGCTTTCATCATTCTTGATACAAGTAAATGTTTACGAAGAAAAGGGTGGGCTTGTTACACGTCCAATTACTTAATTGTACTGGTCCATGCCTTAAATGGATACAACCAGATGGAAGGAGTCAAATTGAACAGAGCTTAATGTGAATGATCAATGGATAAGTACAATTTTATTCTCAAGTTGAGAACAATAGTTATTGTGTAAAATAGGTTGCCAGGCAACAAAACATACGCCCACCTACAGCAGCTAAATCGTTCGAGCGGTCGACAAAGGTTGTCGCATATTTATTCTTTTGTAGGTAATTGGGGGCATTTACAAGACAATTTCATACAGATCAGAATATAATTTTTGTCGTTTGAGGGTTCACAAGGTTCTACAAACTGAAACAAGAGCCTTAACTCTGGAAGTAATTTACAGAAAATTTTGAATGACAGGATTTTTCGTTTTACTAATTTACAAGACAATTTCATACAGATCAGAATATAATTTTTGTCGTTTGAGGGTTCACAAGGTTCTACAAACTGAAACAAGAGCCTTAACTCTGGAAGTAATTTACAGAAAATTTTGAATGACAGGATTTTTTGTTTTACTAATTTAAATAATGCATACAAATTTCATACAGAACGAATGATAACTTTTGTCATTCGAACGTTCACATGGTTCACAACGTAAAACAAGGGCCATAACTCTAGAAATAAATGACGGAAATTACTGAAATTCAATAGACCTCCGTTTCACAAATTTAAATGATGCAAATAAATTTCATACATATCGGATGATAACTTTCATCAATCGATCATTAGCAAGGTTGAACAAAGTGAAAAAAGGGCCATAACTCTAGAAGTAATTATCATAAATTGCTAAATGATGCATATAAATTTTATACAGATCAGATGATAACTTTTGGCATTAGCTTTCATCAATCAAGCATTAGCAAGGTTCAACAAAGTGAAACAAGGGCCATAACTCTAGACATAATAAACACAAATTGCTGAAATTCAATAGGATTCTTCTTTTTACTAATTTAAATGGCGCATATAAATTTCATACAGATCGGCAGATAACTTCTTTTGATGTTAGAGCGTTCACAAGGTTCATCAAAGTGAAACAAGGGCCATAACTCTAGACGTAATAAACAGAAATTGCTGAAATCCAATAAGATTCTTCTTTTTAGTAATTTAAATGACAAATATAAATTTCATACAGATTGGCAGATAACTTTAGATATTAAAGTGTTCACAAGGTGCAACAAAGTGAAACAAGGGCCATAGCTCTAGAAGTAATTATGGGAAATTGCTGAAATTCAATAGGCTTCTTCGTTTCACTAATTCAAATAATGCATATAAATTTCACAAAGATCGGATGATAACTTTTGGCGTTCGAGCATTCACACGGTCCAATAAAGTGAAACAAGGGCAATAACTCTAGACGTAATAAATGAAAATTGCTGAAATTCAATAGACTTCTTCATTTCACTAATTTAAATAATGCATATAAATTTCACAAAGATCGGATGATAACTTTTGGCGTTCACAAGGTCCAACAATATGAAACAAGGGCCATAACTCTAGATGTAATAAATGGAAATTATTGAAATTAAATAGGGTTCTTCAACTCACTAATGTCAACAACATATATCAATTTTAAAACAATCGGATCATAACTTTTGGCATTAGAGCGTTCACAAGAAATTGTAGACAACGGATGGACGGACGGGGGTGACGGCAATATACGTCCACATTTCCATGTGAGCATATAAAAATGGATATACACTTGACCCAGTCCCTCTATCTCTATTTATTTGCAGTAGACTTAAGACAGAGACGTTAAATATCTGAGATACAATACATACATGCAACAGATTTTATACTTTACATTGGATGCAAAAATAAAATATATTCATTGTTTTTATTTGTGAACTGCTTTACAATGGCACTTCCTCTTAGATTCAGGTCAAAAATAAAATAAAATTGTCAATTTCATTGTTGATTGGTTTTGTGGGATGACGATCTGTTTTCTATCAAAATCTTTTATGTGAAATGATAAAGCTAATGTTGAAATACAATCAATTGTTTCTCCTATGTCAAAACAGTGAGCTTTTGAAGCAATAATTTTTTCATTGTGCTAGACACATCACTAATCGGAACATTACATACATCACTTTAGCCCATTCAATATTTTTATTTTGACCTAAATCGAAGAGGTTTAGCACCTTTAGCTTATCATTCTTGTATTTATGTACATAAAAAAAGATCTTAAATGTATCAATATTTGTAATTTAAGGTTTGATAAATCTGTGATTCCAAAGACAATTTTGATACAGAGGTGCTATTTACAACAAAACAATTGGTCGAATCAATATGTACAAAAGCAGTAAGCTATAGACAAACCATTGTCAAATATTTTATTCTACATAATATTAGCAGTTTACAAAATGCAATATTATAAGCAGTTTTACCTATAGGATAATAAACTGATTTCGTATTGGTTTAATATACTCTTCAAAAAAAGTAGGGGATATTGAAATGCAAATACCTATGCAGGTTGTGATATGATAAATAGTCATGGACACTTGACATGCTTTGAGGGTATGTTCACAGATGAAGAACTTATCGCCCCAACAGAACCACTGAGCTGCACTTACGACACGTAATAGCGCCATACACGTGGGAGGGGTTCATTGTCAAATTTGACACTTCAAGGAAGAGTTGATGAAAACTGCCACATGCTGGTTTATCCTATCCATGTTTGCTTTCCTATCGGTTCTTGCATAAGATTTACTGTTTAGCATATCTTTGCTTTAGTGTGTTACGTTTAATTTGCAATGAGACGTCTTCAACATGATGAACATATACGTGCTATTGGCATACCTCAAATGGGTTCTACGCAGCGAGCAGTAGCCAACATGCTTAATGTGTCACAGTCTGTGATCAGCAGACTGTGGAACCGGTACCAACAAACACACAATGTTGATAATAGACCTCATTCAGGTTGTCCTAGAGCCATTACACAAGCCCAGGTTCGATACATTCGTACACAGGTCCTGCGAAATCGAGGACAAACGGCCAATCAGCTTTCTGTAAACTTGTAGCAAGTAACAGGAATTCGAGTTACACCCCAAACGATTAGAAATCGGCTACATGCAGCCCTTTTGCATGCGCGACGACCGTGTGATGTGCCTCCATTAACTCGCCAGCATATGGCAAACGAGCATCAATGGTGTAGGCAGCGTAGAAATTGGGGTAATCGTCTATTGCGTGTGTAATGTTCTTAGATGAGAACATTTGCTCAACGTGCAGGTTGACTTTTCATCTTTCAAGATGAAAATGCCTGTGCTCGTGTCAGGAATGACGACCTCCAGCATCACCATATTGTCCATAGGCCTTGGCCAGCCATGAGTCCTGACCTTTCCCCTATATATAGAGCATGTCTGGGACATGATCGGGAGACGTGTTCGTCGACGTCAACGTCAACCGACAACACTGCAAGAATTGGCCGTGGCACTGCAAGAGGAGTGGGTCAGATTGCCCTAAATCGTGATTAGACGGTTTATTAGGTGCCTGCCACGACGCATTGCTGAATGTCTGAGGATTGGTGGAGCAATTACTCATTATTAAGACAAAAATCAAAAACGTCCATTTCACTTTTGACAGTGTATCTCTTTGCGAGTGAAATGGGGCCGTCAGATAAGCCGCCCTACTGAACGTTTTTGTTCATGTGTAGACAATTGGCCTGTTATTAACATACACTCGTTACCTCTAATAAAAACAGCAGTGCATTTCCGCAGTTTTGTATTGTTTCTGAATATCCCTTACTTTTTTTGAAGAGTATATAATACCTTGAATAATATACATGACATACATATGTAAATAATCATAAACTCATAATATAAATGTAACATATTTCTGTCAGCCCTTATATGTAACTCGGCAAATAAATCTCATCTTAAACACAGGAGATCAATCAATATAAGCAACTCCCAAATAAAATATTGGCGTAGACAAATACTTTACAAACAAAAAAATAACATAAGAGCATTTGGAAGAAATCATAAAGTTTCATTTTTGGTAAACCCATTTCTTAAATTGGATGAGTATGAGTGCAGATAAAATAATAAATATAATGGCACAAAGAAATGACTATTATTTAACATATTGTACTGTAAAACTAGGAATGTCCTTCAGCTCCTTTTGTTATTTTTCAAAGAATTTTTCACATCATGTAACCCAATGACACTACTAAAATTTACAATGACTAAACCGGATTTGGTTCAAAATAAAATGTGTTGATTTAAATCAGTTGGTGTAGTGGGTTGCTTTGCTTTGCAAAGTGGATATCTGTGTACATTTAACAGTTCAGGTCTCACAGAAAAAAAAACATTGTTAAAATAAAAGTAATTTTGTGTTCACTGTCAACAATTAATGTAAAAAATGAGATTAAATTAGTGACTTTTGCATTGTATTTTGCAACTAAAATAATAGAGTCTCAAAATAATCTGATCAACTTAATTCAACACTATATCTTGAACTAAATCAAAGAGGCTTCGCTCTATTAGCATTATTTCTTGTTTTACAGCATAAAAATATGTTTTGGACAGATTTACCGACTTTGGCTGTCAACTATGAATAAATATCTACATGTATATATATATATATATATATATATACCTTGGCTCATCAATTAACTTGTTCTACTGATATGACTATAATTTTTTGAAAACCAGACAAGATCAGTGGTCTGGTTGTTGTGACTACTCCCAGAAAGCGTAGAGTATTTGATATAAAAGTAACCAGACTTATTCATCTTAATCGTTCCCCGTAATATTGGTCTAGACAAAACATTGTCTGTTGTGTATATTGGTAACTGGCTGCTCACGTCTACAATTCACATAATTACTTGGGAGGAAATATTGCATTTTGTCTCAACAGAAAACATATACAAGAATTTCTGTATGACCTTTGATTCCGTAGAATACAAACACTAATTTGTTCCGATCAATATTCATTGCAGTTGAAGCAGACACAATTTAAGATGGAACAATCAAGACTACAGCTGATTTGCAGAGACAGAGTAAATCAACAAGGGAGGTAAGCCACTGTATTCAACAGGGTTCACAGATAATATATTGTGAAGATTAATTTTTTTAAAGCAAAAATAAAATACATGTATAATATATGAGATCATCAACGATTTCAAATCAAATAATTAATACAGTAACACCATATATTTGTATTTATTTGGCCCATTCAATCAACATGGATTCAATTTGGTAATGCACAATGTTTCATGAGTAGTATTTGGTTTATATAGACATCAATTGCAACATTAGTCTAAATTAAAACTTGACTGTATTTTCCTTTTCAGTTTTTGTACCAGGAACTCAATGTTTTTCTTGGGGACAATGTTCTTCGAAACAAGCCAATTCAAGTCTTATCAACATGAAACATGGCATGCTTCTTCCTTAGATTTTTGATAGGACGTCACTATTCCAAGATGGCTGATACATTATCATACCTGATTCCTGGTCCATAGTATGTTCATGCTTGTTATATTAACAGTACAGTATACAACATATTTAAGAAGTTCTGTTCAGTTGATCTCAAAGGACCTATTATCTAGTCAACAACTTCTCTTATA
This sequence comes from Patella vulgata, assembly GCF_932274485.2. Lineage (NCBI taxonomy): Eukaryota > Metazoa > Mollusca > Gastropoda > Patellidae > Patella > Patella vulgata. The sequence continues at coordinate 46,144,125 of NC_065882.2, read as the reverse complement.
TAAGAACACTATTAATCAACAAACGTAGCAGACAAGTAAATAGATGTTCATGTAAGCAAATGATAATTAAAATCAAAATGAAAAAAAAAAATTCAAATAGACTTACACATTGTCTAATAGTAATAGGATTTATACATACATGTACCAGTATATACTAATATCAATGTAAAGGTTTAAATATGACTCTAAACTCATATAACTTATAGTATACATTAATAATCAAATTACCGGTAGATAAATGCTCAAAATAAATATATAAAAAAATAATAATCACAAGTGTATTCTCTCAATATTGAACATGGCAGTTGTTAATTACTACAATGATTTAGATGTCAAACTAAAAATTTAAGCAGCATTAATTAAAATTGAAGATGGCGGTAGTCTTATTAAATTTAATTAAATGAATCACAAATAAAAAAAATAAAAAATATCAAATTCAAACAACTGTTTTTGCATCCATGAACTTTACAAATAAAAACTAATTTTCATCCAGTAGAATAAGCATGAGACTGATTAAAATTAAACAATCAAATAGATAGCATATTTTTGGTCAGTCAATAATGACTCAATTTTTCAAAGCAATTTCAAAATGTTCCTGAAATAATGTTGTTTTTTTTGTTTAAAATTTTAAAAAAAGATAGCCACGTAGAAATACACCGACACAGCATTTATGTCTCGAAAAAAACGATAGCCATAGACAACAGCTTATCCAAAAGGAAAATTTGGATGCATTGGTAAAGATCCTTCTATACCTTCAAAAAATCTTATTTCTATCGAGTTCACATGCTTTTCTGGATACATAAACATCTCTGGAATAGAAAACCCTAGAATGATGAAAATCAACAGGGAACATAGTTCATCCTTGGAAAATCAATACGATTCATCCGCTCAATCCTAATGCTTCTCAACAAATTCATTAAAAAAAAATACAGCTTCCATCATGTAACCCCCAATGCATCACACCAAATTAAAAAAAAAATTCTGTTAAAACTGATCACGTTATCAGGGTGTTCAGAAAAGTGGGGGTACCTCCCGAATTGAGTTGACGGACCAATGGACAGAGGCGACGACATAATATGCCCACACATAAATGTGGGCTCATAAAATAATATCTATCTCAAAAATATAAATTAAGAAGGAAAGAATAAATATTAACTAAACAAAATCTTTGATTTTCTGTGCTAATTAAACACTAAAATATCAGGATACAAATTGTTGGTAACCAGCAGTTTGTTTTGTAAGAAGTGAAGTAAGAATTGCCATATACTGAATTCTGTTACACTTTTTGCTATAATTTCTCCAATAATCTTTGATAGTGGGGGTAAATTTCGTTGTCTGGGGTTAACAAAGAAAACTCAAGAGCTACTAAGACAGCAAATTCAAATGACATCATTTCTTTTCTGTGTAATCTGAAGTCATCTTCCAGTGTCTAAATAATAAGAAATATTTTGTAAATATTCATGAAATCTTTAAAGGCCCAACATGCTGTAAAAAAGTTTCAATATACATGTAGAGTTTAAGACCACAAACAATCAATAGTAGACTACTTTTATCAAAAGGATTTTGGGTGAAAATGTATTCAAATCAATCAATTCTTACTACAATTATGGAGAATAAAATAACTGTTTTTATAAAGTAGAAGGTTATTGAATATGAATCTGAATTAACCCTACCTCAAGAAGTTTTTCTATTTCCGGGCCTTTAACATCATTCATCTTAGCTGATAAAAACATACAAGCTGCAGCACTAAGCTTGCGATTTGTTTTATTCACCAAATGCTAAAATACATAAATTACAAATATTAATCTACAGTACTAATATAGTGTGTATAAACCTGGGATGCTATTTCAATATTTTGCTTGGACATTTTTATTAATGGAAGCCAGAATTAGATCACCAGAAGTAGTTTATTAGCTTCAACTACAAATATCTTTTATGTTATGTAATAAACCGAGTGAAATGGCCCGTTTGCCGTCTTGGTCAATAATATATGGTTTCAGTTTTGCATGTATTATTTGTCGGGAAGGTGACAGATTGTTATTTCGTTCCTTCAGCTACGCGTGGCTGATTATATCCGGTCTCTTTGTTGAGACTCAGAGTTTGTTAAAGGAAAGTGAGTCTATATTCATTAAAATTTTCAGAGAATTAAGCTATTGAAAAACTCAAGTTTTAAAATTTGCTTTTTAAACTAAATTACCGTAGATGTAAAACTTTGCGTTATAGTTCAAATCTAACACGCTATTGTCATATTTTAGCATGCTTTTTGCGTCCGCTAATTTCGAAGCCTGCCCTGATAATCAAACTTAGTCAAGGTGTTGATGTGATAAAACTATAGCCTACACCAAGTTTCATCACTCACACTTAATTAGAACCAACGTTATCAGGTCCCAAAGCATCAACCAATGAAAATCCTGCATACCCTTTAAGCAGAAAATGTTCATCTTTGAACTCCATCAAGGCTGTCACCTAATCAACACCTACACCAAATTTGAACATTCTACCTCAATTCGAAGGAGAGTTATTGTGCTCCAAAGTCTCGACCAATCAAATTGCTTACAATGAGCAGAAAATGCTTGTTATCGAACTTAGTCAAGGTATGAATGTAATGAAACTATACACCAAGTTTCATCTCTCTCACTTAATTAAAACTAAAGTTATCGTGTCCCAAAGCATCAACCAAGCAAATTGCTTATCTCTGCTTACCCTAAGCAGAAAATGCTCATCCGCGAACTCCATCAAGGCATTGACCTAATAAACACCTACACCGAGTTTAAACATTCTAGTACAATTAGAAGAAGAGTTTTTGTGCCCAAAAAACTCTGACAAACAGATAGGAGAATAAAATGTCCGACAATGGAGAAACTAATCACGTAGATTAAGTTTTTAATCACTTTTATTGGATTGATAAACAGTACGAAAAAGGAGAAGCACCAAATTCTTTTCAGGATTGGATTGATGAATAAGGATCAAGTCAACATCCATTAACAGCAACTTTTCCCAAGAATCCATCCCAATTCAATGTTATTAATAACTATTATTAATAACTATAATATATTACCTTTAAAATGATTTTTTCAAAGAAAACATAAGCTTGAGCAATGGTCCAGAGATCAACACCACACTGTAATAATAAAAACAAATAAATATCACTTTCAAATTTCTTACAATTTAATCGAAAGAAATTGTAAGAAAATTATATCTTTCAAAAATAAAAGTAAATTGTTTCCATTAATAAGCTTTTATCATTTTATTTTGATTTTTTAAAATTTACCTTTGTGTAGGCAATATTCAGAAGCTCTTTCTTCAAACTGAAACAAAAATATTAAATTTTATATTATGTCACTATGCTATATATCCTACTAACATCCAGTAGCCTAGTTAAACTTCCAACTAAGGTATGATTGTAATACATTCAAGTTCTATTCTACGGAGATGACATAACCTAGACAACAAAAAAATATATCAATGGGCAAGACTTCTTATATAACATGTGCTCCCACTGGATTACTGACAAAAGTAACCTGTCAAAAAAATATACCAGTTATAAAAATAGATGGAGGTTTATATATTTAGTAGAATGGCAGCTTCAAGCTTCGGAAATCCATATTAGACATTTGTGAAACTTTATCAAAACCTATTATGCAATTCAATTTAAAGGATGGTGAAATGCAAAGTAAACTTGTATATTTTGTAAAGGACAGTTTCGAGTTTTTGAAATCCAAATATCTTCCATATTAGATCCAAAATGTATTGGGCAATTCATAATTAGACGATGGTTAAATACTAGGAAACTCTGCAAAATTAATCCAAGTTGTTGATTGTACAACAAAATGCAAACAGAACAAACAATACAGGTGCACAACACATACAGAATTAAAACAGAAAATATAAATTTAACAAAAGAATCCATGTTACCTTCTAAGTTTGGTCAACGTAAGCTGTATGTTGGGAAATCTATCTCTAAATTTCTCATTGAGTTCTTTCTTTACATAAGATGGCTTTAAAGATGATATAACTGATGACTATAACAAAACAAATAAAAGAAGCTTATTTGACATTAGGAATTTTCCAAAATTTATGTATTTTCAAAGCTTCATATTTTTACAATGTTTAATTTTAAATCTATGCATTATGCAAGAGCTAAATCGTCCTATTGCAGGACATTTAATCACATGATCAGCCAACAATCAGCTCTCTTGACAATTGGATGTCTGAGATATTGAATGGATTAGACCATCAAAGCTATATAATCGTTTAACATTAAAATGGATGCCACTCAATAAAAGGACAGACATTTAAGACTTTGTTGTTTATCCCTGCAATGGAACTTCAAAGCTTCATATTTTTACAATGTTTAATTTTAAATCTATGCATTATGCAAGAGCTAAATCGTCCTATTGCAGGACATTTAATCACATGATCAGCCAACAATCAGCTCTCTTGACAATTGGATGTCTGAGATATTGAATGGATTAGACCATCAAAGCTATATAATCGTTTAACATTAAAATGGATGCCACTCAATAAAAGGACAGACATTTAAGACTTTGTTGTTTATCCCTGCAATAGAACTTCAAAGCTTCATATTTTTACAATGTTTAATTTTAAATCTATGCATTATGCAAGAGCTAAATCGTCCTATTGCAGGACATTTAATCACATGATCAGCCAACAATCAGCTCTCTTGACAATTGGATGTCTGAGATATTAAATGGATTAGACCATCAAAGCTATATAAACGTTTAACATTAAAATGGATGCGACTCAATAAAAGGACTGACATTTAAGACTTTGTTGTTTATCCCTGCAATGGAACTTGACAATCAGCTATTTCATGACAAAACCTTAAACACTCATAACTTTGATCAGAATTTCATTAAAGTAATTTGACTGAAATTTTCAATTCATTTTTCATTATCTTTTTTTGAACTATATTATAGCAAGAACGGCCAGCCCTTGATCTATCTTTAAACATACATTATGCAAGAGCTAAATCTGCCTATTGCAGGTCTTTCTTTAGGCCTGAAATGTTATATAAATCATTAATTAGACATTTACTAACAAAACAAGACCATAATCAACTCTCGATGGCATCAGATACTCAAGATTTTAACTAGATTAAAACGGTTCGCCATTTAAAAATTTAATTCAAAAATGCCAGAGCAAGGCTAAGTCTCAAATATACCAGTGCCCTGATTACCATAATGCACACATCTAGTCAAAACTACAAACAGTGATAACTTGGCTCAGAATGAAGTAATTTGAATGAAATTTTCAATATTTTCATTTTACATTGTTTATTTTTGAGCTCTTACATCAAGAATGGTCAGCTCTTTATCAAAATCTTACATAATGTATCTTTAAGGTTCACAAGATAAACTTTTTCATTTTACAATAAAATAATATTTTAAATCAATTCAAATCACAATTTTCCAATACAAAATCTAATATTTTTACCATTTGAGATTGGATGGTCTTTTTAGTAGAATCAAACTGTAAGTCAGGATCATCCAGGATATTGGGATCATACGAATCTTCCCCTTCCTCTGGTACTGGAAGATCATACACAAAACAATGAGACACAGTCAATCTTTAATACCAATAGATTTTTATACTTAAAAAGATGCAAAATTGGACTTGATCAACTGGATTCATGATGCTGAACTAAGTCACCATGTATCTGTCACAATGAATGAATTTAATTGGGTTTCTACTTTTCTGCAGATCTGTCACAAACCAAAGCCATAGCAAATTAAGACAAAAATAGCTTGGTTACATGCTATGATAAAGCTGACAGTAGAACAAAAGTGTACACAAAATCTACATATCTAATATAGTAATACATAGAACTACGACACACCAGACTAAAGCAACATCAAAGACACACAACACTCCAACCCATTCTCATTCACACCAGTTCAAATTGTCACCTCTCCAACTACGACAAATATATATATAGAGAAATATGGTATAACGTCCACCTGACACAACGTGGTCATTTCGAGACTATAATATGGTTTTATTCTATCTCAAAAAAATTTGGTTGAAGGCAGTAGTAGGGTTCTTTAGCAGTAGTAGGCAACCGGAGGACCCAGAGAAAACAAAGAGGTTGGACAGGCAACTACATTCAAGTTTGGGATCAAAACCACACCACTTGGCTCAGTGAAGGACCTTATGAATATGATCTAAAGCACTTGCGTTAGACCACTTGAATATCCAACCACATATTTTTCCTCTCATAATATTTCGATAAATTTGGCGCTATTTTGTCAAGAGTAATAATATTTATAGTATTCAAAGGGGATACAATACGGGTTGGAGCTAAAAACAACAATTTTATCCCTAAACAAAGTTTTTAATTCTGTTATAGTTTTTGTGAATGATTTAAAATTCACACAACAGGGTTTTTAATTGTCATAGTATTTGTGAATGATTTAAAATTCACACATTAAACATTAAAAATGTGCTCATTTGTTGAGACAGTATGGTACAGTGCAAAAATAAAAGGAGGAAGGGGAGAGGAAATGAATATCGATCAATCTCCTACAGACATAACCCATACATATATAAATGTCTAATTCTAGGAAAACATTGAGACATTTCTCTCTATTAGTGGATATTGTAAAACAAAATGATTATTCTTATTCATAATCTTATTATAAATTAATTTGTTTCATTGGCATACTGTTTAACAATTTGTAAGATATGTTGATTTTGAATAGTGAGATAAAATTAAATGATACAGAAATGAAAAGTAACAGTGTAAAACGTCCTCTGAGTGAGAATATAGTTGAGTAATATTTATTAATTATATCACATAAGAGAGAGAAAAGTCTTTGTAAAGAGATACCTCTTTCAAGGACAGGTATAGAAAATGTGTTTGTGGACTGCATGCTTGGGTCATGAGAGTGACTCCTCACATATTCGTGTCCTGAAAATAAACTAACACATAAGTCTACAGAATTGATGTTTTCACATTCAAATATATGACATGACATAAATTATAATATACAAGATGTAAATAGAATGATATTAACAGTATCTGTTTAAATCCAGGAACTAAAAATACGAACACAACAGCAAAGTCATTAGAGAGGTTACAGAAAGGTTGTTGTATATATATTGTTTGTAGGTCAAGGGAGCACTAAAAACTGATCAAGAATAACAACCCATGAAGTAATTATCAGAAATAATTGAAATTTGATTGACTTTTAGTTCTTCATAATGAACATGTACCAATAATCAGATACTTTCAACTGACCAAGTTACTGGAAATCACTGAAAATAAAATAAACTTTCTTTGTCTCATGAACATAAACACTGTGTATAAATTTTTACGTAAAACCTCTAGAGCAACCATAAGATTTTCAAATTGATCAAGGACAAATCCACAGACAATTTTAACATTTTTTTAAAATTGGATAGAAATTGTGACCTCTAGAGGGGCCACAAGCTAAAAATGTGATTTTTCGTACAATCAGGGGCCATAATCCAGGAAGTTACAGTCTGATATGCGCGAATATCAAAAGGAACCACAATCTTTGGATTATTAACATACATTTCGTGTTTAATCAATTTCGGATAAAAATTGTGACTTCTAGAGTGTCCACAACTTTGTTGTTACATACTTTTACACTATTTGCATACAAGGAGCGGCAATTTTGTCTCATAGTTTTGGTCCAATTTTCACGAAATTTGAACTCGAACAACATTACGGTGATATATTCAAACGTTTTTTTAAATTGGATAATAATTGTGACCTCTAGAGGGACCACAAGCTAAAAACATGATTTTTCGTACAATCAGGGGCCATAATTCAGGAAGTTACGATCCAACATGCTTGAATATCGAAAGAAACCAAGATCTTTGGGTTATGAACATGCATTTCAAGTTTCATAAAAGTCAGATCAAAATTGTGACCTCTAGAGTGTCCACAAGCTAAAAACGTGATTTTTCGTACAATCAGGGGCCATAATCCATAAAGTTATGGTCCTATACATGCCAATATCGAAAGTAACCAAGATCTTTGAGAGATAGACCTATATTTCAAGTTTCGTAAAAATCGGATAAAAATTGTGACCTGTGCTGTATATATACTGTCCACAAGCAAATTGTGGACGGACAGACGGATGGACAGCGGCAACGACATTCTCCGCCCACATAAAAATGCGGGTGTATAAAAATCTATAGGATATATCTTCTCGTGATCTTTAAGCCAACTGCATGATAGCCCCAAGACCGAGAGCCTCAACAAACAATTGTGGACGACGGACCAACAGACGGGTTAATGAAAATATACATTTCAATGTGGGTGTATAAAAATTCACATTTATACATGCAGAATTAGTGTACCATTGTCACAGTTTAGCTTAGCAATCAGTTTGGATTGATTCATAGTGAAAAAACTTCAGTTACATTTAGTTTCCTGTGTTCGTAAAGCTGAGAATTGTTATCATGTTGCTTCACTTTATTTTCACTGTCTTTGATTTTTTAATGTAGTTCTTATTTATTTACAGTTTAATTTTTTTACTTTTTATTATTATTATATCTACTTGGATCTATTGAGTACTATACTGTATTGTATATTATGTATGGTGACCATTTTACACGCAAGGATTTAGTTACAATAACTCAGCATAAAATCAAAGCATGACCCTGAATTTCCAGAGAGTTTTACTACAAGCTGAACAATCACAGCAAGTTTTGAAAAAAAACCCAAAAAAACGTCATAAGTGTAATCTAAGCAAGCCAGAATCTGAACAGCACTTTGATTAGGTTGACATAAAGCAATTAGAAAATTTGGGTCTAGTTTTTTTTAGTAAAATTTTTAAAGTAATTATTTTTAAATGATTAGTCAGATTAGTTTATAATTATTAAATTTAGTACAGTACCAATACAAACAAAAATGTTAATTTTTCTAAGAAAACTAAACAATCGAATTTATTTGACATGCTAATATTCATAATAGTGCATGTGAATGGCATTAATTACAAATTCCCTTTCTTATCGATAATATTTTAAATGAATAATATCCTGATTTCATATAAAAGGTCACCTAGACATATGTACATTGTACACTTTTTGTTTAAAATAAATGACATTTTCCTGCTTTGCTTAAAAACAACAATAGATCTCTTAAACACAAAAAGTATTATTATATTATTAGCAAAATTTCTCAATGTGATGTTGAAACAAACAAGCATTACAACCAAACAACAATAAATGAGGATGGGTGGGGAGAAAAGCAAACATAAAGTAAATATCACAACATCACTAAAAGTTGAGTTTAACTTAAATGTAAGTACTAAGATATTGATTTAGACCAGTGATGGCCATTCTATGACACAGCATTGGTTGTTTGGTGACAACAGGGATGTGCCCAGGATTTGCTGAGTGGTGGAAAAAATAGCTACCGAGCGGAGTGAGGAAAAAATTTCTTTGGGAGGGGGGTGTGGTCTTTAGTGAACAAGTAAAACAGTACATCCGTCTTGCCGCCTAATTTATTTTTTTGTGGCAAGTGTACATAAAATGGACTGTAGCCCAGCTGTCTCTAGGATTTAGTTCAGATTCGGTAGAATTAACGGTAGAATGAGTACATTAAAAATTGATCGTAAAACCGAAAGTACGACATCATTTACAACATCCAAACCTTTAACATTGGAGTGACGTAAATTGGTCTGGGTGACCTATTTACGGCAAATATATAAATTTAAAGACCGTAAAATTGTTAAATGAATAGACCTACACAACTTCTAAATATATATAAACAAAATACCAATACTTCTTTCTTTAAACTAATTTGGGATGATAGGGTCTACTACGGCACACAAAAATAAATTATGCCGTGGCAGACATGGTTTGCGTCGGCTTTTACTATGGCTTTGCCGTTTGCCGTGGTATATTTCAAGCGCTGAGCTTATGTACAGAGAAGGACAAAGGGGTTTAAATACGACTGGGCAGCTTTCTTTGATTTTTACTTTGTGCTGGGCGGCAAAAAATAGTGCCGATCGCAAGCGCCCGGTGCCACCCGGCGTGGGCACATCCCTGTGACAACTGGAGGTTTTTAAAGAATATTTCAACTCTTACATACAATTGTGAAGCTTAGCCATTAGTAGTATTGTCTTAATATCATATGACTGATAACACCTCACAAAATAGTAACCTATCAGAGCATTAACTGCGGTTTAGATTTTGAAAGACATGATAAAATATCGTGGCAGCAATGACACACCACTAACAGGATTTTGTAAAAAAGAAATTTAAACATGCACGGGTAAAAAGGTTTGCCATCACGGATCCAAGCAAACAAAACCATGAAAGCATACATGAGCATTTATCCTTCAAATTTTAGACAAACATTTGTGTTTTCAAACAAAAGAAATCTATTTTGGTCCTAACTGACGCAACAATACTATTAATACTAACAATGGGATGACAATGGTTCTTTAAAAATATTTCCACCAAATTTGGTGTGTTACGTTTTTAAGAGACCAATTCCTTGAATTTTGCATTTTTCTGCAATCATCAATCCTACAAAATGTGCATTGCTAATCAACTGAGGAAGGCCCTTGGAACAAGAACAAGCGGTTACCATGGAAGATACACCTACATTTTGCAAGAGATAGACAGTGGACAAGCTAAAAACAAGCCAACATTGAGGCTTATGTCTCACGCCGAAATCCCCAAATAAATAGATGACACATATTAATTGCACATTTATCTTTTTGAAATGTATCGAGCAATCTAACTGATTATTTAAGCAGAAAATGTTCGCAAACGAACTCAGTCAATGTTTTGAAGTACCTGGTAGTGAAACTCTACACTAAGTTTCATTACTCTCCATAAGTTAGAATCAAAGTTGTCTTGTTCCAAAGCATCGACCAATCAAGACATTGAACTCAATCAAGACCAGTGATGGAATTTCAAATTTTTTCCTGTCAGGACATTTTTACCGAAAATAAAGGGACATAACTCTTATTGTTATTTAAGCAGGCAGTTTTAGACCACACACAAAAATTATGTTTCAACAAAATATTAAAATTCGTACGTAATAAAAACATAGGTGCCCCTCGTTATTTTTCATATTTAATGCCTGTATGGTATTCAAATTTATGTCAGTAATATTCCTTCAAAATTATGTGATGTCGTAATACGATAGAATGAAAGCGTGCCGACTACTGCCAACCTGTACATGTTTCAAATTCCTCCAAAATTACCGTATTTTTCGGGTCATTCGATACATTTTTCAGCAGACATCAAATATTCATCTTCTTATACTCCGTTTCAACTTACATGTATATACGGAAGGTAAAAAGATAAGTTGCCAGGCAACAAAACATACACCCACAGCAGCTAAATCGTCTGAGCGGTCGACAAGAGTTGTCACATATTTATTCCTTTGTAGGTAATTGGGGGCCTTTACAAAACAGTTCCATACAGATCAGATTATAAATTTTGTCGTTTGAGGGTTCACAAGGTTCTACAAACTGAAACAAGGGTCTCAACTCTGGAAGTAATCTACAGAAATTATTGAAATTTGACAGGCTTTTTCGTTTTACTAATTTAAATAATGCATATAAATTTCATACAGATCACATGATCACTTTTGTCATTCAAACGTTCACAAGGTTCACAATCGTCATAACTCTAGAAATTATTGACTCAAATTGCTGAAATTCAATAGACCTCTGTTTTACAAATTTAAATGATGCATATAAATTTCATACATATCCGATGATAACTCTAGAAGTAATAAACGGAAATTGCTGAAATTCAATAGGATTCTTCTCTTGACTAATTTTAATGACACATGTAAATTTCATACAGATCGGCAGAGCATTAGAGCGTTCCCATGGTGCAACAAAGTGAAACAAGGGTCATAACTGTAGAAATTGCTGAAATTCAATCTTCTTCTTCGTTCACTAATTCAAATCATGCATATAAATTTCACAAAGATCGGGTGATAACTTTTGGCGTTAGAGCATTCACAAGGTTCAATAAAGTGAAACAAGGGCCATAACTCTAGACGTAATTAACGGAAATTGCTTAAATTCAATAGGCTTCTTTGTTTCACTAATTTAAATCATGCATATACATTTCATAAAGATCGGGCGATAACTTTTGGCCTTAGAGGGTTCACAAGGGCCATAACTCTAGACGTAATAAACGGAAATTGCTGAAATTCAATAGGCTTCTACGTTTCACTAATTTAAATCATGCATATAAATTTCACAAAGATTGGGTGATAACGTTTGTTTCACTAATTTAAATCATGCATATACATTTCATAAAGATCGGGCGATAACTTTTGGCCTTAGAGGGTTCACAAGGGCCATAACTCTAGACGTAATAAACGGAAATTGCTGAAATTCAATAGGCTTCTTTGTTTCACTAATTTAAATCATGCATATAAATTTCACTAAGATTGGGTGATAACGTTTGGCGTTAGAGCATCACAAGGTTCAATAAAGTGAAACAAGGGCCATAACTTGAGACGTAATAAACGGAAATTGCTGAAATTCAATAGGCTTCTTCGTTTTACTAACTTAAATATTGCATATAAATTTCACAAAGATCGGGTTTTAAATTTTGGCATTAGAGCGTTCACAAGGCTCAACAAAGTGAAACAAGGGTCATAACTCTAGACGTAATAAATGGAAATTATTGGAATTAAATAGGCTTCTTCATCTCACTAATGTAAACAACATATTATATCAATTTTAAAAAAAATTGGATAATAACTTTTGGCGTTAGGTTAGAGCATTCACAAGAAATTGTGGACGATGGACGGAAGGACGGACCAACAGACGGACGGGGGCGACGGCAATATACGTTCACATTTCAATGTGGGCGTATAAAAATGACATCCCGAAATTTATTTGGCAGTAAACATCGCTCTACCACAATGAGCAAGTGACGCCATTGACTAAATAATAGCATTTGACTCTAGCATGCACTATCGTCTAAAACAATTAACTACTGACATTATTGTCTAGTATTTTTCGGATATGTGTGTGTGAAATAGCTTTATTTAAAGCTTGATTCCACCGAAGTGATATCGCAGACAAGTTATCGGATACAATGTATATTGATTTGGGGTGTTATATACTATTAGGATATGTGACATATGACTCATTTCTACGTGTTGTTGGCCGACATCAAGGAGATTAAAACGTCCGACAATGGTGGATTAAGTTTATAATCACTCTTATTGGATTGATACATAGTCTGATAAAGGAGAAGCAATGACTTCTGTTCAGGATTGGTTTGATGAATTGTCCGATAAAGGAATAAGTCAGTCAATCAAGGCAGATTAACTAGTTAATCAAGGTAGGTGTATAGAAAAGTACGTTGATCACTTAATTACCTAATCAATCCATCCTATTATTAACGATAATCAGGTTGAGTGGTAGATATACACTCAGTACACTATATTAATTTTGGAATTTTGAATATTATTCACCATACCTTGATGTCCAATTGGGCATATTCCTGGTCGGACAATTTAGGATGTTTGGAAAAGAGCATCGGACATGTCCGGAATATACAGGCGAAATCCCATCACTGGTCAAGACATTCACCTAATGAACATCTACACCAAGTTTAAACATTCTACCTCAATTAAAAGCAGAGTTGTTATGTTCCAAAGTCTTCACCAATCAAATTTCTTATCGCTACTTAGCCTAAGCAGAAAATTCTCATCATCAAACTTAGTCAAGGTATTATTATAATGAATCTCTACTTGAGTTTCATCACTCTCACCCAATCAGAACCAAAGTTCCAGTCTTAACAAATCAAATTGCTTATCTCTGCTTAGTGGAAAATATGCATGATCAAACACTATCAGGCATACGCCTAATACTTACAAGTTTGAACATTCTACTTCAATTAGAAGGAGAGTAACTGTATTCCAAAGTCTTGATCAATCAGATTGAAGTCTCTACGAATTCCATCAAGGCATTTACCTAATAAACACCAACACCAAGTTTGAACATTCTACCTCAATTAGGAGGGTTATTGTGTCCCAAAAAGTGTGACAGACAGACCCATTTTAATAGTTCCCTGCCTTCTTTGAAAGGCGGGAGATAAAAAATCCTTTTTCCTACAATCAGGGGCCAAAATCCAGGAAGTTATTGTCAGATATATGCAAGTAGCGAAAGGAACCCAGATCTTTGGGACATATACATGTATTTTAAGTTTCATCAAAATCAGATAAAAATTGTGACCTCTGGTATTACATACTTTTATACTATTTACGTACAGTGAGCGGCCATTTTGTCAGGCAGTTTCTGTCCCATTTTCAGGAATTTTGAACTCAACTGTCATTATGGTGTAGCGGTGATATATATACATTTTTTTTAAATCAGATAAAAATTGTGAGCTCTAAAGTGTCCATAAACTAAAAATGAGATTTTTTGTACAATCAGGGGCCATAACCCACGAAGTTACGGTCAGATACATTACAATATCGAAAGAAACCTAGATCTTTGGGAGATAAACCTATATTTCAAGCTTCATCAAAATCGGATAACAACTGTGGATGGATGGATGGACGGACAGGGGTGACAACAATATACATCCACATGAAAATATATCCCATAGCATGATCAGAAACAACGGTTAGTTAATGTAAACAAGGTATTACCATGACTCAATGGATGATTATCAGATAACACACCACTTTCTGATAAAACACGTTTTATAATGATCTTTCTTCTAGATGGTTCTAAAAACTCACAGTAAGATATATCCTTCAAATAAACAAATACATTAGTGTAAATACAATGCATTATAAAAACTTTAAATCAACCACAAGAAGGCTAACACAAACAGCAACTCTAAACAATCTTTGTGTAATTAATGTACATGTATTAAAGCCGTTGATTGCCATTTGCAGGATTTTAAATCCCTTGCAAACTACTATCTTGTGAAAGATGAATCTCTTTAAGGAATATCAGACCAAAAATGGCCCCATTCCGTTCAGCATTTACAAAGACATGATGCAGAGAAAATGATCCAACTGTCATCATCCTCGGCATAAGTTATAAATAGCCAGAGCCATCTGTTAGTATTAATCAGATAATCCAATTAAATCCATGCCAGGTATATACCTAACATCAACTTAACACAAACTAGGTCATTTCAGAACTAACATATATTTGTATTTCAATAATTCGCTTGCAGGTAGGAGTCTTTAGCAGTGGGAGGAAACTAGAGGACCCAGAGAAAACCCACAAGGTTGGGCAGGCGACCTTACTCTTTACGTACAAGTTTGGGATTAAAACCATGCCACTTAACTAATGACATACCTTATGCCCTAAAGCGCACATGTAAGACCGCTTGATCACTAAACCTCTTTTAGAGAGTATTAGGTCGAATCTTTAGACAGGCATCTTTTTCATCCAATTAATTTCAAGCCGGGTGAATATCTAACATCAACTCAACACAAACTAGGTCATTTCAGGACTAACATATGATATAATTTCATTTGAATAATTCAATTGCACTTAGTGGGTGTTTAGCAGTTGGAGGAAGCTGGAGAACCCGGAAGAAATCAACAAGGTTAGGAAGGACAGCCTGTTTCTACAAGCTTGCGATCAAAACCATGCCATTTGACTCAATGACAGACCTTATGTCCTAAAGTGCACACAGTTAAACCACTCGACTGCCCTAGCTATTTAAAAAAACCAATTCAAACTTATCTTAATATTATATAAATCAAATTACCTGTCCATCTTCTAACTTTGTTGGAACTAAACCCAATGTTTGTAACCCTTCTTGTGAAGAAACTGATCTGGATCCAGAATGATGTCTTGGTCTACCTTCATCATTGAGATATTTTCTGAAACACATTTAATATTTTAATAAATATGATATGCTTTTACTTTCACACCCAGTAATCTGTTTTATGATTCAACCATACAGTAATCTGTTTTCTGATTCAACCATAAATGATTCAACTACAGGTACATAGTTTTATTAAGGAAGCCTTTCAATTAACTTTGGTAAGAGCCTGTTTTAGTGGGTTCCAAGGTTTCAAATACTAACCCTGGACACCACAAATGAAAAATTGAAATTTTAAATGAGATACAAACTTCAAGAGGATTTTGCATCAATTTACTCATACTTGTAACAATGTTAATTTATTTACATAACTGATAACCAACCTTCCATTCTTGGTTAACTTCTTTTTATCGGGTGAAAGAAAATGAGTTTCCTTGGTCAGAGAATCATTGGAATCAGCAGACATAGAACTTGAACGTCTGTAACGATTTTCTTCTTAAGGAAAATTAAAGGAAATATTTCAATGAAATTAAAATTTATACATGTTTGTTGTATTTATTTATTTAAATACCAACAATATACATTCATTACAAATACATGTACTTGAACTATAATGTCATATATATTTTCATGTCAGCTTTAATCTAACTATCAGGATTCTTTAAAAAAAAAAGATAATGAAATTTCCGTGTCTATAATGGGTTGAAAATCCAAATGAAAATATATTTGCAAGCAACACCTAACAGAAGACCTTATTTGGAAATCCAAACATGTTGACTGTTTTGTCAAATTTTGTTAAAAATTTTCTGCGGTGAGGTCTATACTACTTTTTAAGCGAATTCAACCATCACCATTCTTTCTTATCATGCTATTGATGAATGTATTTGTATGCTAGCCTGTACATCAGTCCAAAAGTTAATGTAATAACTGCATTATGTGTATACATGTAGTTTTACATACATGTGTATATCATGTGTGATTCCATGATAAAAATCATTATGAATACGAAAATATTTTAGTAAAACCATTGACTCACTTTCTGCTCTTTCTCCAACATTTTCCTTGACAGGTTGAAGAGAATCAGGTAATAGCTGTATTAATTTCTGTTTTACTGATTTTTCTCTCTCTGATGAAAATGTTGATGACCTAAAAATAGATATGTCCATGTAAATCAAATGTTTTCAACAATGTCATAGTTTTGACTTAAAATGCCTACGGCTACACACATACTATCTTAGCCTAGTGAACAATAATAGATTAAATTCAAATGTACATGTACAAATATAATCAAATGCATAAGTTTATATGTTGTCCTCAATGGATGTCACATGAATCAATACCAGACTAAAAACTGGACTCACAAATAAAAGATAATGCCAGGCAAAAAACATGTGCCCACAGCAGCTAAGTTGCTGGAGCACTAGCAGGCCATTGTAAAGGTTATCACATTGGGAATCATTAGGTAAATAAAAAGGTAAATTTTTATATTGTATAACATCATTGGCGATGACAAAACATTTCAACACAATACCTCTATAACTATACAGTAACTATAAGAAATTGTTATTGTTATTCATTGCAATATTCTAAACAAACACTGTAACCCAGGTATCATTTAATCTTGTGTAGCACTAATTTCTTTCACATTTGTTTAATATCATATTTTTGTTTAAAAATTTGTAAAATTGTTTAAAATCACCAAAAATCATCTAATTTGTACTTGTGTCCAGTTTAAAGCTGACTGATTAATTTTGATAATGAGTGTCCAATTTACATGTATCATGATACTTATATTTGGTGGAATTGTGGATACGGATTATAGAATTGCACGAATCTTCGTGTCGCTGAGCCAAAGCAGATTCACGGTCTTGCAAGAATTTTTAGGACGCCTGATTTCGAAGAAATAAAAATGCCTTCGTTCCAATTTCACTAATTTTGACCCCTGCTGACTATAGCAAGGTAAGCAAGGTCTTATTTTCTCACTAAAATGTTCTTTTACATTGTACAGGCGTTCACAGAGACTGACAGACACGCGACCGATTTTTCGACAAAGAGGGCGAGTGTAACGAGAACTTACGTTCAGAGCTGAATAGTGCCCTGTAGGCTAGTACTAGTAGTAGTACGCCTTATATTCCTGAAACAATGACTGCGAGTTTTACAACATCTGGACGTTGCTTATAGCTATGTTATCTACAGACACGTGGGCAGTAGCGTCCAATCAGAGGTTGTGACATCGCGACCTCCACGGAAACCTTGACATTGAATGAACCTTGAACTTTGCAACTCAATTATCACAGGTAGACATTTTACCTTGAAAGCGCGAGACTTGGTATTCGCGACGATCGGGGAATCTGATAGGCTCACAAGCTGGGCTTGTAGCCAATCAAAATTAGTGCCGAAATATGCAGGGTATTACGTGAAGGCCTTGATAAGATGTACAGAGTTAAAGCGAGATCAAGCCTTCTAATATTGAAGATCAAGATGAGTACGTACGCCTACTATAACTATGCTACGGCTACAATAACAGCACAATTACAAGACATTTATAATGTTAGAATATACCTCCACCTTATCTGTGGACTCGATGACATAGTATCCGAAGATTTTTCCGATGAACTGCCAGTGTCCAACCATTTTCCTGATTTACCCTTCTCTGAATGTTTATTCTTTCCAGTGCCACTTCTTCCTGCATGAGTTGCGCCCCTTGAGAAACCAGTTCCTAAATTCTTATCCGAATTTTCATCTGTGCTGGCCTTTGTGTCATCTAATTTTTCGTTTTTATTTTGAAATGGTGCAAACTTGGTGTCCCTGTGGCTGCCATCTAAGGAAATATTTGATAAGAAACTGAGAGCAGCTAACCTTCTTCGTGACCTGTATCTGCTTTGCTTCTTTGCCACACTCGCCATTCCTCGAATGACATCTCGCGAGATTTTAAAGTATTTCCGAGAAAATACGAGAAGAGGAACTTCTGCCATTTTAGTAAATTCTGTGAATAAGTGTCAAATTTAATTCAACAAAAAATGTATGAAATAGTAGTCTGTTAACCGCCAAACTGGATGTCAATATTAACATGGACTCGGGGGCTGGGGCCACGAACCGAGGGCTCCGACTGAACATTACAGACGGAGTAGGGGCCCGAGTTGTTCGAGGTCCAGATTGGAAGTGGGGTAAACAGGATGGTGGGGAGGGGCATGTTGGTACTGTCAGGAATTTTGAGTCACCAGAAGAAGTAGTCGTTGTATGGGATAATGGAACGGCTGCTAATTATAGATGTGCTGGTGCTTATGATCTAAGAGCACTTGACAGCGCACCAACAGGTTAATTATTTTAGATACATTTAATTTTATATAAATCAAAACAAAATAATTGAGGATTTGACAATTGAGGTGGGCCCTAGCCCAGAATTTTTACACCTGGACTAGCTAGGGTTGGGATGATACAAGGCACAATTGTACAAAAGTGTCGCATTACAACTCTGTATAATGATACAGTACTAGACCCAGTTGTTGTCACGGAAAAATGTAGTGATGGTATTCGTAACTTCTCTAACTTTCTTTTTGATTATCAATCAATGAATGAAACTGGAGTTTAGCATCTTACTTTAATACTTTTCTGCTCCAACCAGACTAATGAAGATGGGCATATACCATGAGGGAAATATTAAAAAATAAATACAGCGCTGTTGTTCAAAATTGTGCTTTTTGCGGTACAGCCTAACCCTATCCTGACTGAACTAAGACTTTTAAATCCAGGTTATTTTGTTTATAAATTTATGAGTGAACATATCAAAATTTCTCAAAATGATTTGTGGGGAAGTTTTATCAGTTATTCATGTAGAAATTTGACTCTGTTATTACTAAGGCGGTCCGTATTAAAATTGAAAACTGATCAGCCCTAGAAATTCATGCGAACCTCCGAATCTAATTCGCGCAAGGATTCTCGCAAGAGCTTACACTGCGAATCTACAAGGATTTGCTTAAAATTTTTCTATAAAAATAATAAATTTCGGAGAATTATCGAGTCTGACCATTGAATGTCAGTCAGGGTCGATCAGTGTTCATAATCGGCTGTATTTTGTCGGCTTTAGCCGATTGGTAAAACAATGAATCGGCCACTATGGTATCATAAATAATCAATCTACTTTCGGCTAAATTACAACAGGTTAATTATTACTTGTTAATAAGAAGTCAATCAACACTCTTGTCGGCTACAACAGTCATACCTTTATAGTGAGAATCGTCCATATGTAGTTCATACTATATAGTCCGAGTAATTAGCACATTTAACGGTGATTTTGATAATCTGGTAAAAAAACAAAACAAGCTTGCTGATTATACTTAATAGGTTCAGTAAAATAAGCCATGTATGTAGCGAATGAAGACGATCTCGGCATGGTTTGCAAATCACACGTCTTCCACGCTTCGTCTGTGCGAATTTCATGTACCGAAAGATATTAAAATAATAACTGGATCGTACATTGATGGATTCACTGACCAGATATTAGGTAAATTTAAATCTTCATTGAATATAATCCCCTGATAGAACACCGAATACACAGAGAGAGAAAAAGTGGGTATTTTTCCAACAGAATCTCCAATGCTGAATTCCAATGACATGTGACATATCGGTTGGAATTAGGTCAATAAACCAGATGTAAATAGCGTTTACCCTTATGAATATATTTTTATTTTATACACATGTTGACAGAGGCTTAATTTTAAAAATATTTTTGAAGGCTATATCATAGTCGTGCAGAATTTTATTTTATAGCAATTTCAGTTATGGTTGTCACATGCTCATTGTTGCGTTTGTCTATCATTGATGAAACTTTTGCAAGTTACGTGATGGACAAAAGACTACAAATTGTGTTATGAAGAAATGCTGTGGTGCCGTATCAGCTTATTTTGGCTACGACATTCTGATACTGGCAATAAGCAGTAAATACAATTTTGTTTTTTAGACAGTTTTTTAATTAATATTCGGAGGATTCGCGCAGATTGCATATATGAGAATCCTCTTAGATTCTTGCAAAAAATGACAAATTTCTAGACCTAATGATCTACATGTAGATCATAATTTAGGCACCACAATGTACATGTAGTATATCAAATAGTTCCATATGTCATAAACCATACCTCCAGATATAAATCCATACAATACATCATGTACTACACGCCACTCAATCAATATGACTAGAGATATGATATCTCCCAAATATTTAGCCGAAAAATTTGATCTCCTCTATCATAGCCCATTAATCATTGACGATTCAAGACACAACTATACTCTCTGTCTACATGTTAATACCAAGACAATTTTATTACTGTATACAGTAGAATCTGTACGAGCAGCCACTCCTATTCAGCGACTTCTCCTTGTAATGTAAGCGGTCATGATAAATTCCGCCCATTGAAATTTTATTGTTTCATCTCTTTAGTCATCGGTTTCTCCTCTAACGCAGCCAGCGGTCACTAGTTTACTAATAAATTTAGCAAAATAGCGCTTATTCAATTATTCAACAGCCATTGTTGAATGATACCATCTTGTCGTACTTCCTAGCACCTCCGCTAATCCCGTGTCTAGCCCCCCACCAATCAAGTAAAACGAACTGTGAAAATAACAATAAACCCAGGATTATCTGTTAATTAATCTTTTGTTTTGTTAAATGACAAAACCTGATCATTGTTTTCACACGTAACGAAACATTACTTGATACTGATTGAATAAACTAAAGGGACTGTCAAAGCCAAGTTTTGTCACGATCATTTAGTATCAATTTTCCATTGCCACTTTGTTGCTAATCAGAAGATTTAGTGTTCCTATATTACAAACAGAGTTACACCCCCTCCTGATAATCGATGCCAAATTCATTGATGGTTTTTAAAACATGTGCTTTTTTGATCAAATAAAATTAATTCATGGATTTTCTTCACAGATATGAATAAATGTTATCTAATACATCCAGGCCTTCACATGAATAAATTCCTGGACAGTCAAAAAAAGCTCTTCTGAAATTGGAAAAAGGGTAAATCGCTCTCCTGAATCTCTTGAGGAGAGCTTTCTTAGCATTTGTGATAAGAACATGGATTTTAATCCATTTTGAAACCAACCTGCCAGAATTGGGTCAAATGAGGTCCCAGTAGAAAATAGGGTAATTAGAAGCTCCTGTTAACTTGAATATAACCAGACTTCAACAAAAATAATTTTTGGTTTATGGAGAATGTTGTATTCTGAATAGGCTAATGTATGACTTGAAGTTCGTTGAAGTCAGTAATATTCCTGAATAAATACTGTCTTGTTTATTCGACAGATAAACGTACATGTATATCATCAGTCGATCGAAATTAGGATGTTTCTACTACGGCCAGTATCAGAAAATGCAGTAGCCAAAATGAGCTGATACGACACCTTGGCATTTCTTCACATTTGAAACACAAATTATTGTTTTTGTCTATCACGTAACTTACAAAGTTTTTATTCATTTGTGAATGATAGACAAGCTACACAATGATCATGTGACTATGCCATATAAGGACAATATTTTAAAAAATAACTTAATAAAAAAGAATAAAACTAAAACGCTATTTAAAACTAAATATAGTAATACTGGTTTAATGACCCAATTCCAACGGATGCATGTCACGTGTTATCGGGGGAAAAATATATTATTAATGACTGTTTCTTGGGATATCTGGTGTTCTATCAGGGATTATTCAATGACTATTTAGATTTAACTAACAACGGGTCAGTAAAACCCAAAAATGTATTATCCAATTATTATTTTTTAAAATAATAATTTGTACGAATTCGTTTGGATCAAGCATCGAAGATGGCGCGAATCCCAAGATTCACAATCCATGTCGAGCGAGATGTCTTCATTCGCCATGTGGGTTATTATTACGAAGGAAACTGACTGGACCTGTTATGAATAACCAGCGAGCTGGTATTGTTTTTTTTACCGAATTATCAAAATTACCGTTAAATGTGCTAATTACTCGGATTATGAACCGGATGGCTGATTCTCACTAAGGTATGACTTTTGTTGTAGCCGACAAGGCAAGTTGATTGTCGATATTGACAGTATTTTTCATTACCGGTATATTTTTCCTGATTATTTTCTTTGAGGGGAGGGGGATCACGTGGCTAAGTGGGTAAGACACTGGCTCGCTAGTCTGGAGGTCAGGTGTTCGATCACTGCATTGGCCGTAGAAAGTTCATCCAGATTTTCCGGCGTGATGGGACGAAAACTGAGGTCCCGTGTACATATTGGCGTGCACGTAAAAGATCCCTTGGCAGTTGGAATTCAATGTAAGAATAGGCTGTAGCGCCACTGCCAGGGGGAAATTTCCCTCATATCACACTGTATGGCGTATGCCCGTCTTTATTAGCCCAGTTAGGAGCAGAACAGTAGGACGTTAAACACCATTTCATTTAATTTCTTTGAGGGGAGTCAATTTAGACATTGAGAAGAGCTATAATAAGTGCACCTCGACTGACATCCAGGCGTATCCAGGAGAGCGAGAGGGATGACGCTCCTTTTACAAATGTACATGAAGGCCTGATTATCACAATGATAGACAATAGTATCAATGTTGGTACAAAATGATAAGTTTACAGAAGATATATCGTTCTAAGGTTTCAGCAGCCAAATTTACTGATGCAAGTATTGATGTTTGCTCCCAATGCATCAAGTAAAATTTACTTTATGTCAACACTAAGAAACATTGGGATTTTATTAAGAGGTCACTCCCGTTAAACGGCCAGTCAAAATAATTCCCTTGAGTTGCTGCTTAATACAGATTCTACTGTACACCCACATGGTAGTGTGGTCATTTGTATATTGTAGCGTCAATCTGTCATTCATAACTTCTTGTGAACACTCTACAGAATACAAATTCAAAAAATTGATATGTTAATTATAGTGGTATGAAAATGCCTTTGGTATTTCACAAATTTCTGTAATTTACTGCTAAAGTTATTGCCCTCATTCGACTTTCAGTATTTCAATAGAATCTTGTGAATGGTCTAACATTAACAACAAATGTTACTATCAGCTTGAAATGGATGTGTGGATTATTGAAACAAAGAGGCATATTGAATTTCAACACTCCATTAATTGTTGCTAGAGTTGTAACTCTTGTTTCACTTTGTAGTAGTTTTCACCTGACTATGAAATTTTTATTGAAATTAGTGGAACGAAAAAGCAATGATTTTATACTGTCTATACTGACATAGCTGCTACGTAGGGATGCATTGATGAACCGCGATGTTTTAAAAATCCACGATGCACGATACAATCAATGTCCATATCGCGATTCGTTATCCATATAATAATTTCACAAAAATAGACTAATATTCCTTTAAATGCATAAATAAGACCATGAGCAAGTGTTAAGGCGTTTTCGACACATGAAGTGGCTTATTATAACTATTTCGTCAAGATTAAAATATCGGTCTGCTGGTGATGCAAGTCGAGCTGGAAATTAAGTTGCGTTCAAATTACACACTTGAATAATATGTGGAAAAAACATACAACATATTAATATATATACGTCAGTAATATGCGATTTGTCATAATATTACTGTATAAGAATGGCGATTTGAACATACTGCATACATTGATCAGCACATTTCCAATGTATATTAATATTTGATATTAAAATCTTCGTAACGTTATTTCCTTTGCTATTCCATAATCTATGACTGACCTGACAGTTGAAATTTGTTTCATAATGAATTCACCAAATTCAAGCCGCATGATCGACAAAAACAATATTGAGATCAAAATCCCATATACCAAGTATATAAGTCACAAGTAAAGTATAGGAGTTTTTAGGATTTCCCGTTAAGCATGACAGCAATGAAATCCGTTTAGTTGACCGAGGAAACACCACATTTAAAGTAAATCATAAAACTAAAAGTAGGCCTTCGAATTTTCACAGTGAAAGCATGACAGCAATGAAATCCGTTCAGTTGACCGATAAAACACCACATTTAAAGTAAATCATAACAGTAGGCCTTCGAATTTTCACAGTGAAAGACTGTCAAAATTTAACAGCATTTTTTAAATTTATTTCCCATATCGCGATATTAATTGTATCGTAGCCTATGAATCGTGATGCCCATCGTATCGTGGCCTGGCGTGTCGTTGCAGCCCTACTGCTACGGCTTTTGATGTGTTGCCTCAAGTAGTGTGTGCAAACAACTTAATGCATAATCTTGGCATTAAACCATATTATGTAACAAAATGATGTGAAACAACCTGAATTTTTGCCAAGATGCACAATAGTAGTATTGCTTTTAGTGGATAAGATAATATTATTAATAACATTTTGTTGAAAAAACCATTTAAGCATTTAAATGGGTTTGGTGAAAATTTAATATCCCTTGCTGAAACAAAAGGATTTGACAGTATTACATGTCTTTTATGGTCACATCATTGGCTTGAACTGCAATTCAATCTAGTGTAATATCACACATGGTTTAAGAAAATTGTAGCTTTAAATATTATTGAAAATATGTGTTCTATGCTGTATTCAGAATCTGAAATGTAATACTCCAAATATGTAAAAGAGTTCTGTCAAATGTTATTTAGAGTATGAAGTCACAACCAGTAATGGCAGCTTCCACACTAACTGCAAATCTGTTTGCACAAATATTGAATTGTTTGCAAGGTTTTGATTTGATTCTTATTTTTAAAATGATGTTATATGTGCTGTAGGAATCAAACATGATGGAACTATGTGTGATACATGTAGACAACAACCTATTTTTGGAATAAGATGGAAATGTGCTGAATGTCCAAACTATGATTTATGTTCTGTGTGTTACCACGGAGACAAGCATAATTTGAGGCACCGGTTTTATAGAATAACTGTGCCTGGTAATGAGAGGTAAATATAAGGGCATTGTTTTCCTTCTGACGAAAATCCATTAATAATATACAAATCAATAAATATAAACATGGTAGAACAATAGTGGGTGGTGCAAAAATAACATTATTGCTTAATGCTATTGATAAACAATGGGTTAATGATTTGAAATATTGTAAAATATGAGTTCTGAATGCTAAGTTTAACAGATGTTTACTACAGGCCTCGAAATGTTGCTGTCCTTTCACACTTAATTATCTGAGATCAACCACATCACAGGTAGCTTTTTTTCATACTTGTCACCGTGGTGGGGGTGGAGTGGTTTAACGAGTGTGCTTTAGATCATACTGGCGTGGTTTTGATCCCAAATCTGTACAAGAGCAGGAGTAGTGTCGCCAAACCCAACCTTATATCATGGCTTTTCTTCCGCTGCAAAGAGCTCTAATCGCAAGCTAATTATTGAAATAAGGTTTACATTGTTTTATTGTTGATTGGACGTTAAACCCCATTTCTCTCTCTCCTGCCACGTCATATATTATGTAGGCATATAAATACTCTTGAAATTCCTTTGGGATAAAGACTCGAAGATTCTTGTAATTCTGTAATCCAAATCACATTGATTCCATCACTTATCAAAAATTTACCAAATTCATGCCTTCATTTGAATATTGAGATTCTAAAATATCTGCAATACTTGCTCCACCTGGAATTTCTTTCTCAATTCCCGGCTATATTTACACTAAAAATTATGTTTATTTTGACCTAATTGGACATTATTTTGAGTATTTCAAATGGTTAATAAACTGGGCAATGATTCACAGGCATAAACGTTCGAGCCACACAAAGTTTTATACATGGTTGCAAATAGGTATTTTAGATAAAAATATTATGTAATTATTTCTAGCAGCTTTCATTGTTCTTGTAAAATTGATTATCTCTTGTTTGTTATTTTAGAGTGCTTCAAGAACCAAGAAGAAAAAGTAAAAAGACAACAGCAAGAGGAATATTTCCAGGAGCTCGCGTTGTTCGAGGAGTTGATTGGCAGTGGGAAGATCAAGATGGTGGCAATGGCAGACGTGGAAAAGTTACTGAAATTCAGGTAAATGGAAAGAACAATATTATCTAACCAGTTGTCGATTTAACTTGCTGCTTGTTGGACCATGGTCTGTAGATTTGCCTTGGGGCCATTTGAGTTTGATTTTATAATGCCCTGTTATAAATTAGCCATTTTTATACACCCACATGGAAATGTAGTTGTATAATACCATCGCCCCTGTCCGTAAAATTATAGTTAACACTCTACAGACTACATTTATCATCTGATTGTTTTGAAATATTGTTTACATTAGTGACATGAAGAAGCCTATTTAATTTCAATAATTTTCTTTAATTTCTTCTGGAGTTATGGCCCTTGTTGAACCTTGTGAATGCTCTAACGACAAAAATTATTGTCCGATCTGTATGGAATTTATATGCGTCATTTAAATTAGTGACACGAAGAATCCTATTGAATTTCAGCATTTTCAAATAATTACTTGTTGAGTTATGACCCTTGTTGAACCATGTTGAACCTTGTGAACGCTCAAATGATGAAAGTTTATCATCCAATCTGTAAGAAATTTATATGCATTATTTAAATTAGTGAAATCAAGCAACCTATTGAATTTCGCCAATTTCTGTTGATTACTTCTAAATTTATGGCCCTTGTTTTACTTTGTTGAACTTGTGAATGTTCAAATGGCCAAAGTTATAATCCAATCTGTATGAAATTTATATGCATTATTTGAATTAGTAAAATGAAAAAGCCGGTTTGTAGAACCTTGTGAGCCCTCAAACGAAGAAAATTATAATCCGATCTGTATGAAATTGTCTTGTAAATAAATGCCTCCAATTATCTACAAAAGAATAAATGTGCGACAACCCTTGTCAACCGCTCGGACGATTTTGGGCGTATGTTTCGTTGCCTGGCAACCTATCTTTTAATTTCTTGGCACTCGAACCAGCAAAACTCGGAATCCAGGTAACTAAGTCTCTCTTTCCAGTCACAAACATTATATGATAATTACAATTGGGTCAATTTTCTATCTATAATCTATTAAGCCAAATCCTGTGTCAGTGCGTAATATTTGGGAGTCTTCTGGACAAATTGTGTTATAAGTATCAACTCTTATATGGGGCAAAGAAGCAAGACATTGATTTAGAAATTTGCAAGTAAATCAAAAAGGCACGGAGACCATTAAATTTAAAAAGTGTTTTGGAAAATAACATCCCCTAGATATTGTTTAAGCTCATTTATAATTATCAAGGATTGATAAATACCAATCTTTTTATGCTTAGGAATTGATTCTCCAATAATTTTGAGTAATCCTGCAATTGACTTTGTTTTAGGATTGGAGTGCAGCTAGTCCAAGAAGTGCAGCTTATGTTTTATGGGATAATGGTGCTAAAAATCTGTATAGGGTTGGTTTCGAAGGCATGGTAGGTTGAATTATAAATTTCTCTATGTGGAACAACAATTTTTACTGTAATGTAATATTATAACACTTAATAGACAGTACAGAAGGACTGTGTTTCAAAACACAGAAAAAACAATTATATAGCACCCAGATGTCTGCAAAGTGCTGAAAAGTATGAGAATGCCTTAAGATTAAATTAAAATTTATGTTTTGTCAAACCACAATCATGGTTGAGTTCGAATTTCATGAAAATCGGACCGTACATGTAACTTCCTGACAAGATAGCTGTTCCGCAATATGCAAATGTGGCAGAGCATGTAATACATATCCCAACGTTATGCACCCTATAGAGTCCACAATATTTGTTTGATTTAGATGAATGTGTTAAAGCTGAACTCTGAAATAAAAAAAAATTAACACCCTATTAAATAATCGCCATACTTGTTTTCAAGTTGTAGAACAATCATGATGATTGTACGGCATACAAAAACAGAGGCAGGCCACGCCCACATCCAGTTCACGCCTTGAAAAATCTTGTGGACGCTAAAGGCTAAAGTTAATATCCGATTGACTTTAAATTTATACACAGTGTTTAAGGTCATGAGACGAAGAAGCCTATTGATTTTCAGCGATTTCTGATAATTACTGCCAGAGTTAAAGTTAATATCCAATTGACTTTAAATTTATACACAGTGTTTGAGGCCATGAGATGAAGAATCATATTGATTTTCAACGATTTCGGATAAATACTGCCAAAGTTATGGTCCTTGATCACTTTGAAAAATCTTGTGATGCTCTAGAGGCTAAAGTTATCATCCGATTGACTTCAGATTGATACACAGAGTTTAATTTCTTGAGACAAACAAGTATATTGATTTTCAATGAATCTTTATGACTTGAACAGCTAAATCCATGATGTTAAAAGTTTCGTAAACTAAACGTTAGCATGGGGCAGAACTTTATAAAAACCAAACAAAATCTAATGGTTTTCTGATAATTACTTAATGAGTTGTTACTCTTAATCAGATTTTAATGTATTATAGATGTTTCATTACCGAATAAAGTAAAAATATGCAACAAATCTTGTTGACTGCCCGGACGATATAGTTGCTGTGGGCGTATGTTTCGTTGCCTGCCAACCTATCTTTTCACTAACAGTTTACTGAAAGTATTATTGCTGCACAATTATTATATCTGATCAGGTACATATTATTTTACTAATTAGATGAAATAAGTAAACCACTGTATACTTTTGCTCTAAATATATGAGAAACAAAACAACTGCCTTACCCCAAACAATAACAAATCTAAGAACACCAACCAATTCTATGTTGTTGACATAACATCAAGGGACATAACTACTTCACAAGATGGTGAATATTTTGAAGTGAAAACATACTTCTTTGATGGAAATAACAACAGTTTTATTGCTGCTTTGGGTATATTTTGGAACGATAATACTAGACTTTATAATACTAGAAATTATTTGGTGTTTCCACGCTGTTGTACAAAACATTTCAAGAAATAAGAAAAAAATTGTTGGTGTTGGTAGATTTGTTATTGTTTGGGGTAAGGCAGTTTTCTCATATTTTTAGAGCAAAAGTACACCATGGTTTACTTATTTCGTCTAATTAGTAAAATAATATGTACCTGATCAAACATAATAATTGGGTAGCAATAATATTTTCATTAAACTGATAGTATAAAAACGTCAGTCAGCTGAAATATTGCTAGCTGGATGTGGACAGTGTGGATGACAAGTAGTAAACTGGATGTGGGCGCGGCCTGCCTCTGTTTTTGTATGCCGTACAATCGTCATGATTGTTCTACATCTTGAAAACAAGTATTGCGATTATTTTGGGTGTTAATTTTTTTTTATTTAATTATTTCTGTACTTTTGTAAACGGAGTTCAGCTTTAAGGATCAAAAGATTTTGGATGAGTTCAATTTCGGTGTGCATCGGACCTTCCTTTCAGAAGTTATGCCCACTACCTTTCACACAAATATGTACCAAGTTTGTGGACCCTCCAAAGGACACAATTTTTGTCCGATATAGCTGAAATTTGAAATGTGTGTTAAGGATCAAATATTTATGGCATAACTAATCTTATAAAGGATTAAGGGGATTTTTTTTTAAAAATCAACCTGCTTGAAAGTGATCTGAAGATGTGGTGCGCAAGATGGAGAAAATATGAATACATCGGTTAAACAGTTGCGGTTGGATTTTTAATGACCAAGTACCGGATTCAAAATTTTTCAAACCGTGACATCCTTAGTGTGCATCCAAACCCAACTTCTTGTTTAATACAGCCCGAGTTGTTAATTCACATTGAATTATTTAGGAAATACACTTGTATAATTTCTTTTCTTTTTTACATTCATTGTGAAGAAGCATTGGGACATTGAGAGGATGAGTTTCCAAGTTCTCCATCCATCTCTTGCAAAATTTGAATGTATCTTGCATGGCAACCGCTTGTTTTAATACAACAAAGATGTTTTAACTACAATTTCTTTGATTGCTAGTATTCTTCTCTGTTGTAGTAGATTTATAAACTTTTATGTAAATGTTTTATATTATTACAGGCAGACTTAAAGGTTGTGAATGATGCAAAGGGTGGTTCATTTTACAGAGAACATTTACCTTTGTTAGGTAAGATATAAACAAAAGACATGAGAAATGCAACATAGCAAAGAGATCATCACCATAAACAGCCACGTATAACACAAAATAGATATTTATCACTGTTCAAATTTTGATTTATGACTACGTAAAGTTTTATTTTGATAAATTGTTGGTGACTATATTTAGTTTAATCTCATAGTTTACGTCACTATATGAGCTGTATTCATGTCAAACTGACAGTGACATGCAATTCCAGAATCTACTATTTAACCTGTAATTAAAAATATCACTGATTTTTTGTGCATTGAAAGTGATAGGAAAAGTTTCAAATTTGTATTCTCTTTAATTACACGCACCCCTAGTTCAGAGGGGACAGCCTCTTGTAAAACGTGTGTTATACGTAGGTGTTGAACTATGTCGAATATTACTAGATTATTAATTTTAGTTGAAATTACTATTTCTGAAACATGGTTAATCCTTTCCTCTGTTTACATCTGTCTTAAATGTTTCCATTTGTTTATATTTTTAAATCTAGGTGAGCAAGGATCTGGTTCCAGATCTGGACCATGTGGTTTAGCTATAGGAGATCAAGTGAATGTTGATCTAGATTTAGAAATTGTGCAATCATTACAACATGGACATGGTGGATGGACAGATGGAATGTTTGAGGTAATGAAACTGGAAACATGTATTAATATTATTTTATTAAAGATACATTCATTATTCAAGAGCTAAATTTGCCTATCGGCTTTAAATTTTATATAAATTATTAATTAAGGCATTTATTCATAATCAACTCTCAGTGCCATCGGATGCTTGAGATTTTAACTAGATTAGAAAGGTTTGGCCATTTAATGATTTAATTCAAAAATGGAGGAGTGAGTCTGTCTCACCAGTACCGGGGGTACAATAATGACCAATCAATGCACACATCTTTTTAAAACTACAAACAGTGATAACTTGGCTCAGAATAAAGTAATTCATATGGAATTTTCAATATATTAATTTTATATTATCTATTTTTGAGCTATTATAGCAAGAACAACCAGTTCTTGATCTAAATCTTACATAATGTTTCTTTAAACCATACTATTATATATCGTATGTTTAATTAGCTATATTTTTATAAATTTATCTTATTTTTGAGTTGTTACACAACCGTAGCTAGAAAGTAACTAATTGAATATTGTTATATTTCAGTGCCTGGGTACAACTGGTACTGTAGTTGGTATAGATGAAGATCATGATATTGTTGTATCTTATCCTAGTGGCAATAGGTACAGTACTATTCTGGGCATTATCAATTTTCGTCTGAGGATCGCATCCACAATAACCCTTTTATGTAAATCTAGAACATTCAGATGTTTTTCATTCGGTCTGGTCTGAACAGTTATGTATGCATATCAAAAGATTACTAATCTTGACAGAAGAACATTTGATCCTCTTCCGATGATCAGCCAATCATTACTAATTACTATATTGTGTTATGTATTTTTATAAAATCTACTATTTTTCTAGATGGACATTTAATCCAGCAGTTTTAACAAAAGTAAACACTCCAAATAGTTCTACAGCAGTAGCACCAGAAACTACTGCAGCAGTTCTGTTTGCAGTTGGTGACTTGGTACAGATTTGTAGTGATGTAGAAAGAATAAAAGTTTTACAGAGAGGTCATGGAGAATGGGCAGAAGCAATGTTACCAGTAGGTTTCCGCTATTATCATATTTCTTTATTGTTAATGCTACAAGCATTGTTTTAAATTGGAAATTCTGTAAGGCTGTTGTCATCTTAAATTATTATCCAAGCTTCTTTGTCTACTTTTGGTGTGCATAATTCAGATTAACCTCAGTTGGAAAAAAAACAAACCCAAATATACTCCAGTCTTAAGTATTTATTGAGTTGAGAGTTTTATTCCTCCATAGCATGGCCCCAGTACAGTGAATTTGCATACATGTTAAATGCTGCACTATGGTTTGCACAAAAAAAGGTTTAAAATATTGGCAAATGTATAATCTTTGAATGGCATTCATTAGCAATTGAACATAATATAACACAACACAGTTTTTTGAATAAAAATCACTATATTATATAACATACAACGTTTCAACAATATTTCACTGGTAGTTATCAATATGTATGCTTGATAACGACTAGTGAAATCTTGTCGAAACGTCCTATGTTATATAATATAGTGATTTTTATCCATAGAACTGTGTTTTGTTATGTTATATTTCGGCAAGTGGCTTTCATAGTTTTAATTCAAATGCAGTAAGTGCCTCTACGTCTCTTATCCATAGAAAATAGAGTTGGTCCTTTTGGTTAATATGTGATTATTATGGAACCTTTTCTATTTGGACAAGATGTAGAAATTGTTTAATGATGTCATTTTTCTGACCAAACTAAAGAGAAAATATTAGATATTTAGATTGTCAGAGTTGAATGTTTCTTGCAAATGCACAAATTTCAACTTACAAAAGCTATGACACAGTTGTATTACTACTATTGTGTTAATTGTGTTATGTTTGTTAGACATTAGGTAAAATGGTGGTGTTTAGTATTTTACTAATTCTAGCAAATTCTTATGTTGTTTGTGTTAACATTTATTAGACATTAGGTAAAATAGTAAGTGGTATTTAATATTATACTAATTATAGTAAATTATAATATTGTTTGTGTTGATATAGACATTAGGTAAAATAGGAAGAGTACAACAGATCTATCATGATAATGATCTGAAAGTAGAAGTATGTGGTACATCATGGACATATAATCCATCTGCTGTTACAAAGGTTGCATCTGCTGATGGAGCTACAAATGGAAGCTCTTCTGGAGGTAAGTTATTTTCCTTCTTCTTTAGACATATTTGTAAACATCTTTCACATTGTGTTCAATTTTTGTTGACTTACAAGATTTTACATACCCATACTTCTACACCCTAAGCCATGAGACGAAGACGCCTATTGATTTTCAGCGATTTCCGATAATTACTGCCAGAGTTATGGCCCTTGATCACTTCAAAAAATCTTGTGGCTGCTCTAGAGGCCAAAGTTAATATACGATTAGGCCTGAAATGTTATCTAAACAAGCCAAGTGTATTATAAATGTTTCATTACCGAAAAAAGTAAAAATGTGTGACAACACTTGTTGACTGCCCGGACTTTTTAGCTGCTGTGGGCGTATGTTTTGTTGCCTGGCAATCTATCTTTTTGGATTTCAGTGTGGGACATCAGCTCCTGCATTGGCCGAGAAAGTTCATCCAGATTTTCCGGCGTGGTTCCCCCTTGTCAGTGATGCAGGACGGAGGGCCTGGCAAGGACAGCTGTCTAGTCATTCGGATGAGACGAAAAACCGAGGTCCCGTGTACACATTGGCGTGCACGTAAAAGATCCCTTGACAGTTGGAATTCGATATAAGAGTAGGCCGTAGTGCCGCTGTCCGGGCAAATTTCCCTCATAGCACACTGTATGGCGTATGCCCGTCTTCATTAGCCCAGTTCGGAGCAAAACAGTAGGACGTTAAACCCCATTTCATTTCATTTCATTTCATTTCGGGACATCAGCTTCACTGTTGGCTTGTTTAGATAACATTTCAGGCCTAAAGAAAGACCTGCAATTGGCAGATTTAGCTCTTGCATAATGTATGTTTAACATTTTACGTCCAAATTATCAAATCTGATTTGGGACATCATATATTAATATACACTAAATGACAAGTTTCTGTTATCAATGTGAAATTCTTAGGGTGTGAACATGAGGTCCGTCAGATATTACAAGAGTCTGGAATGGTTCTTCAAATCTTTAATACTGGAAACTTATAATAACAATTATCTACATACACTTAGGGGACCGCGGATTACTCGACTAGTACCTTATGCTACAAAGTCGGATAGACCTAAAATACTCACGTATCAAGTACAATCACATATTTATATGGAATTACTTCTAATCACTTGGCTAGATAAAGTGTTAACATAAATAAGCATTGATGTAATAATGTACAATATAAGAAATAAAACAATGGTAAATAAAACAATAAATAGATTAATCATACGATTGGCATTTTCACCAGACAGGCCATATTGTCAGTTACTTTCTATCTATAACAGTTTTATAAACAACAAGGGATTATAATAAATTAACATGTCATTAGGATTACGTAAAATTTCACGCTTGGCTAGTCACCTTTTAATAGCACACATACAATTGAATTTTTAAAGGAATAGAATAGTTATTGTCCCGAGAGTTTAAATAAATTCAATTTGAAGGCTTTCACTTTTAAAATTAATAATGCATTATCTTTAATATTCAAGATTTAAATATAACATATAACTACTATAACCTGCACGGTTATACCTGCCTTAGAATAACAATTCTAATAGCCTTCAATAAAAACAACATTAATTTTAAAATTAGGCCTTATTGAGCTAATTCCAACCGAGATGTCACGTGTCATTGGAATTCGTC
This sequence comes from Patella vulgata, assembly GCF_932274485.2. Classification (NCBI taxonomy): domain Eukaryota; kingdom Metazoa; phylum Mollusca; class Gastropoda; family Patellidae; genus Patella; species Patella vulgata. The sequence goes on along the minus strand of NC_065882.2, from coordinate 46,108,928 downwards.
ATTGGAGATTCTATCAGGAAAATATATTATTAATGACTGTTTCTCGGTGTATTTTGTGTTCTATCAGGGGATTATATTCAATGAAGATTTAAATTTACCTAACAACTGCTTAGTGAATCCATCAATGTATGATTCAGTTATTATTTTTTAATCTACCGGTACCTGGAATTCATACTGAGCGTAAACCATGCCGATATTGTTTTCTTTCACCACGTGGGTTATTTTCACTAAAGCAGCTTATTGAACCTGTTATGAATAATCACAAAGCTTGTTTCGTTTTTTTTACCGGATTATCAAAATTACCATTTAACGTGATTATTAATTGACCGATTCTCACTAAGGTATGCAGGCCACGAAATTTCAAATTTGGCATAACCAGAAACATGGTTGCGGGTTTATGCTTTGCGTAACCATTTTCTTTGGTTACGCCAGATGACCATTGCATAACCAACTGTTTGTATAAAATGGTTGCGCAATTTTCAAGTTTTATCCAGATTTAAATGGTGCTATTATTATCCACTTGCAGTAAATGTATTTTTATACGCCCACATTTTCATGTGGACGTATATTGTCGTCGCCCCTGTCCGTCCGTCCACAATTTGTTTGTGGACACTCTACAGGTCACAATTCTTATCCGATTTTGACGAAACTTGAAATATAGGTTTATGACGACATACATATGGGTCATTGGTACTACCGTACAGCATATGGCTATAGTGAAAGGAACACCTGTAGTAAATTCTTTGGAAATATAGCTGACATGTTAAATAGTCAAACTCATTTTGTATTTGAAAATCCAAAGGTATGCTTTCAAATATTTATGGCATAATCAATCATTTAAAGAGTTAGGGGTAGGGGGGCATTTTTAAATCAACCTGCTTGCAACTGGTCAATACGTAATGTTAAAATATGTGATCTGTCAAAGTACTGGTAAGATGGAGAAATGAAATGCCAAGAATGAATGAATGGAGTTTGTGCTATAATACTAGTATTAATTTAGACCTGTGTCACAAAGTCATCCTGTATAATAATTGATCAAATGTGAATAATTTGTTAATGAAATTTGTTAACGTAACCGATATTTCAATTTGTGTAACCAGGAAATCTGTCCTGTGTTTTTCAGCTGGCGTGACTGCACGTAACCGATTGGTATCGTTAGCGTGAAATTTCGTGGCCTGTTAGGTATGACTGTTGATCGACTTCTTTATTAAGAAGTAATTAACCCGTTGTAATTTAGCCGAAATTAGATTGATTTATGATACCATAGTGGCCGGTTCATTGTTTTACCAATCAGCTTGATTGAACTTAAAGCGGCTAAAGCTGACAAAAAACAGCCAATTAAGATCACTGGTCTGAACTGTGGATAAATCTGTTCATTTTGTTGAAGTACTGGGTGTAGTGTACTCCCCATTCAAATAGCTCATGGTTTATGTATATTTGTCCACAATATGTTTTTATATGCCCAGATTTAGGTGCTATGGGCCTATGCTTTCTTTGCTTTTCGTTTGTTTTGGTTTCTTTGTATCGTGCAAAGCAACGTTATTTTGTTTGTATTGTCCCCCTGTCTGTCTGCCTGTCTGTCCATCCGTCTGTCTGTCTGTCTGTCCTTCACACTTTTTGGGACACAATAACTCTCCTTCGAATTGAGCTAGAATGTCCAAACTTGGTGTAGGTGTTTATTAGGTCAGTACCTTGATGGAGTTTGAAGATGAGCATTTTCTGCTTAGGTAAGCAGAGATAAGCAATTTGATTGGTTGATACTTCGGGACACAATAACTTTAGTTCTAATTAAGTGAGAGTGATGAAACTTGGTGTAGAGTTCGATAATGAGCATTTTCTGCTCAGGGTAAGCAGAGCAATAGGCAATTTGACTGGCTGAGACTTTGGAAGACAATAACTCTCCTTCAAATTAAGGTAGAATGTTCAAACTAGGTGAATGCCTTGATCTAGTTGGATAATAAACATTGTCTGCTGAGGGTAAGCAGAGATAAGCAATCTGATTGGTTGATGCTTTGGGACACGATAACTTTTAGGTATAATTAAGTGAGAGTGATGAAACTCCAACTATAGATTCATTTATCATTACCTTCTAAGTACGATGATGAGAATTTCTGCTTAGGCTAAGAGCTATAAGCAATTTGATTGGTTAAGACATTGGTGGAACATAACAACTCTGCTTTTAATTGAGGTAGAATGTTTACATTAGGTGAATGTCTTGACTGAGTTCAATAATTAACATTTCGAGCTAAAGCTAATCAGAGTAAATCAATTTCATTGGTTGATGCTTTAGGACAAGATAACTTTGATTCTATCTGATAGAGAAAGATGCAACTTAGTGTATAGTTGATAATCAGTTTGATTGCTTGATACTTTTGAAAAAAACTAAATGTGCGATAAATTAATATGTCCTCTATTTATTTTGGGATTTCGGCAGGGGACATCAGCCTCACTGTTGGCTTGTTTCATTTTTTACATGCCATAGATCACACAGATGTGACCATGCAAAATTATATTTGATGTTATTCTATTGTATTTGATTTCTTTTTTTTAAGAACGATTGAGTGCGTTATTAAAGAAATTGTTTGAAACACATGTATCTGGTGATGTAAATGAGGAGTTAGTGAAGGCAGCAGCTAATGGTGATGCATCTAAAGTTGATGAAATATTACAAAGACCTGATGCGGATGTAAGTTTTCCTTGATTGCCACATTCAAGCTGGTTTAATATTTGTCTTCTTTAAACCGCAGAAAAAATACATAAAGTATAAGCTCTAGATATCAACATGTATAGTATAATATCTGATGGGCAGATCTTATCGACCATTGTATGAAAGGTATAAAATAATGTGCTGTACTGTACTATTGTGTTGATCCCACTGCTGATCCCACAACTGTATAGGACCATACACCTCGCAGTGTTTCGTTTGATTATACCTAATCCCACTAAACACTGCTTTAACAAAGGCAAATTTCTGTTCCAAATTCTGACTGGTCAATGGTCCAATTAACAACCAATAGCTAACTGTATTACAAAAGCATTACGCTTAAAACAGAGCTCCAAATTGGACCAAATATGTTTACATAACGTTACTTCATGACTCACGATTTTATTATGCCCAATTAACCAGTGCATAGCAGAATATTGCAGAAAAACTAATTGCGTGACAAACGAGGCTATCAAATCGTAAACAATACTGTCTGGAGACGAACATACTTACACCGTTTTTAATACCTTAAATCACTGGCCAAAGTTTTAGGGAAGACCCAGATTAAACGAAGGGCTGTCATATTACTGTACTTGGGATAGATTTGATTGAACGGGAAGAATAGACAAACTCCCTCAAAAGCTCAAGTATCAGAAGCCAATCCAGCAATGGCCAGGGAGGGATTTCTCGGGCCATTGCTTCAGGAATATGGTATAGGACAGGATTAGAAGAGATAATCAGTTTGATTACATGTAGTTGATGCTTTGGGTTAATAACTTTGATTCGGAGTTCTATCATGAGCTTTTTCGGCTTAGGCTAAGTATATAGGTAAGCAGTGCATTTTAAAAAGATAATGTGCAATTGATTAATATGTGTGATCTATTTATTTTGGGATTGCCGCGGCGGGGGACATCGTTCTCGATATTGTTTGGGTTTTTATTTATACGCCCACATTTTCATGTGGACGTATTATGCCGTCACCCCCGTCCGTCTGTCCACAATTGTTTGTGGACTCTCTACAGGTCACAATTCTTATCCGATTTTGAAGAAACTTGAAATATAGGTTTATCCCCAAAAGATCTCGACTGCTTTCGATATTGGCATGTATCGGATCGAAACTTCATGGATTATGGCCCCTGATTGTATGAAAAATCACGTTTTTAGCTTGTGGACCCTATAGAGGTCCAATTTTTTGGAAACTTGAAATGTAAGTTTATAACCCAAAGATCTCAGTTCCTTTCGATATTCGCGCATATCGGACCGTAACTTCCTGAATTGTGGCCCCTGATTGTACGAAAAATCGCGTTTTTAGCTTGTGGACCCTAAAGAGGTCATAATTTTATCTGATTTAAAAAAAAACGTATTATTATATCACCGTTACACCCTAAAGATGACCGAGTTCGAATTTTGTGAAAATTGGCCCAAAATTTGCAGACAAAATGGCCGCCGTTCGTTCTCAAATAGCATAAGAATATGGTATATCAAGGTTGTGGACCCTATAGAGGTCACAATTTTTATCTGATTTAAAAAAACGTATTATTATATCACCGTTACAATCTAAGGAAGGTTGAATTCGAATTTCGTGGAAATCGGCCCAAAATTGACAGGAAAATGGCCGCCGTTCGTTCTCAAATAGCGTAAAAATATGGTATATCAAGGTTGTGGACCCTATAGAGGTCACAATTTTTATCCGATTTTTTTTAAACTTGAAATGTAAGTTTATAACCCAAAGATCTCAGTTACTTTCGATATTCGCGCATATCGGACCATAACTTCCTGAATTGTGGCCCCTGATTGTACGAAAAATCGTGTTTTTAGCTTGTGGACCCTAAAGAGGTCATAATTTTTATCCGATTTAAAAAAAACGTATTATTATATCACTGTTACACTCTAAGGACGACTGAGTTCGAATTTTGTGAAAATCGGCCCAAAATTGGCAGACAAAATGGCCGCCGTTCGTTCTCAAATAGCGCAAGAATATGGTATATCAAGGTTGTGGACCCTATAGAGGTCACAATTTTTATTTGATTTAAAAAAAAGTATTATTATATCACCGTTACAATCTAAGGAAGGTTGAGTTCGAATTTCGTGGAAATCGGCCCAAAATTGACAGCAAAATGGCCGCCGTTCGTTCTCAAATAGCGTAAAAATATGGTATATCAAGGATGTGGACCCTATAGAGGTCACCATTTTTATCCGATTTTTTGAAAATTGAAATCTAAGTTTATAACCCAAAGATCTTGGTTCCTTTCGATATTCGAGCATATCGGACTGTAACTTCCTGAATTATGGCCCCTGATTGTACGGAAAATCGCGTTTTTAGCTTGTGGACCCTATAGAGGTCATAATTTTTATCCGATTTAAAAAATCGTATTATTATATCACCGTTACACCCTAAGGACGGCTAATTTCGAATTTCGTGAAATTCAGCCCAAAACTGACAGACAAAATGGCCGCCTTTCGTTCTCAAATAGCGTAAAAAATATGGTATATCAAGGTTGTGGACCCAATAGAGGTCACAATTTTTATCCGATTTTGTTGAAACTTGAAATGTAAGTTTATAACCTAAAGATCTCGGTTCCTTTCGATATTTGCGCATATCGGATTGTAACTTTCTGAATTATGGCCCCTGATTGTACGAAAAATCGCGTTTTTAGCTTGTGGACCCTAAAGAGGTCATAATTTTTATCCGATTTAAAAAAACCGTATTATTATATCACCGTTACACCCTAAGGACGACTGAGTTCGAATTTCGTGACAATCGGCCCAAAATTGGCAGACAAAATGGCCGCCGTTCGTTCTCAAATAGCGTAAGAATATGGTATATCAAGGTTGTGGACCCTATAGAGGTCACAATTTTTATCCGATTTTGGTGAAACTTGAAATGTAAGTTTATAACCCAAAGATCTCGGATCCTTTCGATATTCACGCATATCGGACCGTAACTTCCTGAATTATGGCCCCTGATTGTATGAAAATGAAAAATCGAGTTTTTAGCTTGTGGACCCTATAGGGGTCATAATTTTTATCCGATTTAAAAAACCTTATTATTATATCACCGTTACACCCTAAGGACGACTGAGTTCGAATTTCGTGAAAATCGGCCCAAAATTGACAGACAAAATGGCTGCCATTCGTCCTCAAATAGCGTAAAAATATGGTATATCAAGGTTGTGGACCCTATAGAGGTCACAATTTTTATCCGATTTTGTTGAAACTTGAAATGTAAGTTTATAACACAAAGATCTCAGTTCCTTTCGATATTTGCGCATATCGCATTGTAATTTCCTGAATTATGGCCCTTGATTGTAGGAAAAATCACTTTCTTGTTAGCTTGTTCTCTATCCATCTCTCAAAAATGTGGGCGTATCCTGCCTGGCAGCCGCTGGTTTGTTGTAATATGATCTTCAAGGCAATGATTGGGTGATGATTTTCACCTCTAGTGACAAATTTGGATGGCACATTATAGTAAACAGAAATATTGTATTAAACAAAATAGTAACATTATTCTTTTTGCTTCACTATATTTTGGTAATTTTTACAGGCTAATGGAGTTTTTGCTGGTCATACTGCTTTACAGGCTGCTTCTCAAAATGGTCATATAGAAGTTATTAAAGTTCTCATGAAATACAAAGTTGATATGGAAGTGGAGGTGAAACTTTTATACATAATTTAATTAAGATTGTCCGTAACAAGACAGATACTAGACATATGTATTAATATTCCTGAGATTAGACGAACCTCATTAATCAGCACATTTAGGTTCCGATAAAAATTGTTTGGAATCGCGTAATTCCAGATTATTTTAGCACGCCATCTTTTGTTGTCACTTTTGTTTATCATCCATCCACAATTTCTTCTAACTACTCGACAAGCCAGAGTTCTTTACATATTTTTTGTATGCCCAGATTGAATGTTTAGACCATTTTAGCATCTAATAATTTTGTCTCTCGCCTTTCATAGAAAGCGGGGAGTTGTTAAGATATGCCCTTTGCTATTTTTTAAAAACAGTAACTCTGTTTCTAAATGAGGTCAAAATGTTCAAACTTGGTGTAAATGCTCATTGTGTGAATGTCTTTACTGTTATTTGTATTTGTATTTAATATTTTGATTTAAAGGATAAAGATGGTGATAGAGCTGTACATCATGCAGCATTTGGTGATGAACCTGGTGTCATTGACCTATTACATAGAGGTAGTGGTGATTTAAATGCTAGAAATAAACGACGACAAACTCCTATACATATTGGTGTCAATAAAGGTCACATTGGTGTTGTTCGAACTTTATTAGATTTGGGCTGCCACCCAAGTTTACAGGTAATAATTTTTTGTCAGATGTTGATTTGAATTTCGTTGTAAATGTAAATTTCAAAACCATGAACATTTTTTAAATACTTAGGGGGTCGATGGCATTGATCTCATAATTTTCCTCTACCCTGAATAATTTATGTAAACCTTTAAACATATCAATCATTTTCAAGCTTTTCAACATTTTGTTTTGAAACTTTCAGACAATTTTATCCTTAGTATACAAAGCCACATTCATCTGGACACAGCTCGCCAAATATTCCTACACTGTCACCCACGAAACAAGGGCCAAAGCTTTTTTTAGTCTTTCTCTCCCTTTTCCTTTTTCGCCCTTTTGCATGGCGATTTTTGTTCACTTTTTGGTGTAGAATCGAAGAAAAGGGTTTGAAAATACATTTTCTGCCAGGTTTTGGTGAATATTCATGATTTTGAGGCGGAAGGATACAAGAGTTGAAAGGTTGGTTAGGTTGAAATGTAGGGCAGAAAATTGCTTGTGTATCTCAAGTTTTTCATGAAGAACTCCATCTGTGGTAGAAAGCGTTCTACCCAACGAAAATTTGGGAAAAAGTTAGAGCCAGTCTAAGAGACGAGAATTAACATTAAAGTCAATGGGGAAATCATTAGTGATCTGTGGCCATCTACGGTGTCCTGTGAAATCTGGGGCTTCCCCTTTAAAAGGCAGAAATTTGGTTCTGTCTATTTAGACTTGATCAATCAAAAATTTCACTAAAATCTAAAAACAATTCATCTTTTTGTTTATGAACATGCTTTTCTTCTGACATCAAATATTTGTTTCATTACTATTTGGTTTCCAGTGACATCAAATCTTTGTATAATTAATATTTGGTTTTCAGTGGTATGAGTTACCTCCCCCTTTTCTTTCCATTAGGGTTGTCTCCCCTTGGACCACAGATGAAAGTTTATTATTTTGCATATTTCATTGTATTATTGGGAAATATAGATTTGAGAAGATTTTCAAACTACTTTAAACATATATATATATTTTAGGATTCTGAAGGTGATACTGCTTTACATGATGCAATCAGTAAAAAGCGAGATGATATGATTTCTCTTCTATTAGAGCATAATGCTGATATTACCATAGCCAATAACAATGGTTTTACATCTTTACATCATGCTGCATTACGTGGAAACCCAAGGTTAGTGTTATAAATTTTTAAAATACACGTGATTTGATGCAATAATTATAATCACACCTATACGATACATGACTTGAACATACATAGCAGGCATATTAAAAACCCTACTGATAGACATGGCTTTTATTATTGCACAGTGGACTTCATATGTACTATATGTAGGTACATACATATATTTACACATCTGATTAAATTGCTACACCTCATCCTCTTTCAAGAATCAGTTTGTTTGTGAGTAAGAAAAAAAGAAGTTTAGACTAGTCACATGTAAGATTTATATAACTGGATCAAGATTTTCTTCAGTTTGAAATTTCACTGTACATGTAGAATAGTTAATACTCAACATATTGAATTAATAGTCAATCAAGATTACCTCTGAATTTGAAATAACAAACAAATTTGAATCTAATTTATATGTAAAATGTAATACTGTATTTAGATATAGTGATAATAATGTCAAAACTGTAAAAGTGTTTTAAAATAAGCTGGACTAAAAGCATGTAATAAAAATTATGTAGTAATAGTGATCATTGTAAAGGTATTACTATGTTATAGTTACTCACTGGATATGCTTTTCGAGGATTTTAAGAAAAAGATTACATTGCAATTAAAGACTTGCACATTTCCTTCATAAGAATAATACCTTAAATTTTTTAGATACTGCTATATTTTAATTTTACAAATGTAAAGATAATGCAGTACATTTTTCTTGAAATATTTCTTTATCTTTGATGTTTATTTTATGCTAAATGGGTGGTATATTCTATAGTGTCTATCTTGGCTTACATAAACAAATAATATGTAGATAAAAGTGTATGTAACGGACAGCTACAATGTTATTCCTGAAATGATAGGATTGCATTTATGATAATCTTCTAATCTGTATTCTTTTAAAGAGACATTTGAATTTGAATCTGTGCATTAAAGATGCATTATGTATGATTTAAATAATAGTTTAAAAATAGATAATGAAAAATGAATATATTGAAAATTTAATTTAAATTACTTTATCCTGAGCAAAGCTCCCAGTGTTTCAAGTCTCTCAAGCATAGATTGTTTATTATCGTTGTAATAGTACTTGACAAACGAAATGTGGTTGAATATTGTCATTTCACTTGATTGAACCTTTTAATCTGTATGAAATTGATATCAGTGTTTTGTAAATGCTCCCATTACCTATAAAAGAATAAATATGCGACAACCCTTGTTGACTACTTGGACGATTTAGCTGGTGTGGGCGTATGTTTTGTTGCCTGGCAACCTATCTTTAAATTAAATTATGAAATGATGATCATGTTTCAATCCATTTAAATTTTGGTCATCCGATGTTCTATAAACTTGTATATTAATGTCTAGATACTAGTTTATACTACACTAGGCAATGGGCAGCTTTAGCTCTTACATGATGCATCTTTAAAAACAACCAGTTTATCACTAAATTATATGCTATCTTTAATCTGGGTTTATTATTATCAAACAAAAGGCTTGTTTTATTGTTGGAATTCATGTTTTCTTATAACATTCAATATCTCAGGCAATAATTATTTTTGAATGTTTTTAATTATTATGAATGTAGGCCTACATGAATTATAATAATGTGATATGGATGTATATTGTCGTCGCCCCTATCTGGACGTCCATCCACAATATGTTTGTGGACACTCTACAGGTCACAGTTCTTATCCGATTTTGTCGAAACTTGAAATGTAGGTTTATCTCCAAAAGATCTCAGTTCCTTTCGATATTGGCATGTATCGGATCAAAACTTTATAGATTATGGCCCCAGATTGTACGAAAAATCACATTTTTAGCTTGTTGACTCTCTAGAGGTCACAATTATTATCCAATTTAGATGAAACATGAAATGTATGTTTATAACCCAAAGATCTTGGTTCATTTCAATATTCACGCATATCGGACTGCAACTTCCTGGATTATGATTGTACGAAAAATTGCATTTTTAGCTTGTGGTCCCCCGAGGGGTCACAATTTTTATCTGATTTAAAAAGACGTTAAGCTATATCACCGTTAAACCATAATAATGATTGAGTTCGAATTACGTGAAAATTGGACCCAAACTTCTTGGATTATGTCCCCTGATTGTATGAAAAATAGCTTTTATTGTTTGTCCAAGCCTTTGGAAGAAAGCAGGGGACTATTAAAATGGGTCTGCCTGTCCGTCCGTCCATCTATCTGTTTGGGACACAATATATAACTCTCTTTCTAATTGAGCAAGAATGTTCAAACTTGGTGTAGGTGTTTATTAGGTCAGTGCCTTGATGGAGTTCAAAGATGAGCATTTTCTGCTTAGGGTAAGCAATTTGATTGGTTGATGCTTTGGGAAAACAATACCTTTAGTTCTAATTAAATGTGAGTGATGAAACTTGGTGTATAGTTTCATTACATCATTACATTGACTAAGTTCGATAATGAGCATTTTCTGTTCAGGGTAAGCAGAGCGATGAGCAATTTGATTGGCCGAGACTTTGGAACACAATAACTCGCCTTCTAATTAAGCTAGAACGTTCAAACTTGGTGTCATTCTGAACATCTGAGACACGCTACCTGCGGAGAAGTATCTCAGACACAGTCAATAGCCATGATATCCATATCATGTGATCTACACATCACAGGTCATGACATTGACGTCAATGGGTCATGAGGTCAACAACACGTTACATTGTAAACAATAGGTTTATCTTCAGCATTGTTTCCTTTGCACCCATAAAGACTATATAATTCGTCCAGTCCCAACATGTTCTCCCTTCTTCCAATGATTTTTCACAAAAATAACATCTACAACTCATAGAATTGATGTCGTCTTCAATGACAGCGTCATAGAGACTGCCATCATGGCACTATTTTGTGCTTCGGTCGTGTCTATTTAAAATATACACAATCAATTCTGTTGGTGTTTTTACCGTTGGGATTGACTAATAGTTAATTTGTTTCAGTTCTAAAACAAATATTTTAAACTTTAACGCAAATTTAGAAAATGGCCAAATTATGGCTGGGATTACCGAGCAAAATGGCCATTCACTGTATACGTGCGAAAAAAAAGCTAGCCACCAATTAATTTTCGTATGTTAGTTACGTACGACTTGGTGTAGGTGTTAATTAGGTGAATGCATTGATGGAGTTCGGAGTTAGAAGATGAACATTTTATGCTGAGGGTAAACAGAGCTATAAGCAATTTGATTGGCCGAGACTTTGCAACACAATAACTCTCCTTCTAATTGAGCTAAAATGTTCAAACTTGGTGTAGGCGTTCATTAGGTGAATGCCTTGATGGAGTTCGATGATGAACATTGTCTGCTTACAGTAAGCAGAGATACGCAATCTGATTGGTTGATGCTTTGGAGCACGATAACTTTAGTTTTAATTAAGTGAAAGTGATGAAACGCCGAGTATAGATTCATTATATCATTACCTTGACTAAGTTCGGTGATGAGAATTTTCTGCTTAGACTAAGGAGCGATTAGCAATTTGATTGGTCAAGACTTTGGAACATAACAACTCTGCTTTTAATTGAGGTAGAATGTTTACACTTGATGTAGATGTTCATTAGGTGAATGTCTTGACTGAGTTAATGATTAACATTTCGAACTAAAGTTAAGCAGAGCTAAACAATTTCATTGGTCGATGCTTTGGGACAAGATAACTTTGATTCTATCTGATAGAGAGTAATGAAACTTAGTGTATAGTTGATAAACAGTTTGATTGCTTGATACTTTTGAAAAAAAATAAATGTGTGATTAATTAATAAGTGTCATCTATTTATTTTCTTTCCATCTCTTGTAAAAAGTGGGCATATCTTGCATGGCAACCACTTATCATAAACTGTAGTCATTTACAGAAACAAACACATAAACACCAGAAAAGGCATTGGGCCAAGTTCATTGCAAAGTATATTCAACTTGCTTGCTTCACTCACTCACACAAAACTAATTTACAAACATATGTACATATATTACACATTAATTTTAACTTTGTCATGATCAACAAAAACTGTAGTAAGTTTTCTGTATGAATTCTGTATAAGCAATCCATTTATGTCCATATTGAAATGTGGGTTGTAAATTACCATCCATATAATCTGTCTGTCATCCACACGTCTTTTGATAATATGAAAGTCATACAGCTATCATCCAATATATTTGAAATCTATTTGCATTGTGTACGATAGTGGGAGTTTTTTATACGCCCACATTTTCATGTGGACGTATCTTGTCGTCGCCCCTGTCCGTCCGTCCGTCCACAATTGTTTGTGAACAGTCTACAGGTCACAATTTTTATCTGATTTCAACGAAACTCGAATTATAGGTTTATCACCCTAAGATGTCGGTTCCTTTTGGTATTGGTATTATCGGACTGTAACTTCATGAATTATGGCCCCTGATTGTACGAAAAATCACGTTTTTAGCTTGTGAACACTGTAGAGGTCCCAATTTTTATCCAATTTGGTTTAAACTAGAAATGTATGCTTATAACCCAAAGATCTCGGTTCATTTCGATATTCGCGCATATCATAATTTTTATCTGATTTAAAAAACTGTATTATTATATCACCGTTAAACGCTAAGGACGGCTGAGTTCGAATTTCGTGAAAATCGGCCCAAAACTGACAGACAAAATGGCCGCCGTTCGTTCTCAAATAGCGTAAAAATATGGTATATCAAGGTTGTGGACCCTATAGAGGTCACAATTTTTATCCGATTTGGCTCCTGATTGTACAAAAATCGTGTTTTTAGCTTGTGGACCCTATAGAGGTCATAATTTTTATCTGATTTAAAAAAACGTATTATTATATCACCGTTAAACCCTAAGGACGGCTGAGTTCTAATTTCGTGAAAATCGGCCCAAAACTGACAGACAAAATGGACGCCTCTCGTTCTAAAATAGCATAAAAATATGGTATATCAAGGTTGTGGACCCTATAGAGATCTCAATTTTTATCCGATTTTGTTGAAACTTGAAATGTAAGTTTATAACCCAAAGATCTCGGTTCCTTTCGATATTTGCGCATATCGAATTGTAATTTCCTGAATTATGGCCCTTGATTATAGGAAAAATCACTTTCTTTTTAGCTGGTTCTCTATTCATCTCTCGAAAATGTGGGCGTATCCTGTCTGGCAGCCGCTGGTTTTATAATTCCTTCCTGAGTCACCGTTCCTTGAACATTTTGTGCAATCTTGTAGTAAATGGGGTTTAATGTCCTACTCTTCTGCGCAAACTGTAACAATAAAATGAAATAAAATGGGGTTTAATGTCCTGGGCTGATAAAGACTGGCATATGCCATACAGCGTGACGGAACTATGGCCTTCTCTTATATCAAATTCCAACTGACAATTGATCTATTACGTGCACGCCAATGCATACACAGGGCCTTGGTTTTTTCTCCCATCCAAACAACTAGACAGCTGTTCTTGTCCTGCACCACTGACAAGGGGAATCCACACCGGAAAATTCCGATGAACTTTCTCAGACAATGCAGGCATCGGACATGTGACCTCCTGGCTAGCGAGCCTTTTTTTTTATTTTTTTTTTTTTATCGTACCCACTTAGCCACCGTGGCTCTCCGAAACGCAAGAAAAGTCTACAACATACAGGTGCGAATTTACGAACAAGCCGGCGTCACTAGTTTACGTAGAAGTAAAACGATAATTTATTTTGTGGACGAGTTGCAAAATTGATTACAACCGACAGTAAACTAAAATTTTGTGGGTTGGTAATCTCGGCTGTGTGATAAATCGATTTGCTATTATGTAAGAAAAGAAAAGAGGAATTTAAAAAACTATATCAACCTTTTGTTTTTTTCTACGCCTCTCTTGCACGCGTACCAAGATGATAAATTGTGGATAGTACCAAGAAGATAAATTGTGGATACTCTCTCTCTCTCTGGATAGCCACAACGTGGATGGGTATGCTGTGGCGGTCTTCATTTAATTTTATGAATTGTTTTTATTGAATGAATGTTGTTTTCAAAAGTTAATAAAATTAACTGCCAAACAACTCGTTATCCTGTCAGGTAGCACATTCGAGCGTAGAACGTTTGAGAGTTCATTTTTATAAGCCCACATTGAATTGTGGTCGTATATTGTCGTCGCCCCTGTCCGTCCGTCCACAATTGCTTGTGGACGCTCGAGAGGCTAAATTTAATATCTGGTTGAGTTTAAATCTATACAAAGTGTGTAAGGTCATGAGACGAGGAATCCTATTGATTTTCAACGATTTCCAATGATTACTACCAAAGTTATGGCCCTTGATCACTTTGAAAAATCTTGTGACGCTTTAGAGGCTAAAGTTATCATCCGATTGACATCAAATTGATACACAGAGTTTAAGCTCTTGAGACGAACAAGTATATTGATTTTCAATGAATTTTGATAACTTGAACAGATAAATCCATGATTTTCAATGAATTTTGAAAACTAAACGTTAGCATAGGGCAGAACTTTATAAAAATAAAACAAATTTTATGATTTTCTGATAATTACTTAATTATCTTAGTGTATTATAAATGTTTCATTACCGAATAAAGTAAAAATAGACGTCAACTCATGTTGACTGCCCGGACGATTTAGCTGTTGTGGGCGTATTTTTCGTTGCCTGGCAATTTGATTGGTTGATGCTTTGGTAGATAATAACTTTAGTTCTAATTAAGTGAGAGTGAGGACACTTGAACCCCGTTTGCATTACAAATTTCAAACGTAAGCGTGCCGCGCCTGGTACGGTGCCAATCTGGCCCACTGAAGTAAGGTGGTCTCGGAACGGTACCAGGACTGGCTCGCTTTACATTTTCGTAGTGTAAACGCTAACCAGTCTGAGCACGGATTACTGCGCATGCGGCAAATGAACCTTGATCTTTTTTCCCCGCAAACTTTGACAGCTCTGTCATCAGTTCTGTCAAAATGGCTGCTCAAACTAAATTAACCATCATAATTATTTTCATCTGGGTAATCTGTATAGGGACTGAAATTAACTTTTCTGTGAAGAGCTCCACATTTAGCGTGCTTGGCACGGTTCTGAAACTGGTTATTTTAGAGTAATGTAAACAGGTCAATTTCTTGAAATTTATCGCGGCCTGGTACCGTGCCCAGAATGGCACACTTATCGCGGCCAAGTGTAAACAGGGCTTTGGTGTATAGCTTTATTACATCAATACCTTGACTAGGTTTGATAATGAACATTTTCTGCTGAGGGTAAGCATTGCTATAAGCAATTTGATTGGCCGAGACTTTGCAACACAATAACTCTCCTTCTAATTGATCTTAAATGTTCAAACATGGTGTAGGCATTCATTGGGTGAATGCCTTGATGGAGTTCGATGATGAACATTGTCTGCTTACGGTAAGCAGAGATAAGCAATCTGATTGGTTGATGCTTTGGAGCGCGATAACTTTAGTTTTAATTAAGTGAGAGTGATGAAGCGCCGAGTATAGATTCATTATATCATTATCTTGACTAAGTTCAGTGATGAGAATTTTCTGCTTAGTCTAAGGAGCGATAAGCAATTTGATTGGTCAAGACTTTGGAATATAACAACTCTTTTTTTAATTGAGGTAGAATGTTTACACTTGATGTAGATGTTCATTAGGTGAATGTCTTGACTGAGTTCAATGATTAACATTTCGAGCTAAAGCTAAGCAGAGCTAAACAATTCTATGGGTCGATGCTTTGATTCTATCTGATAGAGAGTGATGAATCATGCTGATTGCTCAATACCTTTCAAAAAGATGAATGTGCAATTAATTAATATGTGTCATCTATTTATTTTGGGATTTCGGCGGGGGACATCAGCCTCACTGTTGACTTGGTGACTTGTTACATACTGACACAATTAAGTAAAAAATACTAACCAATTAGCTTAAATAGTCACCTTATGATTGTTACTGACCATTTAAAGGAATGCTGACGTACGGTGCAAGTACTGACGGGTTTAAGCGACTACTGACAACACATGTATTTATCTCTCGAGTTTCCATGAATAATAACCACAATTAACTTATTCTACATTATTTGAGGATATTCTAACACAGAAGCCAGTAAGTAAAAGCTCAGAGTTCTACACACTATGCATCCAGCAGTGTCAGTACACAACTCTTAATTTTGATAGCGTTCCCTTTTACGTCTAGCAGAACAATTCCAGCAAGTTTAGCAAAATAATGTCAAAATCTGTGATGTGTAGAGCATTTACACATTTTCAGTTTCAGAGGCAATAATTGTCCCTCCTTACAATTATCTGAACAATCCCGGCAGGTTTTGAAAAATATATATGAAAATTCTCAATTGCAAAGGGTTTACAAGGGGGGATGCTTGATTGTCATTTTGGAATGTGACGTGGAATTCAGTCACAGTTCTGTCAGTCCGACAACTGAGGTGGTTTGAGTAGAATCGTGATGTAAATAAACCCAACAAATATGTTACAGATGGCTGGTTGAGATTATTTCTTATGCAGTCGGTGGGTGAATGCGTTGTAGCCCGAAATCCCCCTTCTCACTCAATTGTCACTGTTTTTTGGATTAAGAGAATTCAATTCTGGAATGTTCTAGTGATGGGGGGCACAGCACTGATCCTCTTTATGACAAGCTAAACAATCCCAGCATGTTTTAAAAAATAATCTCAAAAAATGGTTTTGTGCCCATTTGATGGCCACCCCCGTGCACTGAGCCTCCAGTCTAAAATGATGCATTTCACATCTAAAATAATCTTAATATGTTCTGAAGATATTTTAAGCTATTTAAAACAAAGATAAAAATACCTTTTTAGAAATATTATCCCAAATATTAAATGTATCAAGTGATTCCAAATTTCTGACAGAATGAGAAATATTGATTTCTACTCTAGCTATGTAAAAAATAATGGCTAAATTAAGTTGACTGAAGATAGTAACTAATTTGATAACAGAGGAATACCAGTACGATAAAGCGGAAAATGGAAATTAAACAGGCTAACTGCTTGATGTTAAATACTCATAAACTGCAAGTCTCATCTGATGTGGCGAAATTTGCTCATAAAGAAAGACACTGATGAATCCAATATTATGATGGAGTGGGGAATTTTATATATTTATCAATATTATATTTGTGTAGCTATGATATATTGTGAGAAAGACTGTTGGTGTAAAGTTTAACTAGCCTTTCCTATTTTATAAAATCAATAGTCTATCTTGTCTTTATATCGTATATAGACAATCAATATCTTACACATACTTTAAACATTTCTCACTGACAATACAGTCTTAGCTGTTAGTAAAATGATGTGTGAATTTTGCAATTACTTTTCCTCTCAGTTTAAATGTTATATGAATTATTTTCAATTCTTTGTAGTGAAGATACAGGAAATTAGTATTTGTCTTGTATGACTTCATATTATCACTTTTATTTTTTTTGTATTCAAACTATGTTAGAGATACAATATTGATTAACCATGGACCTTATTATAAGGTCCATGGATTAACTATCTTAATTTTGGATTCACATAATCAATTTTAGAATAGTTTAATAAATCAAGGACAGAAGTATTTACTTAGATTAAAGATTTTCATGAAATTTCAAATAGCTTTATTCTTACTTTCTCTAAAGTTATGAAGGTTAATCCACTTTGGAGAGAACATTGACATTGAGACCTATAAGAAATTTAGATGCACATGACTTAATAGGATGGTTTTTGTCTTAATCTATGCACCAGATGAGGGTATAAGTTGCTAGATACTCTTGCGTGTGTGCACCATATAAGCTGAGGAAAGATAAGGTCTGTTGTTAGCCTGTACCTATTTTTAGACATGATCACTGTACCATGCTTTCCTATTCGAAAATGGCAGGAATGCTGCTATACACATACCAAAAATACCACAGAACTGTTCCAAATCTACCTGAAACTTACTCAATTAAATGAAAACTTAATGCAGTGCTGGTACTTTTTTGTTAAGTATTATTGCGTAGTGAATAATACAGAATCTTTTTCTATGGGTGAATGTATTGTTTGGTTTCACTTTTTTTTTGGCATCCTTCCTTCTTTGTGTTTGATTAGACGATTTATCCACACTATCATTATATTCATTTGATTATTAAACAGTTCGCTTTTACTGTATCAATTCCTCACTTAATCATTGCTTTTATAACGATGAAATTAGATGATCCTAAATTTGTTCAGATTTTATGTTTTTAAATCCCGAATATTTTGATCATGATATAAGTAAACTTTGTTCCAGATTTCTTTTGATAAAGAATTTAGGCTTAAAATGTTTTCATAATTATAAATGCTAACTTGGTATTTTTCATTGAATTTTAAAATGATTATGTCAAGATTGATAGATTGTAATTTACAGCCGAAGGTCACAAGCCCAAAAAACTGCTGCTACTGTGAAGTTATAGTGGAACAGGAGTCTAGTTACTTGATTAGGATGAACACACTCATATTTACAGTATTCTAGTTTATATTATGTAATGGTTCGTGAAAAATTATTAGCATTGAATATTGTTAAGAAGAGCTGTATGATTTTTATTCATTGTCATATAAACCTTTAAATGATTTTGCATGATGATTCACTGACATTTGAAATGTCGATTCATTAAAGTTCATTTGGATTTTTAGATCAGTGTAATGCATGTCAAGAAAATTGTGCAGTTCAAGGACAGTTCTTACTACTAGGCCAATAATATTTTAGTTTTAGTCTATGTATACTGTTGACAAATTCCATCTCACAGTTTTCTCTTATACATAAGAAGTTTGTGTTTCTCTTTTTGTCACATCAAAATGACCAGAAATATTCCTTGCAAGTGCAGTTCTGTTTTAGAGAAGCATTGAAGACTTATCCTTACAGCGTTGAAGTGCATGAAGTCAGTTAAAAACCAAGTTAATCATATAAATATTACCCCTATTAATCCAAAATATATGTCACCATTCCACAGTTTGAATTGGAGATCTCCTTATTCACAAATAATGTTATTCCCTTTGATTTCGATATCCAAAATCAGAAAACAACTCTATATTGGTCACAAAGCAGTCTGAAATGTATATGAAAAATATTCATTATTTGAAGAGATAACTTATAGTATTTTTCATGATAAATATAAGTAGACTGTGTAGAGAAGTATAAATGTGGCATGTGGGAAACAACATGTATGCACATTTATCTAAGGATATCAGCGAAATCAAAATCGGGACATTTGCAACATTGGAACATTCGTAGTTCCCAGTTAGTGTAATTGCTCTCCTCAACCTAACTTGTGATAAAATGATTTAAATTTGATTTAATTTTAAAATTGGACGCAGTTCAGATAAAATTCTAGTTGAAGATGTAAAAAGCTATAATTCATTCATTTTGGTCATTTGTACCTTTGGTTTTTATACGTCTTTCTGGAAAATTCAAAAGTTTGGAAAATTAATTGTGGATTCCTTGAAAACAATATTATGTCATTAAAATGATATAGCATACATTCATACATTAATAGTGTGCATTATTTTGTTTTATACTAGCACTTCTTTCTATTCTTCATCCAGCCATCTTTGTATACACTGCCACTGTGTTGGATTGACTGCCTACTACAGCTGGTTGAAGGGGACCAAATGCCTGACCTTTTTCTAATTTGGCCCGATTTCAACCAGCTACAGATCAGCATTCTCTGATCAAAATGGACAATGTGTGCTGCAGGGCACACAATCCTGCAGAAGATGAATGTTTAATGTTGTAGCTTGAAATCAGGTTCTTTAATACTTGCCAAAATCAAAGGAAATGAATTTATTTAGGAGAAGGAATTAAAAATAAAGAACAAGAGGGTCCCTTCAACCAGCATTCAAAGTAGATAAAACACAAACCATGTTAAGATTGGGGTCAGAAATGAGAGTTAAATAAACATGCTTCATAAAGTTTATTAAAAGTAGGTAAAACGAAAAGAAATCATCTTGGTTCCATTATCAATCCCAGCAATTAAAGAAAATTTATTTAATAAAACAGCATTTAGGAACATTTTTAAATGCCAGTATTTATAACCGGGGATATTTCAGGGGAAAAATCAAAATATTTGAAATTGTTAATCTTTCAAACAGAACTCTTTTGTGGTATTTTGAACCAATGTGGAAATTTCTATTAAGACAGAAGTGATCTAAAATAACTGCCATTGTTCATACTAAGAAGTGTCAAGATCTCTATTTCAGCCATATTTGTTTTCAAAACTGTCCACAGGAAGCTGTTTCAATACATATGTAGAGCTGCCTATAAATTTCTGAGTATGCTAATAAATGTCAAATAAGGTTTCTCTTATGATCATTTGATCTATTATTTTTCGTGAATCATTAGTAGAGCCCCCCAGAAAACCCCTTTGAAGATAAAATTCAGCAGTATTGAGTGACACTTGTGATGTTTATATCTATTGAACCATTAATCTATTGTTCAGATATCATAAATATAATGTACCAAAACAGAAAAATAAGGATATGAAATGTAAGATTGTTAAAAGCTATATCTGTTGTTTCTGAACTGAATTGTAAAATATTCTAATGATGTTATTTTATTATAATAAATAGATAACTTTGTATTGTAACAGATTTTGTATATGATTAAAATTGAATTACTGAGACATTGGGGAGTTCATTGCCATCTTTTTTATTAGTGAAACTGATACATCTTTATCAGTAAGTTCCGATTTTCCAAAGTTTGAATCACCTCATTAGGTCAAGATATTGAGGAGAGTCTTTTTTTAAGTGACTTTTTTACACAGAACTGGTAAGAAATGTGTGCAATTGCTTAAATGTTCTTTTAAATTTACTTTTCCCTGACCAGTATTCCAGTTAATTAGCTTATCTATCAATTTTCTTAACTTCTAATTTTTATTTGTTACTCATTATCATTTAATCATGGTAAATCATAAAAGTTTGATTAAAATTAATCTCATGAATTGAACAAAGCTCCACAAAATATCATTTAATTTATCCTGCGATCAAGGAAAAACTTCAAGAACATGTGGAATTACCTAGAACGATTTTGATTATTTTTGAATACTAAAGAAAAATAAACATGTGTCATTGAATGATTTGACACGTCATCAAGGTATATGTCAAACAAAAGCATGTTAGAAAGATAGGTTAGGTATGTTCACACACAAAAGAAAGATTTAATGGAATTAATTAAAACAGGGAAAAGCAAACCAAACAACATCAAACCAAGCAAATACCACACATCGACTTACTACTCCTGTTAATAAGTTCCAAATATATTAAATCCGAGTTCTGGTATAACATCCATGTTGTTATAAACTCCTCTAAACTTACAATGAGTGGACATTTTCCTAGTATATATATTATATAGGTAAACTGAACCAATACAAGAGTTACATGTGACCATACACTATAGGTGTATGACATGGAAACGTGTAGGCTAGGTGAAGTAGGGTTTTATACAGAAGTATTAGGAGTATATATGGGTATTCCATGAATCTCACACTTTACATCAACTATGCATGCCATGTGAGGGAACTTAGATTGTTCCACCATTAGGTACAATGGCAGATAGGTGATATTTTCATGTGATGTAATTTTTGGCTTTGAAGCTGTCAGGTCATATACATTAGCATAGAAGTACCACCCCTAAACCTTTTTATCTCAATAAGATTTGATCATATGTATCCATTTTAGGACTGAAGCAGGCCTTCTTGGTGTGGCTTATACAGACATGGCTGCCAGCCTACAGACAGGAGACTCAAATTACCGGTAGTTTAGTCTGTCAAAAAAACCTAGTTACATATTTGGAAAGGGCACTTAGCCCAGCCTCCTTATGACCTTATAAGGAAAGGCTTGACAAAGCCATACCATGTTATCAATGTAGTCACATGATCTTTGTTGAGAGCATGTGATCAGATTCAACCAATGCGAGATAATTTCATGCAGGGTTATTAGAACACCTGGCAACCATGCCAGAATTCCATGTAATTTGGTTCTTATGGTAAACTGGTCTACTATTAAATGCATATTTATAGATTTGATGATTGATGTAAGAAAATAATATCTACATCCGAATTGCCCATCGTTTACTATATTGTTTATATGTTAAGATTTGTGTTATTTTCAAACCTCATTTAGTTTGTGGCTATCATATTATCATGTTGTATACTTCTAGTACCTACAAAATAGCCAGTAGATTAGGTACATTATGTAAAATATAATGGTTACCAGACATGAATCCAAACTTGTGGTTCCTCCCACTGCTAAAGACCCCTACGCGCAAGCGAATTATTGAAATAAAATTAAACCATATGTTAGTCCCGAAATGACCCAGTTTGTGTCGAGTGGATGTTAAACCCCATTATGGGCAGAGATAAATGCCAAAAATAAATGAAGCTGTCAGTAACCAAAAGTGCTGTTGCCCTCGAAATCTATCTGATTAAAACACAGATCCTATTTCATTTCGTTTTTTATCATTCAAAATTTTGTTTTACTTGTGTTTACTAAACTAGAATCTGTAAGAGTTGTTATATTACCGGCGTTTTGGTGGAAGTGAGGGATAAGCCAATGAAACAGTCTGTTGCGCCAACTTCTTGGCGTGCCATGCACGGAACTGTGGGTTTATAAACCACAAGAAACGCCAACGCTGATTGATTAATCAATGTCTGATGTCATAGGGTCAAAAGCCGCTTGTACGACCCCTGACACGACCTTCGAGTACAACTTGTCAGATCTTCATGTAGTGTAGGCCATCAAAAGTATAAAAAAAACAAAACAAAATACAGATCTGTATTCTAACAGTTTACCAATGGTTTTAACAATTTTATATATTCCATTCACATCTGTATCCACACTGACAAAGAATACATCAAATACATGTAACCTACATGATTAAGCTGCATTTCAATGGAGATGGTACTATCCAAAGTTAGCTTCGGACACTGATCTACTAAGGGTATGCGAAAATTAGTAGGACTTAGTAGTGATAAATGGTAAATCCGTGATCCAAAGGTTCGAGTAGAAAGTCAGTGTGAACACAACTATTCCTTACAAAATATTGAGGTATCGCTGACTTGAAAAGGATGACAGCAAATGGTTGTTGACATGACATATTGCAGCACAACCAAACAAGCTTATCCATTTCGTCTGCTTACATGAATTCTTATCCTATTTTGTTTGGGGTAATATCACTGTGAATAAAATCCATGAAGTCATAAGCTAGAACTAAATATCATAATGTTAATCAACCTATATTGCCTAAACTTATGGATTATCATCAGAGAATGGTTTTCATAATTTTGCTAAAATTGATTAATTATTATCAGATGTCTAGTTTTATTATGTAATTATCTATCAAAAAAACGTTTTACTGTACTTTGATACATTACTTACTGTTTAACCTTTGGCACATTAGGGAAGAAAAAGCTATGTTTGTATAAAACAGATATATATTACCATGTTATTTTTTTGTAATATTTGTGATTAGATAGGCGGCAGTAAGCTGAAACTGATACCTGAAATATTTTATCTTCTGACATCCGATCTTCTGGTAGTTCATCCCATCTTATGAAAACAGTCATATTTTTTGTAGTTAATTCTTTTTACTTTGACTTTGCCTTTCAAAGATTGTGTCTTTTGTACTAGAATGATTCACTTTTTATGTCCCTCTATTTAATTTTGAAGTTTAATATGCCATTGATAATTAACTGTATTATATTATTTGAGAAGATCAGAAAAAAAAAATATAACGTTCAGTTTGCTCTCAAATTATCCTTCTAAAATGCTGATATATAATAGCCCAAAGAGTTTTCTTTAATAGCCCCTGTCTGTCCATTATTTTCATACGCGCATACGTTCCGTCATCTACAATTTCTTGTGAACACTCTACAGACTACATTTAACATCAGACTGTTTTCAAATTTAACATCAGACTGTTGTTCACCTCAGTGAGATGAAGAAGTCTATTTAATTTCAATAATTTATGTCAATTTCTTATTAAGTTATGGCCCTTGTTTCACTTTGTTGAACCATGAGAATGCTCTAATGACAAAAGATATCACCCAATCAGTATGACATTTATATGCATCATTTAATTTAGTGAAACGAAGAAGTCTATTGAATTTCAGTAATTTCCGTTAATTACATCTAGAGTTATGGTCCTTGTTTCACTTTGTTGAACCTGGTGAACGCTCAAACGACAAAAGTTACCATCCGATCTGTATGAAATTTATATCCATCATTTGAATTAGGGAAACGAAGAAGCCAATTGAATTTCAATAATTTCTGTTGATTACTTCTAGAATTAGTAATGTTTCAGTTTGTAGAAACTTGTGAACCCTCAAATGACGAAAATTATAATCAGATCTGTATGAAATTGTCTTGTAAATATGTGACAACACTTGTTGACCGCTCAGACAATTAGCTGCTGTGGGTGTATGTTTCATTGGCTGGCAACTTATCTTGAATATAAAGTTTGATGTTGTCATCACAAAATATATTAACCATTTTCCATTTACCGGACAATAAAATATTATGTTATGATATATATATCCACCCGAAAGTATTCCCTTTTATTAGCTATTGATAAACACCTGTTAACTTATATTTTCCATTACAAACAAGTTTTGTTTAAGTCTCCATTTTGAAATTCACAGCATAAATGGCATTGTCATAAAATTTTGTAAGAAAATCATTGCTTATATAAGGCGTTGTATACAACAAAAACATAGTAAAAAGATTAATTTAGGTGCAAAAACCTCTCACTTGTCCTGTGCATTAAGTTTCTATTGTATAACAAAAAGTATAAACGAAACGAGGACCCATAATTGTTGAGGTGCACATATCATTATTTATCTTCATTTTTTTGTCCTAATCATAAATATTATTCAGAATACAATATGCATTATATAATATAAGAGATATTTGTAGTGAAGTTTATTGACACTATTTCTGACGACTTCAGGGGGTGGGTGGGCGCTGTATCATAAAGTCTCTCATTGAGTTAACTGGCGTGGTTTCGATTCCCTGGTTGTACGTGACAAGCAGTAGGGTCGCCTGTCCAACCTCGTGGGTTTTCTCCAGGTCCTCGGGTTTCCTCCCACTGTTAAAGACCCATACGCGCAAGTGAATTGTTGAAATAAAATTGAAACTTGTGTTAGTCCCAAAATGACCTAGTCTAGGTTGCGTGGACGTTAAACCTCATTTCTCTCTCTCTCTGACGACTTCTGGTGACCCAATTCAGGCCTCTATAAACCCTAACTATAAATGACTGACTATCAAAATTTTGAAACAGAAATGGTGTGTCAGACTCATATCCGGAAAGTGATTTAAAGAAATGAAACTACTAGTTATCCTCATGGATGCTAACAGGACTTATGTCTGAATAGTTTGACAGGCACTCAGAAAACTTCCAGTAATTTCCATGTAATATTAGTAACTGAGATTATAATGATTGGCATGCAGAGTTTGTAAACTTATATGTATAATTAATTATTTGGAATCTTGTTACTTGTCCAATAGTATATGTACCATAGTATATGCCAGAGGAAATGGGATATTTCTTTACTGTACAAGAATTGAATAATAGTCATGATGGAGTTGTTGCCCTTAGCTTTAACAGTTGTCCAACACAAAAATCAGAAATTCATCAACTCGAGCATTACATGGGCCAAGTGTTGAAAACTAGTGACTTCAAATTTATGTGCTATCCATCTTCATTAGCCCATTTGTACAGAAAAGTAGGACGTAAAATCCTATTTCATTTCATTTATATGCTATCATCAATGGGACCCTTTGATACACAAATTATTTGACCAACTTACATTGCTATTTAATATTGAGAACATAAAAATATATTGTGGCAACAATAATTTGAATTTACTTCATGTGAAGTAGAGCTTGTTCAAAATGAATCTTCATTTGATTGAATACCTTCCTATCACTGAGTAAAGACTTAACTACCAACAGCAGATATGAGAACAGGTTTTTGTTGTTGATCCTATATTCTACAGGTCACAATTCTTATCTGATTTTGACAAGCTTGAAATATAGGTTTATCTCCAAAAGATCTTGGTTGCTTTCGATATTGGCATGTATCGGACCGAAACTTCATGGATTATGGCCCCTGATTGTACGAAAAATAACGTTTTTAGCTTGTGGTCACAATTTTTATCCGATTTTGTTGAAACCTGAAATGTAAGTTTATAACTCAAAGATCTTGGTTCCTTTCGATATTCGTGCATATCAGATCGTAACTTCCTGAATTATGGCCCCTGATTGTACGAAAAATCACAAATAGCGTAAAAATATGGTATATCAAGGTTGTGGACCCTCTAGAGGTCACAGTTTTTTTTCTGATTTTGATGAAACTTGAAATATAAGTTTATAACCCAAAGATCTCGGTTCCTATCAATATTCACGCATATCGAACTGTAACTTCCTGAATTATGACCCCTGATTGTACGAAAAATCACGTTTTTAGCTGGTGCACCCTATAACGGTCATAATTTTTATGCGATTTAAAAAAATGTTTGAATATATCACTTTTACACCCTAAGGATGGTTGAGTATGAATTTGGTAAAAATCGGACCAAAACTGACAGACAAAATGGCTGCCCCTCATACTCAAATACCGTAAAAATATGATATATCAAGGTTGTGGACTCTCTAGAGGTTACAATTTTCTTCTGATTTTGTAAGTTTATAACCCAAAGATCTCGGATCCTTTCAATATTCGCACATATTGGATTGTAACTTCCTGAATTATGGCCCCTGATTGTACGAAAATCGCGTTTTTAGCTTGTTCTCTATCCATCTCTTGCAAAATGTGGGCGTATCCTGCTTGGCAGCCGCTGGTTATCTGATTTTGTTGAAATTTGAAATCTAAGTTTATAACCCAAAGATCTTGGTTCCTTTTGATATTCGTGCATATCGGACCATAACTTCCTGACTTATGGCCCCTGATTGTACGAAAAATGACTTTTTTTAGCTTGTGGACCCTATGGAGGTCACAATTATTATCCGATTTAAAAAATGTGTGAATATATCACCGTTACACCGTAATGATGAGTTCGAATTTCATGAAAATTGGACCAAAATTAACGGACAAAATGGTCGCCCCTTGTATAACACAAATGGTGTAAATATGTGGTATATTTAGGTTGTAGACCCGGAGGCCACAATTTTTTCCAATTTTGATGCAACCTTAAATTTATTCTTATATCACAAATATCTTGGTTCCTGTCGATATTCGCACATATCGAATAGCAACTTCCTGAATTATGGTCCTTGATTGTATGAAAAATCGTGTTTTAAGCTTGTGGTCCCTCTAGAGGTAACAATTTTTATCCAATTTAAAAAAACGTTTGAATATATGACCATTACACCCTAATCATGGTTGAATTCGAATTTCTTGAAAATATCGGCGAGGAACATCAGCTTCACTGTTGGCTTGTTTTCTATCAAATTGCTATTTTATTAACTATACTGTTAGAAATGGCATCTCTTGGTTAAGTACAATTTATATTTCCGAAAGCTCAGTAGGTAGACAAGAATAGAACACTAGTCATATTTTTCTTTGCTTTTACAAGATTCTTAAAACGTTTGTTGAGTTAGGTTTCTGTCTCATTGTTGTTCTTGGTGTTTAACGTCTGCCCCTCTCTCCAAGCCATGTACGCTCACACCGGGGAACGAAACCGCAAGCCATAGGTGATAGGCCAGCTAGAGCCCATATTCCTGAAGCAATGACCCGAGAAATCCCTCTCTAGCCATTGCTATACTTAGACTGAAAACTTGAGTTTTCGATGGAGTGTGTCCATTCTCATCGTCCAATCAAATCTCTCCTGAGTACAGTAAAATAAAGGGAATTGTCATGACTGCCGCTTAACAGGAGTGACCTCTTTAAAAAAAAAAAATCCCAGTGTTGATTTCAAGAAAATTTTTACCCTGGCTTTGGATGCATCGGGAGCAACCATTTATCGGTAAATTTGGCCATCGCTGAAACTTGCTCTTGGAACGAAAATATGTTACATGATAGCCCTTCTCTTTGATCTAGGGTCTTCAGACAGTTGATTAAATGTATTAAAAAATAGTAAAATATTGTTCGTCTGCTGTGCGCTCCAAGAGATGATAAAAAGATTCTTCCACATGCGCGGTATTATCCCATGTTTATGTTGTAGCTATTTTGGATAGCCTCATTTATCACAGTTTCTTTGCAATATTCTATTATGCACTAGGTAATTGAGCGTGATACATTTCGTGCGTTATGATATAATGTAGCCGCGATTGTCACAGGACACTTCACAGTAACATATTCAGAGCTGGTTAATCCCGATTAATTTTGTTACGTAGTAATGTATTGGATGTTGATCAGACTGTTGAACTAATCATAATTTGGGACAGAAATTTGTGGCGAGTACGGCAGTGCTTGAGTTGGATTAGGTCTAATCAAACGAAACACTGTGAGGAGTATGGCTAAAGCCTGAAGTATGACAGTCTATAGACATCTAGGCCATCCCAACCCCACCATTTTATCCTATTTTCCTGTAATGGTTATAATAATATAATTGAACGCATAAATTGCAACATGACCATTTATTTAGTAATGACAACTAAGGGATATTAAATTAAGGCTGAATTTATCATCCAATAGGTTGATCATTTAAATTTCATTAACTGTATTTCTGGCTGAATAATTTTGATAAAACTTGGACCATCAATGTCATCTTTGCATATTTTTAAAATTAGCATACTGCAATCTCATTGGTTAATACCAAAAATATGAATATATCTTTATAGTCAATGCCAATATTAATGCCAACTACACATATTTGATTACCATACCCATATTCAATCTGATTGTTAAAGGTGTGGGTACATGTATGTTGCACCCACTGTAGTCTGTCCTTCTTGTACCACAGCTAAATCAGATTATAATTTTGAATATAATAACTTTGTATAATTTCATTTTATCACTTCGTAAGAAAACTCATATTTTCATTCAGATATCAGTTTTACCTTTCGAATTTAGTGTATTGCAGCACACTTGATAATTGAGAATCAACATTTTAAACTTAGTCTGTGGCATTTGTGGACAGATTTAAAACATTATTTGATGCAATAATAGTTTTTTTATGTACTCGTTTTGATCCATAAATTAATTTTAAGAAATAAATTTAATGTATATTAACTTGTGTATCTTCAGCGATCTCGAATGATAATCATGTAATGTGTTTATTGATGGAACATTGGCAGTAGATTTTCTGCAATAATTAAACATACATTATGCAAGAGTTAATTCTGCCTATTGCAGGTCTTTCTTTAGGCCTGAAATGTTATCAAAATTATTAATTATATTTACTGGATTAGGATCTGATTTGCTGATCAACTTTCATTCATGATTAAATCATGAAATGGATAATCAAGACTATGTTTTTTATTGTACCGACTTTAGTAATGATGATCAAGGCTAGGCCGAAAATTTGATATCTAAATTCTCAGTTCAGAGTGGATCAGCAAATACCCTTTACATTATCTAGTTTTTAACTATTATAGTGAGAACTACCAGCTCTTTATCTAATCTCCCATAATGTATCTTTAAATAATTACAAATTCAGTAATACTAATTGGTATAATGTCTAGGGTTTAAAATAGTTAATTTAAATGTATTTGTCCTTATGTAAACTAATATCCTATCTCAGGAATGTCTTAACTAGTATTGGCCTCAACAGTTAGAAATGAGTTTAACAGTGGCAGCACACACTAGGAGGCCTCAGTTAGCAACTGGTACAAAGTTTGTCTATCAGTAACATGTGGCACTCTGTCTGATTGTGTTACCATAGTAACAAGGTTAAGGTTCTATCAACAGGCCTGTAGACAAGTAGTGAAGATTTGGTTTCAATTATACCAGAAACTTGTACATACTCAAATACCAAGAAGGGGGAGTTTAGGTTTAATTTTTTGGGCTGTTGTCGATTTAATTTTAACCAGTGCTATGTATAGCAGAAGATAAATACTGTACATGTTAAAAAGACAGTATTTCATTGGGTTAGTGTAATAGGAGTAGAAATGTATATTATTAGGTACCTCTTTTCTGTAAATCTATGGAGAAAGTCATTTAGATTGTGTTATTTTAAAAAACATTTTTCCATGACTTAAAAATAAAAGAGGTAATGGCATTGATGGGTTGGTGAATGACTTCACAAATACAGTAATTTGTATTCCATTGAGTTATTTGCAATGGAATTATAGTACAGCGTTAGTGCTCATAGTACCTATCTGTGGTCCCCTAGGAATTAATCATAAATACTATTAAATTGAATTTTGATATTTTGGTTACAGCTGTCAGAGGTTGAAAGAATATATATTTTACAGTGTGCATAACTCTGCAAGGTTAACAAGTACTTTTGAAAAACAAATGGGGTGTTTTTAAGTTTTTTAACATAATGTTAGAATCATGTGAGAGTGTACAAGACATATTTGATTATCAATCAAAGTCAATCATATGTTGAGGATAACATGAGTAAAATGTGATTTAATTAGAATTAATTAGAATTAATTGATAATGTCCCATAGATAGCTAATTGAACACATATTTAATGATTAACTGTATCAGAAAGAGTTACAACCCCAGTTTAAATAGTCTTTTGAATTTTATATGCAGATGAGTCATGAAAATAGTTCTTTAATCTAGACAAGAGTATGTCTTTTGATCACAGTGTATATGAGGGGAATGTGGGCACTCTTTTTTTTTATTCTTGATAATTTATTGAAATATTCCACTGAATATTCACAAACAAAAATAGTTCAAGACTTTTTCTCTAGCTTCTACTTCGTCCATTTGAAAGAATCCATCCACACAGTTAATTTTTGGATAAGGATAATTAACACTTCAGCTTGGCCTTTATGAGAAGCCATTTTTAAAAACTTGTGAAATACATCTTAAAATATTCACTGATAACGAGTTGGAACAGAAGCCAAGAAAGTTGACCCCCTGCAGACAACCAGTAGCAGAAAGTCTAAATATAGCCCTCGAAATCCAATCTGCCTTGCTTCCTTTCTGCATGCCTTCACACAACATATATCCACTCAATTCTGAATGAACTCCAAAAACCTCATGAATTGGCAGCCATCTTGAAAATTATACAAAACTGAATTCTGTTTTAAAATCCAAGAAATATGTTCAACATAAACTAAATCGGAGTTTGAATTGTCAGCAATATCAAAATCATCATCTGGAAATGGTCAAATAGATTGCTTTGAAATTTAAAAATCATTAAGTAACCTCAGATAATTTATTGTGTATACCGAACACAACCACAAATTGTGTAAACAAAACCATATCTAACAATTCAACAAATTATATTTTAACTCTGAAGAAACTTATTAATTGTTGGCCTCATTCCTAGTGCTTCTTTACTTTTTACCAATTTGTTCCCCACTTATCAGAATGTTTAGTACTGTACCATGCTTCTTGCCAATGAATAAATTGCAACATCTTACTTAAAAGTTGTCCAAAAAAAGCATTTTGCACCAATAACACTCTAATGAACAATATATGTCCTAAACTTGTATGTACCAAATGCATTCATTTAAAACACATTTAAAAAAAAAGCAATTGTTAAAAAACAATCAGATCGTATAAAATATACTTAGTAAAAAAATAGTAAATACAAATATTTTATGTGAATTAAAGACAAATAGAGTGTGACCACATGTGGTAACTTGACATGAACAAAAGTGTGGGAATGATCTCCTCATTTCCTGTGTCGCCAAGATTGACTTGGTGGCCTTGGTGTTCTGGGGGTTTTTTTTTGTTAACCCATAAACTATAAACTAGACCCATAGTTTTATATAAAGCATAACTAACACTTGTTACATTTATGTTTTTGAGTAAATACTTTCTATTTGATGAAAATGATAATAAGTGCAATCTTAGGTATGTTTTCAAAATTACAGAACTTTCGTATTAAATTATGATGCACATGCTTTTTTTGGACCTAAGTTATATCAGAATAAATAATGATTTCTCATGTTTGCTCCAAATCTTAGAAACATACAAGGCTAACTAGGGTAAGCATTTAAAAACACATCTTTAGTATATATACAGGAAGAAGTTTTTTTATAGTTTTTACAGCAAAAATTATGATAAATTTGTAAATCATCTAGCTCTAGAAACATTTGATAATAACCTACGAAATTTACATACTTAAAAACTGTCTAGACAAAACTGAAATGAGCACACCATGCCTGACTCACCTAGCCAATGCCACATGTTCAGATGGGATGGCTGCCGTTTTTAAAAAAAAAAAAATCACCTAGTTACAAAATCCATTGGTTTAAGAAAGTTGTAGGTCCATACACAAAATACATACTTCTTTACATTCCATACTGTTGTATAAAATATGGGATAGCAAGGAAGTATGTTGTCTGCATACAGATTGTAAAGTTCAGGGTGACCAGTACTATGTCCACACCAAAAACTCTAGTCCAGGGCAGCTCGAGTCAAGAATGGTAGAGTAGCCAACTTTTGCTGCCGCTTGCTAACGCTTGCTGCACCACTTGGTACTGGCCTATTTCTTCCAACACATCACATACTTTTACCAATTTCAGCAGCCTCCACATTGTACCTCCTGTGGAGCAACCAATCAGAAACCTTAACTTGAATTTCTTCAGCCAATCACAAAACAGGTTTCAAGTTGTAACCAGAATCAAGGGGGGCGAGTTTACTGACATGGAGGGGTGTGGTTTTGACTGAAATGAAAGAAGAAGAATTAAGTTGGATGAGGCAGGGTACCCTATCCTCAAACTCTCTTATCTTTAAAATACTTTGACAGGTGATAACCAAAGGTCTTGTAATGGGTTTACATTTGAACTATCGTAGTTCCATGCTAAATATGGCATGCATTAGGCCAGCCTCTATGTACATGTACATATTATACTAACCCAGATAGAAATTATTAGTGCTCACCTACTTCTAATACATATACCAACTACATAAGCTTCAGTTATGCCATACTTCTCCAAAAGGCATTGATATCTCAAACCATATGTAAAGGTATTTTATTGGGTATATAAACTTTGATTATCTATGGTAGAAGGAAGCTCAAGATAAACTAACTTCAGATCATTGAAGCATGTCCCCATCACCCCACCTCCCTGCCATATGGCTGCAAGTGTTGACTTCTTTTACATCTGGTAATAATTTTGGCAGACCTGATTCATGGGGGCTCAAAGTAGCAACATTCCAGATACTTGGCTACTGTTGGGACATCTGATACCTCTCTCATTTCACAAAACTAACAACCTTTTCTAACTTTAGATGTTTAATTTTAGCCAAATGTTGTAAGAGTCTCCTATGTGATGATGCAGAATAAAGTTTTATCACCATGTGATGTAATTGTCAATGATAACTTACATATCCTTTTAACTTTTAACTATAATAACATATTGTAGTAAATAGTTTCTCTCAACTCCAGTCCCTGTATTCTATATTCATTCTATGAAATATTTTCTAAACATGTGAGCTCTATTCAGAACTACTAGATTATTCAGTTTGCACTCAGCAACTGAGACTATCCTTTTTTAATCAGATGAAACTATATGGTGCCAGAACTTTGATGGAATAAATCTTTATGGTTAAGAACAAGTTATTACCATGTCCATTTGCATTCCTAAATATTATTAGTTAGAAGGTACTGGTACTGAAAAATTTTGAGCATTAAGCTCATTATGATTGACTTCCTTTGTTTATTTTCTTTCTAAATGTGCAATATTAAGGGGTGAGATAATAGGGTTAATTCTTCCATGACAAGGTTTTTTTGTGTACTGTATGAATGAATGTAGTCTATGTATAATTTGCCCAATGCAAGATGTCATTATAGATAAAATAATACATGCTAAACATTTTGTTTTTATGACAAGAGTAAAGAACTTCATGTCCTATCCTACTGAGGTAGAAAGAAAAGTAGTTAGCTATTTTAATGAAGCAATGCTATCACATAATTCATAGTGGTGGGGGGGGGGGTCGATTTGTGGAACATTTGAACATTTATTGGAGTTCCTGGAAAAAGTACCATATAACCACAAATAGTTACATGGTTTAGGTTTTTTCTTAGTGTCTTTTTTCAGACAGAATTACGAGTTTTATTCACTAAAGTTATATTCGCTCACAGATTATTATCTTGATTGTTATTTGGTTGACTTCCTATATACATGCATGTACATTGCCTACAAAGTTCAAAAGCAAAACTAAACATACATTGTTAGCGATGTTAATTTCCCAAGAAATATAGAATCAGGTGTTCTTCTAGAAAGATCTGAATGTACTGATTTTTAATGCCATTATTTATAGACCATCAGTCAATCAAATTTTCATTCAGCACTCATTATATTTAATTTTGTACAAATTATTTTTAAATGGCAGAATTGACAAACGATATTATGAAATAACATTATTTTTGATTATTGGTAAGAAAACCATCATACAAAGTGAAGTGAAGAAGAAAAAGTGATATCTGGTGTCATGAACTACTATCAGTAGACCACAGCTTTTAGTGCAATGTTGCTTGTAGCTGTTCATTATCATCTTACATTTGATAACATCTTATTTGCTGGTATGTTCATTGGCTAAAATAAAAGCTGATCTATGAACCAAGGATTCCAAATTGTCTTATCTGCATATACTTAAATGAAGTAAATTGGGAGCTTTGGAATTTGCTGTTAATAGTTCTTCAAATTGAACTAAAGTTATGGCCATTTTATGTTTGCTCACATTTAGGTTGTAAAATGTAGAGATTTAAAAGAAAAAAAAAAAAACAGAACAGAAAATTTAATAAGTAACATCTTTAGAGAACCTATATAAATGTGTTGATTTAAAGGTTTTAGGGGTTTTATTTACTGCAAAGTAACATTTTGGAGTTTGGTTTTACAGCAAACTAGCATTTTGCAGTTTTGTAAAGTGAATTAATGTCAGGATTTTGAAAACAAGAAGACATTTTTAAGGGGTTAGAATTATACCCGTTTTAAAATCGAAATTAAGTAAACAGACATAATTCAGCTTAAAATGCATTAGCTCTTCTATAGAGGTAATTATTATATTTAAAGAACACATGCATTTTATGGAAATAAATTCTTGTTGAATCATCTTTGAGAAAGTGCTAATTTTCTTATCTACATAATTACACAGAAAAGTGAGCCCATCATTATATTGGCTGAGTAATGATATTAGTGATGGCGAAAAACTGGCTTCTGTTGAAATTGGATGTTTGCCCAAGTAAAAGGTGTGTTTTTATAAGAGATGGGTGGTATGGGATAGTTTATCATGAACATTGGAACCAACATTGGTGGTTTAACAATCCACTCGAGAATTGTGAAATTCTGTTAAAGCCTTTTTATTGTGAA
The DNA here is from genome assembly GCF_932274485.2 of Patella vulgata. Lineage (NCBI taxonomy): Eukaryota > Metazoa > Mollusca > Gastropoda > Patellidae > Patella > Patella vulgata. The sequence continues at coordinate 46,073,417 of NC_065882.2, read as the reverse complement.
CATCATACAACAGATGTCTTACCTTAACTTAGATTTGATTATCAAATTTATCTCTTTACAATTATTTAGTATCTCAAATAATTGTATAATAATTTTGATTTTTCAAACCAAAACATTTTATACATATAGTTTCAAAATTTCATGAAACATCTTATCAGAGAGAGAGAGAAATGGGGTTTAACGTCCACTCGACACAAAGTAGGTCATTTTGGGACTAACATATGGTTTAATTTTTATTTCAATAATTCGCTTACGTGTAGGGTTCTTTAGCAGTGGGAGGAAACAGGAGGACCCGGAGAAAACCCATGAGGTTGGACAGCATCTTATCAGAATCTGAATTATAAATAATAGAACAGGTCACTAGATGTTTTAAAGGTGCAGTATGTAAAAGCAAATTATTAAAATAAAATTGAACCATATGTTAGTCCCAAAATGACCTAGTTTTTGTCAAGTGGACATTAAACCCCATCTCCCCTCCCCTCCCTTCCCTTCCCCTCTTTTCCCTAAGCAGAATTTACTCATCATCGATGCACCATCAAGCAGAGCTCACACTGTCGGTTGCCAAAGTCGCAATTTGCGATAAAAATATGGAAGTGGCGATTAAAATCTGATTTGTCTATAATTTTGGCGATAGCGTTTTGCGGTACTGGCGATTCTTTTTGAGAACTGGCGGAATAAAATCTTAAAATTCTAATCGTATTTATCCTGGATTAACCATTACATTGAGTGTCAGTCACGTGGCGGCATACAATAAATTAATCAACTGGCTGATAATCGCGTCAATGAGTAATACTAATCAGTCTTCTTGAAGTAATGATTAGTTGATTGGTAGTTGCCAATATATATATTTATATTTATATAAAGCCTATCTCACGTCATTATTTACTCTTAATGATGAATCCAAGCAGTGATTATTTGATGTTTCATTTCGTTTTTAAAAAATGGTAATACATGTAATCAAAATGGCTGACATTTCCTTTCGAAGAGAATTCAATATTTTGATAGTATAATTGTAAGCATCTCTTACAAATATAATTGAAATTTATATCATTCTATCAGGGATTCAGATTCTAATACCTTTACTGTACCTGAAAATAACAATAGGCCTGTTATACACCCAACATTGCATGAGATTTGAGTGTAAATACTGAAAATATATTGTGCAGTATGGTGTTCAAATAGACTAAAGTCACCAAAAATAAAATCTGATCTTAGTAAATCAAAACTGTGCTAATGTATTACGTAAATACAGATTTTTAAATTGTTGTCTATTTTATTGTATATATCGGTAATTGTTTTATAATAGGCCTACCTGAGACATGTCTTTTTCATCACACATTTTTGGCGGATAAAATATTCCAGTTGGCGGAAAAAAATATGAACATTTTTTTATGTAAAAATTATCATCCATTTTGGCAGAAAAAAATTGAAAGCCAGTGTGAGCCCTGCCATCAAGGCATTCACTTAATAAACACATACACAAAGTTTGAACATTCTATCTCAAAATATGATTGTGGATAATTTTGAACTTTATATTTAAACATTATTCTGGAATATTAGGCTTTAATATAAATGGTAATCAGAAACATAATACTTGATGTTTAATTTTTTTTCCAGTACAGAAAAAGATAATATCTTTAGGAACTGCAGAACCACTTCAAACTTTGTTGTCCACAATTTGAAATGGAATATATATAAGTTGCTATAGACATCCAAATTAAAGGGCAATGATGTCTTCAATATTATGAAGGCGTATGTTTATATGCCCATTAGCGAATTTGCCACTAAACCATCTGTCATCTCCTCATTCAATAGATTACGAAGATTACATAATCTGCTCTGCAAAAAAAGAAATATTTACTGATCTGATAGCGAATCCTGAGGTTCACTATTGTTTGATAATAGGATAATTCAATAATAATTGCATTATTTAATCGTAAGGCATGGCATGAAGATCATTTTTCACCTTATATAGATTGTGTTGTTTTTCCTCTATTATCGAAGACTTGTACACATATTAACAGATCACTCATAAAACAGTTGTGTGTAGTGGTTGTTTGGTTGGCATCAAAGCACAAACATGCCCATATATTTATTTGAATCCAACTAAACCTGCAAAATATAAAGAAAAAGCTACATTTTATAAAAGTGGCATTTCAGAAACTGGTGACATTTCACTATTGATTTCAGGCTCTACATTACAATGAAAATGATACAACAATTAGGTATATATCTTCTTTAGTCTGCCAGAATTATATTATTTCCTGGAAAAAAGTCCCATCAAAGAAAACTTGGTCTCAAATGAAAGGTGGGGTCCACTAATAAAACAGTTGTGTGTAGTGGTTGTTTGGTTGGCATCAAAGCACAAACATGCCCATATATTCATTTGAATCCAACTAAACCTGCAAAATATAAAGAAAAAGCTACATTTTATAAAAGTGGCATTTCAGAAACTGGTGACATTTCACTATTGATTTCAGGCTCTACATTACAATGAAAATGATACAACAATTAGGTATATATCTTCTTTAGTCTGCCAGAATTATATTATTTCCTGGAAAAAAGTCCCATCAAAGAAAACTTGGTCTCAAATGAAAGGTGGGGTCCATAGATATTCCAGAAAAAAATGACCCATCATGATCACTTCCTGAATTATGGCCCTTGTGGTACCTCTAGAGGTTACAATTATTATCCGATTTAAAAAAACATTCAAATATATCACCGTCACACCGTAATTTTGGTTGAATTCGAATTTCGTAAAAATCAGACGAAAATTGCCAGACAAAATGGACACCCCTCGTACACAATTTATTAGTCTAAACATCTGGTATATCAAAGTTGTGGACCCTCTCGAGGTCACAATTTTGATCTGATTTTGATGAAACTTGAAATGCATGTTTATAACCCAAAGATCTTGGATCCTTTCGATATTCGGGCATATCAGTTGGTAACTTAAGGAATTATGGCCCTTGATTGTATGAAAAATCATGTTTTTAGCTTGTGGTCCCTCTAAGAGGTCACAATTATTATCTGATTTAAAAAAACGTTTGAATATATCACCGTTACACCATAATGTTTTTTGAGATTGAATTTCGTGAAAATCGGGCCAAAATTGCTGGACAAATTGTACGCAAATAGTGTATAACATCTGGTATATCAAGGTTGTGGACCCTCTATAGGTCACAATTTTGATCCGATTTTGATGAAACTTGAAACACATGTTTATAACCCAAAGATCTTGGTTCCTTTTGATATTTGCGCATATCGAATCATTACTTCCTGAATTATGGCCCCTGATTTTACGAAAAATCACGTTTTTAGCTTGTGGTCACTGTAGAGGTCACAGTTTTTATCCGATTTAAAAAAAAAATATGTTAATATATCACCATTACACATTAAGATCTTGGTTCCTTTTGATAATGGGGGGTTGGATGGCTGAATGGTTAGCGTGCGCGCGCTGTATCATAAAGTCTGTCATTGAGTCGACTGGCGTGGTTTCGAATCCCCGGTTGTACGTGGCAAGGAGTAGGGTCGCCTGTCCAACCTCGTGGGTTTTCTCCGGGTCCTCCGGTTTCCTCCCACTGCTAAAGACCCCTACGCGCAAGCGTATTATGTAAATAAAATTAAACCATATGTTAGTCCCGAAATGACCTAGTTTGAGTCGAGTGGACGTTAAACCCCATTTTTCTCTCTCTCTCTCTCCTTTTGATAATCGCGCATATCTGAACGTAACTTCCTGGATTATGGCTCCTGATTGTTTAAAAAATCACATTTTTAGCTTGCACAATTTTTTTCCCAATTTTAAAGATAGGTTGCCAGGCAACGAAACATACGCCCACAGCAGCTAAATCGTCCGGGCAGTCAACAAGAATTGTCGCATATTTTTACTTTTTTCAGTAATGAAACATTTATAATACACGAAGTAAATATCAGAAAACTATTTGAATTTGTTTGGTTTTTATAAAGTTCTGCCCCATGCTAACGTTTTGTATACAAAGCTTTTAATATCATGGATTTAACTGTTCAAGTCATAAAAATTCATTGAAAATCAATATACTTGTTTGTCTCAAGATCTTAAACTCTGTGTATCAATCTGAAGTCAATCGGATGATAACTTTAGCCTTTAGAGCAGCACAAGATTTTGCAAAGTGATCAAGGGCCATAACTTTGGCAGTAACTATCGGAAATCGTTGAAAATCAATAGGAATCTTCGTCTCATGACCTTAAACACTGTGTATAAATTTAAAGTCAATCGGATATTAACTTTGGCCTTTAGAGCGTCCACAAGATTTTTTGAAGTTATCAAGGGCCACAACTCTGGCAGTAATTATTGGAAATGGTTGAAAATCAATAGGATTCTTCGTCTAATGACCTCAAACACTGTGTATAAATTTAAGGTCAATTGGATATTAACTTTGGCCTCTAGAGCGTCCACAAGATTTTTCAAAGTGATCAAGGGCCATAACTCTGGCAGCAAATATTGGAAATCGCTGAAAATCAATAGACTTCTTCGTCTCAAGACCTTAAACACTTTGTATAAATTTAAAGTCAATCAGATATTAACTTTAGCCTCTAGAGCGTCCACAAGATTTTTTGAAGTGATCAAGGGCCTTAACTCTGGCAGTAATCAGAAATCGCTGAAAACCAATAGGCTTCTTCATCTTATGACCTTAAACACTGTGTATAAATTTAATGTCAATCGGATATTAACTTTAGCCTCTAGAGCATCCACAAGATTTTTTGAAGTGATCAAGGGCCATAACTCTGGCAGTAATTATCGGAAATCACTGAAAATCAATAGGCTTCTTCGTCTCATGACCTTAAACACTGTGTATAAATTTAAAGTCAATCGGATATTAACTTTGGCCTTTAGAGCGTCCACAAGATTTTTTGAAGTGATCAAGGGCCACAACTCTGGCAGTAATTATCAGAAATCGTTGAAAATCAATAGGCTTCTTCGTCTAATGACCTCAAACACTGTGTATAAATTTAAGGTCAATTGGATATTAATTTTGGCCTCTAGAGCGCCCACAAGATTTTTCAAAGTGATCAAGGACCATAACTCTGGCAGTAATTATCGGAAATCGCTGAAAATCAATAGGCTTCTTCGTCTCAAGACCTTAAACACTTTGTATAAATTTAAAGTCAATCAGATATTAACTTTAGCCTCTAGAGCGTCCACGCCGGACAGATGGATGGGGGCGACGACAATATATGACCACATTTCAATGTGGGCGTATAAAAACTGTTTAAATATATCACCATTCCACCATAATGAAGGTTGAATTCGAATTTCGGGAAAATCGAAATGAAACTGCCTGACAAAATGGCCGCTCTTTGTATGCAAATTGTTTAAAAGTATGCAATATAAAGGTTGTGGACCCTCAAGAGGTCACAATTTTTATCCGATTTTGATGAAACTTAAAACATATTTTTATATCCCAAAGATCTGTCCCTTTTGATATTTGCACGTTTCAGACCATAACTTTCTTGATTATTGCCCCTGATTGTACAAAAATCCTATTTGCTTTTAGCTTGTTCTCTATCCATCTCTTGCAAAATGTGGGCATGTCCTGCCTGGCAGCCGCTGGTTTTCTGATTGGTCGACCTCGACCTTTGACCCACCCCCCAAATTTTTCCCAAGCGATCATGATGAGTCATTATTTTCTGGAGTACTTACGAACCCCACCTTTCATTTGAGACCAAGTTTGCTTTGTTTATCCGACAGACTACTTGATTTAAAAATCTTGTCAACAGTATTTTAAAAGTTATCGGCAAAATAATTAGTTAGGGCAAACTTGGCAGTAATGCTACCAGCCACGTTTAAAATAAATATTGCCTGGATGTTCAGGGCTATAGGCCTACTTTTTCTGCTGTAATATTAAAGTTACCTCAGTTATCGATGTGCTGGGTCTAACATAGGCAATTTAAGGTGTGGGTGGCAATCATATATTTTGCACAACCTACAAAATGTTTGATGTATTAATTTGACATGATTACTTGGTTCAAAAACTGTCTGATAGCTAGTGGGCAGAAGATCTTTTCTTGATAGAAAATGAAATAATTTCAGTAGCACAGTAATTTACCAGTAGAAAAAATCAAAAGATTTTGCATTATGGTTGATTATTTGATTTTTTTTTTCATATTTCATGTGACCGATGCTAATATGTGTAAATATTTGTCTAGAAGGCCTTTTCTCTGACTTTTTTTTTTAAACAAATAGCAATGGATATTTAGTCTATGTGAACCATTGAGTATCGATTCCATATAAAGTCATAGAATGTGGTTTGCTAACTGAATTACATTGTTCTCTGCCAATCTTGGATTGCAGTATTCAGCAGTGCATGACCAATTTGTCTGACAGAGCAGAGCTTTCAAAGTCTTGAAATCAGAATTTACATGAAATATATGAAATTTGCAAATATCATGATAATCTTGAAAGATATCTACATCCATTGGTATTATAACACTATGGTACTATTAAAACAAACACTAACTGCTATGATAATATTAAAGGGTGTGTTTTATATTGATTTAAACTTACTTCATAGCAATTATTATTTCTTATTCCATAGCAATTATTATTGCTTGAATGAAAATGTTCCATTCTGTCTTGACAAAGTGAAAAGATTTTGTAAATGATCTGATATATTTAAAATGGCTAGACCAGTTTGATTATTGTCAGTTATTATTGGATTTATGTTGATTTTTTTTTTTTTGTGGGAGGACAGTCTGTCTTGGTTACAAATTTTACAACATAGATATGCCGAACACAATTGATTAGAAATTACAGTAAAAACAGGAACGATTGCATGTAAATCAGTTTATATACATTCATATTAGATTATTATATGCGTTGCGACCCATTTGTGTCCATTTATATGTGCCCAAGAATTAAATAATTCCAACCCATTTTTTACCATTAAATATGATTTATGTATGACAAAGCAGCTAATATTTTAACATGAACAATATTATTAATTTTTTATATATAAAATATCAATTCAAATCCTACTTCAAGTTTTATCATGTAAACAATATCAGAACATTATTTACTATTGTTAATTGGTTTCAGATATCAGTTTAATTAATAATCTGGTGATCAGTTTCAGACTTCAGTATATAAATGGTGAATGAAAGTGGTTGGATTTCATAATTTTTGGATCCATCAAAACTGTCAGTCAATTGCATTGATTACAGGAAATGGAAATTATCAGTGTCTAGGTACATGTAAACCAGATTTGAGCATTATGTTATGTATGGACTTTCATGATAGAAATATGCAGTGAGGTTTCTGCAGATCAAGGATAAACATAGAAGATGCGAATTTAAAATCATATCAATATTTGTGTGTGTTTCTAATGGATTTAAATAAGCTTACATATGGGATTCTAAAAGTTTCTTTGGGTCAGATAAACTTAATATAGATCTAATTGCCTGAATCTACAATTGGGGAAACCAGACTAAGAAATCCTGGTAACCTTTCTTGGCTAACACTAAGATCAAACTCGGCACGTCCTGGTTAGTGATCCCCCATAGCTTGAGAAGGAGGAGGCTTTTCTGTCAGGGTAAATGTTCCCCCATAGCACACCAAATGCCCATCTTCATTGTTCCAGTTGGTGCAGAAAATTAGGACATTAAACTAAACCCCATTTCATTTCTTTTCTTAATCTACAATTAGTAAATATATCGTGCATATCATCTAAACGATATATACCCACATTATAATTACCTCAAACTATGAAACTTTTGTCAACGCCAAGCAAAATAAGGCTACTTACCTAAAACTAGTTACAGACCTACATCAGTGTCAAATGGTAACATAGTATTGTTAAAACACATCTATCATAATGAGGTTGGTAAAATTTGACCCTCAACATCCAGTCCTGAATCATGTTAAAACAGTTAAAAAATGATTGTCAAAAATGTTCAATTTCCTTTCAAAAGGTATATAAATTTCACATCCCTGTGCTAACTTGGTAATAATTATAAAAGAAAATATAAAAATTTGTATACATTTGAATAAATTATTAAATCAAATATTAAAACATGGAAAAGTCAAAATATATGTACAAAATGCTTGTTGTAGTACATGTGTTGGACATTTAGACTACAGGTATATGATACGGATATCCATTGGTGAGTTACTGATGCAGAAAGAAACCTGTTGTTCGTAAAATGTACTAATTGTTTCACTACATCAATTTTCATTAATAGACATGTCAAATGTAGACAATGTGAATGGTGTGACGTTAAGATTACTGTGCATCTAATATTAATATAATAATTAATATAGTGTCACTGTCTGAAACATAATAGATTATGTTCATGTCACAGCCAATAGCCTATATTAATATTACATTAGTAAGTCTATAGTCTGCATGCATTTATTAATTACCTATTAAATTAAAAGCATTTATTACTAGGCTAGCTATAGGTGAACCACTTAAATTACACCTAGATGATGACCCTAGTATTACAATGTTTGTAATGAAATGTTACATAAAATATCCTACAATAAATCAACAATAACGTTTACTATTTTATGGCTAATGCCGATATTTCTAGCCATGATTTAAAATTATTGACAGAATTGATTCGACAAAATGTTAATAGCAACCTAATATACTAATCTGACGCCAACTAGTCATTTATTAAGTACATAAGGATATTGAGACATAATATAGTTCTACCGTCACATATAACATGACACTCACTCTGTACATGAATTCTAACTAGGTGATATGTAAATCACCACATAGATGGAGTCCACATCGCACACATTAAATAAAAAGCAGAACCCGTTCTATTTCCTGTGACATGGTTTGAGAGTAGAAATGGTAACTGGGTAATCACAATTACAAGACGTCTGCAAGTATCGAGACTCTGTAACATTCAATAATAGTCTGATCAATAACCGCAGCTTGGACACTTCCGTACATACATAATCCACACATCTTCATCAGCTGTCTGCTTGTTCAAAATCAGCTGACACTGAAAAAAAACAACCCTCAAACTGTGCCAGTGTAGGAAAATTATTATTACCACGTATCATAACATGTATCACTGTAGAAAAGTAGCGTTTAATATATACAGGTTGAAATCAATTACAACCCATACATTATCACCAAAGTTTGTAAACCATTATAGAGGACAAATGCCTGTATTAATAGCATCGTTTTGACTCGTAATCACAGAAATAACACACATATATTTTCCAGCTAGAGTTTTTAAAGTGCAGAATTGAACATTGTATGGTTGATGGTTGATTTGTGACCAGTGATGAGTAGTGTACAGTGAATAAGACACAGTAGTCAGGATTTTTGTCCACAAGTCATCTCTACTGCTAGACAATCACCAATAAAACTGTATAGCAATCCTTTCACTCTATTACCATGTTTTGGGTAGAAATGATGATTTACAATGAATTTGTTGGTTGGAGTTGCTGGACTAATTTGAATTGATTATCGACTGCCTCTAGTTCACAAGATACATCCAATACAGTGAATGATGCTCACATTACTTCCATATAGAAGTATTACAGTATACAGATATTACGTTCCTGTGTTTTAGTCACACATAACTTTTATATACAACACCAAAGAGTTATATTATTAAAGAAATATTTAGTTCTTATGAAGAAAACTTGCTCAACTTTTATTTACTTTGTCTCTGATCATCATTTGAGGGATTGTTAATTACTTGCAAACTGCAATATTGTAAAGTTGAATCTCTATTAGGAATACAAGTCCTAAAATGTTAACAAGCTAATTCAACTGCAGACAATATAGGTTATAGTCATAACAAGCCAGTGGCACTTATGTTGTCTTTGAAATCTTTGGATCGGCTCCTTATTAGTCCAGTTCAATCCATACCAATGATATTTTGATTTTAGTCTGGATTGTGCCGTGGAAAATTTGATATTTTCTGAAAAATGTATATTTTACGCCCACATTGAAATCTGGCTGTATATTGTCATCACACATGTTGGTCAGTCTAGCGCCCGGCATCCACAATTGCTTGTGGAACACTCAATATGCTGAAGTTATCATCCGTTTGACTTGAAATTTATGAGATGAAGAATCCTGTTTATTTTCAACAATCAACCCGGTGAGTTATGGCCCTTGATGAAGTTGTAAATTCAAAAGTAGTTATAATTCTAAGATGAGAAGGTGGAAATGCCTCTTTTGGATGGGTTAATGGATGACCGTTCCATTTTGTAATTCTTAGGAGACAAGGTGGAAAAGTTTAACACAGAATACACATTTGGAATTCTAGCAGATTGCTAATGTCAGATCAGATGATAAATCGGGATCCATAGTTGAATAGGATGAAAAAGTTCAGAACAGAGTACACATTTCGACTGCCTTAAGTTAAAGATCCCTTTTTTACAACAAGAATTTTCAGAACAGATATGGCAATATGCAGCCAAAATTATATTCTTTTTATATAGACTATGAAAACTAAACAGGCATTATGCAAGAACTAAATCTGCCTATTGTAGGTCTGTCTTTAGGCCTTAATTAAATGTTATATAAACTATTAATTAGACATTAATTAACATGGTCATGACTAGACCATCATCAAGTCTCGATGACATCTGATGGGTCCGATTTTAAATAGATTAGAACTGTTCAGCCATTTTATAATTCAATCTAAAAATGATGAAGCAAGGCTAAGCTTCGAAAAACAACGATCAAAGGCTAATATCTTCGCTCAGAATAAAGTAATTTGAATAAAATTTTAAATATATTCATTTTGCATTATCTATTTTTGAACTATTGCAGCAAAAACGGCCAGATCTAAATCTTATATAATGTATCTTTAAGAATCTGCAGTGACCCACTTGGCACTTGCCTGGAGCAAAAGAAAGTAAGCATTGGGCAACAAAATGTCATAGTGACATTCCCAGTTGGGCAAGTGAAAATTTCGTTGTTAATTGCTTTGCTGGGTAAGCTGCTGTATAAATGAGTGTATAAATCGACATCAAATCCTACAGTGATCTTGATATATTGTAATTCCCCCATTCCATTATAGATACATACCTTCTTATAATCAAACTATAGATTTGTAAAAAAAAAAGACCCAAATACAATGGATGTGTAGTCTACAACAGAAGAAATCCACCAAAACCTCAATCTAACTGACATTGATTGATAAGAGTGTATTTTTTAAAAAATAAATCATTTAATTTTATTTTAAAAAATAAGATATACTAATCACTCTTTTCCTATGTCTCAGTCTTAATGCATGTATTTTTGTGGTTGCACAGAATGTAAAAGCTAATGTATTCAATAAAACAAAATGGAGACAGAGATTTACTAAAAACAATAAAATTTGCAGAGTCAATTATAGGATGAAATCATGGCTTCTTTGTACTACAGAGTGACTGAATGAATACATAAATACGAAGTTAAAGGAATTATTGAGTAAGCAGGGAGGTTAATGCATGCCGAGATGGTGCCATGACTTGGTGTTCAGTCACAAATCACAAAATGTAACGATTGATTTTATTGGCTGTCAGGATTAGTAATAATAAGTTCTACTTCAGATTCAACGATTCGGTAATCTGTGTGCCTAATTACAAATGGAGTTGATGCGTGGAAGGTGTCCGTGCTATGATCTGATGTGAGATAAGCTTGAATCATGAGATTGCTTCCCTTCACACAAATATTACCAGACAGTATGTCTTTTAGAATATAATCTACAGACATTTGAAAACTTCATTCTTTTGACTGAATCAGTAGTTAAAATCCTTGAAGGAATTTTGAAATACAAAATTAATATGTACATTTAATATATAACTATAATAAGAATCTTTATTTTTTTACTTCTAAATCCAAAGCTTTATGGGAATGTTTATTTTTCTTCTAAATCTGTATGTCTGTACATGTATGTGTGATAATATGACAAATAATAAATGTTATATAAGTATTATACATGTAGGCTGTTATCAATCCAAATGCTTTACAGTAGTTCAAATGGGAGTGAATAATTGCATTGGAATTTTCAGGGTTGTGTGGCATTTAATCTGGTCAATAATTGAACATTGAGTTACAAGTTCTGTAGGGTTGATGTACTGTACTGGCCTAGATTTCAACAGGAATGCTACTGTAATAACACTTTAAAACATCTAGTAGTACTAGCTGAACATTTTCATGATTTATATTGTCTGTGACATTTATAAATTATAATGTTGGCCTACATTTAAAGTGAAACTGGGAACATATACACATCTCTCACCACTACTATATTTAATTGATTGGAGGCATCCTTGTTTAAAAAAAAAATAACTGCAAGGTTTTACTGACTATTGACCCGATTTAAATTTCAGAAAGTTAAGTGAACAAGGAAATCAACAGGATATGTTTCATTAAAGATACATTCTTATGAAAGTATTTATCATTTGGTTATTTCAAATAAAAGTATGGCAAATATGAAAAGTCTTACTGCAGCAATTCTAGATTACCCGAAAAACACCCAGAGCACAAACATTGGGCAAAAATGTCAGGGTATCACTAACTGGCAAGCCGATGGCTTATTGTCTGCCAGTTTGGCTTAGGGAGCAGTTGTTATTTCTTGATCGAATGGTTAGATGGTTTGGGGAACATTGAGGGGTGTAAACATAACAGACCCTGCAATTAAACAGCAGAAAAAGAAGAATTTACTTAAGGCCTCAATATGTATTTTAAAATACAATAATTACATTCTGAAAAATGGGCCCTCCCTCAATCAAGTTAGGTGACAAACATGGCTTCTAAAAATAGATTTTTCTATAACTTGGGGAATATCCTCACGAATGCAATGTTTTGAGAGGGATTTGAAGCAAATTTTTGATAGATTAATTAGTTTGAATATGTTTTTAGTCCACATATATAATCAAATCACACAGTTTGTACGCGGGAAGGTTAAATGGTACTCAAGTTTGTTTCTGGTTTCAGACCACTGATAAAGAGTTGGATGCTTTAAAGTTAATAAAATGCCAGTTGAAAAAATGACCTAGTTGTGTTGAGCGGATATTAAATCTAAATTCTCTCTATTATTTACTATTAATGACTATATGATTTGATAACTTTCTCTCCTTTATTAGATCTAATGCTTATTACGGTAATTTAAAGGAGCTAAATCGCTAATATTTTGGACCTAGAAATTGGCACAAATGGGTCGCAACACATATAATAATGTAATATGAATTTATATAAACTGTTTTACATTCAATCGTTTACGTTTTACTGTGAATTGTCATCAGTTATGTTCGGCGAAATACGCCAGAAGTCTCAACCGCGAGTCAGTTTCTAGCGTCTGGTTATTCCAGTCAACACCATTGCGCATGCTCTCCAAATAAGAACATGATATCACCGTTTGACATGACTTGTGGAATATGTCTAGCCTCATTCTTTGAGCACCTTGTTACAAATGGCGCTGAAACGCATTATGGTACAAGATTCGTGTACCAATGGTAAAATGTTTATTTTGTTTTAAATATTGGATATCAGAAGCCCATCTTTTCCACCAGGTAAGATCACAACACCAATGCTGAATTAAATTGCAAAAAAATTAATGTTTTCAATGTAGAAGATTTTGGATGATATTGAGTTACTATAGATTGTTGTACTGTACTGTTGAATCTTTTTTTCCTAACTAAAAATTATTTTGTTAGGCATTCTTGTTTACTACATAAAAAAAAAATCAGAAATATCCTATATACATGTATAATTGAAAACAATGTACCAGTTACTACAGCCAAATTGCTTTCGTCATAGTTGTTGGAATCCTGTCTTTAAAGTTTGAATCAAAGGATTAAGGGTAGTCCTAAACATTGACTCTACCAAATATTCCTCATTGCTGCATTAGCATTGCACAAGAATTCAATGAAATTATTATAATCATATATCCAGTCCAACTGACCTATTTGAGTGTTGACATGATATGATTTCCATTCCTCATTTTTTCAGAATTACAATCATAACTTATAAAATTCTAAATATGCTCTTTCTAAAACAATTCAGGAAGTTCTCAAAGCTACAGATTTTTTTTAATTATTGATATTGTTACTGTAATTTATGAACTTATGCTACCTTTCCTCTTAATAGTAAATTCATGGTTTAGAAAGGTTATAATAGACAGTTTGTGCCAATAATTGATGAAGATTTAAAGTACAACTATATTTATATAATATGTGATATATAGGGTTATTCCCAACAGGCCATCTGACAACAGTACACTACTATTCGTTTTTATCAACAATCTGACAGATATTCTCTTATAATGCTTCTATACTCTAAGGGGGAGATGAACCTAATATATTTAGCTGGATCCATGCAAACGATTCCATTTGACACAAATAGCTTTTGTTTGGATAGAAGATAAATAGATGACTTATGATATATGGTATTGTACACTATTTGTAAATAAATGTGTTTGATTCTGTTACTGCCAGCCTAATTGCCGTCTCTAGAGACACCTTAAGAAGTGGATTGTATTTTGCATTAATCTTAGCAATATCAGAAACGGCCTTAAGCCGGAGTACCCTCGAATCCAACTACCGGTGTGAATATTTTCAGAAAAATTTACAACTCGTTTATATGGCAAGTGAAGTCTATTATTCGTGGTTTATTCCCAGGGACTCCCCCTCAACTCTGCTTCAAATCAGTAGTCAAAAAGATAAGAGAGAAGTTAGCTACTGATAAATGAAGGAAATCTTGGACCATAATCAATGGCACCATATCTTGAAAACTACAACTCTGCTGCTGTCTGGCTAGCTTGTCAGGGTTACCATAGAAACGGAAGCTTGGGGGAAAAAGTGCCAGCCCTCACATGTTAATAAAACCATGTGATCAGGGTGAAGAACTTTAGTACTGAGAAGAGAAGCAGAGCTAGGTTTACATAAGATGTATCTCTTAAGTCTTACAAGCTGATTGACATAATCTTACTCAAACAGTAGCATAACAATATAACAATAGCTATCATCTTACACTCTTATCTCCTTTCTTTCAATTTTTTCACTAATTACTTATAATTAATAACACAGTCAATATCATCTCCATGTGTTTATTCTACTAGTTCAGTTATTTACATTCTTCTCAGTAACTATAACTTGCAAATTTTGTCTTTTATATAACAATGATCTTTCAAACTAAAGACATCCTGTAATTCAATAAGGTGTAAAAAATAAAGACAAAATTATACTTTGGTTGAACTTTATAGTAGTAATAATTGTGGTAATAATTTAATTGCAACACTCATTTTGGCATTAGAATTAAAGGTTATGTTAATAAATTTAGAAATGCAAAAATGAAAGTTTTTCTTCATGAACATTTGAAAATAATATCTGTATCTTCGATTTAAGAAGGAACCTATTCGAAATGTTCTGACTGGCTAATATTGTTCTGGCTATCATATTAAAAATATTAAGATTTATTCATACAGCTGAATAATGGATAATAAAATAAGATTCTTGAACATACAATAAAGGTTATAATATTACAAAACTCTAGAACATTGGAACCTCTAAATTTAATGTAAGATCGACTATATCTATGTTAGCTATATAAATGGAGGTGGTAGGGGTGCAGGTAAGCTTCAGAGGCCAATTCTAGGCATGCTTTGATACAATTATTGATTAGAATGCAGATTTTAAGTCACACATGAATTTAAGAAAGTTAATTATTAAGAATTCGTCTTCTTTGCTTAAAATTCCTTCATAGAACCAAAAACCTATATTATATTGAATAAGACATATGACAATATCTTTGGAAAATGTATATAAAAGTTAGTTGGAAAAAGATAAATCTAATTCCTATGGGCCTCATAATCCATGTGATATATTTAAAGAGATTGTTTTATAATACTGGAAGAAATAGATGATTGATGAGGGTGAGGTTTAATTGATTTTTGACTATTTGACACCTCCCAGATGTGAACCAGGCAGGGTAAAGAGAGTAGGGAAACCTAATTAGCTAGTACATCAAAAGATGACCAGTTGAAAAGCAATATGTTGTGGTCAATCACCACAAGTTATAAATCTGCCAACACTGTCTGCTTTTCTCTTTTTGTCCACAATTTGATTTGGTTAGGGTCCCTCTTATAAAATGTTGTTAGAAATGAGACTAGCAGAATTATTACTCATGACATCCTGACTATAGCATCACAAACACTTAAAACATGAAGAATCATAAAACCTGTTGCAATAACAGACTTCTGCTTTATTCATTATCGCTTTTTATACGTCCACATTCATAATGTGAACGTATTATGCCGTCGCCCCTGTCTGTGTGTGTGTGTGTGTGTATGTATGTATGTGTGTGTGTGTGTGTGTGTGTGTGTGTGTGTGTCTGTGGTTCGCCTACAGGGCGCAATTCTTCATGGATTTTCTTCAAACTTGGTATACTTATTCCTTATACCCCAAGGAAGATCCCTATTGTTTTTGGTGCATGCCCGACCCCCCGGGGCAGAGCCACGCCCATTTCTAGTATTTGTTTGTTTGTCGTCTACAGGCCACATTTCTTAACTAATAATCTTGAAACTTTGCATACACATTCTTTGTACCCTAAGGAACATCCCTATCGTTTGGGGTGCATGCCCAACCCCCAGGGGCAGAGCCACGCCCATTTTCTTTTTGTGTGTCGCCTACAGGCCACAATTCTTAAGTTATCATCTCAAATCTTTACATACTTATTCCTTATACCCTAAGGATGATCCCTATTGTTTTTGGTGCATGCCCGATCCCCAGGGGCAGAGCCACGCCCATTTCTTGTATTTGTTTGTTTGTCGTCTACAGGCCGCATTTCTTAATGCATCATATTGAAACTTTGCATACTTTTTCTTTGTACCCTAAGGAACACCTCTATCGTTTGAGGTGCATGCCCAACCCCCAGGGGCAGAGCCACGCCCATTTTCTCTTTGTGTGTCTGTGTGTCGCCTACAGGCCACAATTCTTAATCGACCGTCTTGAAAAAATTTCATATGAATTCCTTATACCCTAAGGATGATCCCTATTGTTCTTGGTGCATGTCCGACCCCCAGTGGCAGAGCCACGCCCATTTCTTGTATTCATTGTTTGTTATCTACAGACCGCATTTCGTAACGTATCACCTTGAAACTTTGCATGCTTACTCCTTCTATCCTAAGGAACATCCCTATTGTTTGTGGTGAATGCCCAGCCCCCAGGGACAGAGCCACACCCATTTTCTTTTTGTGTGTCTGTATGTCACTTACAGCCTGCAATGCTTAATCGATCATCTTGAAAACTTTTTTATACTTATACATTATACCCCAAGGCTGACCTCTATTTTTTTGGTGATTGCCCAACCCCCAGGGGCAGAGCCACACCCATTTTTTCTTTGTGTCTCTGTGAGTTGCCTACAGGCCACGATTCCTAATGGGTTGTCTTTGAACTTGGGATATGTTTTCCTTATAGCCTAAGGACGACAACTGCATGTCACGACCCCCAGGGGCAGTCACGCCCAATTTTTATGTTTATCGTTTACAGGCCCGAATTCTGGATGGATCAACTTGGTATTTGGCATATGTATTCCTTATAGCCTAAGGGCATCAACTATTGATTTTGGTGAATGCCCCAACACCCAGGGGCAGAGCAACGCCCAATTTTTGCCTTTAACGCCCAAAGGCCACAATCCTGAATGGATTATTTTGGAACTTGGTGTACTTATTCCTTATACCCTAAGGACGGCAACTAGTGATGTTGCCATTTCAATAACAGGATGGTACCTGTTTATATTGTTTCCATATCCAACCCCCATGGGCAGAGCCACGCCCAGTTTTTGTATTTATCGTCTACAGACTGCAATTCTGAATGGATCATCTTGGAACTTTGCATATTTATTCCTTATACCATAAAGACAGCAACAATTTATTTTGATGCTTGCCCGGACCTCTTGGGGCAGTGTCACACCCACTTTACTGTTAGTATTTTGTCTGTAAATTTGGCAAAACAAACCCAACGCCTAGCCTTCTTTGCCTCTGATCATATTACAGCCTTTTTATATTTCATTTTCTTCATTTTAAAAAGTACCATATCAATCAAAGCTGGAATGTGGACGTATATTGCAGCGTTAGCGATGCTCTTGTTGCCTTTCTAGTGAGATAGGACATAAACAGTAACAAAGAAAATGGCATTTTATTTACATTTCATATTTCCATTCATTTTGTGGAGTCATCTCCAAATTTTTTGAATTTTACAAACATAGAATGATGGGGATTAGGAATCTGAGATTGATAATAAATTAAATCATAGGTGATATTATCTTTTATCAGATAAAAAGCAAATTCATTATAGATTTTAAGTAGAATGATTATTCTATTTTGAGTTTATCCAGATAAAGTGCATGCATATAAATAATGAATGATTGAATGTTGTCTTCACATGATTATATGATTAATTTTAAGGAAAAATATAGCAAATGTAATACAAGGTTTTGATTGTCACTTGGGACTTGGGCAAAATAAAAACACTGAAGTAAATATATTTTAGATCAAAATATAATATAATAATTGTTGTAATTGATAAATGTTTGTATATTCCATATTTCCAGTTAAGTTATCCTCTCCTGGACCCCCCCCCCCCCTTTGAAAAAAGAAGGGGACTATTCAAATGGGTTCATCCTTCTGTCTGTCCGTCTCACATGTTGAGACACAATAACTTAGCTTCTAATTGAGGTAGACTGTTCAAATACAATGGGCATTTAGGAATATTTCTTTTGGTCTTTTTTGATGGGTAGCAGGGTCTGAGGGGGAGTACATCTATAATGCCAAGAATATTTTTTATAACGGTTATAAAATTTAGACTGATTCTGGTACATTGTAAACCCTGATTTTCTCAGCAAACTGACCCATATTCCCCAATCTGATTAAAATACAGATCTATATTTCATTTCGTTTTTTTATACTTTCGATGGCCTACACTTACATGAAGATCTGACCAGTTCTAGTGGAAGGTTTTCGGCAGAGGTCATACAAGCTGCATTTGACCCTATGACGTCAGACATTGATTAATCAACCAGCTTTGACGTTTCAAGTAGTTTACCTACAGTTCTGTGCATCGCACACAAAGAACTCGCCGCAACAGACCATTTAATTGGCTAATGCCACACTTTAACCAGAACGCAGCTTATATAACGACTCTTCCAGATCCTTGTGTTGTGAAGACAAGTAAAATGAAATTTTAACTATTAAAAAACGAAACGAAATAGGATCTGTGTTTTAATCAGATTTCATATTCCCTTGACTTTTCAAGTGCCGTGTTGATTTTTCTTTTATTGTTTAGAAATCTATTTTGTAATTTTGTACTTCAAACTGCAATGTTGTTAGCTCCCTGGCATAAAATTTCATTTAGTATTTCAAGACTTTGACTTGAAGCTAAGTCTGAATGTGAAGCCAGAAAATTAGATGAGATACAAACCATGACATCCATCTCAGTTCTCGTTTTTGTTGTTGCATGATTGCCAGCCACCAGCATCTTGTCTGTGCACAAAATAAAGATGTTAATAAACATGTTTTAGCAGGGAGGTGGAATAAAGGGAGTAGACCAGGGCTCACACTGACTTAAACAAATTTCCCGTCAAAATGTATCATAATATTCATATAAAAATATGTTTGGGTTTTTTTTCCAGCTAACTTGAATATTTTATCAATCTTATTAAAATATAGATCTATATTTCGTTTCGTTTTTATACGCCCACATTGTCAATATTTGACGTAAAGTCCATTGCCCATGCGTAACCGGGAGTTTGGTTTTTAATGTGGTTTATTATCCAGTCTCTTTAGCCAAGTCAAGTAAGAGTTGCGCCCCTTCCCACAATAAATCCCATAATTCTTGCATTAATATAAACAAACATGAATCGTGACGACGAATTAGGATTAATTTTAAAAGCATAGATATGGCCCATGAAGAGAGAAATTTTACAATAAAAAATTAAGTGTGTTAGATATTGAACTGGCATGCAATCATATGGATTTTTTGAAATGACATTCTTAAATTAATTTTATGGGCGTAAACATCTTGTTTTAAGAGGAGTTACCTCCCTTAGACGTTTATGATAATGTAATAGACCAGATTATCTAGCCAAAATTTCTCAAATGTTGACAATGTATCCAGACTAATCTTCGTAGAAAATTTTTCTGGATGATAGAGACTATAAAAAAACAAGCGTTTTTTTATGGTTTTGTGTGCCTCCTTCATGTAAATATTCTTAATTGAAATAAAATATCATAATTAATATACTGGAAATTAAAATTGTAATAAAAAACATGGACAATTTTTTTTGCAAGTCTTCGTGGCTCTAGATAGATCTGTGTTTGAATCAGTGCATTAAATTTTGTTTGTAAATTTGGTACTGTAGGCCTATTTATGCTAACAACTTTTTATAATATTGACTAGAAAGTGTCAAATGAATATTTCGGGGATGTATCCAACTTTTATGCATTTTTTTTTTACATTTAAAAAGTGGTAAGCTGAAATTACTGACATTTTATAAAATATTGCAATATTTCCAGAGATATCGCCCAGCTCTACTTACATCATACTCGTCATTAACTTTAGAACATTTTGGTGGTGGTAATGAAAAAAATGGCAGACCGTTTCCTCACTGGAGAATCGTAGTTATTCGACACATTCTTATCTTTCCGACCCATAGGGATAATACAATTTGAAATGATAATGTCCAATATTTTTACATGCCATATGAAGCCACAGTAGAAAAGAATTGTCAGCCATTTTGATTATTTCCCTTTATTTTTTAAGATGAAACAATCCCCACTTAGATTAATTATTAGGAATCAATAATGACTTGAGATAGGCTTTATCATTGACAATTATCAATCAGCTAAAACTATTATTCTAAAACAATTGATTAGTATTACTCATTGATCCGTTCTAGGTTAATTTATAGTATTCTGCCACATAGGATTAGAATTTTAAGATTTTTTCCACCACGTCTCAAAAAGAATTGCAAGGGAACACGATATTCAAATTCAAATCAGAGATTTCATTCCCTTCATTTATACTCTGTGATTTAAGGTAGTCCTATGGTTTAAATTGTGTACAGAGTCTTTGAGAAACCTTTTATTAGAGGATAGGTGCAGTCAGGTTTCTAAAAATTTTGATCATGTTTTATGAGGCAATTTGTTAAGTCTAGATAAAATTTATATTCCATTTGGTATCCACATTCTGTAGACACACTTTAAGATAGTTGTGTATACTACTCCATTGCTTATGTCATACTGTTCTAGGAATTGGCAGAGTTTCAATCTGTTAAAATTGAAACACCGAAGCAGAAGTAAAATTTAATATGAAATTGACTAGACTGGTTTTAGACTTGTTTCATTAAATATAAAAAGAAACCTTAAAACATGCCATGTACAATGTTTTGGGCTTCTTTTTGCTTTTGAATTATTTTAGTTCTGTAATATTGATTCATGATTCATAGGCGTCATAGCAAAAATAAAAGTATGAAGTGGTATGTTTTCCACATTTGATTGATGTTCAAAACTTACAAATATCCATTTTACTCAAATCAGATGATGTTTATTTTTTTTGTTTATCTATAATTGTAAAACAAAAATGCCATTGGGGTTGATGACATTGAAAAAGGGGAGGCAACTCCAATTAATAATACTAATGATGTTATTGTTAAATAATAGTTGGTAAAATCTAATTACACAGTCAGTAAATTTTCTCATCAATATGTCAGTGCCTTCAGGGCCAGTTGTTTTGTAAATTTTGTGATTTTCACGAAAATCTACTTTAAAGATTTATGTGTTGACTAATTATGATTGCTATGTTCAGATAGCCATTATTTGCTTTAATCAAAGCAAGACAAGCCCTTCACCATGAATAATTGTGAATTGGACAAGGAAATTCACTACTGCATGGAAACATGTTAGACACGGAGGAGAATTAATCTAAATCAGCTAAGGCTGGAAAAATCAATAGACACTTACACCCAGTAATACAAATTGATACAGATTCGAGTCAAATATCGAGATAGTTTGTATAGTAGTTCATCATATAGCTGACATTAAATCAATTCATTAAAGATCACAAATTGCCTAGTGTGGATTTTCAATCTTTTAATCTGAACAGTATTTTTACCGAGATCCACTGCAGTGTAATGAGAAATGTTGTTCTCCGGTTGGTTATTCCCCCCCCCCCCCACATTATTATAATGAAAGCCAAGACAAAAAAGCTTTGAGCGTTATGATTTAAATTTGATGATTAAAATTTATCAAAACAGAATCATTTTTTTCCATAAAGATGGAGCAGCATTGGTTTCCATATATTGGGGGTAACATTGGTGGCACCTGACCATCCTTAAATGAATTTAACAGTTTTCTTTAATACCGGTAGTTCACATATAACATTAGCAGAACAGTAAGATTGGAACAATATCAAATTATTTTATCAAGATTAATATTGTTATAATGGATTTTGGAATTATTGTGATAAATAACAATATTGCAATTGTACATTTTATCATAAAAATTCTCTTTTTATCACGATAATTTATCATGTATAATAATTGATATATTTGAATGTATGACAATAAACTATAATAAACAATAGATTGGTTATATATATTTGTTCATTTCTTATTAACAAAGTAAGAATTAGAGGGCAAGGGGCTAGCTGTCAGGCATTGTATCGATATCAATTGTGACTTCTCCTCACCTTGCAGGTGGTTTCTATTATGAAACCTACTTGCACTTAAAAACACAATATTAATTTAATACAGACAATAAGAAATTAATAATGTTCTATGAGTTTGTGACTCAATTCCCAACCAGACATTTGAATAAAGGTGTAAAAATGCATAAATAAAATTTGTACTTTGTTTTCAATGTTTATATTTAAACAGGCATTATGCAAGAGCTAAATCCGCCTATTGTCAGAATAGATAAAGAACTGCCAAGACGGAAAACAGTTTTTATACGCGCATAATTA
The DNA here is from genome assembly GCF_932274485.2 of Patella vulgata. NCBI lineage: Eukaryota > Metazoa > Mollusca > Gastropoda > Patellidae > Patella > Patella vulgata. The sequence continues at coordinate 46,050,457 of NC_065882.2, read as the reverse complement.
CTTGTGAACACTCTTCAGGCTACATTCATTATCTGATCATTTTGAAATTTATATATGTTGTTTACATTAGGGACATTCCACATCAAGTGTACACACTTTTATGACACTATGTCAGACTTTTCTTAGTAGCCTTGTGTTTGATTGTTCCTTCCACGCCGTCAGATGGGCCTTTCCATTGGCTGGTGGCAAAAAAATGCCACTTGACCTGACAAAATCATGTTCATGATAGCACAAATCCAAAAATGATTTGCAGTTCTTGTATTGGGACTCACATCCGTTAGAGAAATAGTCAGTTTTTCTCACCACAAGAAATAATGACTTCAGGTGCGAAATTAGCTTTGCCTGGAAAAGATGAACCAATATAACTTTATGATTGTTAATGAACCGTGCAGAAGGTCTTGTCCATTTTTGTAGTAATACACCCTTGGGCTTCGTCATGCACTACAAAAGAAAAGTATATTACCGTCGTCCCCATCCTTCCTGGAACAATGTTTTTCCCGGGCTAGGGATCAACCGAATTCTAACATGAAATCCCTGAGACTCGTATGCCCTGCAAATGTTGTCAAAATTTGCACGTGTTCACTGCGGTCACAGGTAGCAAATTTATCATTGAGTTCTTTGATCACATTCGGCATGCAGTTCACATCGCATCGCACTTTACTGGGCCCTGCCACTATATCTAGTGGTCGCTTTACTAAAGCTTTAACTTTACTTCTCTTCTCTGTCCTATACATAGCCAATCTATCCTATTTTTGTTTCAAGAAAAGGCTCTCCCCAATCGCTTTAAGTGTCTTGATTTAGTGTTTCTATTTCTGCAATGAATAGATTCGATAACATCGGCATCACTAGATGACACATCTGGATCTGGAGAGTCCTCTAGAAGATGATAAAGATGAGGCCTGCCGACATTTCTCAGGAGAAAGATCTTTCAAAGCCTTGTGACACCCAGCACACAAAAGCTGTTCCTCTTGTAGTTTTGAGGGATGCAGAGCAAAAATTTCTTTTGCAGCTTTGGATGACGATTTAAAGGGTCAGCACAAAGCTGTCTACTTGCCATACCTCAACGTGATTTGTCAGGTTGCCAACTGGTTGTGACCCCTGGAAACAAGTTTTCAGTCTCGGGCAATCTGACTACTGGTGGAAGCTAAGTCAGTCGAGAGCTGTGATGGTGTAAATAATGCCAATAGTCCTGCCCACCTACCGTAAGCGCAGTGAGAACTTCTGCAGTCTGAAATTGTATATTTTGCAGCATTTGGAAGCACGAGACCCAAATCAGCAATCTTAGCGAATCAGCTAGTAGCTCGCATTTCACGTTACTGGTGTGGGAACTTTTAGTGGGATTGATGAGCCCAGAAAGTGATTATAGCCGGGACATTACAGTGGACCTATCGTCAAATGCATTATTTAGTCGTTTTTATACGCCCACATTTTCATGTGCACGTATATTGTCGTCTACAGGTCACAATTCTTATCCGATTTTGACGAAACTTGAAATATAGGTTTATCTCCAAAAGATCTTGGCTGCTTTCGATATTGGCATGTATCGGATCGAAGCTTCATGGATTATGGCCCCTGTTTGTACGAAAAATCACGTTTTTAGCTTATGGACAATACAGAGGTCACAATTTTTATCCGATTTTGTTGAAACTTGAAATGTCAGTTTATAACCCAAAGATCTCAGTTCCTTTCGATATTCGCGCATATCGGAATGTAACTTCCTGAATTATGGCCCCTGATTTTACGAAAAATCGCGTTTTTAGCTTGTGGACTCAATAGAGGTCACAATTTTTATCCGATTTAAAAAAAAAAGGATTATTATATCACCGTTACACCCTAAGGACGACTGAGTTCGAATTTCGTGAAAATCGGCCCAAATCTGACAGACAAAATGGCCGCCCTTCGTTCTCAAATAGCCTCAAAATATGGTATATCAAGGTTGTGGACCCTATAGAGGTCACAGTTTTTATCCGATTTTGTTGAAACTTGAAATGTAAGTTTATAACACAAAGATCTCGGATCCTTTCGATATTTGCACATATCGAATTGTAATTTCTAGAATTATGGCCCTTGATTGTAGGAAAAATCACTTTCTTTTTAGCTTGTTCTCTATCTATCTCTCGAAAATGTTGGCGTAATACGGCGTATCCTGCCTGGCTGGTTTGTATTTTAGAGGAGAGTCGAAAAAAGCTCCCCATAATGAACAAATTGAAAAAATCACTCCCCTAAAAAAGCTGATTTAGAAATTAAGGAGAGTGATCTGGGCCCTGTTTCTCGAAATCTTAACTAAAGATAAAATCCAATTTTAGTAGATACTTCAATTTTGATTGGCCAATCACTAAAATCAATCTAATATTATCCAATCAAATTACTAAAATTTGAATTTTATCTTAGTTAAAATTTTGTGAAACAGGCCCCTGATATTAAGGAGAGTGATTATTTTTATGTATATGGAAAATGGTTCTGAAGATTAATAACTTAACTGCGTGTAAAGTGTCATTCCTGGTTACATAAATGATAATAAACATCGTCTGCTAAATAATAGCACTAGCACTCGTACTTGTTGTCGTACGGTCAAAAACTTTTGCTATTATCTAAAACTACTTACGGTATTCCAATAGAAATATTTGTCGACATTTCTAAATATTTATAGCTTGTATAAAGTTTGTTTAAAAATATAACCCATATTCAAAATATGATCTTAAACGCTCGAAAATTCCATCAAAATATAATCTTATTTGTTCCGGAATTATTCTCATTGGCAATTTTCAGTTGCCATCTCTCGTAATTTCTCACGTCTCACAACAATTCTACTTTATATTCCAGTTAAATTAACCAATGATGCATAAGTGCCATCTATTTTTAGCAACATATTCATCAGAATTTTATTATCAGTTGCGATCACATTATACACCAAATAAATGTTCACAATGACAGCATGGCGGCAATCGTAATGCGAGTCTTTCACACTCTTTTTTATACGCCCACATTTTCATATGGACCTATATTTATGCCCACATTTTCATGGGGACGCATATTGTTGTCGCCCCTGTCTGTCGTTCCAGACGCCCATCTGGACGTCCGTCCACAATTTGTTTGTGGACACTCTACAGGTCACAATTTTTATTTGATTTTGACAAAATATAGGTCTATCTCCCAAAGATCTCATTTCGTTTCGATATTGGCATATATCGGACCATAACTTCATAGATTATGGCCCCTGTTAGTACGTAAAATCACGTTTTAGCTTGTGGACACTCTAGAGGTCATACTTTTCATCTGATTTTGATGAAACTTGAAATACTTATTTATAACCCATAGATCTTGGTTCCTTTAAAAATTGGCGCATATCGGATCGTAAATTCCTGAATGATGGCCCCTGATTGTGCGAAAAAAACACGTTTTTAGCTTGTGGTCCCTCTAGAAGTCACAATTATTATCCGATTTAAAAAAAACGTTTGAATATATCACCGTTACACTGTAATGATGCCTGAGATTGAAAATCGGACCAGAATTGCCAGACAAAATGACCGCACCTTGTACGCAAATAGTGTAAATATATGGTATATCAAGGTTGTGGTCCCTCTAGGGGCCACAATTTTGATCCGATTTTGATGAAACTTGAAATACATGTTTATAGCCCAAAGATCTTGGTTCCTTTTGATATTCGCACATATCAGATCGTAACTACCTGAATTATGGCCCATGATTGTACGAAAAGTACGTGACAAGGAGTAGGGTTGCCTGTCCAACCTCGTGGGTTTTCTCCGGGTCCTCCGGTTTCCTCCCACTGCTAAAGACCCCTATGCGCAAGCGAATTATTGAAATAAAATTGAACCATATGTTAGTCCCGAAATGACCTAGTTTGTGTCGTGTGGACGTTAAACCCCATTTCTCTCTCTCTCTCTGATTGTACGAAAAATCACCTTTTTTGAAAAAAAAAAAAAAACCCAAACTTTTGAATATTTCACCATTACACCCGAATGACGGCCGAGTTCAAATTGCATGAAAATCGGACCAAAACTGCCGGACAAAATGGCCACCCCTCTTACGCAAATAGTGTAAATATACTAAACAGCAAAAAAAAAACCTCAGTACGATTTCAAAATCAAATCATTCTAGAAAACGACTTACTAAATGGATCAAAACAATTTTTGGTGAACAGTATGTTGACACATTAGTGATTAATTCATCACAATTCCATGACATTACGGCATTGGCACCTGGAACCACACTTTCAGAAAAGCCTGGCACAATCCCATCGGCTGCCTTTGGTCTCGGTAGGATGTTACTAAGTCTCCTCTGAATTTCATCCCAAAATTGGGTTTAAGTCCGGACTAAGGGCTGGCCAGTCGATAACTCTGGCGGTGTGGGCACAGCCGTTGTCATGCTGGAAAACATTGTTTCCATGACGTGCGAAATGTGGTATGATGTGGGGTCTGAGAGCTTGATCGATGTAACGCACTGCTGTGATGCCACCTCCTCTCCCTGGACCAAGATTTTGTAACACCACAGGACCCACTTTCTGGTCCACTGTCTGCTTGGACCTCCCCATGAGACTCGTTCCATGACACATTGATGGTGAGAATAACGCTGGCCATGTCGACACCATATGCTGGTCCTGCCATCTGCAGTTGATACGCAATACTGACTCTCACAGGCCTCGAAATGTTTAAAAAAAGCTACCTGTCGATTCAGTAAATAACCTGTCACTCTCAATTATCAAACTCAAAGACTAATCACATCACACATATCCATACATGTAGGTACACGCGCACATGGTTAGGTCTTTGACGTACATTGCTCTATATAAATATCGTAATATGAAACCTTTTTATTTCTTCGACATCGGATTGCATAAAAGTTCTTGAAAGTCGGCAAATCTGCTTTGGCTCAGCGACTCGAAGATTCGTACAATTCTATCATCCGTATCCACGTGAATTCTGCAAAGTATCATGGTACCACACTTCCGTACTAAATCGAATACTTCACCGTTGTTGTGTCGTTACGGTAGAATTATTTCAGGTGACTTGGGGGTGCGTTTTAATTTATTTAGATATAATACTCCATAATGCTATAAACTAGTGTCAAGCAGATGAAAACAAGCGTAGATGGTGTGAAATTCATTGATATAAAATTGTCTACTTCCAAACTGTGTGAGTAACTGTAGCCTACGACAGAGCGAAATGTAAACAGTGCAAATGGCGGCTTTTCGCGATATTTCCATGCTTAATTCTTGCATTTAGAAACAAATAATTAAATGTACGTGACGTGGACGTGAGTATTGTGGTCAATTTACTGAACATCAAGTAAAATTTAGTCCACCTGTCGCAAGCGATAGGTAGTTTTATTTGCTACCTGTCAGACGAAAAAATCGCCTGTCGGCGACAATTAGACAGGCGAACATTTCGAGCCATGCTCTCATCTGTGAACAGAACAGTTCTCCATTGCCTGTGTCGCCGGTTCGGGTTTTGTTGGCGAGGGGTGAGGATCGGCCCACGGTAAGGTCTACAGCAATGGATGTTCTCTCTGGTGAGAAGTCGGTGCACAGTATCGGTACTGATGGGTCTTCCGTGTGTTCCCACTGACGTTCTGTCTCAGATGCCTGTGTGAAGGGATTCTGCATGTGCTGTCGCACAACATGGCGGTCTTGTCGCCTCGTGGTAACCCTTGGTCTACCAGTTCGGGGGCGATCATCCTTGGTGTTGGTGGCCCGAAAGCATTGCTGAAGCCTGTAGATGGTCCGAACATTGACCTGGAAGTGAATGGCAACGGCTTGCGCAGTATGGCCAGCATTGAGTCTTCCAAGTGCCTGGTTCCTCTGAGCTGTTGTGAGTCGGGGCATGCTTCTGACGTTGTAGTGTGAATGATTCAACCAAGTATGGGGGTGTATTTCATAGGGCTGGTCCCAGTGAACAGCACGTGCAGCATGAGTTACATGAAAATCACGGAGAACACATTACCATCTCAGAAGTCAGGTTGCGTTTTTGTGAACATTTCCTAGGTTCAGTTCTGTGTTTTCGAAGGAGCCTTATTGCTCAGGTAAAGTTTGGCAAGTTTTATGCAATGCATTTTTTCAGAGTAACACACCAATCTGACTTTTCTTTTGCTACTTAGTATATATGGAATATATAGAAGTCACAATTTTGATCCGATTTTGATGAAACTTGAAATATATCCTTATAACCCACAGGTCTTTGTTCCTGTTGATATTCACACATATCGGATTGTAACTTCCTGAACTATGGCCCTTGATTGTACGAAAAATCGCTTTTTGTTTAGCTTGTTCTCTATCCATCTCTTCCATAATGTATGTGTATCCTGCCTGGCAGCCGCTGGTTAAACAAATAATACAAAATAATACATATGTCCACAAATAAGGAGGGCGATTTTCAATTTTAAGGCAAGGAAGAAAATCCTCCCCTTGGTCGACATTTAGGTGTGTTTTGGTCCTTGTTTCGCTTTGTAGAACCTTGTGAATGCTCTAAAGTTATCATCTGATCTGTATTAAAGTTACATGCATTATTTAAATTTGTGAATTTATTTAAATTTCAACAATTTCTGTTTATAACTTCTACAGTTATGGCCCTTGTTTAACCCTGTTGAACCTTGTGAACGACAAAAGTTATCATTCGATCTGTGTGAAATTGATATCAATTCAATGTCTTGTAAATGATCCCATTACCTACAAAATTAATGATTGATTGTATATTTTCAGTGCTATGAGAATATTGTTGAGTAAATTACCACGACCATGGATTGTAGATGAGAAAAAAGATGATGGTTATACAGCTCTACATTTAGCGGCTTTAAACAATCATGTTGAAGTTGCTGAATTATTAGTTCAATTGGTATGTAATTATTATATCCCACTAACATCACAAACTCTCACAAAATCATCTTTCATTAATATAGCATCTGTGACTAGAGGGTTGGGTGGACGACTGGTTGAATGCATGAACTTTTGATTCTAAGGACTTTCAAATATCTTCATGATCTGGGTACTCAGCAGAATGAACCCTTTCATTTGACGTAAGGCACCATTTTCTGCGATGGGTTTTTTTTTTTTTAAAAATACATCTTTTTGTGTGACCTTTGGCCATTACCAGGATCACAAATTGATCAGGCCATTTTTCACCCAAAATGACATACAGTAGACTTGGCATATAACGGACACCTCGGGACCGGAAGAAATTGTCTGCTATAAATGGTGAACTGTCTGTTATACAAATAAATCTGCTATCGACCCTGAATTAGCACACTAAGAACAAGAGGTCGCAATCACCAGTCGTATGCCTATTCACAGCGTGGCACGCTTCAGTGCGCTGCAGGGTTTCCACACATTGATTTCTAATTTTCTCTGGATTTTTAGCAAAGAGCTGAACACACTACTTGTTAGCAAAAGATGGACGAATATACGTATTGAGAAGACTTTTGAAATTTACTTGAGGAAGAAGAAGACTAAAATTTACTTTTGAACAAATTGAAATCTCAAAATTTCCGTTGTTATTCGGGATTTCCATGTGTTTTGGGAATCACTGTTGTGCCTGGGCTGAATTTTCCCGGAAAAATCTTTCCCATAAAATCAGTATGGATATTTTCTGGGAAAAGTATTCCAGTCACCGATAATAAAATCAGTAATATCATCGTTTTGTTCTGCTTATTTGAGAGTCTGTTATAAACATGGACTTTTACATTGATTTGTCGGTTAGGGACCGATGAAAATCGTCCGTTATAAACGATTGTCCATTATACAGTGTCCGCTATAAAAGACTTTGAAAATAAGAAATTTCAATTACAAAAATCAGGACCAAACTTTTGTGTAAGTTAAAGCGATTGTCCGTTGTATATGCAGAGTCTACTGTAGCCTATAATCGTCATACACACCAAAAATTGGTGTTGAAAATCGGATCGAGATTTGTGATCCGAATACTTTTGTTGGCTATCCGAATACTATTCGGATAATTCAGAGACGTGAAATTCTTAAACAAAATTACAACAGAAGTTCATATACATGTACCGGTACTCATAATTTCTTACTTCCTCCATCTTATGAACACCTTCCATAAAACCATTAAGTTCACAGCTGAATACTCCACTTCCCAAGTGGCATTTCTAGACACTATGGTTAGCTTTAACCCTGCAACCAAAACACTCTCATTTGACCTTTACTGTAAACCCACAGACACACACTCTTACCTTTCCTATACATCATGCCACCCGCCACACATCAAACTTAAGGGACCTTATAGCCATTTCCTTAGAATCAGGAACTTTATTATCTCCAACGGGGCTACCCAAGAGATATTATTAAATCCAACAGAATTAAAGCCGATTCCATTGAGAGGATTCATCTCCTCACTCCCAAAACCACCGTCGAGACCACCCAACGCCCGGTATTTATTACGGATTTCAATCCTACTTCGGTATATATCAGCAAACTTATTAAGGACAACTGGCACATTCTCTTTAGCTCCAAGGACTGTCTTAGGGCTTTCCCCCTTCCTTGCCTTACAGCTTTTAGACGGAACCCCTCCCTAAAAGATCTATTAACCTCAGCCACCATTAAAAACCACACACGAAAACCTCAAGTCAGTGGGAAAAGTTATGCATACCTAGACACTATAAATTAGACAATTGTCAATACTGTAACACACTCAAACCAAAGACTACGTTCCGTTCCACCCAAACCGGCAAAATGTACAAATGTCCCAACAACTGGACCTGCCACAGCAAGAATGTAATATACCTTCTTACGTGCAATCTTTGTCTTAAGCAATACACAGGCGAAACAAAGAGACTATTCCGCATTAGGCTGAAGGAACACTACGCTGATATCACCCACAGGAGAGACACCCCAGTCGCCTCCCACTTCAATTTACCGAGACAATCTAGTCGAAACCTTGACTACCAAATTATCAAACAACTTGGCACAGACCCTGAGCTTCATACTTCTACTACCAACAGACGTCCAATTGAATTACTTTGGATTATTAGATTAAAAACCTTCCAACCACAAGGTATCAACGACAAAATCTAAACATGGGCACCCCCCTTTTCAATCTCTATGTTTCAATGTTTATGAGTATCTGTGTATGCCGAGTATGAAATCGTAATTTCGATTTGCAAATTGTTTTAGTCGCGAAGAAAAAACGTGTCTACCGTTAGCCGTATTTATTAAGACTATCTATGACATCAATCAATGAGGTGAAGAAATTTGTATAGTTAACTACTCCTGTAATCCGCACCCTCCCACTTATCATTTTGCTCAATCAACACGAATGAAAAAAGTAAAATAAAAACATGTGCCATTTATTCCGCCAAGGTCGTTTGCCTCATTCTGATAATCTATACTATTCAAAAAAAGTAGGGGATATTTGATTTTTAAGTGTTATTAAAGTCACCTAATGAAACTGACGAAGAAACAAATGACAAAATGAAATGAAGTTCACATTCATCGATTTATTCCAAATGATCGTTAGACTAAGTAAGGCACAGACTGACCATTATAAGGGTAAAATGATACCCGGGGTCAAACAGCAAAGTTACCACAGCATCACAACCAAGTCAGTAACGGGTAAATCCTCCTCTGTTTGCCAAACAAGCATTGGTCCGACGTGGCATACTCCTAATGAGACGTCTAAGGTCATTTTGGTCCAGATTGTCCCATTCCTGTTGCAACGCAGCAGCAAGTTCTTTGACATTGGCAGGACGTTGTTGAAGTTGACGTAACCTCTGTCCAAGCATGTCCCAGACATGCTCGATGGGGGAGAGGTCGGGACTCAGTGCTGGCCAAGGTAATGTGGTGATGTTCTGTTGTTGGAGGTAACCTGTAACGATCCTGGCCCTGTGACATCTTGCGTTGTCATCCTGGAAGATGAAACGGCGGCCATGACGTCTTGCGAACGGCACAACATGGACTGCCAAGATGTTGTCCCGGTAGTACTGGCCTGTAACACGCCCTGCAACAACATGTAAAGCCGTTCTTCCAGCAACAGTGATGCCTCCCCACACCGTAACAGAACCACCCCCAAATCAATCATGTCTGATGTTGTTAACGTCTTGGAAGCGCTCGTTTACAACGACGCCACACCCTCCTACGTCTGTCCAAAAAATCAACAGTGAACCTTGACTCATCTGAAAACATCACATTGCTCCAGCGTCGATTATCCCAGTGTTGACGATCCCTACACCAACGACGTCTTTCCTGAATGTGATGATCTCTCAAACAAGGGATCACGCGAGGACGTCGGGCGCGAAGGTGACCCCTATGCAGTCGATTCCGAATCGTCTGGCCACTCACTCTCACACCAGTGTCTGTTTGAAGACGAGCGCTGATCTGATTTGCTGTGATGACACGATTTCTCAAGGCCAAGGTACGGATAAATCGATCCTGGGCTTGAGTTGTCGCCCTTGGTCGACCTGAGCGTGGTCTGTCCTGTACAGATTGTGTATCACGGTATCTGGACCATAGCCTGCTTATGACAGACTGAGAAACATTCATCGTCCGTGCCACAACCGCCTGTGTTGTGCCGATCTGTAGCATGCCAAGGGCACGTAACCTTTCATTTTGGGTAAGCCGACGCATATCAAAATTTGTTTTCTGGTCACTAAAACAATTAAACTGATGTTTCCACCCTGGAATTCAATGCCACAATGACTGTAACATTCAAAGTCAGAGTCGTGCAAATCTTGGGTTGGACCCCCATGATGATCCCAAGCATCACCTGCATTCCATGCGGTAGCTATTGGTGCGTTTGGGCGTCACATGTAACTGGAAATGTTTCTTCTGTTAGGTTCTATAGTGACTTTTTTCGTAGTCATTTGCATATTTTAGTATTATGCCCCCAAAATCAAATATCCCCTACTTTTTTTGAATAGTATACTACTATTTAACCAATTAGTGAGTGGGAATATACGTGACCTAGGTCGTTATGAATAAATTTTATTGCGGGAAGTCAAAACACAGTCTAAACTAGCGCAGGGAATGAATGAATATTTTTTTTTATTTAGACTACTGTTTTCGTTGCACTGCATTAATAATTTTATTAGTTACTATCACTAAATAATACGCATAATGTTGACATATTAATTATGCTCAGAGCTGCGTACGTGATCAATTGCATTGGGGAAAATTTCAAAGTGATCAGATGTAAAAATGGCTAAATATAGAGCATACGGAATGTCAGAATATATTGTAACGAATAGTAAAACGGATAGTAAAATAATTCGGATAACCCTTATTTTGTATCCTTTTACGAATATCCGAATAGTAGTTTCAACACTACCAAACATCACGTTTTTAGCTTGTGGACACTCTAGAGGTCACAATTTTTATCCAATTTTGATGAAACTTTAAATTTATGTTTATATCACAAAGATCTCAGATGCTTTCGATATTTGCGCATATCAGTCTGTAACTTCCTTCATTATGGCCCCTGATTGAATGAAAAAATCGCATTTTTAGGGTGTGGTCTAGAGGTCACAATTTTTATCTGATTTAAAAAACATTCAAATATATCACTGTTGCACCAGATATGTTTAAAACCTAAAAATCTTAGTTCCTTTTGATATTCGTACATATCGGCCCCTGATTGAATGAAAAATTACGTTTTTAGCGTGTGGTCCCTCTTGAGGTTACAATTTTAATATCACTATTACACCATAATGAAGGTAAAGTGTGAATTTCGTGAAAATCGGACCAAAACCACCGGACAAAATGGCCACTCTCTGTACGCAAATAGTGTTAAAGTATGTTATGTCAAGGTTGTGGACCTTTTAGAGGTCACAATTTTTATCCGATTTTTATGAAACTGTTTATATCCCAAAGATCTTTGTTCCTTTTAATATTCGCGCATAGCGGACCGTAACTTCCTGGATTATTGCCCCTGATTGTAACAAAAAGTCGCGATTTTAGCTTGTGGATCCTCTAGAGGTCACAGTTTTTATCTGATTTTAATAATCGTTTAATATATTGATTTGAATTTCGTAAAAATCGGACCGAAACTGCCCAACAAAATTGACACTCCTTGAATGCAAATAGTGTTAAAGTATGTAATGCGAAGGTTGTGGACCCTATAGAGGTCAGAATTTTTGTCTGATTTTGATGAAGCATAAAATATATCTTTATTTCCCAGAGATCTCAGTCCCTTTCAATATTTGGCATTTCAGACCATAACTTCCTGGATTATTGCCCCTGATTTTTTTTTTTATCCCGCTCCGAACGAAGTTAGGGAGGGATATTGAAATGGGGTTCGTCCGTCTGTATGTCCGTCCGATTTCGTTTAAGATATCTTTCTGAAACTTTGCACACATATCAACCTATTACAGTAGTTGTGCCTTTTGTTATTTAGGAATTTCTGGGATTTATATTTTTTAGTGTTTCCATGGAAACAAATTTGACTTAGTTTTTGGTGTATAATTTTGTTTCCGGAGCATATCTCATAAACCGTTCGAGAGATCTTTCTGAAACTTTGCACACACATCAACCTATTACAGTAGTTGTGCCTTTTGCTATTTAGGAATTTCTGAGATTTTTATTTTTTGTGTTTCCATGGAAACAAATTTTACTTAGTTTTTGGTGTACAATTTTGTTTCTGGAGCATATCTCATTATTTTGAATTAATCAGATTTGATAATTTTATGTGTTTCCATGGAAACACATATGACTGTTCAAGATACCTTTAAAATAATTTTACCCATTATTTTATTTTCTGAAATCCAGCCTTCCATCCTGATTTTGTTTCTGGAGCATATTTTATTATCTGTTCAAGAAATCTTTTTGAAACTTTGTACAAACATTAACCTATTATAGTATTTTATTTTCTGATGTATAAGTTTATTGTTTAACATATAGCAGCTAATTGAGGTAGGCAAAGGTTGTTGTGCAAACCTTACAGGGAGTAGCGACCCTGCCTTGCCGAGCTACTGTGATCAGAGTATGAAATTCTGTGAATTGATATTGCATGTGTCGGAATATGGGATTTGTCTAAAGCTCCAGTTCCCTCCACTTTCAAAATATCTCTATTTTCTATGTAGTTATGTCTAATTTTTAAAACCAGAGCTTAATGTCATAAATTATCTCAAATCTTCTAGTAAATATCAATCAGTCATTTGTTTTCAGAAATAGAGAGCAATATCTACTAAACAGGGCCACAATATTAGGACAAGTGACACTGTTTGCGAAATCTGATACATTTTTATATTGATTACCAATAGCATAAACAAGTTATTTTTCCTTATTTCTTCCAAACAAGTGCAAGGGCGCGGGATGTTGATGACTAGTCATCTTGTTTTAGCTTGTTCTCTATCCATCTCTTGCAAAATGTGGGCGTATCTTGCCTTGCAATTGCTGGTTATTCTCCTCTCAGCATCTCTCAGTGATATATCATATTAACTCAGTTCTTTATTCTCATCTTGTTATCTTTCCATAATATATCAGTTCTTCTTTACGCTCACTCCATCATCTCTCATAAAACCTCTTCTTTATTGTCCCCCGCCTTTCGAAGAAAGCAGGGGACTATTAAAATGGGTTCGTCCGTCTGTCCGTCACACATTTTGGGACACAATAACTCTCCCTCTAAATGACCTAGAATGTTCAAACTTGTTGTAGGTGTTTATTAGGTCAATGAATTGATGGAGTTTGAAGATGATCATTTTCTGCTTAGGGTAAGCAGAGATAAGCAATTTGATTGGTTGATGCTTTGGGACACGATAACTTTAGTTCTAATTAAGTGAGAGTGATTAAGTGAGAGTGGTGAAACTTGGTGTACAGTTTCATTACATCAATACCATGACTAAGTTCGATAATGAGCATTTTCTGCTCCGGGCAAGCAGAGTGATATGCAATTTGATTGCCCGAGACCTTGGAACACAATAACTATCCTTCTAATTGAGCTAAAATGTTCAAATTTGTTGTAGGTATTTACTAGGTCAATGCTGTGATGGAGTTCGAAGATGAGCATTATCTGCTTAGGGTAAGCAGAGATAAGCAATTCGATTGGTTGATGCTTTGGGACACAATAACTTTAGTTCTAATTAAGTGAGATTGATGAAACTTGGTGTATAGTTTCATTACATCAATACCATGACTAAGTTCGATAATGAGCATTTTCTGCTCAGGGTAAGCAGAGCGATAAGCAATTTGAGCTAAAATGTTCAAATTTGGTGTAGGTGTTTATATTTTCTGCTCAGGGTAAGCAGAGCGATAAGCAATTTGAGCTAAAATGTTCAAATTTGGTGTAGGTGTTTATTAGGTCAATACCTTGATGGAGTGTGAAGATGAGCATTTTCTGCTTAGGGTAAGTAGAGATAAGCAATTTGATTGATTGATGCTTTGGGACACGATAACCTAAATTCCAATTAAGTGAGAGTGATGAAACTTGGTGTATAGTTTCATTACATCAATACCGTGACTACGTTCGATATTGAGCATTTTCTGCTCAGGGTAAGCAGAGCGATAAACAATTTGATTGGTTGAGACTTTGGAACACAATAACTCTCCTTCTAATTGAGCTAGAATGTTCAAACTTGGTGTAGGTGTTTATGAGGTCAATGCCTTGATGGAGTGCGAAGATGAGCATTTTCTGCCTAGGGTAAGCAGAGATAAGCAATTTGATTGGCTGATACTTTGGGACACGATAACTTTAGTTCTAATTAAGTGAGAGTGATGAAACTTGGTGTATAGTTTCATTACATCAATACCTTGACTAAGTTTAATGATGAGAATTTTCTGGCTTAGGCTAAGGAGCAATAAGCATTTTGATTGGTCAAGACTTTGGAACATAACAACTCTGCTTCTAATTGAGGTAGAATGGTTAAACTTGATGTAGATGTTTGTCTTGACTGAGTTCATTGATTAACATATCGAGCTAAAGCTAAGCAGAGATGAGCAATTTCCTTAGTCGATGCTTTGGGACAAGATAACTTTGATTCTATCTGATAGGGAGTGATGAAACTTAGTGTATAGTTGATAATCAGTTTGATTGCTTGATACTTTTGAAAAAAATAGATGTGGTATTTAATTAATATGTGTCATCTATTTATTTGGGGATTTCGGCGGGGGACATCAGCCTCACTGTTGGCTTGTTTTCACTTGTCATCTCTCACTAACATAATACACGCTCACAGTGCCTGATAGCAAGTTACTTTTCTACAGGTTTTCGTGTGGTATTTAACATTAATATTAAAACAGAACAAAATTGTGCAAAATGTTCGACACAAGTGCCAGACCACCAGCATTTCTTTGCTATGCAAAATGCAAGTTTCAACAGGGAAAAAACTATTTACAAACAATTATACTTGATAATAGCCATCAGCCTATTAGACAATTGAATTAGAGAACAAAACCATGAAATTTTAATAATGAATGGTCTTTGAAGTTTGAATTGTCAATGTATTAGTGAGGTACAGTGGTGGTGAATGGGTTTGGCATAGAGGGCTTCTAACATACACACACAGCCATGAATGATTTCATTTGATATTTAAAGGATTTTGCATTTCAATTTTATATTTTCTCGGGGAATTTGTATACTTAGACTATGATGTCTATACAGTGTTCCAGTATTGTTTGTTCTGTTTTTCCGCTGTGCAGGCAAAATTTCCCTCATAGCACACTGTATGGCGTATGCCCGTCTTCATTAGCCCAGTTCTGAGCAGAACAGTAGGATGTTAAACCCCATTTCATTTCATTTGTTCTGTTTTTCTTACTTCATGCAGTATTTCTTCATTATCTCTAATTTATCCAATTGTTTTGAGATGACAAGCAAATTGTTTTCATGTGATAAGCCTACCAGGTATGTTTTAATATATATATGCTAATTAACCTGAAACATACTTTCAATACTTTTACTTAAAGATACATTATGGGAGATAAGATAAAGAGTTGGCAGTTCTCACTATAATAGTTAAAAACTAGATAATGTAAAGGCAATTTGCTGAAGATTTCAGTCAAATTGATCCACTATGAACCGAGAATTAAGCGATTGAAATTTCGGCTTAACCATAAATTATGAATGAAGTCGAGCAGCAAATGGGATTATAATCCAGTAAATATCGCAGGATAGCGATGCCATCGAGAGTTGATTATGGTCTGGATAAGTTAATTAATGTCTAATGTCTAAAGAAAGACCTGCAATTGGCAGATTTAGCTCTTGCATAATGTATGTTTAATATATAAGCCAAATTTCATGACTTCTGAAGTAATGAAATCTTTTATTTAAAAATGTCTGGTGATTTTTTGTAGAAATTTAAAGTTTCACAGACAATATATAGTTTCCATTGCAATAGTGTGTGAAGAATGAATGGAAACTAATGTATTTTCTTCCTGGCAATAACCTCGAAATATAATTGTATATTACAAAAATCAATATTATTATAGGCACAATTTAACTTGATAAATGTCATATGAAATTACATTGATTATCATATATATAATAAACATGCACAATTAAGTCAGTATTATACATGATATAAAATGAATGATGTTTCTGAAATAATATTCGTCCATTGCCATTCTTCAGTTACCCAGAACTAAAGAAAAATAATGCTTAGGATAAATCTTAAGATTGATCTGGTGTAGTGTTATGACTCAAATATTTTATTGATATAATCATGAGCATGAAACCTGTATTATTCAAAGAAGGCAACTTATTTAATTTAAAAGATATTTTCAAAGACAATCATGAGGATCAAGATATGTTTTAGTCTACCTATAGTAGCCATTTTTATGCCTCTTCTCTACCATCTACACAGACATTTATGCACACCAATTTATTTTTATACGGCTACATTGAAATGTGGACGTATATTGCCGTCGCCCCCGTCCGTCCGTCGGTCCACAATTTCTTGTGAACACTCTAACGCCAAAAGTTATCATCCGATCTTTCTGAAATTTACATGCATTATTTGAATTAGTGAAACGAAGAAGCCTATTGAATTTCAGCAATTTCCGTTTATTACGTCTAGAGTTATTGACCTTGTTTCAGTTTATTGAACCTTGCGAACGCTCTAACACCAAAAGTTATCATTCGATCTTTGTGAAATTTATATGCATTATTTAGATTACTGAAACGAAGAAGCCTATTGAATTTCGTCAATTTCCGTTTATTACGTCTAGAGTTATGGCCCTTGTTTTACTTTATTGATCCTTGTGAACGCTCTAACGCCAAAAGTGATCATCCGATCTTTCTGAAATTTATATGCATTATTTAGATTGCTGAAACGAAGAAGCCTATTGAATTTCAGCAATTCCCGTTTATTACATCTAGAGTTATGGCCCTTGTTTCACTTTATTGATCCTTGTGAACGCTCTAACGTCAAAAGTTATCATCCGATCTTTCTGAAATTTATTTGCATTATTTAGGTTACTGAAACAAAGAAGCCTATTGAATTTTGGCAATTTCCGTTTATTACGTCTAGAGTTATGGCCCTTGTTTCACTTTATTGATCCTTGTGAACGCTCTCACGTCAAAAGTTATCATCCGATCTTTCTGAAATTTATATGCATTATTTAGATTGCCGAAACGACGAAGCCTATTGAATTTCAGCAATTCCCGTTTATTACGTCTAGAGTTATGGCCCTTGTTTCACTTTATTGTTCCTTGTGAACGCTCTAACGTCAAAAGTTATCATCCGATCTTTCTGAAATTTATATGCATTATTTAGGTTACTGAAACGAAGAAGCCTATTGAATTTCAGCAATTTCCGTTCATTACGTCTAGAGTTATGGCCCTTTTTTCACTTTATTGATCCTTGTGAACGCTCCAACGCCAAAAGTTAACATTCAATCTTTGTGAAATTTATATGCAATATTTAGATTAGTGAAACGGAGAAGCCTATTGAATTTCAGCAATTTCCGTTTATTACGTCTAGAGTTATGGCCCTTGTTTCAGTTTATTGATCCTTGTGAACGCTCTAACGCAAAAAGTTATCACCCGATCTTTGTGAAATTTATGCATGATTTAAATTAGTGAAACGAAAAAGCCTATTGAATTTCAGCAATTTACAATAATTATTTCTGGAGTTATTGCTCTTGTTTCACTTTGTTAAACCTTGTTAATGCTTCATTGATAATAGTTATCATCCGATATGTATGAAATTTATATGCATCATTTAAATTTGTGAAACAGGTCTATTGAATTTCAGCAATTTCCGTCAATAATTTCTAGAGTTATGGCGATTGTGAACGTTTGAATGACAAATGTGATCTGTATGAAATTTATATGCATTATTTAAATTAGTAAAACAAAAAAGCCTGTCAAATTTCAACAATTTCTGTAGATTAGTTCAAGAGTTGAGACCCTTCTTTCAGTTTTTAGAACCTTGTAAACCCTCAAACGACAAAATTTATAATCTGATCTGCATGGAACTGTCTTGTAAAGGCTCCCAATTACCTACAAAGGAATAAATATGCGACAACCCTTGATGACTGCTCGGACGATTTAGCTGCTGTGGGCATATGTTTTGTTGCCTGGCAACCTATCTTTTGGTTTAAAAATATATATTTTATTGTTTTATTTCTTAATTCAATATTACAGGGAAAAGCCAATATGGACATCCAGAATGTTAACTTACAAACCCCCTTACACTTAGCAGTTGAGAGACAACATACTCAAATAGTTCGAGTAAGTAGAACTATAAGATGATCTCATTTCACAACATAACATATTGCCTGTTTTATCGTAATCAAGCTTAATCAATGTATCGTGATTCTTGTTTGTTTTATTTTTTTGTCGCTTCAGTAAGTAAACTGTCACTGTTAATTATCAATGTCACACATTATCCATAGGTACACAAACACTCTTAAATTGTTTTGGTCCTTATTTTGATCAATATCGTGATATAAAACAGTTTTATTTCTTTGACATTGGCAGGACTAAAAATATCTATTATTCATCTATCTTGTTGTTTTCTTGGTAAATATTGACCTGGTTATTAATCGGGATACGAATCGTATCGTAGCACCTGAATCGCAATACGTATCGTATCGTGACTGCAGTGGCAATACCCAGCACTAATTGGGTCATCTGGTTAAGATACTGCTCGGAATTATGTTTCGTTTTGTTTCATTTATGTACACTTTCAATAGCATTCTAAATGAATTTGAACTATACAAATCAAAACGAAATAGGGTATGTGTTTTAATCAGATTGGATATTTCTAATGACCGATTAAAAATAAAATTATAGAATTAAAAAGCTTAAAAAGCCCACATGATTATAATAAATGATAGCCCTAAACAGGAGCTTATTCAGAAGTCCTAGAATGCTGAAAATCAACATAGTTCATCCTCTGTTCTCCATGCTTTACACCAAATTAAAAGATAACCCACAAAGCGTGCAGATAGGTCCACACAGCGGCTTTGGCTCAAAAAGAAATTATTTTAAGTGACAACGACTAATGAAACATTGATGTGTACCGTAGTTAGATTTTACATGGTAGCTATGATATGTATTTTAGTAATAAGTGTATTTTGAAAATAATTTCCACTGGCTACGTATTAAGGTTCTTGATTGACAAAGAAATATATCTTTAAAAAAGTTGTTTTGCATTGTAATTTAAGATTAAATCTGTATTATTAAACTCATCTTTTTAATTGGAAAATTCAGTGGATGAATAATTATTACAAAAGTGACTATAATTTTGTGTTGTATTTGTAGCTATTGGTAAGAGAAAGTTGCAATTTAAATATACCAGATAAAGATGGTGATACACCATTACATGAAGCTTTACGCCATCATACTCTATCACAGCTACGACAATTACAAGATATGCAAGATGTTGGCAAGGTATGTAATCAGTCATTTATTGTACCTATATCAATTGAAAGAAATGACTCAAAAACTTCTTTATTACTTATGTCCTCCAGCACTTAATATTATAAAATGCAAGAGCAATTGTTGGTTTGTTGTTTGCTGTCTCAGAGGATTTCATATTTCCAAGTTTTAGATCATGATAGTGAACATATAATAACTAAAACTGGTCTTTTGAGAATCAGAATTGGCACAAGTAGTGTGTAATATTGAGAAAGTTTATCATATTGACTTGAAAGTCTTAGGGCTACATACATTCCTCCTACTTCAGTTGAAGACATACTTTTGTGATTTTGACATTCTCAATTTATACACTTCCTAATTTACTTTTACATGTACATTGGTTCTAAACAAGATAATCATATTTGGCTTTTAAAATCTAATAAGTCCAACATTAAAGAGGCTGTAGTACATTGAATATTACTAGATGCCTAAAAAAGATAATCATTTTTATGTTTTTAACTGAGCTTGTTGTATTTCAGTTGTTAATGGGATTAGGTACACCAGGTGCTGACAAGAAATCTAGTGCTTCCATAGCTTGTTTCCTAGCAGCAAATAGTGCTGATTTAAATATCAAGAATAAAAAAGGACAGACTCCACTTGACCTTTGCCCTGATCCAAATCTATGTAAAGCCTTGGCCAAATGTCACAAGGAGAGAAATAGGTTTGTCATTAGTATTTTATGGTTGCATCAACGATTTGTTGTCACCTTTGAATGAAAAACTTGAAATTTCTCATAAAATCAGTGTCTTATTTGATAAAAGTAATAAATTTGTCTGATTTCTTGATGAGGATCTTAATTGTTTTTTTATTATCTATTTTAGTTTGACTTTCTTATTGAATAGTCCATCAATGCCTGCATCTAATACTGTGGTAATACGTAATGATCAAGAATCTCTAGAAGAATGTATGGTATGTTCAGATATGAAGAGAGATACATTGTTTGGACCGTGCGGACATATAGCTACTTGTTCACTATGCTCCCCTAGAGTCAAGAAATGTCTGATGTGTAAAGAACAAGTACAGTCTAGAACCAAGGTTTGTACTATACCAGACAATGTAACTAATCATGTCTGCTAAACACCTCATTTATTCATACAAAATCAATTAATGTTGGCTCTTCAATTTAATGGTAGATGATTTATTAATTCCCTAGTTGAAGGCCTTCATTGTACCAGCCAATATGGTGTCAGTCTTGGAAATTTGCATTCATTTTATCAATATCTTGACAGTTTTGTTTCTGGATTATTTTCTTTTATACAAATGTAAGGATACTTTGAAACGCCAATTTTTTGTAATTTTGTGTTTTACAGATTGAAGAATGTGTGGTTTGTTCTGACAAGAAGGCTTCCATATTGTTTAAACCATGTGGACATATGTGTGCTTGTGATGGTAAATATTGGTTCAATCTTTACTAATTAGTCAAATTCTAAATGAGGAACAATAGAGATGTGAAACCAAAAATGATTTGTTACACATGTAGTATGACATGGTCTGTGTTTTACCTCTTAATATGAAGCTATCTTGCTAATCTGATGCTTGATGGAAATGAAATTTTAAAATCTGACTGACGATTCAAGTAGCACAGCTCGCTGGCTTGTTTTCGAGCTGTCATCATTCTGCATATTGACACTGACCTAAGTTACAAAATTTACTTAAAGCATTAGTCATAAAGGAGGCTGAATGATGACAGATTTTCAATTCATAATATCTTTGGAAATTCTGAACAGAATGGAAATATTTTTATACAGATATTCCTTTTAAAGATTTGACTTTCACAATATTTTGTTGGCAAGGTTTAAAAATCCCCCAAATGATGGTCAGAGACTTTAATAGTTTCACATATACTAACCAGTCCATTTTAATTCTTTTAGGCTGTGCTGCTCTTATGAAGAAATGTGTGCAATGTAGATCAAATATAGAAAAGACCGTACCATTTATTGTATGCTGTGGTGGAACACGTAAGTATACATCAGGGGTGTAGATTGAAGGAAGTAGAAACTCTTTTTGATAAAATCTTATTTCATACCCCTTTTTGGACATCCAAATGATACATCCAAGGGCAGTCCAAGATTTCAGAGTATCCGTTTATAAAAGTGTGGTTCAAGTATAAATTAAAGGCTAAAATATGACAAACCCAAATGGCTTGTCTAATCAAAATAATATTGTGTTGTTAGGAAGTGATCACCAGATTTACCTAAAGAGCACATAAAATGACTATATAAATGTGATATGTACTTAAAAAGTCAGTGTTGATTATATAAACTTTACACCAATTTCATTCAAATCCATTGATCATTCATTGACGCATCATGTGTACAAGGATGTGATACAAAGGTTGTGGACCCTCTAGAGGTCACAATTTTTATACGCCCACATTTTCATGTGGACATATATTGTCGTTGCCCCTATCCGTCCGTCCGTCCACAATTTGTTTGTGGACACTCTATATGTCACAACTCTTGAAATATAGGTTTATCTCCAAAAGATCTCGACTGCTTTCGATATTGGCATATATCGGATCGAAACTTTATGGATTATGGCCCCTGTTTGTACGAAAAATCATGTTTTTGGCTTGTGGACCCTATAGAGGTCACAATTTTTGTCTGATTTTGTTGAAACTTGAAATGTAAGTTTATAACCCAAATATTTGCGCATATCAGACTGCAACTTCCTGAATTATGGCCCCTGATTGTATGAAAAATCGTGTTTTTAGCTTGTGGACCCTATAGAGGTCATAATTTTTATCCGATTTAAAAACCCATATTATTATATCACCGTTACACCCTAAGGAAGACTGAGTTCGAATTTCGTGAAAATCGACCCAAAACTGACAGACAAAATGGCCCCCTTTCGTTCTCAAATAGTGTAAAAATATGGTATATCAAGGTTGTGGACCCTATAGAGGTCACAATTTTATCTGATTTTGTTGAAACTTGAAATGTAAGTTTATAACCCAAAGATCTCGGTTCCTTTTGATATTCGCGCATATCGTACCATAACTTCCTGAATTATGGCCCCTGATTGTATGAAAAATCGTGTTTTTAGCTTGTGGACCCTATAGAGGTCATAATTTTTATCCGATTTAAAAAACTGTATTATTATATCACTGTTACACCCTAAGGACGACTGAATTCGAATTTCGTGAAAATCAACCCAAAATTGACCGACAAAATGGCCGCCCTTTGTTCTCAAATAGCGTAAAAATACGGTATATCAAGGTTGTGGACCCTATAGACGTCACAATTTTTATCCGATTTTGTTGAAACTTGAAATGTAAGTTTATAACACAAAGATCTCAGTTCCTTTCGATATTCGCGCATATTGAATTGTAATTTCCTGAATTATGGCCCTTGATAGTAGGAAAAATCACTTTCTTGTTAGCTTGTTCTCTATCCATCTCTCGAAAATGTGGGCGTATCCTGCCAGGCAGCCGCTGGTTAGCTTGTGGACTCCATAGAAGTCATAATTTTTATCCGATATAAAAAAACATATTATTATATCACCGTTACACCCTAAAGACGGCCGAGTTCGAATTTCATGAAAATCGGCTCAAAACCGACAGACAAAATGGCCGTTCTTCGTTCTCTAATAGCGTAAAAATATGGTATATCAAGGTTGTGGACATTATAGAGGTCACAATTTTTATCCGATTTTGTTGAAACTTAAAATGTAAGTTTATAACACAAAGATCTCGGTTCCTTTCGATATTTGCGCATATTGAATATTAATTTCCTGAATTAGGGCCTTTGCTCGTAGGAAAAATCGCTTTTTTAGCTTACGGATTCCCATATAAGTCACGATTTTTTTCCAATTTTACAAACCGTTTAAATACATCACAATTCTACCATAATAATGATGGTTGAATTCGTATTTCAGGAAAATCGAAATCAAACTGCCCGACAAAATGGCCGCTTTTTGTACGCAAATTGTTTAGAAGTGTGTAATACGAAGGTTGTGGATCCTCTAGAGGTCACAATTTTTATCCGATTTTGATGAAACCTAAAACATATCTTTATATCCCAAAGATCTCTGTCCCTTTTGATATTTGCTCATTTTAGGCCATAACTTTCTGGATTATTGTCCCTGATTGTACAAAAAATCACGTTTGTGTTTAGCTTGTTCTCTATCCATTTCTTGCAAAATGTGAGCGTATCCTGCCTGGCTGCCGTTGGTTGATAACTTGAACAGTTAAATCCATGATATTAAATGTTTTGTATAGCTCTAGTTAGAATGGCAATAAAATGTAGAGTAACATGATAAAGATAGATTATTGATTTCCTTAATTCATGCCAGATACCGATTTTTTTTTATCTAAAACATTGTCATCCTTCACATCCAATATTTTAAATCTAATATGAATATGCTAAAATGATTTGGGTCAGGTTCTGGTTGAAACTCTACCATCTTTATTTATACTTACAATAAATGTATAGGTTTAGACCATTCTACTAGACAGAACAATATAGTTATAGGTTGTTTGGTCAAATCTGTGTCATCAACTTTATTGATTATTCTATCAATGATTACTAATAGTCTGCCTGAGTGACTAGACAAGATATTTTTACTAACTATTAGAAGAAAGTATGCTGTTACAGATTATTATTTAATGTTTGAACTACATTTTATTAAAGTGTGATAATTGCTGTTAAAATTTATGTCACATTATCATGGGAAATTTCTTTAATTACTGGTAACCCCCTTTTAACCAGATAATATGTGTGTATAAAGGTATTCTTGGTAAATATTATTGTCCCCCCCGCCTTTCTAAGAAAGCAGGGGACTATTAAAATGGGTTCATCCGTCTGTCTGTACGTCTGTCGGTCTGTCTGTCTGTCCGTCACACTTTTTGGGACACAATAACTCTTTCTAATTGAGTTAGAATTTTCAAACTTGGTATAGGTGTTTATTAGGTCAGTGCCTTGATAGAGTTCGAAGATGAGCATTTTCTGCTTAGGGTAAGAGATAAGCAATTTGATTGGTTGATGCTTTGGGACACGATAACTTTAGTTCTAATTAAGTGAGAGTGATGAAACTTGGTGTATAGTTTCATTACATCAATACCTTGACTAAGTTCTATATTGAGCATTTTCTGCTTAGGGTAAGCAGAGCGATAAGCAGTTTGATTGGCCAAGACTTTGGAACACAATAACTCTCCTTCTAATTGAGCTAAAATGTTCCGACTTGGTGTAGGTGTTTATTAGGTCAATGCCTTGATGGAGTTCAAGGATGAGCTAAGCAATTTCATTGGTCTATGCTTTGGGACAAGATAACTTTGATTCTATCTGATAGAGAGTGATGAAACTTAGTGTATACTTGATAATCAGTTTGATTGCTTTATACTTTTGAAAAAAATAAATGTGCTATTAATTAATATGTGTCATCTATTTATTTTGGGATTTCGGCGGGGGACAACAGCCTCACTGTTGGCTTGTTTTCTCTGCCCTTCCTTTGAAAATTGTAAGTTTATTGAACACAAGTATTGTGGAGATTATTTTGAGTGAAATATTAGTCATTTCTGAGTAGAAAAGCCCATGAGTGAATTAGTGACCTAAAGTACAGAGTTTTGCTTCAGGATAACAAACATTTAATTTGCTCAGTGTAATTTACTGAAAATTTATCTGATTTTCTGTAATTTTGGTAACAAACAAAAGAAAAAACCTACAAAAATACCAAAATGTCTGTTCTGAGCAAATCTTGAAAAAAAACCTAGGATTTCAGTCAATGTAAAGGGAGACAACTGAATTAGTTAATAATATGGACTCAGACTAGCAATTATTTGCCCATTGACTTCAATGTTAAATGGCTGTAACATCACAGGCTGTAGCTTTTTGCTCAACATTCCGTTGGTTCCAATCTTTATAGGCACAATGGGGACCACATTTGGCAATATTCTCATCATAAATTTGTAGGGGATTGACCATTTAGATTTTTTGCTACGGGGATTTGAAGTTGACTGGGGTGAAAATCTCACTTCCGACACAATGATTGCTCTGCAGAAAGACACTTTACACCCCCTATCCCTCCGCTGTAATATCATCAGTATTACCCAAAACTGCTATGAAATTGCAAATTTGATCCCCTTTCTCCAATTCTAGACCAAAAAGTCAACCGAAAAATGCAAGAAGTGGCGAGAAAAAAAATTAAGGGAAAAATTGTCTATTTAGAACTCACTACATTCGTCCATCATGAAATAAGGGGAAATAATTACTAGTCTTAGTCCATATGGATTGTGTTGCTCATTTGTATAAATGGATTATAACGTTGATATAGATTATATTTATCAATTATTACATGGTTTATATTATTGAATGAGAGTCAGATTTGATTACCATGAATCCTATTTTTGATTTATGTTCAGTATTCAATCCACAAACACATTTCTAAATCGGTATTTGAATTGGCCCTAGACAAACCCATTCTGTTATTGATTTCTTGATAACCAAGTTGTTTAAAAGATTAACAAATCTTGATTCAGATTTAGACACCCTAAAGAATCCAGGTTCCATTTCACTAAAATCACCTTGAATGTTAAATCTTTTTAGAATATTACTGTTAGAATCTTTATTTTTCATCCAATTAAAGAATAATTTTTGATGTATTTTACAGCCCCACCCGCACCTTTACCACCAAATGTAATGAATAATGGATCACGGGATAATAATCGTGATGTACAGAAATTATCACAACAATTACAAGACATTAAAGATCAGGTAATTATGTTAAGAATTTTATTGATGAAAGATTAAGTTATCTGTATTATTGTTTTCCACCGCCTTTAAAAGAAAGCATTGGGTTTATTCAAATGGGTTTGTCTGTCTATCCATCACACTTTTTGTAGCACAATAACTTTGCTTCTAATTAAGTTAGAATGTTCAAATTTGATGTAGATATTTATTAGCAGAATGTCTTGACTGAGTTTGGTGAATTGTGATTATTATTATCTGCATTAACCGGGCTCAAAAAAAAGAGATGGGTGTAATCCGTACACCAAGCAGTATCCTATAAGGGAATTTTGACTAAACATTTTGAATTCCAACTGTAATTGGTCCTTTTACATGCCTGCCAATGTGTACACAAGACCTCAGTTTTTTGTTCCATCCAAACGACAAAGTTCAGTAATGAGCACAAGCCATAATATGCTTTAAGAAAATTGAAATCATCTTTTAATCTGTTTAATGAACTGTAGAATTCTTATTTTTGTTGTTTTTTTTAGACTTCTTGTCCTGTTTGTATGGATAGATTAAAGAATATGATTTTCTTGTGTGGTCATGGAGCTTGTCAGTTGTGTGGTGACCGAATGAATGAATGTCCAATCTGTCGAAAAGCTGTCGAGAAGAGAATTTTACTTTATTAAACTATGTACATGTATCATAAATATATTCTATATTTGAAGGAAAGCTAAATCATATTGTTTGTGTTGTCATAGACATTATTAATATTTAGCTAGACAATTCTATTTTAGTAAATTATCTGTGTCATTTCTATAAAAGAGAAATAAACAACTGCATGATAGTGTCCAGATTAAGTTTAATGATATTAATTTTATTATACAGATAATGTTTAAAATTATTCCTTACTTACAAGAAGGGGATTGTTGAATAAGCCAAAAAGTAATTATTTACGTGTATGGATGAAAGGCATTTAAAATACTGTTTGTTAGCAATGAAGATGAAGGGAGTATAAATATGTAGTTTTGCATACATACTTGTTATCAATTGTGAATTTTTTTCATTATACAAACTGAATTTATAAATTCATAGACCTTTTTTTTTGTTCTAAATATTTATTTGAACAGTTTGTTAGGTATATTGTAATATTTATGATAGGGGTGATAACAGATTATAATATAAAGCCGGAGGGCAGGTGATAACAATTACAATATAAATAGTGTTAGGGGGGAGGTTGTGTTGATAACAGTTTGAAATGTGGTGTAAGGACAGATTATGGCTTTGGTGTAAACAAAAATAACATGGTCAATTTCAGAATGTCTGGGATAAATACATGCAGAAGATTAAAATAGATTTTTAAATGATAGTTGAATCTCTTTCAGGATAGTTCATTTCACTAACACACAGATTAGTGTCCACCTAAATGTAGACTGATATCCAATAAGATATGAAGAGCCCCGGGGAAGAACAATCTAAGTCACTTTTCAACGAACCCCAGTTAATGGCGCCATCTGGTAGCAAATTGTAAAAGCTTTCTGTGGAACAATCAATTTCAGGTAAAAACGATCAGAGTCACATCGAACCAAGGCCCTTCTGAAATGGCCTCCCGGACAAATACGTCATACCCTTTATTTGACCTTAATTTGGCTGAAAAGTGGAAGTCAGTTGTACTGGTAATTATGATTTGTATTAAACATCATTTTGAAGTTTTAAACCCACTCATTGTTCTGTTCGCGTCAAGCATTCTCGTCCAAAAGTCTGTTTTGCCTTTTATGTGAAAAGAAAAAAATGTGATTTAAATCGTTCTTCCCCTGCACTCATCATATGATCCCACTATATCATGTACTGTTTTAAGTACACAACTGACATACATTGTAGAAATGATTAATGTGCAGTACAACAGTGTAAAGATTCTGGTTGCCATATAGAATATGACTGAACTGTAACAATCAGTCATTCATTCAAGACAGTTTTGTCAGTAAGGGGATAGTTGAAAGTAAAAATCTCTCCGGTGACAATAAACATAAAACCATCACAACTGAAACTTTTACACATATGTTATCAGGACTGGCAAGACATACTTTATGTATATCTTCGGATTAATTAAGCCTCGCTCAGTGATATGTTTTATTTGATGTGGCTCATTTCTGTGTGAATAAAGATATTTGTACATACCGGTAGAAATTAATTAAATACTGCAATATTTTTTCATCTTAACTTGTCAAATTTATGTGTTTGTTTGTTTCTCTCTACAATTCATATGTCTTTAATTTATTAACTATACTTTATATCTTGAACGTTGAAACATTTCTTATTCATCTGAAACATGAACTTAGATAAATGGGTTATTTAAAGAATGAGTTTTTAAGATGCCAGTGTATCATGTATTAATACATTTATTATCAGTCTAAGTTATGCACCAAGAATGAGTTGTAAACAGTACCATACAGGTACATGTATAAACCATGAAACCATGAAGATTAAAGCATGTATTTTGTACAAACTTAAAGCTTTTTTTTTTATTGAATTTATCTATCTTGCTATTTAATGGGACTGCTTTCAAGCAATGGAGAGATCAGAATTACATGAACCGGTAATCCTATTGTGTATGTATGTGTATATATATATACATATAACAATAGATTTACAAGTCCCAATACAAAATTTTACCCAGAAATGTGTTTATACATCTAAGGCAGTATGTATGTTTAATAATTTTCACTCCCAATTATGATTAACCAATATTGTACTTATATGATTTTGTTTTAAACTTAAAACTTTATTTTATGATCTGATCAATAATACAAGTAAAACATATATTTAGTCCTACAGCTTGATTTATTGATATTGTGTTTTTTGTAAAATATGATTTGAAAGTTAAATGTTGCATATTGTTTATTGGTGGGTGGGGCTGGAGTAAACCATGTGCCCGAAGTATTGTCCAACTGATTGAAAGGTTTAAAATAAATTCGGTGGGAATTTTGCTTTGTTGCATTTTTCCAAGTTTCTTAAATTTATTTCTCTTCTTCGCCATGTTAATGTGGCAACTTTTAATACAATATTACTTCAAGAGCATTAATATTACCCCTGTTAACACTTAAGGGAGTTCGATGAATTTACCCATGTATTTTGAAGGTGACTTTCAATGTTTTCCGAAAAAAGTTAGCCGGTGTGCGTTGGATTACAACACAAAGATTTGTTGGCTGCAGGCCGAACACTGTTCACAAGATCAAACTTGTTAGATTTCAAAAACATTATTTGGCCAGCATCCATTCAGTATATCACCAACAATCACATGGTACAGAAATGGCTGATGTCGCTTTTTTGTGACTATGTGATGTTTGGATCAATCATGTGACATCAATGCCGGTCTCGTTTGAACAAATGTTGGTCAGTTATGTTAAACATTCGTCATTTGCAGCAAATTTAAAAGATAGGTTGCTAGACAATGAAACATACACCCACAGCAGATAAATCACCTTGAGCAGTCAACAAGAGTTGTTGCATATTTATTCTTTTGTAAGTAATGGGAGCAGTCACAAGACACTGATATAATTTTCATACAGATTGAATGATAACTTTAGTGATTAGAGCTTTTGTAAGAATCAACAGGGTTAAACAAGGACCATAACTGTAGGAGTTATAAACAGAAATTGCTTAAATTCAATAGTCTTCTGCATTGTACTAATCTTAAAGATACATTCCCACGTACAAACCTGGTGATTTGATGATATATTTGGACTAAAAACATATTCAAACTAATTAATTTATCATAATTTTGCTACAAATCCTACTCAAAATATTAGTTGGGTACGAGACCTAAAATCCATGACCAATTTTCGGGAAAGTTGTTTTGAAGTTAGTTTCTCTATGACAAAAACCTGTTGAAGCGATTAAGCTTGGGTGCCTCTCTCTAAAACGATGGCGGAATCCGCTAGAGGGCCAAATTCAAAATGGCTGCCAGATTTTGCGTGAAAATATAAAATTATTTAATATAGGCTTCTGAGGTGTCAATTTGTATGTTTTAAGGGTCTCTGAAACGAAATATCATAATCAAAAATCCATCCGGCCACTAGTTGTGCCAATATGGCCGAACAATCCAAGATGACCGCCATTTTTGATCTGGAAAATAGTTTTGTCAACTATATATACCCAAGTTGTATGTTTTCGGGGTCGAGGTATTCAATGTTGATGAATTTGTGTCGATATATGGCAACCAGCAATAAGAGTGCAACCTGATACACCCAATTGATTTTAATTTAATCAACGCTTGATAATGGATCCATGTAATATTTAATCACGCACGATAATCGACGTCAACTTATCCACTAACAGTCAAAATGTTACTCGTCAGAATCACAGTCACCCGATTCAAAAGATAGATCCAGTTCTGATTGGTTAGATACAGATTGTTCCTCCGAAGTTGAAGTTACGTCATCACTTGCATTATCACTGCCATGAACAAGTAAGTCGCTTAAACATCCTGGTAGCGGTAATGCTGCTTGATTCTCATATCTAATTGACACGCGCTGTCCAGATTGGAGCAGTTTCCAACCATTACCAATGGGAGAGGTGTGATCTTAAGAGTAATTAAGCATTAAATATACCCGAAAAGTAGCTCGGGTGAGTTTTAAGTTTGCACTTAAGGAATACGGTTTCATAGATGCTTCCTAGCCTGATTAAACTTAAAGTAGCTAAGTCTCTAACTCAATATCATCCAAAATCTTCAACATTGAAAACACGAATTATTTGTCAGTTTAACTCAACATTAATGTTGTGATCTTACCAGGAACGATTGGCTTCTGATATCAAATATTTAAGACAAAATAAACATTTTATCATTGGTACACGAATCGTGTACTATAATGCGTTTCAGGACCAGCAATGAAATCCGGTCAGTTGACCGAGAAAACACCACATTTAAAGTAAAATAAATCATAAAAGTAGGCCTTCGAATTTTCACAGTGAAAGACTCAAAATTTAACATTTTTGCGATATTAATCGTATCGTAGACTATGAATCGTGGTGCGCATCGTATCGTGGCCTGGCGTATCGTTGCAGCCCTACGTCATAGGGTCAAAAGCCGCATGTATGACCCTGACGTGACCTCCCAGTACAACTGGTCATATCTTCATGTAGTGTAGGCCATCGAAAGTATAAATATACGAAAAGAAATATACATCTGTATTTTAATTAGATTGCTTTTTCGTTCAGTACCAATTTCGTCATTCCAAATAATAAGATTAAATTATAATGGTACTTTTCAAGAGATCTGCAAATGTACATAAAAACACAGTAAATTAGAGACATGTTTAGATATTAGTTTATTCTTTGTCTTCATCAGAAGATTCAAAATCAAAGTTCATAATATGAGTGGGATAGATATCTTCTTGATGGCTAATCAACAGCTCGCATATCCTTTGGATATGCTTCAGATACCCATTCACATTGTAAATCTTCATTACAGCCTTGTATCGCAGGGTCATCTTGATTGATCAATGATTTTGCAGCCTGTCTCCATGTTGTTTCAACATAATTGTTGCGTTTAATGTGCAGCAAAAGATTACTCAGGCAAGATGGTAAAAAAGAAAGGTTTGTTATTTTTCATCATAATTAAAATTCCCCCAGAAAATCTTTCTTCTATTGTCGCCTTTCGTCGTACATAGTACAAACATTTTTTTTTTCTAAACCAGTAATTACGTCATCAGAAACATCATGTGTCTGTCCCAGTTCTTTAAAAACTGTTAGAAAGTTGGAAAAAGAAAGACAGATAGTCATTACCACTGAAAGCATGTAAGCCGAGATATTCTCGACACTTTCAATACTAATCTTGATTGGATCAAAAAATATATCAAGATTAGTATTGAAAGTGTCGAGAATATCCTAGAACTGACAGCAAACCACAGAGTCACCAAAATAGCTTACCTACTCCTCCTCGCATTGCAAATTAATGGAGGCGCTGAAACAAATTGTATTTTGCATTCTTGCTCTGGCGAAATAGGCATCCTAATCATTCTCCCTACAAACAAATATACACATTTTGATCGATAATGAGACGGGCAAAGGTAGAAAATATCGCGGAAGGCGACTTACATCAGTAGATGACGCTAGAAGAGAGCAGGGGCGGATTGGGGCCGGGAACCGGCCCGAGCTCCCGTGTCGGAGCGGCCCCTTTTACTGGCCGCGGAGTCTGGACGGGGGGTGGGGGGGTCCGGGTGCTCTCCCGCGGGAACATTTTGAAAAATGAACCCCAAATATGCGATTTGGTGGCATATTTGATTATAATCTCTGTCAAATTCAGCCAGCAGACCAGCTATCACCAAATTTTGCCGAGGTCTTAAAATTGAATTTTTTTGGGATATACGAATCATTGGCAGACGTTTCTGGCGTATCCCCACAAACAGGGTGCAGGTGACTTAATTAGTAAATTTGCGGGCGACAGTGTCGGGTGAATCCGATGAAATTCGGAATCCCCATTGCAAGATTCCGAATTCCGGCCCACACCAGGCCCAGAAAGTCTATTATACCACCCCATTCCAGACTCCAGTGATGGCGTGGCGGCCCGTTAAAGCCACCGGCCACATACAACATGATCATCATTGCTCCATGGCCGGTCCAATACCCCCGCCCCCCATATAATGTTCAGCAGAAAAAAGTTTTTTTAGACGAATTGGACAACATTATTTTTTTCATTTTTTGTCCGACCGGCCCTTCGGGCGATCGCACCGACCCCTTCACAATGGTAATCTTATAAACCTATTTAGAGATGTTTCATCAAGCTCTAAGAAAATCATCATTTAAATCGACGTGAACTCGTTTCCCACCAATTTTACCCCCACCCCTCCACACACGCAACCACCCACGCCACACAAATCAAAACAGTTGTCCAGGGGCATCATAGACACTTATTTAGAGATAGGCAGTCCTAAAAATTTATGTTTTATTAATAATTATATGACATTATCATCATTTATGTCAACATAATCACATTTTCTCCATGTAGACATTGGACCCCCCATATCTCGAAAACGCCCCCCTCCCCCCTCAAACGCCTGATCACCACCAAGATTCGGAATCTACACAAAAAACTGTTCTAGAAAAACTTGGTCTCATAAATTCACAGCTTAGGTGGCGATTCCACCCCTTCAGCCACCGGACTATAATGGGCATTTTCTGCTCAGGGTAAGCAGACCGATAAGCAATTTTATTGGCCGATGCTTTGAGACACGATAACTTTAGTTATAATTAAGTGAGCGTGATGAAATTTGGTGTATACTTTTATTACATCAATACCTTTACTAAGTTCGATAAGGGGCATTTTCTGTTCAGGGTAAGCAGAGCAGTAAGCAGTTTGATTGGTCGAGACTTAGCAACACAGTAAATCCCATTCTAATTCAGCTAGAATGTTCACACTTGGCGTAGATGTTTATTAGGCGAATGCTATGATGGAGTTCGAAAATGAGAATTACGTCTGCCTCTCATTCTAATTCAGCTAGAATGTTCACACTTGGCGTAGATGTTTATTACGTGAATGCCATGATGGGGTTCGAAGATGTGAATTATCTGCCTCTCATTCTAATTCAGCTAGAATGTTCACACTTGGCGTAGATGTTTATTACATGTAGGTGAATGCCATGATGGAGTTCAAAGATGAGAATTATCTGCTTTGGGTAAGCAGAGATAAACAATATGATTGGTTGATGCTTTGGGACACGATAACTTTAGTTCTAATTAAGTGAGAGCATTTTCTGCCCAGGGTAAGCAGGGCATTAAGCAATTTAATTGGTCGAGACTTTGGAACACAATAACTCTCCTAATTGAGGTAGAATGTTCAAACTTGGTGTAGGCTTTCATTAAGTGAATGCCTTGATGGAGTTCGGTGATAAACATTGTCTGCTTACCGTATAGAAGAGATAAGCAATTTGATTGGTTGATGATTTTGGGCACGATAGCTTTGGTTATAATTAAGTTAGAGTGATGAAACTCCGAGAATAGATTCATCATATCATTCATTACTTTGACTAAGTTCGATGATAAGAATTTTCTGCTAGGCTAAGGAGCGATAAACAATTTGATTGGCCAATACTTTGGAACATAACAACTCTGCTTTTAATTGAGGTAGAATGTTTAAACTTGATGTAGATGTTCATTGGGTGAATGTCTTGACTGAGTTTAATGATTAACATTTCAAGATAAAGGCTAAAGCTAAGCAATTTCATTGGTCGATGCTTTTGGACAAGATAACTTTGATTCTATCTGATAGAAAGTGATGAAACTTAGTGTATAGTTGATAATCAGTTTGATTGCTTGATACTTTTGAACCAGCGGCTGCCAGGCAGGATACGCCCACATTTTCGAGAGATGGATAGAAAACAAGCTAAAACGAAAGTGATTTTTCCTACAATCAAGGGCCATAATTCAGGAAATTACAATTCGATATGCGCAAATATCGAAAAAAAAACGAGATCTTTGGGTTATAAACTTACATTTCAAATTTCAACAAAATCGGATAAAAATTGTGACCTCTATAGGGTCCACAACCTTGATATACCATATTTTTACGCAATTTGAGAACGAGAGGCGTCCATTTTGTCTGTCAGTTTTAGGCCGATTTTCACGAAATTCGAACTCAGCCAACCTTAGGGTGTAACGGTGATATAATAATACGTTTTTTTTAAATCGGATAAAAATTATGACCTCTATAGGGCCCACAAGCTTAAAACGCGATTTTTCGAACAAACAGGGGCCATAATTCAGGAAGTTACGGTCCGATATGCGCGAATATCGAAAGGAACCGTGATCTTTGGGTTATAAACTTACATTTCAAGTTTCAACAAAATCGGATAGAAATTGTGACCTCTATAGGATCCACAATCTTGATATACCATATTTTTACGCTATTTGAGAACGAAGTGCGGCCATTTTGTCTGTCAGTTTTGTTCTGATTTTCACGAAATTCGAACTCAGCCGTCCTTAGGGTGTAACGGTGATATAATAATACGGTTTTTAAAATCGGATAAAAATTATGACCTCTATAGGGTCCACAAGCTAAAAACGCGATTTTTCGTACAATCAGGGGCCATAATTCAGGAAGTTACGTTCCAATATGCACGAATATCGAAAGGAACCAAGATCTTTGGGTTATAAGCATACATTTCAAGTTTAAACCAAATCGGATAAAAATTGTGACCTCTGCAGTGTTCACAAGCTAAAAACGCGATTTTTCGTACAATCAGGGGCCATAATCCATGAAGTTACAGTCCGATACAGGCCAATATCGAAAGGAACCGAGATCCTAGGGTGATAAACCTATATTTCAAGTTTCATTGAAATCGGATAAAAATTGTGACCTGTAGACTGTTCACAAACAATTGTGGACGGACGGACGGACGTCGACAATATACGTCCACATGAAAATGTGGGCGTATAAAAAAATCAATGTGCGATTAATTAATATGTGTCATCTATTTATTTTGGGATTTCGGCGGGGGACATCAGCCTCACTGTTGGCTTGTTAGAACATATACGGATCTACGACAAAGCTCATTTGCATACGGAAAAAATTCAATAAACGGGGCAGAGATCAAGGGGACATACAATAAGTTGGCTTACCATACAATATGGGTGAATCAAACTAGCATGCAATATAAGGAATTCTGTGAAATCATGCGCTTGGTATGACTAATCTGAGCCTTCGATAAGCCCCACATTTTTACTTCATGTGTTCGATCCCTGCATTGGCCGAGAAAGTTCATCGGAATTGTCAGAGGTGCAGCAAGAAGGGCCTGATAAGGACACTTGTCTAGTCATTTGGATGGCACGAAAAACCAAAGTCCCCTGTATACATTGGCATGCACGTAAAAGATCCCTTGGCAGTTGGAATTCGATATAAGAGTTGGCCATTATGCAGTGCCCGGGTAAAATTTCCCTCATAGCACAACATATTAATATATATAACCCGGGAGCCCAGTGAGATTTAATCAAAATATTGAGTCCAAAAGGTTTGAGGTCTACAATACATATTTTACCCCTAGATCATTTTGGAAAGCCAAGTCTTAAGTTTTGTAACCTGTGCATATACCTGGGAGCGCTCCCCCTAACCCTCCCATATTTAATGGGAGTTAAAATTCAATGTCCATCTACAATTTTTTTGCAAGCGTTTCACACTTAACACTAAGAAACAGAATGCATGACTAAAGAGTATACAATGTTGTGCTAATGCTACTTAAGAGCTTAATTAATTAGCACTAATTAGTGACCGTAATTAAAATTTAGAGTCCATAACTGAAACAAAGCCTAAAAGCTAGCTAACCAAGTCATGAAACCAAAAATATCACTTAAGAGCGACAAAAGTTTCACAAACCTTGCTTAAGACTCGTTCAAAGGTGACAAAGGTCAAAGGTCACTAATCAATGACCATAATTAAAATTTAGTGTCCATAACTGAAACAAAGCCTAAAAGCTAGCTAACTAAGTCAGGAAACCAAAAATATCACTTAAGAGCGACAAAAGTTGTACAAACCTTGCTTAAGAGTGGTTCAAAGGTGACAAGGGTCAAAGGTCAAATTTTAGGTCACATAACGACGTTTGAGTGTATTTGATTAAATTGTCTTGTCCGGGATTATTTTTCTTTCTAACACCATTTCTATGGGTTTCACTGCACAAAATGACTGCTTAAGAGCATGAAATGCTGTACTAATGCTACTTAAGAGCTAATTAATTAGCACTAATTTGTGACCATAATTAAAATTTAGAGTCCATAGCTGAAACAAAGCCTAAAAGCTAGCTAACCAAGTCAGGAAGCCAACAATATCACTTAAGAGCGACAAAAGTTGAACAAACTTGGCGTAAGAATGGTGACAAAGGTCATATTTTGGGCCACATTATGACCAATCAATCAATCAAATTGCTTATCTCTGCTGATCCTAAACATAAAATGCGCATCTTCGAACTCCATCAAGCCATTCACATAATCAACACCTGCACCAAGTTTAAAAATTCTACTCCAATTAGAAGAAGAGTTATTGTGTCCCAAATCGCTTGATGAACAGAACAGAACAAGCCCATTTTAATAGTTCTCTGCTTTCTTCGAAAGGCGGATGACAATAATGTTGATGTCAGCAATAATTATGCACTTGAAAGTATGGCAAAGTTATCAGTACAACAAGGAATTTTAAAATTGAAGGAGACTAAACTTTAAAATTAAAGTATTTATTTATTGTGGACTTATCAGTTAGTTTGCGAACAAATTTTCTTATCAACCCCTTTTATTTAATAGAACACAGTTTTTATGGGAAACAATCACAGGTTACTATATAGCCTACATCAAGCTTGACAGTACTTGATCCATATTTACAATCGTTAACAATATAATATTATTACGAACAGATAAAAAGCATACAGTTAATGAGGAGACATAAATGTATGGAACCAGTGGCGGCGCCAAGGTGGGCATTTGCCCCCCCCCCCCCCTAAATCTGGTCTGCCCTCTGTTTGCCGCCCCCCCCCCCCAATAATTTAGAAAATAAAAAAAATGTATTTGTGATACGTTTCGGTAATACTTTCTACAGTGTTTAAATCCCACATCCCCACTCAGTCATAGACTTGCATGTTGTAGAGTCTGAGTGATTCCTTACCAAGTCCATCCTGCTGTAAACCTGCTGTAAACCTACTATAAACCTACTATAAACAATAACACGTGAATCACATGCGAAGTGCTTTTTACGATCTTCAAAGTTTTTGGGTATATGTTAACGCGGCGAGAATATACATTCACTTGACAGACTCACTCCGTTCGTTTGACACCACCCTCTCTATTCGGATAAGCTGGTGATTTGGCGACGAACAGTATCTGGTCAGCTCTATTTATCTCGACAACCAGTGTCTGAAATGTTGCCAGGCTGCATTTCCGGCAGTCTATGTCACAAAATATCGCGACGAAAATATTCATTCACCTTGAGTAACTCACTCCGTCCGTTTTACACTTTCCTGTCTGGTCGGATAAACTAGTGATTTGGCGACAGGCGGTATCTGGTAAGAAATATTCAATGCCTGAAATACTGCCAGACTGCATTTCCGACAGTCAATTTTTCAAAATTTTCGGGGGCTTTGTTGAGGTTCGCAAGTCCGTTCATTTGACACTTTCTTCTTTGGGGTCGGATAGACTAGTAATCAGGCGACAGACTGCATCTGATCAGCTCTATTTATCTTTACAATCGGTGCCTGAATACTGTCAGACAGCATTTCCGACAGTCTATTTTTCAAAATACCCCCACAAGAACTCGCTGCTTTGGCGCTCACAAGGGGAATTCGTTGAGGTTCGCATGTCCGTTCGTTTGACATTTTGTTCTCTGGTCGGATAAACTAGTGATCAGGCGACGGACGGTATCTGGTCGGA
Source organism: Patella vulgata (assembly GCF_932274485.2). Classification (NCBI taxonomy): domain Eukaryota; kingdom Metazoa; phylum Mollusca; class Gastropoda; family Patellidae; genus Patella; species Patella vulgata. Next base: position 46,011,582 of record NC_065882.2, on the reverse strand, counting down.
CCTATTTACCACGACGATCGGTGCCTGACAGAATACTGTCAGACAGCATTTCCCGCAGTCTATTTTTCAAAATTTTCGGGGGAAGGTCTCCCATTTGGCGCTCGTGATTGGGCTTTTTCGCGGTTCGCAAGTCCGTTAGTTTGACACTTTACCTCAACGATCAGTGCCTGAAATACTGCCAGGTTGCATTTACGGCAGCCTGTTTTTCAAAATTGTCTGAAGGAGACCTCCCTACCCCTTTGCCTCCTTAACCCTGGACTTTGCCCCAGCTTTGCCCCTCCAACCACCGACGGGTGCCGCCGCCACTGTATGGAACACAATGATGACAATACAAATATTATATCAAAATAATTATCCACTTCGCATACATATATATATAAATAGAAGTAGCATTGGTGGAATACACAAATCGAATATTGTATTTAATCACAGCTCTAACCTACTTTTGATATCTAGAAATTGTCATGGGTCGGTCGCAGGGATTGTATGTCTCCTTTAAAGTTGCAATTGCAAATTTTCAAGTTATATTTTTAAAATGTATTAAAATAAAGCCTTAAAATAGATGGTATCCATAAACAGTCCTACCTTGTTAAAGAATAATCCTATAATTCGCTATTGCCAGCTGAGAAATTGGCAAAAATATAATTTTTAACTTCAAATTCCAATGTTGGAAAATTGCTGCCCCATGTTGTCAATAGCAAAACAGGGTAGGTAATTGTGTTGTTATTTCCTGTGTCATAGATTTGTAAGGGTGGGAAATAATGCCCATGATCGTATAATAGTGATTTGATAACCTATTGAGCAAAAGACATAGAAATAATTATGTTTTGACTTTCTTAGAAAATTTGAAATTCTCGCTTTAAGAAGCATCTCTGGTGTTGAAATCGCCCAAAACAGCATCGCATTCCGAAATCCGTGCCTCACTCCAGAGTAAATCTAATTTACAATTGGAAATATTTAGGAGCGATTATCCATAATAGAATGAAAATGATGAAACAAGACTATTAGTCAACAAGAGTATCGGATGTCTGTATGAATGTACATGTATTACTTGTGTGTAAATGTATGTGTTTTCTATGTTATATGTATTATTAAATGTATACGTGTTGTCCTAAATGGACGTTTTGATGCAATTAACATCTTATCTTATCTAGCACAAACATCTTGTAAGTATAAGCCGGTCTTGATAGCATTATACGGAAAATAACCTTCCGATTTCGACTTTTTTAAGGTAAAGATCCATGTAAAGGAGAACACATAAATGTTTCGAATCGTATATGGACTAATTCATAATTCTGCATTTTTTTAAAACCAGAGAGTTATCCAGTTCTATACTTCCATTCTCAATATTTAGAGTGATTCGTTGCATAGTTTTTCCGCGTCTCTTTGGGGCAAGCAGAGATAAGCAATTTGATGGGTTAATTGGTTAATTGGTCAAAATGTGGCCCAAAATATGACCTCTGTCACCAGTCTTACGCCAAGTTTGTTCAACTTTTTTTGCTCTTAAGTGATATTGTTGGCTTCCTGACTTGGTTAGCTAGCTTTTAGGCTTTGTTTCAGCTATGGACTCTATAAATTTTAATTATGGTCACAAATTAGTGCTAATTAATTAGCTCTTAAGTAGCATTAGTACAGAATTTCATGCTCTTAAGCAGTCATTTTGTGCAGTGAAACTCATAGAAATGGTGTTAGAAGATAATCCCGGACAAGACAATTTAATCAAATACACTCAAACGTCGTTATGTGACCTAAAATTTGACCTTAGACACCTTTGAACCACTCTTAAGCAAGGTTTGTTCAACTTTTGTCGCTCTTAAGTGATATTTTGGGTTTCCTGACTAGGTTAGCTAACTTTTAGGCTTTGTTTCAGTTATGGACACGAAATTTTAATTATGGTCATTGATTAGTGACCTTTGAACAAGTCTTAAGCAAGGTTTGTTCAACTTTTGTCGCTCTTAAGTGATATTTTTGGTTTCATGACTTGGTTAGCTAGCATTTAGGCTTTGTTTCAGTTAAGGACTCTAAATTTTAATTACGGTCACTAATTAATTAAGCTCTTAAGAAGCATTAGCACAACATTGTATGCTCTTAAGTCATGCATTCTGTTTCTTATTAAGTGTGAAACGCTTGCAAAAAAATTGTAGATGGACATTGAATTTTAACTCCCATGGGAGGGTTAGGGGGAGCACTCCCAGGTATATGCACAGGTTACAAAACTTAAGACTTGGCTTTCCAAAATGATCTAGGGGTAAAATATGTATTGTAGACCTCAAACCTTTTGGACTCAATATTTTGATTAAATCTCACTGGGCTCCCGGACTAATACAAAGTATGTATATATTAATCTGCCAGAAAATTATTTAAATATTTGAAAAGAGAAATGAATGTACTTTTTAGTGATAAGTAACATGACATCTGGAATTCCTATTAAGATAGGTATTTTACTTTAAATACTACCATACCCCATCATTTAATAGAGTTTCATACCACCCATCCAACTATGATATTTTTCTTTCCCTTTGTCAGTGATGTAGAACGGAGAGTCCAATAAGGACAACTGTCTAATTGTTCGGATGGGATGAAAAAAAACCCGAGATCTCTTGTACACAATAGCATGCAAGTAAAAGATCCCTTGGCAGTTGGAATTCGACAAAAGAGGAGGCCATATCCAGGCAAATTTTCCCTCATAGCACACTGCATGGCATATGCCAGTTTTCATTAGCCCAGTCAGACATTAAACCCCATTTCATTGATCGTTTTTCAAATGCAAATGAGCTTCATCGTAGATCCCATAATATAAGTTTTATTTTCTAATATGCTAAGTTCTATTATGCAGAATGGAGAAGTGTAATGGGCAAAATAACTATTATACTGTATTTTGTATTATTGAAAAGTATAGTCTGTATTCTAACACTGTGTCATTTCTATTGTGGAGCAATGGAAATTGCAAATCATTTTGCAACATGAACATTGAAATAATATTGTCAACGTTATCCTTCCATAAGTAACGGCAATATACTACCACATTTCCATGTGAGTGTATAAAACATTGTTTTGTTGGACGCCAACAAATGTTAGTTGGTCTGCAGTAGGCTTAATCCACCAACAGGACACAAATCAGTAACTAGCATACAAGCAATATTATAACAAGATTTGATTTTAAAATGGTAATATTTATTGTCATAATTGTTATTGGATAATTAATACAAATACATCAAATGTAAGTAGAATGATAATTTGACATTTGATAATAACCATGATTTACAGCAAACCAAAGTATGACTTGATGATACTAGTCGAATAAAGTAGTGATATTCTACATCCAGGAAAACAAATAAATTAACAATTTCAAAACTTTCTTAGAAAGCATCAACCAAAAGTCAACTTTCCATCAAAAGCAACATTATGCAGAGTTATGCAAATAACCTAAAATATGAATAAAAATATTTTACTCTCTTTGACCAAGATAAATAGTAAATGCAGGAGATGTACATGTATATTGTACACTAAGGCTAAAATTTACAACAAAATCTGAGAAAAAAAACAGTATGTAACACTGGAGATAAAAACAAGTAGAGGAAAAATATTGACAAAATTGATATCTCCAAATACTAGATTATTTCTTTAATACAGGTATTGTTTTTCATAAATATATTTCACATACTATTAAAATAAAACCAAGCTGAGAAATCAAAAGTAAATAGAATTATTTTATTTTTGCAGTTTCCGGTTTTCCGAGGTAAAGACTACAACTACTAGGGCAGATGATCAAGGATGAGGTTTTGGTGTGGTTGAATTAACTGATTCCAAGGAACTCGACATCAAAATGTAATGTAGCATTGGGTGGGATAGTAAGTAGAATTAAGGAAAAAATGTTCATATTTAATAAGGAGGTACAATGTATTATACTTTCATCAAATGTGTCCTCTAATCTGTTTACCATGTCTTGTCAACACCCCACAGGGACAGTTCTTGACAATAATTTGCAAGTTCTATGTTGAATTTAAGGGGATTAGGGCATTATTGTTACATTATCCCATGACCATGCATGGAAATCAATGCTTTGAACCATTATCATATAAGGTCCCATAGACCTACCACCAATATACATAATAGTCAAGTTTGGTACTTAAATGTTTGTGAAGTCTCGATGTCATTTTCAAATACCTGTTTATAAGTGCAGTTGATGACCACCTCCTTATCTTCCAAAGTAAATAGATGACACAAATTATTTAATTACACATTAATCAGAAAATGCTCATAGTCAAACATCAAGATTCATCTGTCTAATCAAGCTTATCGTGTCCCAAAGCATCGACCAATGTGTGACGGCCAGATGAACCTCCGCTTGCTCCGAAAGGCTGAGAACAATACATGTAGATGATGTTTAGACATTATGAACTATTCTTATCACGGACATTTTGTTTTCTATCGTAGTAACAAAGACCTGTATAAATTGAGGAAACCACCAATATAATACATTAGTCCATCAAAATCATGCAAAATTTTATCCCATTTTGAGAACATAGACATTTTCATTTTTTATGGTTACTTGTGCAATTTGTTATAAAAGGATATACTCCACCAGCTCCATCTTTACCATAGGCATATTCTGGTGGACAGATCAGTGTTGCCCTTTCTCCCTTTGACATCTGCAATAAAAGATTCAATTCATTTTTGATAAAATATTTTTAAGTTTAGCTCAACAACCAAGACAAGATGTTTTATTCTTACCTGTGCTACACCTTCATCCCAGCCTGAAAAATAAAATTATTAAAATAAATCAAATTGAGTTCAGACAGTTTAAAGATTCATAAATTCTTTCAAATAATAGCATAAGCTTAGATGCATTATTGTTTGTGATTCACTTGAAAGTTGCAAATTTAAAAAAAAATATACCTTTAATTACTTCCCCCTTTCCTAGTTTGAAAGAAAATGGTCGTCCTCGGTCTCTTGAGGAATCAAATTTTTTCCCATCTTTCAAAGTACCTGGAAAATGTTAAATAGGTCAAAATCAATACAAATTTAAAGGTACCGGTACACAGACAGATCTTTCTGTAACAGCATTCCAAAGACACAGGGTTTGACTGAGCAATGTATTGTATAGTATTATTTATGAAAACACGGCTCTACACTTCGACAAATTACTGCAATCATATTAGATCTTTGGTTCTATTTTTTTGGTTCATTAGAACTTAAGCCGTCATATTTTCTGATACAGTTTTGGGGATAGATCTCAATGTCCGTTTTACAATCACAAAATGTTGGAAGAATATTCTGATCATATTAATACATCCCTTGAGATAAATATACTCACCTGTGTAGTGGACACTTACAGTATCCCCTTTTTTAGCAAATGTACAACCTACAAAACAAAAGATAGGTTGTCAGGCAACAAAACATGCTCACAGCAGATAAGTTGTCCGAGGAGTAAACAAAGCTTGTTGCATATTTATTTTTTTGTAGATAATGGGAGCATTGTAAAACCAGCGGCTGCCAGGCAGGATACGCCCACATTTTCGAGAGATGGATAGAGAACAAGCTGAGAAGAAAGTTATTTTTCCTACAATCAAGGGCCATAATTCAGGAAATTACAATTCGATATGCGCAAATATCGAAAGGAACCGAGATCTTTGTGTTATAAACTTACATTTCAAGTTTCAACAAAATCGGATAAAAATTGTGACTTCTATAGGGTTCTCACTTTTGATATACCCTATTTTTACGCTATTTGAGAACGAAGGGCGGCCATTTTATCTGTCAGTTTTGGGCCGATTTTCACGAAATTCGAACTCAGTCGTGCTTAGGGTGTAACGGTGATATAACAATACGGTTTTTTAAATCAGATAAAAATTATGACCTCTATAGGGTCCACAATCTAAAAACGTGATTTTTCATACAATCAGGGGCCATAATTCAGGAAGTTACGGTCCGATATGCGCGAATATCGAAAGGAACCGAGATCTTTGGGTTATAAACTTACATTTCAAGTTTCAACAAAATCGGATAAAAATTGTGACCTTTATAGGGTCCACAAGCTAAAAACGTGATTTTTCGTACAAACAGGGGCCATAATCCATGAAGTTTCGATCCGATACATGCCAATATCGAAAGCAGCCAAGATCTTTTGGGGATAAACCTATATTTCAAGTTTCGTCGAAATCGGATAAGAATTGTGACCTGTAGAGAGTCCACAAACAATTGTGGACGGACGGACAGGGGCGACGGCATAATACGTCCACATGAAAATGTGGGCGTATAAAAATTGTGACCTCTATAGGGTCCACAACCTTGATATACCATATTTTTACGCTATTTGAGAACGAACGACGGCCATTTTGTCTGTCAATTTTAGGCCGATTTTCACGAAATTCGAACTCAGTCTTCCTTATGGTGTAACGGTGATATAATAATACAGTTTTTTAAATCGGATAAAAATTATGACCTCTATAGGGTCCACAAGCTAAAAACGCGATCTTTCGTACAATCAGGGGCCATAATTCAGGAAGTTACGGTCCGATATGCACGAATATCGAAAGGAACCGAGATCTTTGGGTTATAAACTTACATTTCAAGATTCAACAAAATCGGATAAAAATTGTGACCTCTATAGGGTCCACAACCTTGATATACCATATTTTTACGCTATTTGAGAACGAAGGGCAGCCATTTTATCTGTCAGTTTTTGGCCGATTTTCACGAAATTCGAACTCAGTCGTCCTTAGGGTGTAACGGTGATATAATAATATGATTTTTTAAATCGGATAATAATTATGACCTCTATAGGGTCCACAAGCCAAAAAACGCGTTTTTACGTACAATCAGGGGCCATAATTCAGGAAGTTATTGTCCGATATGCGCGAATATCGAAAGGAACCAAGATCTTTGTGTTATAAACTTACATTTCAAGTTTCAACAATATCAGATAAAAATTGTGACCTCTACAGTGTTCACAAGCCAAAAACGTGATTTTTCGTACAATCAGGGGCCATAATCCATGAAGTTACGGTCCGATAGATGCCTATATAAACCTATATTTCAAGTTTCGTTGAAATCGGATAAAAATTGTGACCTGCAGACTGTTCACAAACAATTGTGGACGGACGGACGCGACGACAATATACGTCCACATGAAAATGTGGGCGTATAAAAATGATTTACTTTGTTGTTTATTTGCCGGGAGAAAGGGTGGCCACGCAGAAAAACTATACTAATTAAAAATACATTATGTGTCCCGAAAGTAAACTAAGTCGTGTGGACAACTCCACCAACGTATTACTATATCCAGAAATTATGCTAAGTCGTGTGGACGACTCCACCAAAGTTTTACTATATCCAGAAATTATAGTTTTGCCGGGAGAAAGGGTGACCACGCAGAAAAAGTATACTTATTAAAAATACATTATGTGTCTCCACCAACGTATTACTATATCCAGAAATTATACTAAGTCGTGTGGACGACTCTACCAACGAGTGTGGACGACTTTACCAGATTTTTCGTGTGGACGACTTGACTGGCATTGTATTTAAAATACAGTATATCGTAATGCACATGTATGACAAATGAATTTTTTTAATACTCTTTCATGTAGATCATATCTTACTTTTGATAAGCTTACCTTTTAATATGTTATTAGCACAGTACATTGTTTTTATCAGATACAAAAGAGGGCAGCAAGAGCTATTCTTGATGCACCGATTGAAACTCCGTCCACCTCTTTATTTACTAAACTCGGTTGGCTTACCCTTACACAGAGGATTCTTTACAATAAAATTGTCTTATCATTCAAAATTATTACATTTAATACTCCACTTTATCTAAATTTCTATTTTATAGAAAAATCTCTTGTTTCCAAAACGGATATCTTGCTCCGTTCACAGACCAGTAAATCTCTTTTTCTTCAAAAATGCAAAACGGAATCCATGAAACGTACTTTTCATTATTCTGCATGTCTTTTATGGAACAATCTGCCTTTTGATATAAAGATGTGTAAAAATGTTGAAAATTTTAAGATTAAACTGAAAACTCATTTATTTTGCACACTGAAGGAACCATAATATTCAACTGATGACATACTTATTATTTTTAACTTGCAACTGCATTCTATTTTATTTTGTGTGTAATTATAGTGTTCTTCCTATATTCTACTTGTATAATGTATATGTTTTGTAGTTTGGGAGTGACTTATCAAACTTCCCACTTTAAAATGCTATTGCATTTCTAATGATTTTAAATTTATCCTGATATTACATGTATATATGTCTTTGTAGTTTAGGAGGGACCTATGGAAGATTAGTTGGGTTTTTTTTGCAAACTAAATACGTTGCCTCATTAAATAAAGTTTTTATTATTATTATTATTATCATGATACTCATTGTTTAGGATTATTTGGACTCTATTAAGATATTCAAATGTTTTAATTATGTCTATGTTACTGTTTTATTTTGAAATTGTAGTGATGTTGATCACAAAAATATAGCGGTTACATAAATCATAGTTTAATTGTTAATTTTCATTCCTGAAACAATCTCAAATTGATGTACATGGCAGCTTATAAACAACTAAAGTAGTTGGTGTGGCAAAGGCGGCAAATCTGCCAAAAGCTTACAGGTTTATTTCTCATTTTGCCACACACTTTCGATGATTTTTAAAAATATCTACAGTATAAGTTAGTATAAACGGTTTATAATTATTTCATGACTGTGAATGGCCAGTGGTCAATGGCCTCGGGACCAGTAGGTGCCCAATTACATAAACTTGTTTCCTCTCGACATTGACATCAAACGGTCAAAAATTGCAAAAAATAAATAATAGAACAGACTGAAAACACTTTTATGTCTGCTTATTCATTCAAAAATTCGCCTCTGTATTAATGTCAAAGCGATACAATTTAAGTACACACAAATTTGTCCATTTTTTTTGCTGTGATTTGTGCGAAATCGGCACGGATCCCAACTTTGAACCTCTGTAACATAAAAAGTATATATACTAGAATATTATAGCGACAATTGGCTTTACCAAGTACATCTAGATCTTTAATTAGTGCAATTAGACCTTTCTTGTATAGTTACTGAGATATTGGCTTCGGTCAGTTTTTTGCGTTTTTAAAAAAAGCCGTTTTTTAGTGCCTCTGGTTTGCCTTCTTTAAAACACTATAACTTTTTTAATTTTCAATATTTTTTCAAATTTTTTTCAGATTATTCATTCTAGATAGTTCACAATTACAGTATCACTATCATTGTCATTTTTGAGTCATTGGTTGTATCATCTGAAAACCCGTTGGCAATGCTACAATAATAGCGCCACACATTCTACATTTATCAGATACTAAAGTCATCAACATTTAGTGTCTTTGACTTCTACATCATTAAATAACAGGCCCCGTCTCCTGATTTCTTCGAATTTCAGATCCGACTGGTCTTCCGGCCATAGTCTCATTATTTTCAAAAGATTTTTGCTTTGCGGCCTCTGAATAAAATGTGACAATCTTCGATATAAATACAATTAATTTCAAAGAAGCAATCGGTATTTTAATATTATACAGAGAAAAATATACTAACCGTCTCCTGGACTCGTTGTTTTTTTCTCAAATTTAGACATTTTGATTTAGATTTACAGAAATTGAATCTTTCTCTACTGCCTGAAATGCGGTTGACTCGATGTAGCCTCGGTGTGGGGAAAGAGCGGGCAGGTGCTTGAAGGGAGATAATGCTGTTTTATATAGACATGTTCAGACCAGTCTTATAGTAATGGAGTTAATTATTTATTCATTATTTGTAGTGTTGGCTTCCACAGATTCTATTATTAGCCATTAATGCCATATCCTTTTTAATTACACTAACATCTTAATGTTAATGAATATATTTGGAATATTATAATGAATATTTATTACAAAATATCGTTTTCTCTATTTATCAAATCATATCAAATGAAGTTAGCCTACGAACCACAGTAACCCGCAATTTCTAAATTATGGTAACAGCTAGGGGCGGATTGGGTCCGGGAACCGGCCCGGGCTCTCGTGTCGGAGCGATGGGTCCGGGGGCCCTCCCCTCTGAAAATTTTGAAAAATGAACCCCAAATATGCGATTTGATGGCATCTCTGAAAATAACGAGTTAATAAAAATGTTTAACACCAGCCTCAGGAAATCGTCTCGCACTCATATATGCAGCCAGCAGACCAGCTATCATCAAATTTTGCTGAGCCCTTAAAATTGAATTTTTTTTGGGAGTTACGAACCATCGGCAGACGTTTCTGGCGTATCCCCACAAACAGGTTGCAGGTAACTTAAGTAGCCTAAATTTGCGGGCGACATTGTCGGGTGAATCCGATGAATTTTTCGGATGGAATTCGGAATCCCCATTGCAGGATTCCGAATTCCGGCCCACATCAGTACACCATCGGCAGAAATGTATGCCGATGGTTCGTAACTCCCCAAAAAAATTCAATTTTAAGGGCTCAGCAAAATTTGATGATAGCTGGTCTGCTGAACACATATGACTGAGTGCGAGACAATTTCCTGAGGCTGGTGTTAAACATTCCTTGAAACATTTTTATTAACTCGTTATTTTCAGAGATGCCACCAAATCGCATATTTGGGGTTCATTTTTCAAAATTTTCCGAGGGGAGGGCCCCCGGACCAACCGCTCCGACACGGGAGCCCGGGCCGGTTCCCGGCCCCAATCCGCCCCTGCTGATCAGTGTGCCTTAACCCTATTTCAGTACAGTGTCAGTTGTTGATAACCTTCTTCTTCGACTTCCCTTAAAGATTCGACGGGTTCCAATTGGAACGTAGTTGAATCTGGATAACCTTACTCGCAAAGCTAGGTCAACAGGTTGTTTAGGGAATTGCTATTGAAGGAAAATCGCAATAAAGTTGTGATTTCAACTGTCAGATTTGGAAATAAACAAAATAAACAAAAATGATGATAAATGATTATTATTTGAATTAGTGCGTTTTTTTATTTAAATCAAACAAACTATTCCCAAATTTTAACCAACCATCAACTGAGTTTATTGACTGGAAATCCTAGTGGTATTGATGAAATATTTTTAGCTCTTTTACCGGGTGTATATTTTGGATACTAAACATTATATAATATAATATAATGTACGAATCAAACGAAAAGGACCAAGATGATGAATCTGACCACTTTAAGACAACTTTTAAGTTTTATAAAGCTAAAAAACCTATGCCAGATTTGTCAGATGTTCTCGATTTTGAAACAGAAGCAGAAAATCCAGATGGAAGAATTTCCAAATTCGTTCTTCAGATTCCCAACAAAGACATGGTACAAATTGATGGATTTAAGCCTGTAGAAGAATGGAAAGCTTATTCCATTAAAAACAACCCCGGATTCATTTTTATTGTTAATCCATTTAAAGATGGTTATCAAAAATATTGGGTTCATCGATGCTTGAGCGATTATCCAGAAGCAAGAAATAAAGCAAATCTTGATATTCAACTTGATGCTGACAGAAGATCAAAATTATGGGAAAACTTTGTGAATACTGATCCAGAAACTCTTGGTAAAAATGATGAAATAATGGGATTAAGATGGACGACATTAGGTTACCATTATGTGTGGAATAATAAGGAATATCATAAAGAAAGACGAACACCCATGCCTGAAGATCTTGAAATATTATCTAAATATGTTTCCCAAACTATCAATTACCCACAATACTGTCCTGAAGCCGGCATCGTAAATTATTATCATCTGGATTCTACTCTTGGTGGGCACACAGATCATGCAGAATTTGAACAAGGAGCACCTTTAATTTCTTTTAGCTTTGGGCAAGAAGCTATTTTTCTGCTTGGAGGCTTAACGAAAGAAGTAAAACCTACACCCATGTTTCTTAAGAGTGGTGATATATGTGTTATGTGGAAAGAATGTAGACTTGCTTATCACGGGATTCCCAAAATATTAGCACCCAAATTCGATGGTTATCCGTTGTCTCTGAATTCTGATGTTCAAGAAACGGCTGATAATATTAAAATACAAAAGGAAAGTAATATTGATGAAACAGAGAAAAAAATAATTTCCATCAATGAACATATGGCTGATGTTCTTAAAAAAATAAAATGGAAGCCCTACAAATTGTACATGAGTTACTCCAGAATAAATCTAAATACAAGACAGGTTGTTTCTGAAGACAAAACCTTTTCATAACTATTATACCTCTAAATTTTAATTTTAAATAGCATGGCACGCTTCATGTTTTAAATGGAATAAAGCTGTGACCAATGTGTGATATGTTTAAATGGAAAACATAGTTTTTGTTATTATGACTAAGCTTATATCTTTAGCTTGCACTACAGGAAAACATGTACATAATAGGAAATCAAAGAAATGAAATGGGGTTTTACAGCCTACTTTTCTGCACCAACTGGGCTATTGTAAGGGCAGAATTTAAAAAAAAAACCAATATGAACTTTCTCCCTAAATCTGGAACTAATGCATTTATCCCTGACATTTTGTCGGGTACAACTTAAAACAATATTTCCTAGCCTGTCTGTCCCAAATTGAAACCAGAAGTGAAGGTGACAGCCTCCGCCCCGAAATTGTTTTGAAGATCTCCAAAAAGAAAACTGAAAATAAGCACTGAATGCACCCAAATCTTCAAACAAAAATCCCCGCCCTTGACTGCAACATAAGCAATTTTGCGACGTTTGTAAACACTAGGATCTGACGTCACAATAAAAGTATAGTAAACATGTTCTTAAAGTTCACGTTATATGTGGTGCTTGTGTCTTTCCAAGTAAAACTGTGAACGAAAGATAGCTCCACAAAACCATCTGAAATTTACAATTTAATATCAGTATGAATCTATTTTAAACCTCGATGAGCAAACCCACCAAATTTGAAAAAATATGTCCAACAATATATGTCCATCCTGATCTTTGTCCTCAATAATTGTTGTTGTTAGTTAGTTGTATTTTACATCTGCTTCCACCGAGGTGATGTCGCAGACAAAATGTTTACAAGCATTTAAATTCAAAATCTGACTTGAAAGATAACTCTTCAAATCACTTTCAAATTAGCAATTGAAAAATTTCGAAAATGTACACAATACTACCAATCTGATTAAAATACAGATCTTTATATTATGACCCTATGACGTCAGACATTTGATTAACCAATCAGCATTGATGTTACTAGTGGATTACCCACAGTTCCGTGAAAAACACGCCTAAAGCTCGCCGTAACAGACCGTTTCATTGGCTTATCCCCGACACCATTCAGAACACGAGTTAAATAACAACTCTTCCAGATCCAAATGTAGTAAAGACAAGTAAAACGAAATTTTGAACTATAAAAACGAAACGAAATAGGATCTGTGTTTTAACCAGATTGCAATACTACCTTATACCCTAAAGATAGCTTGCCAGACAATGAAACATATGCTCAAAGAAGCTAAGTCATCCGAACAGATGACAAGGGTTGTCATGTTATATATTTTTTCTTTTGTTGGTAAAGAAAGCCTTTACAAGACACTAAATACAGTTTGCCAGCTAACTCAGACGAGCAGTTCACAGGTTTTCACATATTTTTTCTTTTTTTTTTTCAGTAATGAAAAGCATTTACAAGACACTAAAAACTGAATAAGAGTAATAAGAGCAACAATCCATTAAAGATACATTATGGGTGATTAGATAAAGAGCTGGCAGTTCTCACTATAATAGTTAAACACTAGATAATGTAAAGGGAATTTTCTGAAAATTTCAGTCAAATTGATCCACTCTGAACCAAGATTTTAGCGATTGAATTTTCGGCCTAGCCTTGATCATCATTACTAAAGTCGGTACGATAAAAAACATAGTTTTGATTATCCATTTAATCAATGGAAGTTGAGCAGCAAATCTTATCGTAATCCAGTAAATATCGCAGGCTAGCGTTGACATCGAGTGTTGATTATGGTCTGGATAAGTTAATGTCTAATTAATAATTTAGTTAACATTTCAGGCCCAAAGAAAGACCTGCAATAGGCAGATTTAGCTCTTGCATATGTATGTTTAAAGGAGCTAAGTCGCTAATATTTGGGACCTACAAATTGACACAAATGGGTCGCAACGCATACAATAATGTAATATTACATTCAAACGTTTCTATTTTTACTGTAATTTTTAATCAGTTGGGTGCGGCGAAATACCCAGTATTCTCAATCGAATTTCAATCTCTAGTATCTGGTTATTCCAGTCTAGACCGATATTATTTATTGGGCTTGCTCTCCAGATAAGTATATAGCGTCCCCATTTGAAATGACTTGTGGAATATGCCTAGTCTCGTTTTTCGAGTTCCTTATTACAAATAGTGTTGAAACGCGTTATGGTACACGATTCGTGTACCAATTGTAAAATGTTTATTTTGTCTTAAATATTGGATATCAGAAGCCCATCTTTTCCCGGTAAGATTACAACATCAATGTTGATTTAAACCGACAAATAAATCGTGTTTTTGATGTCGAAGATTTTGGAAGATATTGAGTTAGAGACTTAGCTACTTTAAGTATTGGTCAGAAATAATTAGAATTTGTTTGGTTTCTACATCTGCCCGATGCTCAACGCCGGATTAACCATGGGGCCCCCCACATTAGAGGGCCCCCCACAAAAATCACAGTTGTGCGCATCGAGCATGGTCGGACTGAGGACGCCAACGGCCGGTGACCTAGTGACGGGGCCCCTCCGATGCTCCAAGGGCCCTCTATCGGGAGTCCCTGGGGCCACATTCCCCAACGTTGAAGCAATATTGAGAATATATCTGTGTATGATGATATCTAATTGTTCTGGGGAGAGATCTTTCTCCAAATTTAAAATTATCTCCGGTCTACGATGGGTCAGGATAGGCTAGTGTATTTGGTTTGGCTGGCCTCTGAAAGCGATATCCTGCGCACCATCAATGCTGAAGAAACCATTACAAAATTCGCCAGGGGCAAAAAAAGAAGAGTGTTCATCCATTGATCATTATCATTCAGCTCTAACTCCGCATAACTTGACCCCTTATAACGCGAATTATCGCTAACTCGAACAAAATTCGTTGAACGAATATTTTCTTTCGTTTTCCTTTTATAAAACATCGAATAACTCGGAAACTGTACCTCGAATTATCGCATAGCTCGAACAAAATTTCCGGTACAGTCCTTATCGAAGTCTTATATTTACATCGCCTAACTCGAACTGTAAATAATGGATCTTGAAGGAGAGTGTGCCTTAGCAACTTTCACGGAAACTTGAAGATTTGAAAAATAAACGCTTTTTGTGGCTTTATCTAAGGGTGTAACACAAGGTCTTTTATTGTCGTGAGATCTTCTATAGGACCGAACATCGTCTAACTCGAATTATCGTATAACTCGAACAAATTACTCGTCCCATCATTTTGAGTAGCGCGAATTTTGCCTCAGATTGACGTACGATTGTATATAAGCTGTTGTTGTTGTTGTTGATATTTGTTGTGGGTATAAGCTGAATTTGATGAGATGCACATCATGATCACACGATTTCTTGATTAAATCTCGTATTACCATTTGGTACTTAGTGTTAGACGTTCGTCAAAAATCGAGTCCGGCTTGGTCAAACGTTGCGGCCCCCATTCGATATAATACGATTCCGAATCAAGTGATCCCGTTATTTATCACTGAGCGACTTCACAATTAGGTTTGATGTAGCTACGAGAACGTAGCTAAAAACGTTGAGATATACTGATGTGTTTGTTTTTAGCTACGATTGGATGCCTTTAGTTCCAAGTGGCAAACTCAATTTCTTTATAGTTTTGATTATCCATTTAATCAATGGAAGTTGAGCAGCAAATCTTATCGTAATCCAGTAAATATCGCAGGCTAGCGTTGACATCGAGTGTTGATTATGGTCTGGATAAGTTAATGTCTAATTAATAATTTAGTTAACATTTCAGGCCCAAAGAAAGACCTGCAATAGGCAGATTTAGCTCTTGCATATGTATGTTTAAAGGAGCTAAGTCGCTAATATTTGGGACCTACAAATTGACACAAATGGGTCGCAACGCATACAATAATGTAATATTACATTCAAACGTTTCTATTTTTACTGTAATTTTTAATCAGTTGGGTGCGGCGAAATACCCAGTATTCTCAATCGAATTTCAATCTCTAGTGTCTGGTTATTCCAGTCTAGACCGATATTATTTATTGGGCTTGCTCTCCAGATAAGAATATAGCGTCCCCATTTGAAATGACTTGTGGAATATGCCTAGTCTCGTTTTTCGAGTTCCTTATTACAAATAGTGTTGAAACGCGTTATGGTACACGATTCGTGTACCAATTGTAAAATGTTTATTTTGTCTTAAATATTGGATATCAGAAGCCCATCTTTTCCCGGTAAGATTACAACATCAATGTTGATTTAAACCGACAAATAAATCGTGTTTTTGATGTCGAAGATTTTGGAAGATATTGAGTTAGAGACTTAGCTACTTTAAGTATTGGTCAGAAATAATTAGAATTTGTTTGGTTTCTACATCTGCCCGATGCTCAACGCCGGATTAACCATGGGGCCCCCCACATTAGAGGGCCCCCCACAAAAATCACAGTTGTGCGCCTAGAGCATGGTCGGACCGATGACGCCAACGGCCGGTGACCTAGTGACGGGGCCCCTCCGATGCTCCAAGGGTCCTCTATCGGGAGTCCCTGGGGCCACATTCCCCAACGTTGAAGCAATATTGAGAATATATCTGTGTATGATGATATCTAATTGTTCTGGGGAGAGATCTTTCTCCAAATTTAAAATTATCTCCGGTCTACGATGGGTCAGGATAGGCTAGTGTATTTGGTTTGGCTGGCCTCTGAAAGCGATATCCTGCGCACCATCAATGCTGAAGAAACCATTACAAAATTCGCCAGGGGCAAAAAAAGAAGAGTGTTCATCCATTGATCATTATCATTCAGCTCTAACTCCGCATAACTTGACCCCTTATAACGCGAATTATCGCTAACTCGAACAAAATTCGTTGAACGAATATTTTCTTTCGTTTTCCTTTTATAAAACATCGAATAACTCGGAAACTGTACCTCGAATTATCGCATAGCTCGAACAAAATTTCCGGTACAGTCCTTATCGAAGTCTTATATTTACATCGCCTAACTCGAACTGTAAATAATGGATCTTGAAGGAGAGTGTGCCTTAGCAACTTTCACGGAAACTTGAAGATTTGAAAAATAAACGCTTTTTGTGGCTTTATCTAAGGGTGTAACACAAGGTCTTTTATTGTCGTGAGATCTTCTATAGGACCGAACATCGTCTAACTCGAATTATCGTATAACTCGAACAAATTACTCGTCCCATCATTTTGAGTAGCGCGAATTTTGCCTCAGATTGACGTACGATTGTATATAAGCTGTTGTTGTTGTTGTTGATATTTGTTGTGGGTATAAGCTGAATTTGATGAGATGCACATCATGATCACACGATTTCTTGATTAAATCTCGTATTACCATTTGGTACTTAGTGTTAGACGTTCGTCAAAAATAGAGTCCGGCTTGGTCAAACGTTGCGGCCCCCATTCGATATAATACGATTCCGAATCAAGTGACCCCGTTATTTATCACTGAGCGACTTCACAATTAGGTTTGATGTAGCTACGAGAACGTAGCTAAAAACGTTGAGATATACTGATGTGTTTGTTTTTAGCTACGATTGGATGCCTTTAGTTCCAAGTGGCAAACTCAATTTCTTTATTAATGCATGTAACATCTTTAAAATAGATAAGTTTATGATATTATGATTAATTAAACTTACAGAGGCCAATGTAGTGGCACAACTGTCGCCTAACTCCAAATATTCGCGTTTAAATTAATGAAGCGTTGTTTTTGTCTGACATTTCACCGCCATCAAAATCCATTCATAGTTACTGTGCTTTCGATTGTCCTTTTGATTGGCTGTTATAAAAGCCTTATATTTAGCCCCGCCTTCATGATGACAGCGTATCGTTTAAAAAGATGGCGGTCCTAGTAACGGCTTAACGCCTCGATTTTAAAAACGACTATTTTGTACCCGTTTCAGGTAGGATTATATGCTTAATTGTAGTTGAGTGTTGTAGACATATTATAAATAACAAAAACCAATCGTTGTTTTGATTAAAACTATTGTCAATTTTGTTTAAAAATGCCGGGTGTGAATCGCACTCGGGGCTGCAATGTTATTGGTAATGGGCTCATGTCTTATCTCGAAACACGGAGGGTTGAGAGATTAAGGTTTGTTATCTAGGTATGATGTAGCTCTGCTCACTTACAGTGGCGGATTTAACGGGTTCTATGGGCTCCAGCCCCCTCCTCTAGAAATGCCATCATTTCATAGCACTCGCATGGATTTGTCCACTGAAATAACGCCAGAATGCACTAATTTTGTGGAAGAATTTTGCGGAATCCCGCCCCACTGAGACCGGCGACAGAACGATTAGGCCCTACTTCGCCCTCGCGGGCGATCGGGGTCGTGTGTGTCTGACCTGTGTATTTCGGCAGGTGTCTTTCAAAGGCAGGTAAATCTGCTTGCAAACGACTAGGGTTTGTGCGTGTCGGGTTGTAGTACTTGGTAGAGTGGCCTGTTGTGGCTGCGATGCGTTGAGAATTGTCCCTCGACTTGGAGATTTGTCCGCTTCAGACGGACAGAGCTCTCTCTCTGTATATTTGTTTTTCTCAGCTACTTCTTCACTTCCACTTCGCGCGCCCTGGCCGAGGGTCTCCTGGCCAAGAGAAGAGAAGAGGAAGAAAGAGAAGAAGGGGGGCGAATTTTTACCTTTGCCCGACGGCCCGTGTCTACATGCAATTGGTGTGGGACTTGTGCGAACGAAATAACGGACCAGGGGAAAAGAGAAGGCCAAGAGTGCCCCGTCTCGAAATTTGAGAGAGATGCGGCCGAGAGGTGGTCGTGCTGGAATTCCTCAGGAAATCACGTTTCCGGCCTCCAATTTCTGAAAATTTCAAAGGGGGGAGACCCCCTCCCCCTCCCTCCGAGACCCCCCTTATGGGGCTTTGGCGCTCGCGGTGGCCAGTTTCGCCACAGCTCCGTGGTCGTTGATCAGGGGCCCCCCACATGTTCCAGGCCCCAGGGCCCCCACCATGGTCAATCCGGTGTTGCCGATGCTAATACAAATGGTGTAATATGAAGTTAGTTGTTCAAGTTAGGAAATGAAAATGGAACAGCTTTTTTGTCACATGAACATAAATACTGTGTATAAATTTAATCTGATAACTTTGGTCTTTAGAGTATCCACAATAGTTTTGAATAACAATAACTTTGGAAATGAAATGAAATGGGGTTTAACGTCCTACTGTTCTGCTCCTAACCTGGGCTAATGAAGACGGGCATACGCCATACAGTGTGCTATGATGGAATTTTGCCCGGGCAGTGGCACTATCGCCTACCCTTATATCAAATTCCAACTGCCAAGGGATCTTTTACGTGCATTCCAATGTAGACACGGGACCTCAGTTTTTCGTCTCAGGCCCTCCGTTCTGCACCACTGACAAGGGGAAACCACGTCGGAAAAATAACTTTGGAAGTAATTATTAGAAATCTTTGAAGATAAATAGGTTGTGTTGTCTTATGATCTTTGACTTTGTGAATAAATTTAAAGTCGTTCAGATATTAACAGGCTCAGGGGCGTACATAACGATTTTGTTTGGGGGGTGTTTAGCCAAAATGCGACCGACTGATGCCTATGCCCCTAGTACGAGTGACGCAGTCAGGAGCCGCGCACCACAGGTGCGAGTTTTGTAGGGGCCATGTGCAGTAGCGGATCTAGATAGGGCTAGGAGGGGGGGGGGGATCTAGGGCGCCACCCCAGCCACAATCCCACCCCACAATGAATGTCAACAAAATACTGGCTATAACATTAAGCGTATAGATGGTATTGTATAATTATATAGTTGTTTGCCGATCGTTGTCTTGCTGGAAGGCAGTTTTATTTAAGTTGACATAAAGTTTATGTCATGATTGTGCCTATAACACTGAGCAACCTGAGAAAATTTTGAAAAATTGAGTCAATATCTTGGCATTTGAGGTCATTGCTGGGAGAAATTCTTGTGGACGAGAGGACCAGAAATGTGAGTCAATTAGACAAAATCTCGAGATCCGCCCCTGTCAATTCCGCCTGTTTTGCAAGAGTTGACAGAACTTTTGTGTAGTCTGACGCCCCACGACCCACACACCAGTGCCAGTGGTACTACTAACATAACTAGGCAGTTCAGTATAACCGTGAATATGATAGTGCTGAGACAGTATAAGACAACAGAGGAGTGGAAGAATGATGTTATAATGGAATCGAGCGCCGCAGGCGCGAAAAAATTTCAGATGTGTAACCGAGCTTTTAATTTTTGGGACTGGGCCTGACAATTTTAGTCAATGTCATGGCAAATGGATCCAAATTCTCGTTAACGAGAGGATAAGAAATGGGACAGAATCTTGAGGCCTATTTGTCAATGTCGCCTGTTTTGTGAGAGTCTTTTGACCCACGACTCACTCACTAGTGGTACTAGTAACTGGGTGATTCACTGTAACTCTGAATATGATAGTGATGAGATAGTATAAGACAGAGAAGGAGTTGAAGAATGATGGCATAATGGAATTGAGCGCCGATATCTAACTGAGCTTTTAATTTTTGAGGACTGGGTCTGAGGGCACTTTACCTCAATGGGGCGCTTACTTGGTCTCTGAAATGCCCTGGACTTTAGGGAGAGATTTTGCAGAATTCTGATGGTCAGAAAACACCCCATTAATTCATTTAGTCTGGGACCGACTGCGGTGAGCACTTTTTTGGAGACCGACTATTTTTTTTGCCATGGGGTGAAAAACATTTTTTTCAAACATGTTAAGTCGACAAGGTTATTTTATACTAAAGTTTTGCGTGAGTAGAGTGACGTGTGCAGTGAGCACTTATTTTGATACCGACTGCTCATATCTTACGACCGACTGCACTGATCTTGCGACCGACTAGTATTTGGGATCTATTCTGGCATTATTTGTTTACCTCATTAATTCATTAAGACGGCGACGCATAACTTTGAGACCGACTGCAGTGACTGCACTTATTTTGAGACCGACTATTTTTCTCCCAGGGGGAAATTTTGTTCTTGGACCTACATACTCACAACAGAATAAGAGTGAAACACATCATTTTTTCAAACATGATAAGTTGACAAGGTTGTTTTATACTGAAGTTTTGCGTGAGTAGCGTGACGTGTGCAGTGAGCACTTATTTTGATACCGACTGCTCTTATTTTGCGACCGACTGCACTGATTTTGCGACCGACTATTTTTTTTCCTGGGGGAACAGGGTTAAAGACAATATTTGGTTGTATAAAAACAATCCCACTGAGTTAGAAAAACTTTATTAGGAACTTAAGACCTCTATCCCATTTCATAAATTTGAATGTCATTGGGGGATAACTTCGCACTATGTGGTCAATTCTGAATTCAGTAGGGGTCTTCCTATGAACAATCCTTGCAAATTCGAAACAATTCTAGTTAGAAATTTGGCTGGACCGACAGACAAAGGTGATGGCAGTATAATTTATATTAAATGTGGGCATACAGAAGAACAAGAAGACATGGTCATCATCATCTTGTGCTCTTTGACATGTTTTGGAAGATACAGGGATATACAGTCTCTGTGTTATTGGTAATGTACTAGTATTGTACATGTTATGTATAGGATATTAACCTGCCCGCGCGTTCTCTACCATATCAATCCGAGGGAGAGTAGGTTTATATCCGACATATACAACGCCATTTCACCCTTAAATTTAATGGGCTCTTCCATTAAAAGGCAACAATGATTGGATAATTGCTCGATAGTTTCCGCCAAATAGCGAAAATTACCGAAGTAATCACGTGCATGTTTTTTTTTATACATCGCCATTTTGGACTATTGAATTGAAAGCAAAAACAAAATGGATAGTAATACGAAGTCAGACGAATAATCAATCCTTTTTAGCCAACATATTGACGATGGAATAGATGTGAATGCAAATATCGACGAGGATTTATCCAAAGCCTGCAGAAAATTTGGACGAAAAGGCATTCTTTTCCAAGAATTCTGACAGTAAACCATGATTGAAGGTTAATTTCGGTATGCTCAGAGAAGGATTTAACCGACTGTTTTAAGTGGACTGTACCCAAAAATACTTTACAAAGGAACTCTTGGGCGATAAATACTTTCAAGTCTTGTAGTGTGTGGAGAAATAATCGCAATGTGGACGGAAAGAAAATTCTGACATGGATAACCGATCTAAATACATGTATATCGATAAGTACGCCGTCTATTTCGGCCCGGAATGTTACAAACTGTACCATAACAATTTTTAATTGTCAAAAGAATAAAAATTTATTTCTGTGTTTTTTGTTTTATTTCGATCATCTATGTCATCAGCGGTTGATATGAGCCGAATATATCGACCTGAGATGACGTCATTAGAGGTTGATAATATCAACCTGTCATGGCGTCATCAGCGGTTGATATGAACGAATATATCAACCTATGATGACGTCATGACAGGTTGTTATGAGATACAACTGCTATGGACATTAAAGAAAAAACTACCGCCAGTTGTATATAAGATGGATAGCAAATAGTATCAGGCATCCCATTTATTCTGTCTGGTTATAGTGGACATCCATTGATTTCAATTACAATCTATCATCACAACCATTTCTTTTCTCATAATTACCAGTGGCAGATCCAAGTGTGACGGCCCCCTGGCCCCCTCGAAACAGTTTGCACCACAAATCACCACTGACACCCCCCCCCCCCCACACACACACCAATGGACTGACTAATAAAATACTTAACAGGATTATATTGTGAATTCTGTTCTATACCCATCTTTATCTTTAAATTAGCCAGGTGTTCACCACATTTTGAGAAAGGGCTGTTCAATTAATATAAATAGGAAAAACAAAACGTATACAATTTATTATATGAATTTTATTAGCTCAAAAGAACATCCAGCAAAGGATTACATTTAGATATTGCTGATAGAGACATCTATGGGTACAGTACCTGTCAGAATATTACCATACAACTAGACTGTATCATGAAATTTAACATTCAAACATTTTCCACAATTGAATATCAGTTTAAAAACATATACATTGTACATTTAAAAGTTACAAAAGCCACCTTTCCAAACAAGAGGGTTATAAATATGTGTAGCCTGGATCGAACACCAAGATAAGATAGATGTAAACAAGCGATTGCCATGCAAGATACGTCCACATTTTGCAAGAGATGGACAGTGACCAAGCTAAAATAGCGTTTTTTGTACAATCAGGGGATATAATCCAGCAAGTTACGACCTAACATGCATCAATATCGATCGGAAGCGAGATCTTTGGGATATAAACATACGTTTTAAGTTTCATCAAAATCAGACAAGAATTGTGACCTCTTAGAGTGTCCACTAGCTAAAAAATGTAATTATTCGTAAACAAACAGGGGCCATAATCAATGAAGATCTGGTCCAATACATGCCAATATCAGAAGAAACCAAGATCTTTGGAATATAACCATAGTTTTTAAAGATGCATAATGCAAGGTTTAGATAAACAGCTGGGCGGTCTTGCTATAATAGTTTAAAAACAGATAATGAAAAATTAACATATTGAAAATTTCATTCAAATTACTTTATTCTGAATGAAATTGTAGGTGTTGAAAGATGTAGTGCAGATTGTTAATTATCATAGCAACGTTACTTGTTAATCTTACATAATGGATCTTTAAGTTTTATCAAAATCAGATAAAAACTGTAACCTCTGGAAGGTCCAATACCTTGGTATTACATGCTTTTACATTGTCGAACAGTTTCCGTCTGATTTTCACGAAATTTAAACTCGCCTGTAAATTTGGTGTAATGGCGATATAAATGCATGTTTTATAAAATCAAATAAATATTGTTATCTTTAAAGGATCCACAAGTTAAAAAGGCTATTTTTCATACAATCAGGGACCATAATCCAGGAAATTACGGTTGGATATGTGCTAATATCGAAACCAAAATCTTTGGGATATAAACATATATTTCAAGTTTCATTAAAATTTGATCAAAATTGTGACCTCTATTGGGTCCACAACCCTAGTATTACATACTTTTACATTATTTGCGTACAGGAGAGCGGCCATATTGTTAGACAGTTTCGGTATGATTTTCACGAAATTCAAACTCAACTGTAAATATGGTGTAACGATGATATATATATTGATGATATATATATTGAACGGTTTTACAAATTAAATAAAATTTTTGACACTAAAAACATGATTTTCCGTACAATCAGCGACCATAATCCAGGAAGTTAAGGTCTGATATCTTTGGGTTATAAACATACATTTTAAGTTTCACCAAAAACAGATAACAATTGTGACCTCTAGAGGTCCACAAGCTGAAATCATGATTTTTCATATAATTAGGGGCAATATTTATTAAGTTACTTTACAATATGTGTCATAATATCGAAAGGAACCAAAATCTTTGGGATATAAACTGATATTTCAAGTTTTGTCAAAATCGGATAGAAACGGACAGGGACAATGACCTAATACAACCACATGAAAATGTGGGCGTATAAAAAAAACAATTAACTGTTTAACATTATTAAAACAATTTCTTATTTCATATGGATGATTCTCTCCTCAATATTTCTATAATGGATGTTGTCTCACCTACTAAACATTCTGTGTCTACCCTACATTTTCGATTATGTATTTCAATGATTTTACAATTATAGTTTGTTTCTAGATTTACAAAAGATTATCTTGTTTAACATATACTTTGATGTCTGGCATAGTGTATCCATTTTTTAAGTCAAGAAACCCAAAGATCAAACAGAATTTAGCTCACTTGCTTTAACTGATTGAGTATATCAAATGTATTTGATAATATAAATCCTCATTAGTGTAGGACATATTGGCAATATTCACACGAACACTGACATGATGTTCTTTTAACAAAGTAAGAATGATATAAATACATCTCTACCTCAATCATGCTTTGTGCATAAAGCTGCTATATACCATACCAATTAAAGAGCACATCATTTTGATGTTAACAACTTCCTTTTAATAATAAAACAAGACATGTACAATGAATATATGAAATCGCACAGAATATTTTAATTTTTTTTTGCACTCATAACTTCCATCTTAGAACTAAGACTGAATATATTTACAAGTTTATTTACAATTTCATAAGACATAATAGCTCACGCTACTAAACATATATAGATATCTATTTACATAACTTAGTGTTGAATATCAGAAAATGATCTGTATGTTGGAGAACAGAAGAACTGAAATAAAATCACTTCTCAGCTGTCCGATAAATATAAATTATACCCATTACCATACATGCAATTTTTCCAAATAATTACCACATATCACTACTTTATGAATTCTGCACCTCCCCCTCCCTTACTTAGCATGATATTTAAATTTTAAAATTTGCGTATATTGGAAACTCCTAGCTTAATGATGATGATCATTAATTTTTTAAATCTAACAAGCCAACAGTGAGGCTGATGTCCCCAGCCGAAATTTCAAAATAAATAGATGACACATATTAATTAATCGCACATTTATTTTTTTCACTAAGTTTCATCACTCTCTATCAGATAGAATCAAGATTATCTTGTCCCAAACCATCGACAAATGAAATCGATTAGCTCTGCTTAGCTTCAGCTCGAAATGTTAATTATTGAACTCAGTCAAGACATTCACCTAATGAACATCTACATATACATCAAGTTTAATCATTCACCTAATAGACACCTATGCCAAGTTTGAACATTCTACCTCAATTAGAAGGAGAGTTATTGTGTTCCAAAGTTTCTACCAATCAAATTGCTTATCACTCTGCTTACCCTCAGCAAAAAATGTTCATTATCGAACTTAGTTAAGGTATTCATATAATAAATCTATACACCAAGTTTCATCAATCTCACTTAATTAGAACTAAAGTTATCGTGTCCCAAAGCATCAACCAATCAAATTGCTTATCTCTGCTTACCCTAAGCGGAAAATGCTCATCTTCAAACTCTATCAAGGCATTGACCTAATCAACACATACACCAAGTTTGAACATTCTAGCTCAATTAGGAAGAGAGTTATCGTGCCCCAAAGTATCAACCAATCAAATTGCTTATCTCTGCTTACCCTAAGCGGAAAATGCTCATCTTCGAACTCCATCAAGGCATTGACCTAATAAACACATACACCAAGTTTGAACATTCTAGCTCAATTAAAAGTTATCGTGTCCCAAAGCATCAACCAATCAAATTGCTTATCTCTGCTTACCCTAAGCGGAAAATGCTCATCTTCGAACTCCATCAAGGCATTGACCTAATCAACACATACACCAAGTTTGAACATTCTAGCCCAATTAGGAAGAGAGTTATCGTGTCCCAAAGCATCAACCAATCAAATTGCTTATCTCTGCTTACCCTAAGCGGAAAATGCTCATCTTTGAACTCCATCAAGGCATTGACCTAATAAACACATACACCAAGTTTGAACATTCTAGCTCAATTAGGAAGAGAGTTATTGTGTCCCAAAAAGTGTGACGGACAGACAGACGGACAGACAGACAGACAGACAGACAGACAGACGGACGAACCCATTTTAATAGTCCCCTGCTTTCTTCGAAAGGCGGGGGACAATTAATTAAAAAAAAGAAGAACAAACCAGTTTATGCTTGAACAATTATTAACTTTCTTATACACTGTTAAGAATTTATTTCACTATTCACTATACATGACATAACTGTTAAGCGTTATCATTTTCTACTTATTGGGTAAAAATCTTGGAAGAAACCAAGCTTTACTTAATCAAAGTTTCACCTAATATTTATATTAAACCGAGTTTCACCTAATATTTATATTAACCATATCTTCACCCACCCGATAATCTTTTTTTTATTAAAACAGTATTTGCTGATTATTAAATTCAAAATATGAAATACCAAATATACAAAATTTAGATCCAATTTTCATAGACAACGAAGATAACAAAAGTTTAAAGGATTAAGGCTTACATAATCACATAAATTTAATAACAGTTTACACAAAAAAACAACAAAAAAATCATTTGGCAATAAAATGTATCTTTCTCAATATATTTACTATTTTATAAAGGTCATTTGAGCAAGAATATTGTCTGCCGTTATAGAGGCACCTCACCATAAATCACTATATGTACAACACATTTCTTGAACAGTATTTTCCTTTTAACATGTCTATCATGTAAGTACAACACTACTGCTTGTATATCGGCCAAAATGTGATCTGCGGTTGTTCATTAATTGCCCCAACAAACTAATCTAAGATTTAATGTTCAATTCATATATTTTTTGTATGCAATTATAATGAAAGATGGGTTGCCAGGTAACAAAACATACGTCCACAGCAGTTAAGTCATCCGAGCACTCCACAAGGGTTGTCACATATTTTTTCTTTTGTCATTAATGAAAGCATTTACATATATATACTCAATCCGATGATATATTTGGTCTCTAGATTTTTCAAAGAGATCAAAGGCCATAATTTTGGCAGGAATAATCCAAAGGCTTCTTTGTCTCATGAACTTATACACTATGTAAGAATCGAACCATAATGGACAGACTGGGCTGATGACCAAATTTAAATGTGGGTGTATAAAACAATTCTTAGATATAAATCAATAAAAAAAAACTCTTACAATAAAAATTAATTTACAACAAGAAGTTATTTAATAAGATTAGAAGGCAACTGGCTATACAAATGACATCATAAACAAAACTCATATTTATAATGCTACATAAATATTGATTGAAATATAAGGTACATAGCATGCAGAGACAATCATAATGAACGACAATCTGCAATCACAGACAGTAAGCATTCTTTATTGAAACACTTTTTTGAAAGTTTAGTATGGAGTATATATGCTAAATTGCACACATTGTCAGAAAAAAATTCAATATTCCTTCATATATTTCTTTCTTTCCTTTCAATGACAACTGAATTAGGGAATACAATAAAGATGCCATTACATTATTTTAGTTTTGTTCAACAATTTGATATCATTAAGAAAATACATTGTCTTTTAAAACCTTTAATGTATTATACAAAAAATGTGTACTGAATTAACCATATCGCTTATATAAATATTTTCTCATTACATACAGCAGATATTTTTGACCATTGCTCCTCACTATGTATGAAGTAGTTGAACAACACTAAGACCATGTATTTTTATAAATAGTGTGTACACAGGCAGGGTGGTATAATAATGATAATAATAATATGATTTAACAACAAGATAATAATATCAACAATAAGCAGGATGCTATAACTCTGGGGTTTCTTCATCAAGCATTAATGGTTCCTCTTCATGTTTTTTATTGCCTAAAATAAAATAATTGAGAAATTTTAACAAAGTTCAAAACTACTGTACTAGTTATTAATTTGTACAGATATTATATTTTTTCTTTATACCAACCAGTTACTTCGTTGGGCATATTGGAAAATAAAATGAAAGAAACAGAGGTTGATGATTGTTTGCTATATTTTGTTTTCACATTGCTTGCAATAGGTGATATCAGCAACAGTGTTACAGTGAGGCTTTTGTATAAAAATAATGTAACTATTTTCATTTGATTAATCTTGGTCTAAGTGACCTGGGCCCTGTTTCACAAAAACTTAAATCTCCTTAAAATCTTCTTAAACTAAAATTCCATCCTAACTTAAGATAGATGCGTTTCACAAAACGATTTTAAGCATTTTAGATAAAATCCACTAAAATAATAAATAATATTGTAAGAATTTTATCTTAACTTAAAACTATTTTAGGGACAATTTTAACTGAAATTAATTTTAACTTCGGACAGCCGTCACCCTCTCCTAACTTAAAATCACGACATTAACAAACATTGATTAGAGCTACGTTGTGAGATCTTTTGTGACATATAGGTATATTTGGAAAAATAATAATATTGCCAGTGGCCCGGGTTATATAATTTAAACATACTATCATTCACAAAAATAATTTTCATTCAATTTCTTTTAATTGCATGGGAAATATAGCTGCGGAATACCCATCTATTTTATTGTAAGGCAATATAAGCAATTAGATGACACCCCAAATTTAAACCCCAAGAACAAAAAAAAACCCCTCAAAACCCCAGTCAACAAAACTCTTTGTTACTATTTTATATATTACCATATGATTCAAGTATAAATTATACTATTTTCAAATAATTAATAGACAAAAAAAACCTAAAAAAATATCTAAACTCACTTTATATCTAATGTCTATAAAAAAGTATTTTTGTAGGCCTACAATTCTTTAAAATGAGTGATAGAGAGAGAGAGAGGTGTTTAAAGTGCACATAAGATGGGTTTTGGAACTTTTGGATATGTGTAGCCAATGGTTACTATATCACATTTACGGCAAGTTCACACCAATCTGATTGAAATTAATTCAGTTATCTTCACTCAAAGTCGTAAAAATGGACCTCCCGTGAAAAAGAATTTGCCAATTATCGAAAACACTCTTAATCCCCTCAGACGCCAGTGACGTCACAGTGACCGAATGCATATTCGGAATGTTTATTCCTTAATTACCTATATACAGCCGGCGTGTGTACTCATTAACGCCTGACTGATTCCTTAATCTCCCTTAGTTCTTAATTAAATAAAACAATTTAAGATCCAATTTAGATTGCCTACAACTTTTAAACTTTGAAGTCTTGAACTCTTAATTAATTTTTTACAATATGGAACTTATTGGACGAACACTTTTAATATGTAAATAATATACCGGTCCAGCTATGTGTTTTTTAATGCGAGCACTTCGCTTTTCCACATAAAGTGTAGTGTCGTTAATATTTGTCATTAATCAATCCGACTATAAAAGTTATACAGGCATGGGTCATAAATTACACGTCGGTGTTAGCAGTGAGTGTTAGTGGGATAAAGAATGTTGATTAGGTAATTATCTTTTTTTACGCCGGCCAGATCAAAGACATCACTCTAAGTGGAACGTGTGCATAATACCTCATGAACGAACTAATGGTAGAATCGTACACCCACACATTAATTGTATAAAATCATTAAGTTTTACTCATCAGTTGTTTATAAGTATTATTTACCCAATAATTATTGCTCACCAGTGTTTTTGTAATCAAATAGCCTCGTATTATTTGTTGATTGGCGTTTAAACAACAATTGTTTATCTTCCTTTTAATAAAAGTATTTTACAATTGCATTGACAGTTTAATCACTCACCAAACGGCACCAGGAACTCCACGTATGATCCCGTGCAATTTTCGTGCTGAAGTTTAACCTCATTTACTACACCCGTAGTACATGTAACCGTAAATGGTAATAAGATTCCCAGCGTTGATTAGCTGAGAAATGAGGGCGATCTATTGTACATGTTATGCAGTCATCGGAAAATTCCATATTCACTGGAAATTTCAAATGGAGTTACGATAAAAGTTGTTCTTTATGTATAGAAATGGTTATTATTATTATATATAGCTAATAATGAATATATCGACAAATGACTGGCGCCATTATATCAAGTATTACGGGGTTATCCAAATTACCGGTAAATGCGCTAATTTCTTGAGTCGTCTTCATTTGACATGTGGCCTATTTAAACAAAGGCAGCTTAAATGGATCTACGGCATGATACGGCATTTAAAATTCACTCTAAAATATTCCAATCACAAATGAAAGACGATAATTCGGTGATTATGATTAGGCCAGTCACGTGGTAATTGGAACGTCAACAGACGCGTGTCAACTTGCCGTGTGTATTGATAGTGCTATATTGTACAGACGGTGAGATATTGTATAGATAATGTATATCCTATGTGTAGTGCCTGTGACGTCACCAGCCAATCAACCGGATTAAAGTCGTAATTGAAAAATTGAAAAGCGTTTTGGCGTGTCGGACACTTAAACGTTAACAGCCGACTTAATTTTAATCAGATTGGTGAGAAGTTGCCGTAAAGTTGATATAGTAACCATGGGCTATACATACATGTAATTTAGATTTTCGATCTTACATGGTCTTTAAGTCCACTAGACACAAACTAGGTGATTTCGTTAGTAGTGGGAGGAAAGTGGAGGACCTGGAGAAAACCCTTGAGGTTGGACAGGAGACCCAACTCCCTGTCACGTACAACCGGGGAATCGAAACCCCGCCAGTCCTATAATACTAGACACGCCATATGCAAAGTATTTATGGTTTTGGGGTTATGATGATTTATGTAGGAGCCAAGGGTATTTTATACTGGGAAAAAAATCATTTTAATTTAGTAAGATAGATAGGCATTATCCAATAAGGAGTGTGGCACTTCGGCATTTTCCAAGTAATATTGAAAGGGTCCCTGGGACTGACATGTCAAATCTAGACATCGGAACATTGGCTATTTCATATACGAGTTTAAAAGTTGTTAAATACTTTTAAAATTCGACAATACTTTAGTCTAGATTAATCATTTAAGTCAGAAATATTACATGTTTGTGACAATTCTCAATATTTTCTGTTATCCAAAATACCATAAAACTACAAAATTCAAGCGATTTAGTTTATCGATACGCATTATTTCCATTGAAGCCTGCAAGTAAATAAAATGCCAAGGTCACGAAAGCGACATGCAAGTTCAAGGCCAACCAATACATTTCAAAATGAATAATACGCAATAAAATTCTTTATTTCATCGTTCTACGACTGTCTGACCATGTGCAATTTAATTCTGATTTTAGTTAAAATCTATTTTAGTGATTTTAGTTTAAGATTTTGTGAAACAGGGCTCTGTTTAATAAAGTGCGTAATGCAATTGGCAACTCCAGATCTTCTTTAATTATCCAACCACTTGACTAGCTGGCTTGTCAAGGTTCAATGTACTATTATTCTGTCAGAACTTTTCTTACATCTTTAGATATTAAAGGGGTGACTCACCAAATAATTGAAACGCAAATTAGATGGTATTATAGTGTGATCGTAACAGCAGCATCATAATGGCACAGAGTATGTCTTATTTCTCAGGTGACATTAGGGGTATGCCATTTTAAAACTACAAGAGTATGGGGTTTTTTTTCTCGAAACCTGGTTACATAGGTGTTCAACAGTGAGTTACCAGTCTCAATTGTTTAGTCTTGAACATATAGTTAGAAATTACAAATCAAGAAAAGTTATCTCTTCTGTCACATGATTTCATGTTTGTACAACTGTGCAAGTTTGAGCTTGGTAATCTCCAACTTTAGGTCGCTTGCTACCTATAATCTTTTTAAAATCATGATTCAATTTTGAGAAAAGCAAGTGATTAAAAATTCTTTATTAAATAAACTTGTCACAAGACGTGACAAGGGAGATAATAACCTGTTTAAAGTCTAATAACGATAAGATAAAATTTACCAGTATCTTTCTGTGAGGATAAAGATAGAACTTTCTTACTAGCTGCTTTTATACCTATAGATGAATGTGGATTTTCTGGAATAAAAACAGCTACAATAAGTGCTAAAATCACTAGAACAGCGCCAAATGCAAATGGTGGACCAGGAACCAGCATCTATAATAATATAAAAACAAAATATCTGTTAGATTCAGATACAAATTATTTATCATTGATTGTTGTGTAAAAAACAGAAACAAACTTTTTAATCATTGATTATAGTGTTTTAAAACAGATACCAAACAATTATGGACTATTTATGTCTAAAATGACACAAATTTATTAATCACTGATTACTGTGTTAAAACAATGGTCATTATTATTTATTATTTTGTGCACAAACACTGTGGCAAATATAAGACATCAATACAGCTGTCCAAATAAAGGAG
The DNA here is from genome assembly GCF_932274485.2 of Patella vulgata. Lineage (NCBI taxonomy): Eukaryota > Metazoa > Mollusca > Gastropoda > Patellidae > Patella > Patella vulgata. Next base: position 45,978,725 of record NC_065882.2, on the reverse strand, counting down.
TATCCGCAGGGCTTAAGTAGGTGCAGGACATTGTCGCTTTCAACAACGAGATATTTGAAAGACTTATCAAGACCAGCATACTAGCAAGTAACATTGATAAAATATAGATTATGATTATATCTAAAGACTGCCTTTGCTGTTGACGAGCAGTAAAAAAGGATAGGTTGCCACAGCAGCTAAATTGTCCAGGCAGTCAACAAAAGATGTCGCATATTTTTACTTTTGTCGGTAATGAAACATTTATAATACACTAAAATCTGATAAAGAGTAACAACTCATTAAGTAATTATTAGAAATTTGTTTGGCCCATGCTAACGTTTAGTATACAAAACATTTAATATTGTGGATTTAACTGTCCAAGTTATCAAAAATCATTGAAAATCAATATACTTGTTCGTCTCAAGACCTTAAACTCTGTGTATCAATCTAAAGTCAATCAAAACGATTATATATAGATGTAAACAAGGTGTATAAATATAAAATCAATCAGATGATAACTATGGTCTCTAAAGTATCCACAAGATTTTTCAAAGTGATCAAGGGCCACAACTCAGGCAGTAATTATCGGAAATCATTGAATTTTAATAGGCTTCTTTGTCTGATGACCTTAAACACTATGTATAAAGTCAATCGGATATTAACTTTAGCCTCTCGAGTGTTCACAAGAATTTTCACAAGAATTTTCAAAGTGATCAAAGGCCATAACTCTGGCAGTAATTGTCAGAAATGGCTGCAAATCAATAGGATTCTTCGTCTCATGACCATAAACACTGTGTATAAATTTAAAGTCAATTGGGTATTAACTTTAGCCCTAGAGCTAAATTGCACCATAAACACCGGACAGACGGACGGGGGCAATGACAATATACAACCACATTTCAATGTGGGCGTATAAACAATAATTTTTATTTTATCTGAAATTTAATTAATCTGAAACTGATATCCATAAAATTGGCAAAATATCTTAAAGATAATAACCTGCATTCTAGTTTTCATGACACCTCCTATATGGCTTGTGTTTGATGTTTGTGCTGTATGTGTATGATCCTTAATTTTATCAGGATCTCCACTTAAATTTACATGGAAGAGGTAGAAAATAAAACCAAAAAATGCTGGACCTAAACCATTACATAGTCCTCTTATTCCAGTAATCACACCCTGGGCAACTCCTGTAAATATATATAACATATTAATCATACAGCAAATAGGGCGACTGAAAATTGTATTGCAAAACAGTCAAGTGTATTGTGATACGTATTGCAATATATTGTGAAATCTAGTTTAAACGAAAACTAGTGCTTTTAATTAAGAATAATTAATACAAATTACTGGTAAATCAAAACTAAAAGTTCACAACTACAACCATATGCTGTATACATTCCGTTAAAGAACTATAGATTTGTAAATAATACTTTTCTGGCAAGTACAACACCTGACAGGCACTTTTTCGCCCAGTTTAACAATTGGCATTTTGCAATTTCAGGGTGAGAGGCAAGAACTTAACATAAAATTGGTCTGTATGTCTTCTTTTTGAATGGATTTCTACTAATGATTAGCTAAACAATCACACCATAACATTCATGACATGCCGTGACTCACGGCACATAGCTTCATCGTAAGCGATTTTCTCGCGGGAATTGAGATCTCGGCGAAATGCCACTGCAAATGAGAATTTCTATATGGAGTCTTAAAAGACGTAAAAGATATCGCAGACAAAATGACTGTCCACTGATTTGGGGTGTTTTTTTTACTCTTACGAAATGTGACATCTAAGACTAATTTATACATGCTGTCGGTTGGTACATGCTGTAAAAGTCACTCCTATTGGATTGATGAATAGTCCGACAAAGGGAAAGCAGTGACTTCTGTTTGAGATTAGATTCATGAACTGTCCGACAAAGGATTAAGTCAGCCAATCAAGACAGATTAAGTAGTTAATCAACGTAGGTGTATAGACGGTATAACACGATAAATACGTTGATCACTTAATTACCTAATCAATCCAGCCTATTATCAACGATAATCGGGTTGAGTTGTAGCTGTACACTCAGTAGACTATAATAATTTTGGATTTTTGAAAATTATTCACCATGTCTTGATGTCCGATTGGGCATATTCATGGTCCGACAATTTTGGGCATTCAGAAAATAGCGTCGGACAAGTCTGGAATATACAGGCGAAAGCCCATCAGTGCTCTGAACTAAGCTTTAAATGTAAATATGTGAAGAGCAAATAACTTCACAAAATGCATTCAAAATCTATGACCTAAAATTGTGAAATTCAATAGAGAGAGAGAAATGGGGTTTAATGTCCACTCGACCCAAACTAAGTCATTTCGGGATTAACATATGGTTCAATTTTATTTCAATAATTCACTCGTAGGTGTCTTTAGCAGTGGGACCAAACCGGAGGCCCAGAGAAAACTACAGTAGTTGATTCAATGAAAGAACTTATGATACACCGCTCATGTGCTAACCAGTAGGCCATCCACCCCCCCACCCCCAAATTCATTAGGGATCTAGCTTATGACCCTATGAAGAACTGTACCACAATTCAAAGAATTCCACTGAAAATTTTTTCCTGATCATATTCACAAGCGCTGAGCAAATGGGGATATAACTGTAAAACATTTTCATTTATAGAAAATTACTTCAAACGTGTGTTAAATAAGGAATCAATTTGATTAATGTGTATTAGTTTTAGCATTTGAAGTGCTTTAGACTTACCTTGCTTGTCGGCACTAGCATGGGCAGAAACAAAAGCACTAATTGCTGGATAAGTCAAGCTAGACATAGCAGCTACTGTTCCAGCTGTCCACATTATCCTATAGAAAAAAGAAATAAATTTAAAAAAAAAACAACCCAGACTTAATCAAAACAACCAGCTAAATGAAATGAGGTTTAACATCCTACTGTTTTGCTCCGAACTGGGCTAATGAAGACGGGCATAAGCCATACAGTGTGCTATGAGGGAAATTTTGCTCGGACAGCGGCACTACGGCCTACTCTTATATCAAATTCCAACTGTCAAGGGATCTTTTACGTGCACGCCAATGTGTACACGGGACCTCGGTTTTTCGTCTCAACCGAATGACTAGACAACTGTCCTTGTCAGGCCCTCCTTCCTGCATCACTGACAAGGGGGAATCACGCCGGAAAATCTGGATGAACTTTCTCGGCCAATGCAGGGATCGAACACCCGACCTCCACGCTAGTGAGTCAGCGTCTTACCCACTTAGCCACCGTAGCCTTAGCATGTACACAGATCCTATCATCAAATATGAAACAATAATGGCAACAATGTATATTTTTAAAAAATAATTCCTACCAAATACGGTGTGTATCTAAATCCAAATTGTTTGGACGTTTGAGGTCAATAAACCCAAGAAGTTCATTACTTATCAATGAAAGATAGGTTGCCAGGAAACAAAACATGCGGCCACAGCAGCTAAATCGTCCGAGAGGTCGACAAGGGTTGTCACATATTTATTCTTTTGTAGGTAATTAGGGGCATTTAATAGACAATTTCATACAGATGACATTATAATTTTCGTCGTTTGAGGGTTCACAAGGTTCTAAAAACTAAAACAAGGGCCATAACACAGAAAGTAATCTACAGAAATTGTTGAAATTCGACAGGCTTTTTCGCTTTACTAATTCAATTAATGCATATAAATTTCATACAGATCGGATGATAACTTTCGTCTTTCGGACGTTCCCAAGGTCCAACAAAGCAAAACAAGGGCCTTAACTCTAAAAGTAATTGACGGAAATTGCTGACATTCATCAATAGGCTTCATCATTTTCACTAATTTAAATGATGCATATGAATTTCATACAGATTGGGTGATAACTTTTGTCGTTCGAGCGTTCACAAGATTCAACAAAGTGAAACAAGGGCCATAACCAGATGTAATTAACGGAAATTTGCTGAAACTCACTAGACTTGTACGTTTTACTAATTCAAACGATACATATAAATTTCATACAGATTGGATAATAACTTTTGGCATCAGAGCAATCACAAGATTCAACAAAGTGCAACAAAGGCCATAACTCTAGATGTAATTAACGGAAATTTGCTGAAACTCAATAGACTTGTTCGTTTTACTAATTTAAACGATACATATCAATTTCATGTCGTCAGAGCAATCACAAGGTACAACAAAGTGAAACAAGGGCCATAACTAACGGCGTAATTAACGGAAATTCGTTTCAATAATTTAAATGATGCATAAAAATTTCAAACAGATCGGATGGTAACTGTTGTCATTAGAGTAGCGTTCAAAAGATTCAACAAAGTGAAACAAGGGCCATAACTCTAGATGTAATTAACGGAAATTGCTAAAATTCCATAGGATTCTTTGTTTTACTAATTTAAATGATGCATATAAATTTCATACAGATCGGTTGATAACTTTTGTCGTTCACAAGGTGCAACAAAGTGAAATTAGTGGAAGTTATTGAAATTAAATAGGCTTCTTCATGTCACTAATGCAAACAACATATCAATTTCAAAACAATCTGATGATAAATGTAGTCTGTAGAAGGTTCACAAGAAATTGTGGACGACGGATGGACGGAGCGACGGGGGAGATGGCAATATACAACCACATTTCCATGTGGGTGTATAAAAATGAACTTACCAAGGCTCTGATCCAAAGCCATAACAAGTTAGCTGTATCATCTCAAATACTAGACCAAATATAATAGCTTGTTTATGGCCAAGATATTTCATTAATAAAGCAAGGATTAAGGTCTGGAAAAAAACAAAAACGATAAAGGATAATTTATAAACACTGAATATTTCACATTTAAATAAATTTACTGTATCAAATATCAGACCATTTGGTACAGTTTAGAAATTTATTTGAGTATTATAAGCTGAGAATTAGCTGAAAAAATTGCATTTTTTGGAAAAGCAGCGACAGTATGCTGAACTCAGGCAACAAGTATCTATACGTGACCATGATAGCAAAATCAAAGATACGTTGCCAGGCAACGAAACATATGCCCACAGCAGCTAAATCGTCCGGGCAGTCAACAAGAGTCGTCATATATTTTTACTTTTTTCGTTAATGAAACATTTATAATACACTAAAATCTGATTAAAAGTAACAACTCATTAAGTAATTATAAGAAAATCATTAGAATTTGTTTGGTTTTAATAAAATTCTGCCCCATGCTAACGTTTAGTATACGAGACATTTAATATCATGGATTTAGCTGTTTAAGTTAACTATCAAAATTCACTGAAAATCAATATACTTGTTCATCTCAAAACCTTAAACTCTGTGTATCAATCTGAAGTCAATCGGATATTAACTTTAGCCTAAAGAACGTCCACAAGATATTTTGAAGTGATCAAGGGCCATAACTCTGGCAGTAATTAACGGAAATTGCTGAAAATCAATAGGATTCTTCGTCTCATGATCTTAAACACTGTGTATGAATTTAAGGTCAATCGGATATAAACTTTAGCCTCTAGAGCGTCCATAAGATGTTTTAAAATGATCAAGGGCCATAACTCTGGCAGTAATTATCGGAAATCGCTGAAAATCAATAGGATTCCACGTCTTATGACCTTAAACACTGTGTATAAATTTAAAGTCAATCAGATATTAACTTTAACCTCTAGAACGTTCATAACACATCTATCGTAGCAATGATCTCTGTGTTAAAATTATATTTGGAATGTGTTTAATCAGTTTTATCACATATTTGATAATGACTGACACCAATATTGTCCTTTAAGAACATCAGATTTCAACATGACACACGTAATTTCAATAAAATCATGCTTTCGGGAATGTTCCTGTTCAATGTTGTCAGTCACAAAAATAATCCAAAACGAGATCGTTCCATTGTTGAACAAAGGCTGATGCAGACAAATTAAAAGCTGTCAAGCCGTTCTTATATTTCGCCACGGTTTGCTCTTTTGAAAAAAGCGCAATTTAAACAAAGGAAGTTTGTTTACTAAAACTACGTATTTTTAAAAAAAAAATAATTTTCTGTTTGTTGACGTTAACTCGAAATTCGGCCGTCATCTTGGTTACTAAGACATCGCCAAAGTTCAACCAATCAGACATTGCGATAGATGGGTCATGTCATTGACATCACCGGGTGACGACCTCCACGACGTCACATAGCAACAAGGCGGGTTTGTTTACAATTTTAAACACTGCTATTGGCTGAGTAGTGGTGTTGAATATTATAAAGAGTAATATAAATAGAAAGAGGGGGTTTCGCTGGTTGATTTGGTATAGGTTACATGCAGTTCTTCCTTTGGCAAAATGGCTACGTTTTCGGGCAAAATTGGTCAATTATGGCTTTGTTACAAGTAAGTTGACCTACTTTGAGTAAACTACTGTTTACTAATTGCTCCATTTCTACCCTTATTCAATGTTTTCTTGCCAGGCTGAATTTTAACATGATAAAGTATTCGAAAATGGTCAAAACCAAATTTTGAAAATTTGTGCACTCGGACACAAATTAGCGCATAATTAGAAATCTACTTGTGCAACTTACGACTCGAGTCACATTTTATGCACATGGTTGACACAAGTTCTGTAAGCAAAAGCCATTCAACTTATATTCCGGTCCGTTTTTATATAAATGATATAACATTCTAACGAACCTGAGCCAATACAGATAAAACTCCTACAACTGCTATAAATGATGCCACTTCTTCTGCTGAAAATCCCATGACCTGTAGAACATTCATTTAATACAGTGTATACACTAAATTCATGTTTATTAGCAATTAGGTTTGTACAATCTTCTATTGTATTATTTACATTACAAATGCAATATCAAAGATAAGTAGCCAGCCATGAAACATACGCTCAGAGCAGCTAAATCGTCCAGGCAGTCCACAAGAGTTGTCGCATATTTTTACTTTTGTTGGTAATGAAACATTTATAATACACTAAAATCTGATTTTACAGTAAAAACTCATTAAGTTAAGTATACAAAACATTTAATATTACGGAATTAGCTGTTCAAATTATCAAAAACCATTGAAAATCAATATACTTGTTTGTTTCAAGACCTTAAACTCTGTGTATCAAGCCAAAGTCAATCGAAACGATTATAGGCGTAAACATGGTGTATAAACATAAAATCAATCAGATGATAACTATGGTCTCTAAAGGCATCCACAAGATTTTTCAAAGTGATCAAGGGCCATAACCCTGGCAGTAATTATTGGAAATCGTTGGAAATCAATAGGCTTCTTCATCCCATGACCTTAAACACTGCGTATATATATTTAAAGTCAATCGGATATTAACTTTAGCCTCTAGAGCGTCCATAAGATTTTTCAAAGTGATAAAGGGCCATAACTCTGGCAGTAATTATCAGAAAATGTTGAAAATTAATAGGCTTCTTCATTTAGTGACAAACACTGTGTATAAATTTGAAGTCAATCGGATATTAACTTTAGCCCTGAGAGCGTCCAAGCAATTGTGGATGCAGAAGGACAGACGGACTGGGGCAACGACAATATACGACCACATTTCAATGTGGGCGTATAAAAATAGAAAGAGAAAAAAGGAATATATTGTTTATTTCAAATTACTTTATTCTGAGCGAAGTTATGAATGTTTGAAGCATTGTCTAGATTTAGTGTGAATAGTCTTGATTGTCAAGTACCACAATATATGAAGTCTTGATTGTCCATATTAATGTTAACTGGTTATATGGTGCAGGTGATTTTAACCATTTAATATCTCAGCCATCCAATGGTCTCGAGAGTTGATTATGGACTTGTCATGTGAATAAATGTCTAAATAATAATTAATATAACATTTTAAAGCCAGAAAAAAGACCTGCAATAGGTAGATTTAGCTCTGATAAGTTATATATAATGCATCTTTACTTTAACCCTGTACTATTTATTTAAAACTTCAATTTTTCCAGGAGATACTAATTCCACCTTTATCTAATCACAATTTTTTGGTTAAAATTATGTACATAACTTACCAATCTAAGATAAACAAAGAAACAGGAATATTCTCCAGCTTCAGGTAAATATGACAGAAAGACAGCTATACATAGTAACAATATAAGATTATCTTGACCTATTTTCTTTAATGACTGAAAAAAACAAAAGAAACATTACTTTTTATCCAAAACTAAGGCCACACCAATTTAAATTTTCTGTTCTTCGGGAACACCTATTAAAATATTTGCCTCCAATATCTCAGGAAAAAAATAATTTAAAAAACAACCAGCGGCTGCCAGGCAGGATACGCCACATTTTTCAAGAGATGGATAGAGAACAAGCTAAACAAAAAACGATTTTTCATAACATCAAGGGCTATAATATCGAAAGGAACCAATATCTTTGGGTTACAAACATGTATTTCAAGTTTCATTAAAATCTGATCAAAAGTCTAAGCTCTCAAGGGTCCACAACCTTGATATACCATATTTTTACATTGTTTGCCGTTTGAGGGTTCACAAGGTACTACAAACTGAAACAAGGGTCTCAACTCTGGAAGTAATCTACAGAAATTGTTGAAATTTGACATGCTTTTTCGTTTTACTTATTTAAATAATTCATATAAATTTCATACAGATCAGATGATCACTTTTGTCATTCTAACATTCAGAAGGTTCACAACAGCCATAACTCTAGAAATTATTGATGGAAATTGCTGAAATTCAATAGACCTCTGTTTCACAAATTTACATGATAAATATAAATTTCATACATATCGGATGATAACTTTCATCAATCAAGCATTAACAAGGTTAAACAAAGTGAAACAAGGGCCATAAATATACGGAAATTGCTGAAATTCAATAGGATTTTTCTCTTTAATAATTTAAATGACGCATGTAAATTTCATACAGATCGGCAGATAACTTTTGATGTTAGAGTTTCAATAAAGTGAAACAAGTGCCATAACTCTAGACGTAATAAACGGAAATTGCTGAAATTCAATAGGCTTTTTCGTTTCCCTAATTTAAATATTGCATATAATTTAACATAGATCTGATGTTAACTTTTGGCGTTAGAGCATTCACAAGGTTAAACAAAGAGAAACAAGGGTCATAACACTAGATGTAATAAACGGAAATTATTGAAATTACATAGGCTTCTTCATCTCACTAATGTAAACAACATAAATCAATTTTAAAACAAATGGATGATAACTTTTGGTGTTAAAGCGTTCACATGAAATTGTGGACGATGGAGGGACGGACGGACTGACAGATGGACGGATGGGGGCGACGGCAATATACGTATAAAGACATGATTTTTCGTACAATCAGGGGCATTATTCAGGAAGTTACGGTCGGATATGCACGAATATCGAAAGGAACCAAGATCAGATAAAAATTGTGACCTATATAGGGTCCACAAGCTAAAAACGTGATTTTTACAGATCGGCAGATAACTTTTGATGTTAGAGCGTTCACAAGGTTCAATAAAGTGAAACAAGGGCCATAACTCTAGAAGTAATAAAAGGAAATTGCTGTAGAAATTCAATAAGCTTCTTCGTTTCAATAATTTAAATACTGCATATAAATTTCAGAAAGATCGATGGTAACTTTTGGCGTTCAAAAGGTTCAATAAAGTGAAACAAGGGCCATAACTCTAGACATAATGAATGGAAATTGCTGAAATTCATAAGGCTTCTTCGTTTCACTAATATAAATAATGCATATAAATTTCTGAAAGATTTTGTGGGATGAAGATCTCATACTATTTTTCATAAAATACACTGACTGGAGTGGAAAAGTCTACTCATTGCTAATTCATGATATTTTGTCCAATATTTTACAAATCACATTACTACTTATTACACGAATACGTCACGATTCAAAAGGACCTTTTTTGTAAACCAAGGCAAACAATGAAAAAATCCAAGTTCTACGCAACCAATTTTAACAAACCTAGCATCAAATTGAAGTTGACATCCGTAGGAACATTTCTATAGGACGAATTGTGATAATATGAAATAGATTTTATTTCAGACCAGTTTACATAATGACCTATGAAATTTTTTGATTTTCTGGAATTTTGGCATTATTATTGGCACCATGAAAAAGAACTCCCGTAAATTTATTTAATTCGGATCAGACAAGACTGAGAATTTCTTAGATTTATGACGAAAATTGATCATTTTTAAGCCGATTTCAAAATTTAATATCTTTAAAACCACAAGAGATATGTGCCCAAACTATGACTTGAATCGCAGCTTTAGATGTCTATTTAAAGATCATATCAAATTTATGTGGAGCAGGGTTTGAAAAATAATATATAATTAATTGCGAAGTTACCATAGGCTAGACATGGCAACGCTCTTAAGATTAAAATCTAACTGATAAATCATAGTAAAAAATCCCCGGTAACAAACTTGACAAGAATGTGTGTATGCATAAAGGATTTATCCAGGATGCGTTTCCGGTGCTTGCCCTTTATCAACTGGTTACAAAAATAATCCTGTTACCGGGTATATATAGAATTATTGCGCATGCGCATAACATTGAGGATTATTAATCCCTATATTGGGATTATAAAAATAATAATGATTTAAATATAGACAAATTAAGAACATTAATGTACAAAAAAACTTTTTAAAAAATGATGAATATGAATAAAATGGATGTACAAACAAAATTTAATTATTTTTAATAAACAAAACAAAAAATATTTAAACGCCGACTATCATCTAGTGACTGTTGTCAGGTAACATCAATGACGGTAGTTTCCGTGGAGATGAAAAGAGATGAATATATATAGTCTCGGTCATCCGGAACCTCCTAGTCTTCAAACGTGCAGAGGTAGAATATATGTATGGAGTTTGCTGCGATCGGTCTATAGGTTGCGTGGTTTAGCTGAGTTATGAATTCAAGGAGTAGTTTCGTAGCTGGTGGTTCAACTCTGTGGATCGTGAAATCGGTGATGCTGATGGGTGGTAGATCGAATTCCAGGTCAACAGAAAGGTTGTTGGTCACCTCTATGAATATAAATAGATTCTGTAGTTTAGAGGGCCATGGGAGAAAAATGTACGAAGTATCGATAAGATAGTTGAGGCTTAATCAGTTTCTCTAAAATCTATCGCATACACGGATGCTGTAAAAATAGGGTGCCGATTAGGTTTCAATAGATATTCCTCGATCTGGTACGTACAGGTGGTATTTATTCTTCTTAAGGATGAAATTAGGTTGTCTAAATAAAATCCAAGTGTGTAGAGATTTATCTTCCCATTTCTGTATAACTTTATTATTAATGGTATTTATGGAGCACTTACGTGGAAAGGTTAAGGGCAAGGTATAGTGACACCATCTTGTTGCATAGTAGTCTCAACACCAACAAGGCTGAAGATATTATTTCCCAACACAGAATAGTGGCCCTTGGATACAAACGTCCAAAATAAACTCTATTAGTATTACTCACAATACACTATTTCACTGTCAATACCCCTTTAATTCGTACATCCCCGTGTTATCACGTAAACGAAAATTTCAGTTTCATCACTTTCTTGCCCAATCGCGGATACACCTACAGACAAAACAATAAAACTTGGGGACAGATATTATCTCTCAATTTATACTCTGATCTATGTAGTACAGTAGTCAAGTCTTAGATTTTCGAGTTGCTTTTCTATTTCCTTGTAGTGTGTGATTTCCACGTCCTTGCTACCAAGGGGTTGGGATCCGTCCTTTTCTTTTTCAATCTTGAAAATGACCCTTCATATCTTTAGACGGGTGATGCAAATAATCGTTAAACTGATGGCGCTTAGTGGAACCTTGTATCGATATGCAAAGGTTTCATTTACATCACCATACATACAATTATGTCGTATTACCTTTAGTAATAACACATTTTGCCGTTGTATAAATGTAAACAATGTTTCGTAGGTAGCTTTCGTGTCCGAATATCTGGTATGCCCTTGACCTTATGCTAATATCAATGAGCAAAGCGTTAATTTTAAAAACAAATTTTTAATTTTTTAATTTAAACAACTGCGGAATACAATTAATTCATATCAAAATACAAATGAGGTTTCATTTATGGGATTTGATAATATTAAAAAAATAAGTCATGCATGAACTCATTGATGCAAGCAACACTTCCTTTGAGCAGTGATTCGACACAGAAAGGTAAATAAAAATGCAGTAAATACTTTTTGACTTATACTATCACAATTATCCTTACATCAGGTGGTAAATTGTAATATTATAGTCTATTGCACTTCATTTGCAAGAACTGTTACATCTTTTAATATCAACATTATTCATATGGACTGTTCTGTAAATTGATGAAAACAGAACTGTCAAAATCTAAGCTATCATGGCTGCCGTTGTCAAGTGTTGGTAAATAATAGCAAAGAAGGAGACGAACTATTTATCTAACTGATAACATAATTGAATCATTGAACTTTACACAAGGGAACAAACGAAAGTCTACTTACTCCAAAAGGATCTGCCTTATCCCAAGAAATCTGAGATCCCCAACTGGCTGGTCGAATCTTTTCAGGAAGAGACTCAGGACACGCTACCATTACAAATATTATATCTAAAACAGCTACAGCAGATGCCAGCCATATGACTAAATTCTCACTATAAACATGCTGTAAATAGGCACCTATTGCAGGACTTGTAACTAAACTAGCAGCAAATGTAGCAGATACCTAAAATCCAAAAAAACAAAAAAAACAAAAAAAAACAAGCCAACAGTGAAGCTAATGCCCCCACCGAAATCCTAAAATAAATAGATGACAATTTTTAATTAATTGCACATTTATTTTTTTTCAAAAGTATCCATCAATCAAACTGATTATCAACTATACACTAAGTTTCATCACTGTCTTATCAGATAGAATCAAAGTTATCTTGTCCCAATGAAATTACTTAGCTCTGCTTAGCTTTAGCTCAAAATGTTAATCATTAAACTCAGTCAAGACATTCACATAATGAACATCTACATCAAGTTTAAACATTCTACCTCAATTAAAATCAGAGTTGTTATGTTCCAATCAATTTGCTTATCGTTCCTTAGCCTAGGTAGATAATTCTCATCATCCAACTTAGTCAAGGTAATGATATAATAAATCTATACTCGGAGTTTCATCACCCTCACTTTATTATAACCAAAGTTATCGTGCCCCAAAGCATCAACAAATCAGATTGCTTTTCTCTGCTTACCGTAAGCAGGCAATGTTTGTCTTTGAACTCCATCAAGACATTCACCTAATGAAAGCCTACAGGGTTCACCATGTTTGAACATTCTAGCCCAATTAGAAAAAAGTGTGACGACAGGAGGACAGACAAACACATTTTAATAGTATCCAGCTTTCTTCGAAAGGCGGGGGACAAAAAAGCTCAAACAAAAATCATATTATAGTGCAAGGAACAAAATTTGACCTCGATTTCTTCCCTATCTTGCCTCAAGTTATGTTCTTGTCCATGTGAAAATCTAATCTGGTCTTAAAAGGAAAGACCTAATATTTACAGTAATACTCTTGTCTCTGGTTACAGCTGTCAATTCAGTTTTTGTATAAGGAATTTAAACGATAATGTGCCTACTTTAAGATATAACTGTTTGAATTGTTGTAGTTTAATTCCATTACAATTCAATTAACAGTTAAAACCTTTCAATTAACTATAAATGGGCTGCCAGGAAAGAAAGCATATGCCCACAATAGCTAAGTCATCTAAGCATTCCATATAGGTTGTTAAATTGTAAATCTTTAGGTAAATAAAAATATCATTGGCGCATTAGGTGATTGAAAAGATCATACAATATACAGTTAAGGGCAATATGTCGCAACAAAAAGATTCTACAAGTTATAGTTAAGGACAATAATTCTAGAATTAATAAATCAAAATTCTTGAAATAATCTGAATAAAGCATATAAATTTCAAGTTAATCGGATAATGACTTTTGTTGTAAGAGCGTTCTCAAAATTCTACACAGTGAGCAAGAGCTGTAACTATAGAATCAACTACTGGAAATTATTGATATTCAACAGGCTTCTTCATTTCACTAATCTGAACAATGTACAGAGGACTCTGTCAATTCCGACATCGTAAAGGATCCTTACAATATGCAGGATTATGCTGAGTGTCAGAATACTCAGTTTTCTCAAAACCAGAAGCTATTCTTAACTAAATACTTACCAATCCATAGGCAGCACTTCTTTCTTCTTCTGTTGTTACATCAGCTACATAGGCAAATACTACACTAAATGTCACTGAGAATATACCAGATATAGATATCATAGCAAAATACCACCTAGAAAACACAGGTACAATTATAACAACCAACAGATCTCTATTGTCTTTAAAGCAAACATCTACTTAAAGGAGCAAAGTCTCTAACTCAATATTTTCCATAATATTCAAAATCAAAAACATGAATTGAAATTCAATATTGATCAATTTCAATCAATATTGATGTTGTTATCTTGCCATGAAACTATAGGATCATAATATCCAATTTTATTTATAATCAGTACACTAGTCGTATACCCTATGGTTTCTGGTTCCATTTTGTAATGAACAAATAAAAACATATCCTACAACACAATGTGGAAGTAATTAGTAAAGGCAGATTCACAAACGACAAAGTAATAATTTAAAAAACGTGTAGAATGCACCGAGCATGACTACCGTTCAATTTGAACTGTTCACGCATTTCAATGAACATAATGGATTAGAAATTACAATATTTATTTCTTAGATAGGTTGCCAGACAACAAAACATATGCCCACAGCAGCTAAATTGTCCGGGCAGTCAACAAGAGTTGTCACATATTTTTACTTTTTTTGGTAATGAAACATTTATAATACACTAAGTAATTATCAGAAAATCATTAGAATTTGTTTGGTTTTTATAAAGTTCTGCTGGAAAGTAAAGAAAGGATTATTTTTGGATTGAAAATACAGTAAACCTCGCATAAGTCGAATTCGTATAAGTCGGATATTCACTCTACTAGGATAAAATCGTTTGGACGCTTTGATCCTGCAATTTTTATTATTAAATTTCTGTGCGTCAGTCTGAATGAATTAAATGTTGTTTAATGGCACGTCAGCTCCAATCGGGCTATATTGCGTCAAACATATGGTGATTATTTCGAGATGGGCTAAATTATATCACAGAACACATTACATGCATAAATAAAAACAATATCACAGTAAGTAACATTAAAAATAAAATACATCTTTTATGCACATAACTATCTATCTTTTATGCATATAACTATCTAAAATACAAAGATAGGTTGCCAGGCAGCGAAACATACGCCCACAGCAGCTAAATCGTCCGGGCAGTCAACAAGTGTTGTCGCATATTTTTACTTCTTTCGGTGATGAAACATTTATAATACACTAAAATCTGATTAAGAGTAACAACTCATGAAGTAATTATCAGAAAACCATTAGAATTTGTTTGTTTTTTATAAAGTTCTGCCCCATGCTAACGTTTAGTATACAAAACGTTTATTATTATGGATTTAGCTGTTCAAGTCATAAAAATTCATTGAAAATCAATATACTTGTTTGTCTCAAGCTCTTAAACTCTGTGTATCAATCTGAAGTCAACTCTGGCAGTAATTATCGGAAATCACTGAAAATCAATAGGCTTCTTCGTCTCATGACCTTAAACACTGTGTATAAATTTAAAGTCAATCGGATATTAACTTTGGCCTTTAGAGCGTCCACAAGATTTTTGAAGTGATCAAGGCAATAACTCTGGCAGTAATTATCGAGAATCGCTGAAAATGAATAGACTTCTTTGTCTCATGACCTTAAACACTGTGTATAAATTTAAAGTCAATCGGATATTAACTTTAGCCTCTAGAGCGTCCACAAGATTTTTCAAAGTGATCAAGGGCCATAACTCTGGCAGTAATTATCGGAAATCGCTGAAAATGATTAGACTTCTTCGCCTCATGACCTTAAACACTGTGTATAAATTTAAAGTCAATCAGATATTAACTTTAGCCTCTAGAGCGTCCACAAGATTTTTCAAAGTGATCAAGGGCCATAACTCTGGCAGTAATTATCGGAAATCGCTAAAAATGAATAAACTTCTTCGCCTCAATCAGATATTAACTTTAGCCTCTAGAGCGTCCACAAGATTTTTTGAAGTGATCAAGGGCCATAACTCTGGCAGTAATTATCGGAAATCGCTGAAAATCAATAGGCTTCTTCGTTTCATGGCCTTAACCACTGTATATAAATTTAAAGTCAATCGGATATTAACTTTCGCCTCTAGAGCGTCCATGGGCGGAGCGGCTTTATGTGATGAAGTTTGTTTGTTCCTGCAAGATACCAAGACTGTTGCCAGCGGTCATAAATAAAATTATTTATACAGGATTTAAAATCGGTGTATGGCGTTAAAAATTCTGATAAGGGAAGATCTAAGGCAGAGTTGGCAGCCAAATCTGTTTGATCGTTCCCTTTTATATCCATGTGACTTGGGAGCCAGCAAAGGACAATGTCCTTGCTGATGAACTCGTATGATAGTAGCAGACGATAAATGTCTGCAACGAATGTGTGTTCAAGCTGTTTATTATTTATTGCTTGTAGTGAGGACAAAGAATCAGTAAAAATGACATATTTTAAATCAGATGGTAATTTAATGAACTCCAAAGCCTGATGAATAGCCTGTAGCTCAGTTGTAAAAATGGAGGTAGCAAATGGGAGACGAAAAGAGATCGTCTCAGATGGTGTCACAGTAGCCGAAGCTACCCGATCACCATCTGTATAAAGCATAATCGCCATACTTAGACCGTAACTCTCTAAAGAGAGATTGGAACTCCGCGGAACTAGTATCTTTGCCCACCCCAGCTTACCTTAATTTCGTTTCGTCTTATATCGCTGAGCCACGTAAATCCGTGCCCAAACCGCACATCTTTTAGCAGTAAAAAGTTGCCCAGTAAAATTGACTGGGAACCGATTTTATTTCAACAAGGATGGTTCCCGAACATACAGGGCGATAATGTGATTAAGTTCAGAGCTGAACTATGTCTTCGGCTAACTAGGATCTTCTCTTAACTCAGATAAGAGAGAGAGAGAGAGCGAGAGCGAGAGAGAGTTTAACGTCCACTCGACTCCAACTAGGACATTCTGTGACTAACATATGGTTCCATTTTATTTCAATAATTCGCTTGCGCGTAGGGGTCTTTAGCAGTGGGAGGAAACTGGAGGACCCGGAGAAAACCCACGAGTTGGACAGGCGACCCTATTCCTTGTCATGTATAACCGGGGAATCGAAACCCCTGCCAGTTGACCCAATGACTGACCGTATGATACAGAGCGCGCGTGCTAACCATTCAGCCATCCAACCCCCCTAACTCGGATAAAATTGGTCAGTCCACTTATGCGAAGTTTACTGTACTTCAATATAGTAATTTTTTTATTTATTAATATAATCTTTTGTGTAATTAAAGTACTTGTCTTATCACCAATAGAAAGAATTTGACATCATTCTAAAAGCACTCTATCCCAAATGTAAACAATGCTTACCAAGGACTAATTCTCATCAGTGGTATTGGTGCACAGGTAAATGTTACCGTTAACAACAAGAATGGTTTTCGTCCCCATACATCTGATAATGCTCCTATTAATGGTGCACTAAGAAAGGACAGCATACCCTGCAAAATAGGAATTATAAGAACTTATGTCTGAAAAATATATCACTAGGCAACGAAACATACACCCAAAGACGCTAAATAGTTTGAGCAGTAAATAAAGGTTGTCATCTTGTGCTGCTTTAGATAAATAAACAAACCAAGAGTAAATCTGATGCCCCCTCCCCCCACTGATGATATTCATTAATTACCGGTACCTGTGCATTTTTCTTTTTGTAAAGCATTGAGCAATCGAATTGCTTACCACACTGCTTAACCTGAGCAGAAAATGCTCATTAGCGAACTTTGTCAAGATACTGTAACTCTACTACACCAAGTATAATTAATTAGAATCAGAGTCGTCTCGTTCAAAGTCTCAACCAACCAATCAGTCAAGACATCCACATACTGAACATCTAAACTACGTGTGAAGTATGGATGGACAAAATATACAAAACTTATAGAGAGCTATCTTCCACATATGCGTTTTACAATAAATACATGTATAGAAAATATAAAAATCAGTAAAAAATAATAAAATCTATAGAAACAGTAAAAGATAGGTTGCCAGGCAACGAAACATCTGCCCACAGCAGCTAAATCGTCTGGGCAGTCAACAAGAGTTGTCACATACTTTGACTGTTTTCGGTAATGAAACATTTATAATCACTAAAATTAAAATCTGATTAAGAGTAACAACTCATTAAGTAATTATCAGAAAATCATTAGAATTTGTTTTGCTATTATAATGTTCTGCGCCATGCTAACGTTAAGTATACAAAACATTTAATATTATGGATTTAGCTGTTCCATATTAAGGGGTCGCTAACTCAATATTTTCCATAATATTCAAAATCAAAAACATGAATTAGAATTTCAATCAATATTGATGTTGTTATATATATGACTATATTTCAATGTGGGCGTATAAAAACTAAATATCTATAAAATCAGTACAAAAATAAATAAACAAGCCAACTGTGAGGCTTATGTCCCTCGCCAAAATCCCAAAATAAATAGATGACACATATTTATTAATCGCACATTTATTTTTCTCAAAAGTATCGAGCAATCAAACTATACACTAAGTTTCATCACTCTCTATCAGATAGAATCAAGATTATCTTGTCCCAAAGCATCGACCAATAATATTGATTAGCTCTGCTTAGCTTCAGCTCGAAATCTTGATCATTGAACTCAGTCAAGACATTCACCTAATGAACATCTACATCAAGTTTAAACATTCTACCTCAATTAAAAGCAGAGTTGTTATATTCCAAAGTCTTGTTGCTTATTGCTCCTTAGCCTAAGCAGAAAATTCTCACCATCGAACTTAGTCATGGTAAAGATAATGAATCTATATTCGGAGTTTCATCGCTCTCACTTCATTATAACCAAAGTTATCATGAACCAAAGCAAAGCATCAGATTGCTTACTGTAAACAGACAATGTTCATCATCAAACTCCATCAAGGCATTCACCTAATGAACGCCTACACCAAGTTATTCTACCTCAATTAAAAGGAGAGTTATTGTGTTCCAAAGTCTCTACCAATCAAATTGTTTACCGCTCTGTTTACCCTCAGCAGAAAATGTTCATTACCGAACTTAGTCAAGGTATTGATGTAATAAAGCTATACACCAAGTGTCCTCATTCTCACTTAATTAGAACTAAAGTTATCGTGTCCCAAAGCATCAACCAATCAAATTGCTTATCTCTGCATAACCTAAGCAGAAAAATTCTTATCTTTGAACTCCATCAAGTAGTGATGGTCCAATATACACCAAGTTTCATCACTCTCACTTAATTAGAACTAAAGTTATCGTGTCCAAAAGCATCAACCAATCAAATTGCTTATCTCTGCTTACCCTAAGCAGAAAATGCTCATCTTCGAACTCCATCAAGGCATTGACATAATAAACACCTACACCAAGTTTGAACATTGTAGCTCAATTAGAAAGAGATTTATTGTGTCCAAAAAAGTGTGACTGACAGACAGACATCGGGACGAACCCATTTTAATAGTCCCCACTTTCTTTGAAAGACGGGGGACAATAAAAGTATTTTATATTTAATTCTAACCAGCGGCTGCCAGGCAGGATACGCCCACATTTTCGAGAGATGGATAGAGAACAAGCTAACAAGTAAGTGATTTTTCCTACTATCAAGGGCCATAATTCAGGAAATTACAATTCAATATGCGCGAATATCGAAAGGAACCAAGATCTTTGTGTTATAAACTTACATTTCAAGTTTCAACAAAATAGGATAAAAATTGTGACCTCTATAGGGTCCACAACCTTGATATACCATATTTTTACGCTATTTGAGAACGAACGGCGGCCATTTTGTCTGTCAATTTTGGGCCGATTTTCACGAAATTCGAACCCAACCTTCCTTAGGGTGTAACGGTCATATAATAATACGGTTTTTTAAATCGGATAAAAATTATGACCTCTATAGGGTCCACAAGCTAAAAACGTGATTTTTCGTACAATCAGGGGCCATAATTCAGGAAGTTACAGTCCGATATGCACGAAGATCGAAAGGAACCGAGATCTTTGGGTTATAAACTTACATTTCAAGTTTCAAAAAAATCGGATAAAAATTGTGACCTCTATAGGGCCCACAACCTTGATATACCATATTTTTACGCTATTTGAGAACGAACGGCGGCCATTTTGTCTGTCAATTTTGGGCCGATTTTCACGAAATTCGAACTCAAACTTCCTTAGGGTGTAACGGTGATATAATAATACGTTTTTTTAAATCGGATAAAAATTATAACCTCTATAGGGTCCACAAGCTAAAAACGTGATTTTTCGTACAATCAGGGGCCATAATTCAGGAAGTTACAGTCCGATATGCGCGAATATCAAAAGGAACCGAGATCTTTGGGTTATAAACTTACATTTCAAGTTTCAACAAAATCGGATAAAAATTGTGACCTCTATAGGGTCCACAACCTTGATATACCATATTTTTACGCTATTTGAGAACGAACGGCAGCCATTTTGTCTGTCAATTTTGGGCCGATTTTCACGAAATTCGAACTCAACCTTCCTTAGGGTGTAGCGGTGATATAATAATACGTTTTTTTAAATCGGATAAAAATTATGACCTCTATAGGGTCCACAAGCTAAAAACGCGATTTTTCGTACAATCAGGGGCTATAATTCAAGAAGTTACGGTCCGATATGTGCGAATATCGAAAGGAACCGAGATCTTTGGGTTATAAACTTACATTTCAAGTTTCAAAAAAATCGGATAAAAATTGTGACCTCTATAGGGTCCACAAGCTAAAAACGTGATTTTTCGTACAATCAGGGGCCATAATCCATGAAGTTTCGATCCGATACATGCCAATATCGAAAGCAGCTGAGATCTTTTGGGGATAAACCTAAAGGTCAAGTTTCGTCAAAATCGGATAAGAATTGTGACCTGTAGAGAGTCCACAAACAATTGTGGACGGACAGGGGCGACGGCATAATACGTCCACATGAAAATGTGGGCGTATAAAAACTATAGGCAACCAGTGCAGTTGAAATAAAACTGGAGTAATATGCTCATTATATTTCGTGCGTGTGATCAGTCTTGCTGCTGAATTCTACATCTTTTGGAGTTAATCAATAATGCGACATGGAAGACCAATCAATAAGGAGTTGCATTTGTCCAGTCTGGAGGTAATTAAGGTACTTATAAGTATTTGTATTGTGTCAGTTGAGAGGTTATTGCGAATTTTACTAATATTACGTTGGTGATAATAACATTATTTACATACATTATTTACATGAGACTAGTCAAACATTACACCAATGTTTCTAGCAGTTTTTACTGGCTCCACAGAAACGTCGCCGATAGAAATATCAATTTTTGCTTGAACAGTTGGTGAGCAAATTAAAAGATACATCATTCAGCTTTAAAAAAATGGTTGACATCCATTGTCGTATTTCATATACTTAGTTAAAACAAAGCCAACTTTAACAAATGGTTTGAACGAGATATACAACTGCGTATCAAGCTAATCATTCAGCCATCCACCCCCCCCCCTCTCCCCACATATAAATTTGAAGCAGATCAGCTGATAACGTTTGTCAAATGAATGTCTTCAAAGTCGTATCCTTAGTGAATAAGGGCAACAAATCTAGAATTAAGAATTCTGTAATTTATAATTCTTACTCCGGAAATTGGAACACACAATGCCAAGATTTACAATTGAATAAGCATACTCTACCTTAACACCTTGAATAAGACCATTCATCAGGAATGTATGTTTGGGAAACGTGTCATTTAAAACCTGAAAAACAAATTCACTAATTATTCATAATAATTGAATTCATATACTAACCACTGTATCCTAAACAAGGAAGAGGGTTAAACAGTTTTTTTATCTGAGTGAGAAAAAACCAGTTGGATCAGAAATAGGATTTGGAAAAGATAGGTTGCCATCAACGAAACATACACACAGCAGCTAAATCATCCGGGCGGTCAACAAGGGTTGTCGCATATTTAATCTTTTGTAGGTAATGAATGGGAGGGGGGATTTACAAGACAATTGCATACAGATCAGATTATAATTTTCATCGATTGAGGGTTCACAAGGTGCTCCAAACTGAAACAGGGAACAAGGGCCTTAACACCGGAAGTAATATACAAAGATAGGTAGCCAGGCAACAAAACAATATGCCTACAGCAGCTAAATTGTCAGGGCAGTCAACAAGAGTTGTCGCATATTTTTACTTTTTCAGTAATGAAACATTTATAATACATTAAAATCTGATTAAGAGTAACAACCCATTAAGTAATTATCAGAAAATCATTAGAATTTGTTTGGTTTTTATAAATTTCTGCCCTATGATAACGTTAAGTATACAAAATATTTCATTTCATGGATTTAGCTGTTCAAGTTATCAAAATTCATTGAAAATCAATATACTTGGTTCATTTCAAGACCTTAAACTCTGTGTATCAATCTGAAGCCAATCGGATGATAACATAAGCCTCTAGAGCGTCACAATATGTTTCAAAGTGATCAAGGGCCATAACTTTGGCAGTACTTATCGGAAATCGTTGAAAATCAATAGGATTCTTCGTCTCATGACCTCAAACACTGCTTATAAATTTAAAGTCTGGCAGTAATTATCCGAAATCGCTGAAAATGAATAGACTTCTTTGTCTCATGACCTTAAACACTGTGTATAAATTTAAAGTCAATCGGATATTAACTTTAGCCTCTAGAGCGTCGACAAGATTTTTCAAAGTGATCAAGGGCCATAACTCTGGCAGTAATTATTGGAAATCGCTGAATATGATTAGACTTCTTCGCCTCATGACCGTAAACACTGTGTATAAATTTAAAGTCAATCGGATATTATCTTTCGCCTCTAGAGCATCCACAAGATATTTTGAAGTGATCAAGGGTCATAACTCTGGCAGTAATTATCGGAAATTGCTGAAAATCAATAGACTTCTTTGTCTCTTGACCTTCAACACTGTGTATAAAGTCAATCGGATATTAACTTTGGTCTCTAGAGAGAGAGAGAAATGGGGTTTAACGTCCACTCGACACAAACTAGGTCATTTCGGGACTAACATATGGTTTAATTTTATTTACATAATTTGCTTGCGCGTAGGGGTCTTTAGCAGTGGGAGGAAACTGGAGGACCCAGAGAAAACCCACGAGGTTGGACAGGCGACCCTACTCCTTGCCACGTACAACCGGGGATTCGAAACCACGCCAGTCGACTCAATGACAGACTTTATGATACAGCGCGCGCACGCTAACCATTCAGCCATCCAACCCCCCTGGTCTCTAGAGCGTCCACAAGATATTTTAAAGTGATCAAGGGCCATAACTCTGGCAGTAATTATACGAAATCGCTGAAAATCAATAGGATTCTTCGTCTCATGACCTTAAACACTGTGTATTAATTTAAAGTCAATCTGGTATTAACTTTGGCCCACATAATTAACATATTTCTTTATTAGGCTTAAAAGGAGGATGTTTCTTCCAGGGCAACAGTCTTGGTGTCTCAGGTCCAAAAAGCATCTTATGTCATGTTGCCATTGATCAAAAGGGGTTGAAATATGAATTGTGGGACACTATCTCTGCAACTGATTACAACAGATGAAATTCTTATCAAAATGTGAAAATTATTTATATGCATTTTATTATCGCAAGAATGAGTGCCAGATGTGTACGGAACTCATAAAATTTTGTCATTATAATATCTTTATTGACTTTGACATGAATCAATTTAGTTAAAATATACTATAAATTTGAAACCAGCGGCTGCCAGGCAGGATACGCCCACATTTTCGAGAGATGGATAGAGAACAAGCTAAAAAGAAAGTGATTTTTCCTACAATCAAGGGCCATAATTCAGGAAATTACAATTTGATATGCGCAAATATCGAAAGGAACCAAGATCTTTGTGTTATAAACTTACATTTCAAGTTTCAACAAAATCGGATAAAAATTGTGACCTCTATAGGGTCCACAACCTTGATATACCATTTTTTACGCTAGTTGAGAACGAATGGTGGCCATTTTGTCTGTCAATTTTGGGCCGATTTTCACGAAATTCGAACTGAGCCATCCTTAGTGTGTTACGGGGATATAATAATACGTTTTTTTGAATCGGATAAAAGTTACGACCTCTATAGGGTCCACAAGCTAAAAACGTGATTTTGCGTACAATCAGGGGCCATAATTCAGGAAGTTATGGTCCGATATGCGTGAATATCGAAAGGAACTGAGAAATTTGGGTTATAAACTAACATTTCAAGTTTCAACAAAATCGGATAACCAGCGGCTGCCAGGCAGGATACGCCCACATTTTCGAGAGATGTATAGAGAACAAGCTAACAAGAAAGTGATTTTTCCTACAATCAAGGGCCATAATTCAGGAAATTACAATTCGATATGCGCATATATCGAAAGGAACTGAGATCTTTGTGTTATAAACTTACATTTCAAGTTTCAACAAAATCTGATAAAAATTGTGACCTCTATAGGGTCCACAAGCTAAAAACGTGATTTTTCGTACAAACAGGGGCCATAATCCATGAAGTTTTGATCCGATACATGCCAATATCGAAAGCAGCCGAGATTTTTTGGGGATAAACCTATATTTCAAGTTTCGTCGAAATCGGATAAGAATTGTGACCTGTAGAGAGTCCACAAACAATTGTGGACGGACGGACGGACGGACGGACAGACATACGGACGTCCGGACGGACAGGGGCGACGACAATATACATTCACATGAAAATGTGGGCATATAAAAACATTAAAACACCAATAACCTGCATATTAGTCAATACCAACATATTTCCCTTTATACGTCGGGAAATTACATGATGTGCATTTGGAAATTACATGTAAACGACAACCTATCGTGAATAAAAGCAGGGACTCAAGTTGGTTTTAAGCTGGTTTGTTATTAGTTTGAATATGTATGCATGTTGTCAAAAAAAACCTAGCCCCTGTTTCGGAAGGACTTTCAAAGGATCGTAGGTCCATGAGTCATTTTCTAACATCCAATACACTAAATTGGCACTTATTTGGAGAGGTTAACCATTCTGGATCATGTGTAATACATGTACATGTTGGAATCAGCCTCAGAACAGTCAATAGTAATATGCCAAGACGGGTTATTTTCTTCCAATAGTAAAATCAAATGTTATTTAAAAAATATTATGAATCAAATTTTGTTGTCACAGCTGGTTAAGAAAATATATCTGTTTTTTTTTCTGTTACTACTAAAAGTGCCCAGAGCGTCTGCCTCTGGTGTACTAGTAGTATCTACACAATTCATAATCAATAACAGATGACATTTTATACACTGTTCAAATTAAATATAGATAACAACAGCAGGTACATATATTTATAATCAGTTAAAGAGAAGTTTGACAAATACATGTATATTTATCAGGAATACATTAACTGTCTATTTATAGTAATACAGCATGCATAGCTACCTTGAAATGAAATGAAACTGGTGTTTAATGTATTATCTGTACAAATGCATGTTAGAATGATAAATTCCTGGAGGTTTTTTTTAGAAGTTCCAAACATCCGAAGGTTACATTTTTTAAAACAAATTTTACATTATACAGTGTCCGATTAAAAACATTACCACCCATCATCATCATGTAGGTAAATAGGTAAGTGGTAGTTTTGTCAGATATGTTTGGAAAATAATTCAGCTTTCTAACAATGTGTATACATGTATGTATATGTACTATAAAGTATGTTTGGTCTGAATCTGACTAAAAATCCTAACCAGCCGCTAAAAGGCAAGACACGCCCACATTTTACAAGAGATGCATACAGAACAAGCTAAAAAAAAAAGTGATTTTTTGTACAATCAAGGACCATAATTTAGGAAGTTGCGATCCGATATGTGCGAATATCGAAAAGAACCAAGATCTTTGGGTTATAAAGATATATTTCAAGTTTGATCAAGATCGGATCAAAATTGTGACTTCCAGAGGGTCAACAACTTTGATATACCATATATTTACACTATTTGCTTACAAAGGGCGTTCGTTTGTTTTGTCTGGAATTTTGGTCCCATTTTCACAAAATTTGAAATCAGCTATCATTAGGGGGTAACGGTGATATATTCCAACGTTTTTGTTTTCAATCGGATAAAAATTGTGACCTCTACAGAGACCACCAGCTAAAAATGCGATTTTTTTAACAATTAAGGGCCATAATTCAGGAAGTTATGATCCCATATACATGAATATCAAAAGGAACCAAGATCTTTGGGTTATAAACATGTATTTCAAGTTTCATCAAAATCGGATATAAATTATGTCCTCTAGAGTGTCCACAACCTTGATATACATGTACCATATATTTACACTATTTGCGTACGAGGGTTGGCCATTTTGTCCGGCAGTTTTTGTTTGATTTTCACGAAATTTGAACTTGAAAACGTTTTTTAAATCGGATAAAAATTGTTACCTCTAGAGGGACCACAAGCCAAAAACACAATTTTTCATACAACCAAGGGTCATAATTAAGGAAGTTACGATCAGATATCTGCGAATATTGTGGACGGACAGAAGGACAATATACTCCCACATGAAAATGTGTCCGTATAAAAATCTTCCAAAAAGTTTTAAAGGAGACAAGCCAACAGTGAGGCTGATGTTCCCCGCAGAAATCCCAAAAATAAATAGATGACAATTGCACATTTATTTTTTCAAAAGTATCAAGCAATCAAAGTGATTATTATCTATACACTAAGTTTCATCACTCTATATCAGATAGAATCAAAGTTATCTTGTCCCAAAGCATCGACCAATGAAATTGCTTAGCTTTAGCTCGAAATGTTAATCATTGAACTCAGTAATGAACATCTACATCAATTTTAAACATTCTACTTCAATTAAAAGCAGAGTTATGTTCCAAAGTCTTGACCAATCAAATTGCTTATCGCTCCTTAGCCTAAGCAGAAAAAGGTCTCGTCATCGAACTTAGTCAAGGTCGTAATGATATAATGAATCTATGCTCGGAGTTTCATCACTCTCACTTAATCATAACCAAAGTTATCGCGCCCCAAAGTATCAACCAATCAGATGGCTTATCTCTGCTTACCGTAAGCATACAATATTTATCATCGATCTCCATCAAGGCATTGACCGGATGAACACCTACACCAAGTTTGAACGTTCTAGCTCAATTAGAAGTAGAGTTATTGTGTTCCAAAGTCTCTGTCAATCAAATAGCTTATTGCTCTGCTTACCTTGAGCAGAAAATGCTCATTATCGAACTTAGTCAAGGTATCGATGTAATGAAACTACACACCAAGTTTCATCACTCTCACTTAATTAGAACATAAGTTATCGTGTCCCAAAGCATCAACCAATCAAATTGCTTATCTCTGCTTACCCTAAGCAGAAAATGCTCATCTTCAAACCCCATCAAGGCATTGACCTAATGATCACCTACACCAAGTTTAAACATTATACCTCAATTAAAAAAGAGTTATTGTGACGGACAGACAGACGTACGAACCCATTTTTATAGTCCCCTGCTTTCTTCAAAAGGCGGGGGGACATAAAATGACGAATACCATAACAACAGAAATACTATGAAATTAGTCAAACTTTTTGGACTAGTATATAATTATGTGAAACATAATAAATTGCTGAAAACAAACTGGTTCTGGAAGAATCAAGGAAAGATAGACAATAAAAAGGCATAAAGACCATTCTTTAACCCTTTAACCGTCAGATTGTTTTGGGGCTTCAACTAGAAAAAGCATATAGTTAAAGATACATTATGGGAGATTAGATAACGAGTTGACAGTTCTCACTACAATAGTTAACCAGCGGCTGCCAGGCAGGATACGCCTACATTTTCGAGAGATGGATAGAAAACAAGCTAAAACGAAAGTGATTTTTCCTACAATCAAGGGCCATAATTCAGGAAATTACAATTCGATATGCGCAAATATCGAAAGGAACCAAGATCTTTGGGTTATAAACTTACATTTCAAGTTTCAACAAAATCGGATAAAAATTGTGACCTCTATAGGGTCCACAACCTTGATATACCATATTTTTACGCAATTTGAGAACGAGGGGCGGCCATTTTGTCTGTCAGTTTTGGGCCGATTTTCACGAAATTTGAACTCAATATACGTCCACATGAAAATGTGGGCGTATAAAAACTAGATAATGTAACGGCAATTTGCTGAAAATTTCAGTCAAATTGATCCACTATGAACCGAGAAATAAGTGAACGAAAGTTCCGCCTAGCCTCGGTCATCATTACTAAAGTCGGTAGGACAAAAATCATAGTCTTGATTATCCATTTAATCGTTAAATTGAGAAGGAAAGTTATGCAGCAAATCGCATCATAATCCAACAAATATCGCAGGCTAGCGTTGATATCGAGAGTTGATTATGGTCTGGATACGTTAATTAATGTCTAATTAATAGTTTATATAACATTTCAGGCCTAAAGAAAGACGTACAATAGGCAGATTTAGCTCTTGCATAATGCATGTTTAAGTATAGCCTGCAACTCTTTAAACTTAAGAATAACTCATAAAAATGTATATATTTTTGGAAATATTTTGAATTCCTCTATTCATTGGTATAAAATATTTAACAATTATTGTCATTTTACTTATAGGTCATAGCCTCCTGATTAGCGTCTCACGGATAAAGGGTTAAAGCGTCATTATCACTCTCAACATGAAAATAGCTGTAGTTTCCTGCTTCGAAATAAGAGGCATTTTCCGGAGATCATTAGGACCCATGTTAGCACTAAATAATAACTGATTTTTCTTTAACTCTTTTTAAGTGATTTAACACCATTAAAAGGCAATTTCCCAATTTCAAAACACAATATGTGTGTTGTTCAGTTATCAAGATTTTAAAAATTTCAGGGTCAGACCCTGAGAAGGCTTTTTGAAGTTGTTAATATTGTGAGTAAGACAAATGCAATAGATGCTGGTTAAATATTGAAGCCTGAAATTTATGCACCGTTACACTCATGGATAGCCAAAAACAAAATACTATCATATACATGTATCACTGGTACACGTACATAACATACTACACATACATACATGTATCATAAAGATTTGTCTTTATTCTGCAAATAGGCCGTATTCTCGGGGTGAAAATCTTGTCACCTTCGCTCCCGCTAAACCGGTCTACAAATCGGACTATCAATAATCGTGCAATCAATATGTCAACAAAGTTCTCCAATAAAATCTGCCAATTTAATAGTTCAAGCTCGAAATAGGCTATAAATCGATGACTTATTTCTTTATAGTGCGGAGCCATATTTGCAGAGAGGTGAGTTGGAACCTGCGCATCTATTTAAAATTTGGCCAATCAGCGGTCTCGCTTGCGGTCAAAAATTCTGGGGTCAAGTGCCAGGTCATAGCATTTGTAAACAAAGCCATGCGAACGATTTACCTTGCAAATCGCTCGCGGTTGGGACGAACAGAGTCAAATGAACCCTAAAAACGTCCCATCCGTGTAGAGAAGTGGTGTATGAGAGCCACAAAAGGTATTTTGATCACAATGACATAAAATGTGGCAGTCAGTCAGGTTTTTTCGACACTGATTAAGGATATTGGACCGGTCTATTTCACTATAAAAATGCCTTAATATCAAGGGAGATTACAGAGAATGCAACAAGGTCACTGCTTCTATAAGTGTAATTCTAATAAAATCATTCATTTTACATAACAAAATACTTAAAACCTGTCTAGCCTGCTGTCTTGATAATGATCATGGATAGGCTAGTGTATAGCTAAGATTAAGAATGAAAAAACATATTTTGAAATAAAGGTTGAAAACTTAAAAAGTTGCAGAAATATTAAGAAGAAATGCTTAAATAATTTGAACTAGCTCAGAATTGTCAGGGAAAAGCCCATATGGACAAAATAAAATTTTGCATCTACAATGTATAAGCTTGCAATAGATATATGAATTCAAAATGGGTTTTGTCTGCAATTGCGAATGAACCAGATGCTCCCCCCCCCATCAATATGGGGCTCACCTACGACATAGTTTACATGTAATCATCGATAAAAGTGCCAAACACACTTTCAATGTTGGAATCTTGCTTCTGATTAATAAATATTCTGATTTTTTTAAACAATTATAACAGATACTGTACATGTAGTCGATCAAATCCAAAACTAATTACCTTTGATTTGAAAAATATTTCTGATCACCTAAGATAAATAAAATAGAATTTAATGGAGGATTTACACTAAGACTAGTAAGAGTAAGACACTAACTCATTTAGTAGTTAGAATAAGGCTACCGGTATTTGTTTCACTGGACTTATCAAAACAGCAAAAGTGTTATTGGTGCTTTAAATAAAATAATAAAAATGCTGTTTTTATTTCGCACTGGACTAAATTGTCCCTCTTTTGTATGGCCCCCGCTCGAACATACTTGGATTTTTTCTTGCAAATTATACAGCTCTCTGATAAAACTGACTTCTTTAACTCTGATGAAGTAGTAACAAGTACTGCACCATGATGTGATTCCTTTGGTGATATTAATGAAGGAGTAGGGGTGAATGAGACACACTTTTAGTTTTTAAATTTGTTGAAGTACTAGGCCTAGTAGTAGGGGTTATGGACATAAAGGCCCTAAACCAAAATGGCTCAAGTATTTGGTCATAACGGTCAAACATTTTGGTCAAAACTACATAACAGTCAAAACATTAGGGTCATTATGGCCAAAAAGAACATTTGAATTTTGATATATTATGTATCAAATGATATTTATT
Organism: Patella vulgata; assembly: GCF_932274485.2. NCBI lineage: Eukaryota > Metazoa > Mollusca > Gastropoda > Patellidae > Patella > Patella vulgata. The sequence goes on along the minus strand of NC_065882.2, from coordinate 45,947,847 downwards.
AATATAAATATTGCATAATATAAATACCAATATTTCTTAATAGATAATATTTTCATATACATTTCTTTAATACATAAATTTAAAAACACTGTAGACATTTAATACTTAATACACTGTATAACTATAACATACATAATTTACAAAGACATCTATTTAATATGGAGGGTGGGTGGCAAATGGTTTAACATGTACACATGAAATCATAAGGTCTGTCATTGCGTCAATGACTTAATTACAATTCTCTGCTTGTACGTGACAAGGACTAGGGTCACTTGTTCAACCTTGTGAGTTTTCTCCGAGTCCCCCAGTTTCCTTCCTCTGCTACAGACCCTTACATGCAAGCAAATTATTTAAATAAAAAGGAACTGTGTCGACTGGACATTAATGTTCAGCTCATGTTACTTTATCAGTGGGGTGTGAAAGACTTAATTAGGGATTATCAAAAACTTTGATTAATCCCCTTTTTCCTTTGAATCACAGCATGCAATGTTCTGGGTTGACTTGGATGGTTATATTCAATTCTTTCATTCACAAATTTTTCTGGACTTATGGTCTGTAGCCTATATATGATGCACCTTTATTTATTACATTTATTTATTACTTCTACTAGTTGGAATAGAAGTGGTCATATCTTGTTGAAGGTTTGGTGAAACCGTGTTTAAAATATTATGTTATGAGTGAATTGCTATTTTTGTCGAATGATTAATATACTAATAGTAAGTTGTTAAATAATGTTTGGTAAAATATATTATGACCACATCACAGTAATACTAATACTAATAGTCTGTATGTATGTCGTGACAGTTTTGTTTCGGTTGGACTGAATGTAGACGCTGCCTTATCACTGAGTCACTCTCTTTCTTTCTCGCATCATTTAACTGTTTTGTTCTTAAAACATCTATAAAACGTTGGATGAAATCCAAAACCACTGCCGACTGTATCTTCAATATAATATCCTTCGTAATAAAATATCCATTTGTATCGAAAAATGCTGCAATGGATTGGTCATTTCCATCCAATTGAAACCAGTCTATAGCTACCTCACAACATTTATCTCACCTTGTGTTTGTAAAGGGTTCTGCACTTCCCTTATTAACACTGTCTAAGTGAACAATACAAGTTAATTGAGCCTTTGTCGCCATTTAGTGTAGCTTCTACATGTATAACTGCAATGTGTTCCTCGTGAAGCAGGCCATTTTGTGTTTACCAACAACACACGCGAATGTAGACAATAACGTGATTGGTCGATTGTGGAAAAAATGATCACGTGACGCGGCGAACAACGCTGAATTCTGTCCAGTGACCTCGCGCACTATGAATTTTACTATCAATAAATAGTCCGGATTTCAACGAAGAATATCACCGGATTTGTAGGAACGAAAATATTTTTGCAACGACAATTTGTGCCCATGGAATGCGGCCTAAAATACTTACATTAATAATAGGACTAGTCACTAGTCCCCAGGCAAAGAACTCCAGAAATATAACAACCAAGGCATGGTATACACTGGGTTGACTGATCCCAGATGCCTGAAAACAAAAAAACAATTTATCTGTCAATCAGCTGTACAACTTGCATTTAATTTTCAATTTACATGTTGTAATAATGGGCGAAAATTGTGTCTCCATTTAAAATTATGCATAAGTGATATTAAGCTTGGCTATAATAATGAGCATTGATGAAGGGCATACAGAAGGTAGATCATGTGTATTCTTCATAAACACTGAATAACACTTCTCATTTATTTAGGGAGTTCAGGTTGTTTTACAATCTTATTGTACGTACACTACAAGCATTATCACAAGAATTCTCATTGGTTGTCATAATGTCATATGACTCCACTGAAAATGACAGGATGAAAAATTTACATCATGCTCCTGCCAGTCACACTTGTTAACAATTCTTAAGGCTGCATTCATTAATGCATGTATTGAAACAATGACGAAAATACCATAATTAGCTACATATCATCTCCAAAAATTTCAGATAAATATTTGGTTGAAATTTGTGTAAAACCGTCCAACTGGAAAATTTTGAAGAGAGATCATGCCCTGAATATGTGCAAGCAGATCCAGTCAATCAATTTTCTATGTACAGTGTACATGTTTAGCGGTATTTTGTGCATGTCAGATTAGCAAGCACTTCTTTCAAAGAGTACATGGCAATTCTGTGAAATCCATCATATGAATTTGTATACCATAAAAACAATGACCAGATAAAGCTACAATTAAGACAGTTTGTGACTCTTGGATACATGTACATAAAAAAGTAACATATTAACAATAAGCATTTATTAACAAAAATCATCCTTTAGATTTAATTGGCATTGAATAATGAATACAAACCAGTGGTTGCTAGGCAAGATACGCCCACATTTAGCAAGAGATAGAGAATAAGCTAAAAACAACAGCAATCTTTTGTACAATCATGAGCCATGATCCAGAAAGTTTTGGTCTGAAATACGCAAATATTGAAAGGGACTGAGATCTTTGGGACATAAAGATATATTTTAAGTTACATGTACATCAAAATAGGATAAAAATTGTGATCTCTAGAGGCTCCACAACCTTCGTATTACATAATTTTACACAATTTGCATAAAATTTTACACAATTTGCATAAAATTTTACACAATTTGCATAAATTTTTACACAATTTGCATAAAATTTTACACAATTTGGGTACAAAGAGCCACCATTTTGTTGGGCAGTTTCGTTTCGATTTTCCTGAAATTGAAATTCAACCTTCAATATGGTGGAATGGTGAAATATAAACGGTTTTTAAAATCGGATAAAAAAAATTGCGACCTGTAGAGAATCCACAAACTAAAAAACAAGATTTAACCCTCAAATCAGGGCCATAATCCAGGAAGTTACAGTCTGATATGTGCAAATAGAGAAAGGAACCGAGATCTTTGGGACATAAACAAACATATATTTTAAGCTGCATCAAAATTGATAACAATTGTGACTTCTAGAGGGTCCACAACCTTGGTGGACATAATTTTACACTATTTGCATACAAGGAGCTGCCATTTTTCAGGCAGTTTTGGTCTGATTTTCACGAATTGGAACTTAACCGTCATTATGGTGTAACAGTGATAAATTTTATCGTTTTTTAAAATGGGGTAAAAGTTGTGACCTCTAGAAGGTCCACAAGCTAAAAACATGACTGTTCGTACTATCAGGGGCCATAATCCTGGAAGTTACTGTCACATATGCACAAATATCAAAACATACATGTACATTTCAAGTTTCATCAAAATCGGTAAAAATTGTGACTTCTACAGTGTCCACTAATGCGTACAAGGACTGGCCATTTTTGTCCAATATTTTCGGTCAGATTTTTACGAAATTCGAACTCAACTTTCATTGATGCTTAACAGTGATATATTTAAAAGGTTTTTTAAAATTGAATACTAATTGTGACTTCTAGAGGGTACAGAAGCTAAAAATGTGATTTTTCAAATAATCAGGGGCCATAATCCAGGAAGTTACATTCGAATATGTGTGATTATCGAAAGGAACCAATGTTTTTGTGATATAAACATAAATTTAAAGTTTCATCAAAATCGGATCAAAATTGTGACCTCTAGAGGTTCCACAACATTGATATATACCATATGTTTACACTATTTATGTACGAGGGGCAGCCATTTTGTACAGCGGTTTTGGTCTGATTTTCATGAAATTTGAAGTTAACCGACATTACGGTGTTACTTACGGTGATACATTCGGACGTTTTTTTTAAAATTGGATAACAATTTCCACCTCTAGAGGGACCACAAGCTAAAATGTGACTTTTCGTATAATCAAGTGCCATTATTGAGGAAGCTATGATCCGATATGCGAGAATATCGAATGGAACCAAGATCTTTGGGTTATAAAAATGTATTTCAAGTTTCATCAATATCGGAACAAATTGTGACCTATAGAGGGTCCGCAACCTTGATATACCATATGTTTTACACTATTTGCGTACGAGGGGGCGGCCATTCTGTCCAGCAGTTTTGGTCCCATTTTCACAAAATTTCAACTCAACCAACATTACGGTGTGACAGTGATTTATTCGAACGATTTTTTAAGTCAGATAATAATTGTGACCTCTAGAGGGACCACAAGCTAAAAACACGACTTTTCATACAATCAGGGGCCATAATCCTGGAAGTTACGTTTGGATATGCGCGATTATCAGGAGGATCCAAGTCTTCGTGATATAAATATGTTTTTCAAGTTTCATTAAAATCGGATCGAAATTGTGACCTCTAGAGTGTCCACAAGCTAAAAACGTGATTTTTCGTACAATCAGGGGCCATAATCCAATACATGCCAATATCGAAAGGAGCTGAGATCTTTGGGAGATGGACTTATATTTCAAGTTTTGCAAAATCGGATAAAAATTGTGACCTGTATACTGTCGACAAAATCAGTTCTAATAGCCCTGAAAAACCACTTGAATTTGAATATTTGTGTGAGCACTATAATCTACATTTCTAGTACGATGTACAAGCTAAAATAACTAATCAGATCAGGTAGTTGCAGGCGGGTAACGTCAGCTTTTAACATGTTCCATAATATTTACACACTATGGAATAATCAATTTTACAAACTGTTACATGAGATAATGTCCTTAGTTAGATCCTCTTCGCATATACATGTACTTCTCCATCAACAACAATATTGATCGCAGTATAGATTGATGACGTACATGTAAGACAAGAAAAAGTTCTTATTTTTTGTCTTAGATAATATCTGGTATTTAAAAAAATCTATAAGTCCATATATCTTGTTTGAATTTCCATCTTATCGATTGCATAACCATGTAAAGCTTCGATAATCAATATAACGAAAAGCCACAAGAGACCGCTTTGTATTCCCATCCATCATAAAAACAGTTTGATGAAAAACTATTAGCCATTTTAAAACATACATGTAATGATAGATGTACATTATTAAATGAAATATTAAGAGCCATTTGAAACGACTCTGTAAATTCAAAAAAAAAAAAGATTTGATGCAGGTACAGTGTACTCAGTACTAACTAAAGAAGCAGTCTCAGATATACATATATTATGTTAGTGAATAAAACTGATTAAATTGGGGTGAAAGACTCTAGTACACCTTTATCCTAGTACTGTGCAAGTGTCATGAACCACTGTGATATTTTTTCAAAGAAATACATGTATAAACTTTCAGTTACCATGTTGGATTGGCCGAGGGTATAAGGTCCACTTGACACAAACTAGGTCATTTTAGGACCGGCCACCCTATGCCTTGTCACTACAACACGGAATGACAGACTCTATGATGCAGCGCACACACTATAACCATTCAGCCATCATTGAACTACCCATTGAACATCAACCTCAATTAAAAGCAGAGTTCCAAAGTTTTGACCAATCAAATTGCTTATCGCTCCTTACACTGTAACCCAGGTATCGTTTAATCTTGTGTATCTAGCACTAATTTCTTTCACATTCGTTTAATATCCAATCTTAGTTTAAAAATTTGTAAAAACTGTTTAAAATCACCATAAATCGTTGAATTTGTACATCTGTCGAGTTTAAAGATGACCAGTCAATTTTGATAATGAGTGTCCAATTTACAAGTGTTTAATTTCTCAATCATTGTTAAAAAATAAACAACCCAATTGATTAATGATGTATAATGATTAATTTTTGAACAGTGATCAGGAAATTAAATACTTGTAAATTAGATGATTTTTGGTGATTTTAAACGATTTTTACGAATTTTTAAACAAAGATTTGATATTAAACGAATGTGAAAGAAATTAGTGCTAGATACACAAGATTAAACGATACCTGGGTTACAGTGTTAGTCTAAGCAGAAGAAGGTCTTATCATCAAACTTAGTCAAGGTAATTCTATAATGAATCTATACTCAGAGTTTCATAGCTCTCACTTAATTATAACCAAAGTTATCGTGTCCCAAAACATCAAACAATCAAATTGCTTATCTCTGCTTATCTTAAGCAGAAAATCCTCATCTTTGAACTCTATCCAGGTATCGGCCTAATAAACACCTACACCAAGTTTGAACATTCTAGCTCAATTAAAAGTTATTGTGCCCCAAAAACTGTGACAGACAGACGGACGAACCCATTTTAATAGTACCCTGCTTTCTTCAAAAGACGGTGGACAATAAAAAAGACTACATAAATAAAGTATTGCACAGGACACAACTCTATGGAATACAATTTCAGCTAGAAATTCGACTAGGCTTCTCTAGTCTATATAAAGCAATGAGACATCGCTCAGTAATATTAAAACAGTACTTGTATTCCACAGAATTGTGTCCTATATATTTCCCGTTCACTTATTAAATGTCATTATAATAAAACAAATGTTGCATTTTAATAGTATAGTAGTTTCTAGGCCTAGTCTATTGATAAGATTATGACTATTTTATTGGGTCATGACCCTTCATCGACTTATCATTTAACGTTAGTATATAATTGTACATATTAGTTTAGAATGAGTTTAAAATACAATCACATTAAAATGCGGGATTTATTGGTTAGCCTTTAATCTCTCTGTTGCACAAGCAAGAAAGAAATATTAACAATTCAAGTTCTTTTGTCCAAGTTATTATTAATAGTACAGTACATGTATAAATGCATACTCCTTCCAGTGTTTTGTTTGATTAGATCTAATCCCACTTAACACTGCTGTAAAAGAAGCAAATTTTTGTTCCAAATTACGACTTGTCAATAGTCTGATTAACGAGTTCTTGGCATGTTCTGCACGGAACTGTGGGTAAACCCTTAGAATAGTCAACACTGATTGATTAATGATACTTTATGAGAGATTCGATAACGAGTTGGCAGTTCTCACTATAATAGGTAAAAACTAGATAATGTAAAGGCAATTTGCTGAAAATTTCATTCAAATTGATCCACTATGAACCGAGAACTAAGCGGTTGAAATTTCTGGCTAGCCTTGATCATCATTAGTAAAGTCAGTACGATAAACAGCAAAGTCTCGATTATCCATTTAATCGTTAAATCGTGATGGAAAGTTATACAGTAAATCGGCTCATAATCCACTAAAGATCGCAGGCTAGCGATGCCATCTAGAGTTGATTATGGTCTGGATACGTGTAGGTTAATTAATGTCTAATTAATAGTTTAGATAACATTTTAGGCCTAAAGAAAGACCTGCAATAGGCAGATTTAGCTCTTGCATAATGCATGTTTAATGCTTGTATGACCCGATGCGACCTCCCAGTACAACTGGTCAGATCTTCAAGTACTTGTAGTGTAGGCCATCGAAAGCATGAAAAAATGAAACAAAATATAGATCTGTGTTTTAATCAGATAGTTTTTTATGTGTCCTAGACAAATATAGTACCAGTACATCACATGTAATAATTTTGCTATATTATTCATGGTCGAAATATGTATGGTTTTCGTAGGAGCTTTTATTATGAACTGATTTTTTAATTTTGATTTTGTTTACTTCCGGTTTCACTTTGAATTTTCTTTGACTTTTCAACTTCTATCTGGTGACCTTACCTTTTAATGACCCTTGATCTTTTCATATATGATGACCCTCATGTCTACTAAGAATTAATATCAAAAAGTTTGGTCATCAACTTTAACTTCTGGTTTTATTAAGAGTTCAAAATGACAGGTTTTTTCACTTAATAGGTATTTGATGTTACTATACTCAATAATGCATGGTGTAACTTGAATGTTGACGTGAAAAGGCATGACGTGACATGAAGTGACATACCGAAACACGTCACCACTCCTTAGGAGTTCTAGGTATACTTGGATGTGCTTATTTACATATCAACAATAGTCTTTACATGAAAATAATATCTACATGTATTTATGCCAACGATGTGGCCCCCGAGTTCACAAAACATTCTAAGACTTAAGAATTTCCTAAAATATAGCCCTTTATAAACTTTTGTAGTTCTGATTTATCAAATACATCAATAAGAAGAGAGAGAGAGAAATGGGGTTTAACGTCCACTCGACACAAACTAGGTCATTTTGGGACTAATATATGGTTTAATTTTATTTCAATAATTCGCTTGCGCATAGGGGTCTTTAGCAGTGGGAGGAAACTGGAGGACCCGGAGAAAACCCATGAGGTTGGACAGGCGACCCTACTCCTTGTCACGTACAACCGGGGATTCGAAACCATGCCAGTCGACTCAATGACAGACTTTATGATACAGCGCGCGCATGTTAACCATTCAGCCATCCAACCCCCCCATCAATAAGAAAGTATGTGCAAAGATATTTCTCATAAACAATGATTGAAAGTTGAATAAATTCTAAACTTAAGACCAAGGATGCTTTGTGAAACCTCAAACCAGGGCCTGGCCTGTTGTGCTGTTAAAATTTGTGAGCTCCAGCATATTAACAATAATTGTCAATGACTAAGGCTGGGAATCGATATGAAATTTCAATATCGATTATCGGCAAGAATTTGTCAGCGATTATCGATAATAATTGATTATCATTTTTCCGGAAAAATACGAACTTTACCGACCTGTTATTTGTGTTGATCGAGTTACAGTAGTGTTATTATCCTAGTCTAATACTGTGCCGATGTACGTAAAAAAATCAATTAATGTAAAATAATTAGTTGCTAAATGTAGGACTAACTTGAGTATTATTCTAAGTTCTGTTCTTGATTCATTTGAACCTTTTTTTATCTCCGATAAATACAAAGACAATACATGGTTTCTCTTTGCAAGTGAATGGCGATCACACAGTGTTACTACTAATAGAATAAAATAAAATAGAAGGCGTCTATTGATTGGACAATAAAAAAATAATTACGGGCTTTCAAAGTAGAATTTTTATGATTGGTTAATTTAGATGAAAACCAAAGTAGAATTCTTCCACGAAATTACGAGAGATATAGATATTTTCCCTGGAAGTCAAAAACGTGTTTTGTATGGGCTGTATCTGACATGATTTAGTAATAAAAGCAGAGTTGATCATTAATAATACAATTAGTTTTATCGTGAAAGCAGACGATTTCTCTACAAATCAACCAAGAACAAAGAAGGGAGATAATTCTAATTTTACTATATATCACGTGCGATTGTCATTGTTCACAAAGTGCGTGACCTATTTTAGTTTCAACTATTAATAACAACAAAAACAACGAAAATATTAAAATAATGTATTTAATCATAAAGTTTAGTTTTTTTACAATAATATATATTTAAAATGTGCCAGTTTGTAAGCAGAGGGGGGAAATAGTTGTGTTGACGTTGTGTATTCATTCATTCGTCTGCTAATGCCAGACTACGGCAAGTTCAGTCATGTGAAAGTGACCGTAACTTGTCGTCAGAAGGTAAATATACCGATAATCGATATTTGAATTTCAATATCGATTATCGTATCGCTAAATAACTTCTACCGATTATCGATTATATCGATATTTTTGCACAGCCTTATCAATGACAGACAACATATTAATGTATTGACACACTTCAAGGTGGGCACAGTTTATAGAAATCCATTTCTCTTATTTCATTACAAAAACTGTGTCACTATGACTGTATACTTACTGGAATTAATATATATTTAACATGTAACTCTCATGCAAACTTCCCTTTACAAATTAAATTACTTATTCTACAATTAGTGCCTAGTCATCTGAATAGGATAAAGATAGGTTGCCAGGCAACGAAACATACGCCCACAGCAGCTAAATCACCCGGGCAGTCAACAAGTGTTGTCACATATTTTTACTTTTTTCGGTAATGAAACATTTATAATACACTAAAATCTGATTAAGAGTAACAACTGTTGAAGTAATTATCAGAAAACCATTAGAATTTATTTGGTTTTTATAAAGTTCTGCCCTATGCTAACGTTTAGTATACAAAACTTTTAATATCATGGATTTAGCTGTTCAAAGTTCAAGTCATAAAAATTCATTGAAAATCAATATACTTGTTTGTCTCAAGCTCTTAAACTCTGCGTATCAATCTGAAGTCAACTCTGGCAGTAATTATCAGAAATCAATAGGCTTCTTCGTGTCATGACCTTAAACACTGTGTATAAATTTAAAGTCAATCGGATATTAACTTTGGCCTTTAGAGCGTCCACAAGATTTTTTGAAGTGATCAAGGGCCAGAACTCTGGCAGTAATTTTCGGAAATCGCTGAAAATCAATAGGCTTTTTCGCTTCATGACCTTAAACACTGTGTATAAATTTAAAGTCAATCGGATATTAACTTTAGCCTCTAGAGCGTCCACAAGATTTTTCAAAGTGATCAAGGGCCATAACTCTGGCAGTAATTATCCGAAATCGCTGAAAATCAATAGGCTTCTTCGTTTCATGGCGACGACAATATACGTCCATATTTCAATGTGGGCGTATAAAAAGCAGAGATCCACCCAACTACAATGTACATGTGAGAGAACCCATGACAGTTGATGAAGGGTAGATAGGGCTGAAGCATTTCAAATTGTTAGGACAGGTTAAGTAGACCTGATCTGCTCATAACACAATGCCAGTGCTCAGTTTCTAGTATAAACATTAAAAAGTTTAAGATGACTTTTGATCAACAATTCCATAAATCATTTCCAATTTTAGTTTTATTACAAAATTTATAAAATTCATCACATGTACACATAAAATTGTTTTAAAAATTAGCACTTGAATTTCTGTGATGTTGTTTTAATTAATAGACTTAGACATAAGCACAAAAACAAACTTAAGATATTTCTAGGAACCGGACCATAGTCATGGCCTGCTTTAGACCTGTACATGTATTAGTACTATGTATGAAATAAAGAAAGGCACCAAAGCAAGCATCTACATGTTCAGCCCTCATATCACTACAAAAATGATACTATTCTTATTTATGTTTTGCACCAGATATAACAAAATTTGGAAAAAATATTTTTTAAAATTAGTAGTTAGTAGCCAAAGTGAAAAACACAATTTCAACGACAGGTTGCCAGTAAGGATGTAAACAGTGACTCATATGATAACTGACCTTCAAACCCAGGAATGGTAGCCACAACATTGTTTCCTTCACTAAGACCACATAAACACTTCAAATAGCACTTGTCATTCGTAATAAGTCGGGGAAGTTAAGGTCTTTAAATTCCCTGCTGGAAGTTTTGTATACTTTATTAGCACTCACCTGCTGCCAAGTATTAAATAGTCCCAACTGATTGACAAATTAATTGTTTTACAGTATATTAACCTCATCACTCCATGAACACAGTCTCAAAAGGAAACAAGTTTGATGTGATGAAATAACATTAAAATAGACAGGATATAATAGTAAAATTGTTTAGATTACCACTTGAGCAGGGGTGGAGGGGGATGCTGTACCGATGGGGTCAAGTTGACTACAACATGGCTTGTGATGGAAACACATGTAAATTATTTGGAATCAGCTGATGTTGAATAATCAAACTTATTTTGTATTTAAAAATCCAAAGGTATGTTTTCAAATATTTATTTCATAACCAATCTGATAAAGCATAAGGGAAGCTTTTTTTTAAAAAAACCCACCCAAACCTGTTTTCAACTGGCCTATATGTGACCTCTCAAAATATGTGAAGATGAAGAAATGAAACATTCAAGAATGAATGAATGAATGAATGGAATTTGTACTGACTGTTGACTTAAGCTGTAATACATGTACTTATAATTTAAAAATATATTATCAGGTCTTCCTGTGGTGCAACAAATATTTCAATTCTAACCGGTTGCGGTTGGGTTTTTATCGACCAGTTAACCGATTCAATAATTTTTGAACCGTTACATCCTTAGTTTGCAGACACAAAAAAACAGCACACAGCAGCTACATGTACATGTACATGTAAGTCATCCAAGCAAGACACTTAACAGTGATCAGAAATAATCAAAATTTTATTGGCTTCTGCCTATAAATATACCAGAAACCACATGATAATTGTTTAGAATAACTATAGCCTAAAGCAATCCAATATTTTTATAAATGATCAAGGGCCTAATTTTAAGAAAATGGTAAATTTGTTGTGTCTTTGATTACTGCAAACACCAAGAAAATAAAAGCATTGCAATGTTGGCAAGCTGTCGATCCATTGGTCAACAATTGTTGAGTGAATACTGGATAGATATTCAGCATTCCAAAACCTTTCATTCCATTTTATGCCCCTTTTTTCCAAAACCTTTTGAACATGATAAGAGGCTATTAATTTTAAGAGACCATTGCTTCAAATTTGGTGTGAGCATTTGGGTCAAGAGAGAATGAAAGCTATCATTAATCAGTGTTCTACAACCTTCCATTCTGTAGTTACCCCCGTCCCTTTGGCGAACAACCTTGGTAGCATGATTGCGACTCTAGATTTTAAAGGATTTTTTTTTCAAATTTGGTGTGAAGTATTGGCATCATGAGTAGATAAACCCTGTTGATCTTCAGCATTCTGGAACTTCCTGACCTAGAGATATTTTATGTGTCCATTTAAATATTACATGTCTGTGCATGATTTTTTAACCATTTTCTTATGTAGTACCGTAAGTACATATGTACATGTAGCTCACTAAATATCTTTTCGCAAACTTTTCTTACTTAAAACAGCAAAAAATGGTAATGCAAGCTGGTTAATGCAATAATGAGGCCGAGGTCCCTCACATACCAAATAGATGACACGATTAATTGGACATTCATCTTTATGTAAAGCAGTAGGCAATCAAACTGCTTACCTATGCTTAGCCTAATGCTCATGATCAAACTCGGGCAAGGCATTCACTAGTATCAAACACTTTCACCAAGTTTGAACATTCTAGCTCTTAGAAGCTGGGTTATTGTGTCCCAAACACTTGACGGACAGACAGACCCATTTTAATAGTCCCCGGCTTTCTTCAATAATAATCTAAGTCACTGTAGTAAAATGTAATAATACACTAACATGTACATGTATTACTAAATGTTAATCATACGTGCTGTATCCAAGCATTTTCTAACTGGTGCAAAACATACATCATGTTTAAAGAACTAATACTAGAAGGTTGGTTGATTAAAGGAGAAGTTTATGGGACATTATTTTAAAAGGCATACCAAAAACATTTTGTGATTTTCTCAGGGAATTTTATCTTGGTACATGTATCAGATGAATCACTGGAAACTGTTTAATATTCTCACTTCTAGGGAAAAAAAATTAAAAGAAGATAGGTTGCCAGGCAACAAAACATACGCCCACAGCAGCTAAATTGTCTGAGCAGTCGACAAGGGTTATTCTTTTGTAGGTAATTAGGGGAATTTAATAGACAATTTCATACAAATGACATTATAATTTTTGTCGTTTGAGGGTTCACAAGGTTCTAAAAACTAAAACAAGGGCCGTAACTCTGGAAGTAATCTACAGAAATTGTTCAATTTCGACAGGCTTTTTCATTTTACTAATTCAATAATGCATATAAATTTCATACAGATCGGATGATAACTTTTGTCGTTCAAACGTTCACAAAGTTCAACAAAGTAAATCAAGGACCATAACTCTAGACGTAATTGACGGAAATTGCTGACATTCAATAGGCTTCTTCATTTCACTAATTTAAATGATGCATATGAATTTCATACAGATTAGGTGATAACTTTTGTCGTTCAACCGTTCACAAGATTCAACAAAGTTAAAGAAGGGCCATAACTCTAGATGTAATTAACGGAAATTTGCTGAAATTCAATAGGCTTGTTCGTTTTACTAATTTAAATGATACATATAAATTTCATACAGATCGGATAATAACTTGTCGTTTACAAGGTACAACAACGTGAAACAGGGGCTATAACTCACGGTGTAATTAACGGAAATTGCTGTAATTCAATAGGCTTCTTCGTTTCACTAATTTAAATGATGCATATCAATTTCAAACAGATCGGATGATAACTGTTGTCATTAGAGCGTTCACAAGATTCAACAAAGTGAAACAAGGGCCATAACTCTAGATGTAATTATTCGAAATTACTGAAATTAGCCCTGTTTAGCTTTAATTTGTTTTTAGCGGGAAATGCTAATCATTGAACTCAGTCAAGACATTCACCCAATGAACATCCACATCAATTAAAAGCAAAATTATTATGTTTTAAAGTCTTGGCCAATCAAATCATTTATTGCTACTTAGCCTGAACAGAAAATTCTCATCATCTCACATAGTCAAGGTATTAATATACTGAATCTATACTCAAATTTCATCGCTCTCACCCAATTAGAACCAAAGTTATTGTGTTCCAAAGTCTCAACTAATCAAATTGCTTACCTCTGCCCTGCTTAACCTTCACCTAATAGACAGGGAACAATAAATGTAAGTAAAGGGGTATTCAAAGCCAATGTAAAGCATCAAACTTTCTCTTAAAGGACAATATTGGTGCCAGCCATTATCACATATGTGATAGAACTGGTTAAACAAGTTCCAAATATCATTTTAGCACAAAGATCAATTCTACGATAGATGCATAATCAATGCTTGAACAATCGGAAGTGACGAACGCAAAAGGAAAACACGAGTTATCCCTCTATATAACTGACTGAAGTGACAAGTGATAACAGATACATGGGCGAATTTTATTAAGAGGCCACTCCCGTTAAGCAGTCAGTCATGAAAATACCACTGAGTGGCTGCTTAATGCAGATTCTTATTTCGCAAGTCTCAGACCCCCTTTTTTTGAAACATAAATTATATAGAAACAAGTCTAGCTGAACTGTACGGTATTTTCTGTGTCAAATTACAATTGGCTAACAAACTTTTTGACGCGTGTGTCCAATGCGCAGCCGTGTCCTTTATAGTGTATGATAGAGACTACCAAACACTTCAACTGATGTGCCAAATACAATCAGACGATATAAAATCAGGATCATTGTATTGACAATACCCCTGTGTAGTAAAGAGAGATCTGACTCAATATAATAATGGCATATTAATGTGTGGTGAGAAAGATAACAATCATTATATTCTACATGATTAGCTTCAGTTAGAATGTATTCTGGTACCAGACATAAAAGCTCATTAACCAAATTGTCAATGAATATCTTTGACAATAAAAGTATGGAGGATAACGTTGCTAATATTATTTCAATGTTCACTGTACAAACTGCATATGTCAGCAGTTCAAAATACGTATTTTAGATTTACAATTTGCAACTTCCATTGCTCCACAATACCAATGTCACAGTGTTAAACTATATAATACACTTTTCATTAGTTTTCAGTAATACTAAATACAGTATAATAGTAATAGTTATTTTGCACATTACACTTCTCCGTTCTGCATTTTGCATAATGACAAATGCATAATAGAACTTAGCATATTAGAACATATACCTTATATGGGATCTACGGCAAAGCTCATTTGCATACGGAAAAAAGTCCGGACTAGAACGGAAATTAATAATTTACACGATCGACCTTGACAGTATCCATGTTTATCCTATCCATGTTTGCTTTCCTATCGGTTCTTGCATAAGATTTACTGTTTAGCATATCTTTGCTTTAGTGGGTTACGTTTAATTTGATAGGGAGATGTGTTCGTAGACGTCAACCGACAACACTGCAAAAATTGGCCGTGGCACTGCAAGAGGAGTGGGGCAGATTGACCCAAATCGTGATTGGACGGTTGATTAGGAGCATGCCACGACATTTTGCTGAATGTCTGAGGATTGGTGGAGCAATTACTCATTATTAAGACATTTTCACTTTTGACAGTGTATCTCAGCGAGTGAAATGGGGCCGTCAGATAAACCGCCCATATAAACTATTTATGTTCATGTGTAGGCAATTGGCTTGTTATTAACATACAGCAGTGCATTTCAACAGTTTTGTATTGTTTCTGAATATCCCCTACCTTTTTTGAAGAGTATACATGTACATGTATGTCCAAAATCATAGTGGCCACATTAAATGCTGAAATTACTAGTCAAATATATTTAGCTATTATTCAAATGTTAATTGAAAATTTGATTTAATTTAAATGATTAATCATATCCTAAAGGAGACAAAAAACTGGTCAAGTACATCAGTTTTAATTGATATCAAATTATTTTTTTTTTAAAAATTAGTTTGGACAGCCTTGAAAAAATATTCAAATTTGACTTTTTGTAGCATTTCCATCTACATGTATCTTGTATGGATTCAAATTGCCATGGGACTTATCAGTGCACTACCAATTTCTGTTTTGGCCAAACCCAAACGACCAGCTAAAACAATTTCCTTGTCAATCGCACCAGCAGTAACAATCAAACAGACTACATGTACCTGTTATGTGAAGCTTTGGCTAGAAATTAGAATATCTTACTGACTCATACATGTATAGAAAATAATAGGTGTACATGTACGGGTGGCTGGATGGCTGAATGGTTACCACTTGCGCGCTATATCATGAGGTCTGTTATTGTGTTAACTGGCGTGGTTTCTATTACCCGGATGTACATGTACGTGACAAGGAGTAGGGTCGCCTGTCCAATCTCGTGGGTTTTCTCCGGGTCCTTCGGTTTCCTCCCACTGCTAAAGACCCCTATGCGCAAGCAAATTATTGAAATAAAATGGAATCGTGGGTTAGTCCCGAAATGACCTAGTTTGTGTCAAGTGGACCCCATTTCTCTCTCTCTCATGTACATGTACAACTGTAGTAAACAATCAAAATGTCAGTAAAAACACATGTTAATTAAATTTCACACCTTTCATTTATGTTCTATACAAAATTACAATCACCAGCCTATCCTACTATGTGCAGATGCTAAAACCAATTATACTAAATTATCCATTTATTGATTTAGCTGCAGTTTTGTACAGTAGGTACAGTGTGTCAGTGATGAACTTTGAAAACTGGTTATATACCAGCTGAACAATGACCCCCAAATCTTTTTATATTGTGGCTTTTCGGCACGGGTACCACAATCTTGAGGCAAAAGGTAACGGAACGCACAGATGGACCTCAAGTTGGGGACCTACATGTACATACGTATGCTTTAACCCTTGTCGGTGCACGTGGGGTCTCCGTGGATCCCATGCACATGTTTTATAGTGTTGTGTAATAACTACTGGGCACTGCTTTCTGAAATTTAGTGACTTTGTCTCCTATACATTTTTACACGTACATGTAGTGAAGAACTCGGTATTCATCTGCTTCCCACATGCAGAGTTCTGTTACATGCAAATCAGGCCCAACGCTTGAAGATAAACTCGGACCCCTAACTGAAACAACTCAACGTAGGGATTTTGCTAATGTGTTTGCTGCCTGATACCATATTGCGTATGCCAGAGTATTCTCTCTTTTAGCAGCTGCATGTTACAAATACCAAAAATTAAATGATGAATTCAAGATATTCAATGGTTTTTGTATCAAGCGTGAATTGTCATTTTAACCTCTTTATCAAAATGTCACTAAAATGTTTTTGTAAAATAATTTAGTTGTTTTTCAGTTGTCAAATATGAAGGCAAATAAAAACTAAACCGCTGCCTTTTAATTCAAATATATCTGTACGTAAAAACTTTGAATTATAACTGGGGTCCATATGGACCCCTGATACCTGCTATGTGATTCTCATAAAGTGAACCCACAAGGGTTAATGGGATTATACATGTATGGTACATGTACAATGTACATATCTCATGCCAATTTTCAGCGGAGAGTCACATCCATGGAAACCCTTTCATAATAACAATAAACATACATGTATGCATTACCGCACCTTATGTCATACATGTGTAGTTATGTTCACATTCAAATGATAGAAAGGGAGTTAATCAAATCCAGGAGCACAGAAGTTGTCTCAAACTACATGTACCCTCACTTAAAAAAAATTACGCAATAAGAATGTAATTTTTTGTATAAAAGACCATCACCTTAGGCTGTAACTGTGTAGACTGAACCACTAGGACTTTACTGGTGTGTAATATAATACATGTTCAAACAATTTTTTTTTAGAAAAACTGACTACTATCGTTTAGTTAATCACTATTAAACGCTATCCTGAACCACATCAAGCTACCTTTAATTGCTTCCCATATATAACTACAAATTTTATGTACATGTAACCTCGCGCTTGTTGTTCTAGAATATAGTCTATATACTATTTTACTAACCACACCAGTGCTGTTTGTTACTTTATAATATCATGCAAGTATTAGTCTGCTCTTAGTGATCCAATCATTGTATTGGAACAAAGAAGACAACTTATGAATATAGTCACATTTAAAAGGTCTGGTTCAATCAATAATCCCAAATAATATGCACGGTACATGTATGGTATGTCGAACTCGGTAAAAATCTTCGAAAACAGTTGAAGCCAGTCAGTGCTACATGTTCTTGCATAGAGAGTCATTTGGTATTTTCAGTCAAAAAAATTACATTCTTTTGGTGGTTAAGGTTTATGGCCATTGGCATTATGACCACATCCCCATGTATTGATTCTCTGAATTTTAACAATTGGCCAACAGTTGAAATTCATACTAATTATATATCAGATTAACGGACACATTTCCTAAACTGAATCACTAAGTAGGCTACAGTTACTGATTTAAATTTGTCTTAAAGCGTGTGCCTTTCAATTTCCTAAGTTAGATCAGTGGTTCTCAACCTTTTTTTGCTAACAGCACACCTTGGAACCCCTGAAAGTATAGCGGCACACCTGGCTAAATATATATGAAAAATATTTGAATTTTGCAAAATAAAAACATGGTAAGTCAGACGGAATACAAACGTAGACAGAAGCTAGTCATAGACACATAGAATGACTCAAATTAAATAAAGAAAAACACAGCTATGAACTTACTGTCTGATTCATCGTAAATTTTAAACGGATTTCTTCGATTATGAACAAACTACTTAACGTTGGTTATTATAAACTTACCTGTGTGTTTGTAATGAACTCCCGTTCGATAAAATCCATTGCACAACTAATTATCACAACGATGAAAACAAGTTCTCTCTTGAAAAATTGAAATATCACAAACTTTTCCCAGAGAAAAATACCAATATGGAAGATGGTTACGTCACTCTGCGGAAGATATCATTTCGTATTAGGGGTGACAGCATAGGAAATTCAACTACAATTACGACAAGAATCCATGACCACTCGGACCAAAGACCACTCGGTTCAAGACCAGTCGGACCAACTGATAGACCACTCAGCCCAAACAAATAGACTACTCGGACCATACAAAAAGACTATTCGGACCCAACAGAAAGACCACTCGGACCAATAATAAAATGTTGTTTTAATAAATAGATAATTGCGTTTGTTTTAATATAATTACTCGAACCAATAATAAAGTGTTATTTTAATAAATTGATAATTGTGTTTATTTTAATATGACTACTCGAACCAATAATAAAGTGTTATTTGAATAAATTGATAATTGTGTGTGTTTTAATATGACTACTCGAACTAATAATAACGTGTTGTTTGAATAAATTGATAATTGTATTCCAAATCGCAAAATATCGAGAACCACACTTGTAGTCACGTTTAAAAAGGGGCATATAAACGTCCGGTCTTCGTATTATTATGTGCTGTTTATATTAACGCATCAAGGGCGGATAACTTGAAAACGTGTCTCCACCCCCACCCCCCATATATAGTAACCCAGGGGTTAGTGGGGTAGAACGGAATGAAACCACTGGGGATACCGCGAATGTGGAAAAAGTAAAATTAGGATATCAGACAAGAACAGTATACCCGTATATGTAGAAACTGTCAAAAGTCTGGACATACCGAGTCTCATTGCAAGAGTAAAGAAAAATTAGATTGATATTTTTTTTTGGCACCATTATTAATTAATTTTAAAACTAATCGTTGATTTATTTTCCGTACACAAAATTGAACCAAACAACTCTAAATATAAGAATTCCGTATAAGAATTATTTGCTTCTTTGTATTGTGATTTAATAATAAATAAATAGCATATTGTCTAGCCTTATAATATAATTTAATTGGTCCGACTGGTCTTGTTTTGGTCCGACTGGTCTTAGTCCGAGTAGTCTTTGGTCCGAGTGGTCTGGATACCTACGACAATTGGCATTGAGTTTGAGCGTTCGCACACATAACTACCCGCATTCCTGTATTTAGTTACCGTCTTTTACATTCTAGTAAAATCTCTGCAAATTTTATAGCTTTACTTTTTGAAATATTTTGTTCTAATTATTTGATTAGCGACTCGGATGGGATTATTTACTTTTGAACACGCATGCCGCACAAACACAACTATACATTCGTTTTACGGGCTTTATCACACTTCGGTCAAAACTGTCGAATCGGGAATTAATGTTCCGCTTCTTACGGGGTCATACGGGCTTAGTAGCATTATATACCCACCCGGGCACCCAATACGGCAATAGACACGCTGAGGGCTGCCGCAACACGCTTAAAGATGTTACTGAAGCGGTTATTATTCGATCGAAAGAATGCGTATAAAATTAAAAATACACTCAGAGAATTCGGAGGTAAGCTTCATGATCCTTGTTAAATTATTTATAACATAAAGAAGATAGGATATTTATAGTTTATTCATGACTTTATTTTTACGAGTATCCGTGCAATCAGTGATATTTTAATTGTGAAGAAAATTTGATAGACTGGCGATCAATGGTTTCCATATAAATCTCCTATGTAATTGCCTTCAATTGATATTTTTCGTCGCCCAAACCCATATACGATCAAAATGATCGCGCTGTCAAACTATCTTTCAATGTTAACCAACCCCCGCAACAGGTATATTGGATTCGACCATTACGTCACGAAGACATTGTTGACATCGACTCTGTCGAAATTACAAGTAAATTTTCAAATTTTTCAAGAGAGAAATTGTTCTCATCGTTGTGATAATTAGTTGTGCAATGGATTTTATCGAACGGGAGTTCATTACAAACACACAGGTAAGTTTATAATAACCAAAGTTAAGTAGTTTGTTCATAATCGAAGAAATCCGTTTAAAATTTACGATGAATCAGACAGTAGTAGTAATAGTAGACACCAGTGAATACTCAGTTGGGATCACATGGTTTTGCACATTTTCTTAGTGTGCTGTTCAAAATTTTGTGGCACACTTAGAAAGATCTTGCGCCACACTGGTTGAGAAACACTCTGGTAGTGTAGATAAAGCACAAAGGACATGGATTTAATGATCATGGATTTAATGAGAACATTATTACCATGTTGTCACTCTCAAAATCTTTGGTACACATTCACATATTGTAGAATAAAATCTTAAATCTATAGAAAATATTAATTTGTAACCACTGCATGATTTGACTGATGATACTCACACTGTCTCAGTTTCATCACGTAGCCGTAGGCCTACACTGACACTAGTCACCACTCTGAGTATCACCATGTCGAATTTCACAACTTTATATTAGACCTCAGACTAAATTGGATGGTAATAGCCTACCAATAACATATATATAATGTGATGTCTGAAAATTGTTAATGAAAAAAAAAAAACCCAAAAAACCAAAAAACCAAAAACATACAATGAGTGGATGGCGGCGGCATTCATTTTTCCACTCGACTTTGTCTGGTTGGTTGGTTGTCTATGCCTACTCAAAATATTTATAATTTGTGCCATGATAGTTACGTTATTTGCCTAAACCAACTCACCGTTGTGTTGTCTTTAACATTTTTGGACCATATAATATTTCCTACATTCCGTTTCCTCTTTTTCCCGAGCATTGCCAATACATTTTTCATGACATTTAACACAGAACAAATCTATTCTCGGTGCCACCGATAATATTCTGACCTTTTCTATATCAGGTCATCTGGCCCGCAGCAAGTTCCGGATAACTTTAAGAAATCAATAAGAGATAAAAATCAATACGGCATGCACCCAAAATTCAAACATATAGCCTATTAGATCTATTAATAATTGGTTCAGAATATTACTGAATAAAGCAGACAAAAGGGATATCAAAATTTTCTCCTGATAACTTTCGTCTGCTAATGGATACAGATCACCAATAATGTATTCCCTTTGACTTTAATGTTAATTCTTGTCTAATAGACCGGCTTTTACTTTTTCCCAAATTTCCGTTGGGTAGAACGCTTGCTATAATAGATGGAGTAACATGCGGCAACCACTTGCTCAAAAGCATGTATGAGGTTCATCATGGAAAACTTGAGATACACTACACAAACTGGAAGTAGAGACTAAAAAACGTGTAATTTTCAACCTAACCAACCCCTTAACTCTCGTATCCTTCCGCTTCAAAATCATGAATATTCACCAAAACCTGACAGAAAATGTATATTCAAACCCTTTTCTTCAATTCTACATCAAAAAGTCAACAAAGATCGCCATGCAAAAGGAGGGAAAATGGAAATGGATAGAGAGACTAAAAATAACTTTGACCCTTGTTTCCGGGTGACGGCGTAGGAATCCTAATATGACTTCACGCGCACCGGTTGGGATCAGTCCACTGATCTATAATATAATAAATTAATAGTAAACTGGACAAACCTGTATGGCCTCTATAAAATGGCAAAGGGTGCAAGTTTTTGGTGACTACATAAACTATAGGCCTATATCAAATTAAACTGCAGAATGTGCTTGTTTCAAAACTGCAATGTTTTCCCCAAAAAGTATGTTTGCTACTTAGAAAATGCTATTTTAAAGTGACTTAATTTTAACCAATCAGAAGGCAGCATCAGGCCTAAAAACTGTCGAGCCCGAGCCTAACAAAGATGGCCGCGCCCATGCTTGAATGTTGTTGTCATATCACTGACTGCACAGATGAGCCAATTTTACCTGTTTCTGATGTATCCTGGGGAAGGATATGCGAGTGTATGACTTTGTGGGCTTCTCTAGACGGAAAGGAAAAAGAAATAGCTTGTGTATTCAATTCTACTTCCCGTGACACTACTGTGTGAACCATCGTAAATTTTAAACGGATTTCTTCGATTATAAACAAACTACTTAACTTTGGTTATTATAAACTTACCTGTGTGTTTGTAATGAACTCCCGTTCGATAAAATCCATTGCACAACTAATTATCACAACGATGAGAACAAGTTCTCTCTTGAAAAATTTGAAAATTTACTTGTAATTTCGACAGAGTCGATGTCAACAATGTCTTCGTGACGTATTGGTCGAATCTAATATACCTGTTGCGGGGGTTGGTTAACATTGAAAGATAGTTTGACAGCGCGATCATTTTGATCGTATATGGGTTTGGGCGACGAAAAATATCAATTGAAGGCAATTACATAGGAGATTTATATGGAAACCATTGATCGCCAGTCTATCAAATTTTCTTCACAATTAAAATATCACTGATTGCACGGATACTCGTAAAAATAAAGTCATGTATAAACTATAAATATCCTATCTTCTTAATGTTATAAATAATTTAACAAGGATCATGAAGCTTACCTCCGAATTCTCTGAGTGTATTTTTAATTTTATACGCATTCTTTCGATCGAATAATAACGGCTTCAGTAACATCTTTAAGCGTGTTGCGGCAGCCCTCAGCGTGTCTATTGGGTGCCCGGGTGGGTATATAATGCTACTAAGCCCGTACGACCCCGTAAGAAGCGGAACATTAAATCTCGATTCAACAGTTTTGACTGAAGTGTGATAAAGCCCGTAAAACGAATGTATAGTTGTGTTTGTGCGGCATGCGTGTTCAAAAGTAAATAATCCAATCCGAGTCGCTAATCAAATAATTAGAACAAAATATTTCAAAAAGTAAAGCTATAAAATTTGCAGAGATTTTACTAGAATGCAAAAGACGGTAACTAAATACAGGAATGCGGGTAGTTATGTGTGCGAACGTTCAAACTCAATGCCAATTGTCCTAGGTATCCAGACCACTCGGACCAAAGACTACTCGGACTAAGACCAGTCGGACCAATTAAATTATATTATAAGGCTAGATAATATGCTATTTATTTATTATTAAATCACAATACAAAGAAGCAAATAATTCTTATATTTAGAGTTGTTTAGTTCAATTTTGTGTACGGAAAATAAATCAACGATTAGTTTTAAAATTAATTAATAATGGTGCCGCAAAAAATATCAATCTAATTTGTCTTATTTACTCTTGCAATGAGACTCGGTATGTCCAGACTTTTGACAGTTTCTACATATACGGGTATACTGTTCTTATCTGATAGCCTAATTTTACTTTTTCCACATTCGCGGTATCCCCTGTGGTTTCATTCCGTTCTACCCCACTAACCCCTTGGTGAATATATGGAGGGTGACACGTTTTCAAGTTATCCACCTAAGACCGGACGTTTATATGCCCCTTTTCAAATGTGACTTGTGTGGTTCTCGATATTTTGCGATTTGGGATACAATTATCAATTTATTCAAACAACACGTTATTATTAGTTCGAGTAGTCATATTAAAACACACACAATTATCAATTTATTCAAATAACACTTTATTATGGGTTCGAGTAGTCATATTAAAACAAACACAATTATCAATTTATTAAAATAACACTTTATTATTGGTTCGAGTAGTCATATTAAAACAAACACAATTATCAATTTATTAAAACAACACTTTATTATTGGTCCGAGTCGTCTTTCTGTTGGGTCCGAGTAGTCTTTTTGTTTGGGCCGAGTGGTCTATCAGTTGGTTCGACTGGTCTTGGACCGAGTGGTCTTTGGTCCGAGTGTTCATGGATTCTTGTCGTAATTGTACTTGAATTTCCTATGCTGTCACCCCTAAATACGAAACCAGCTTCCATATTGGTGTTTTTCTTTGCCAAAAGTTTTTGATATTTCAATTTTTCAAGAGAGTAGACCTACTTGTTTTCATCGTTGTGATAATTAGTTGTGCAATGGATTTTATTTAACGGGAGTTGATTACAAACTCACAGGTAAGTTTATAATAACCAAAGTTAAGTAGTTTGTTCATAAGCGACGAAATCCATTTAAAATTTACGATGAATCAGACAGTTGTGTACACGAGGAGTGATATCTGACCTCAATACAAACTGGGTCCAGGTCACCAATCTGCAACAAAATACGGCTGTCGCCTTTCAATTCAGCAGCCTGCAAAAGTTTTTCAGCATAAGTTTCACATGTGACTAATGCCTCCACATTTCTCTTCAATGTTCTTTTGTCAATAATATTACCTTCCTCTTTTGGCATATAATTCATTCTTCTGGTAATACATGTTTTGAACGCCTCTCAACAACTTTATCCCTGCCTAATGAGGATCTCAGGATGCATTTTAACTTTTTAGGGGAAGATGGAATTTCAGAGATATTGGTGTCGCTATCAGCAGACCTTAAACACCCCTTATCTTTTCGTTTAACACATTGTTCAATTCGTTTCTTATTTGTGAAACGTTGATAGCAAACTCTGTGAAAACCACTAGTGTCACGGGAAGTAGAATTGAATACACAAGCTATTTCTTTTTCCTTTCCGTCTAGAGAAGCCCACAAAGTCATACACTCACATATCCTTCCCCAGGATACATCAGAAACAGGTAAAATTGGCTCATCTGTGCAGTCAGTGATATGACAACAACATTCAAGCATGGGCGCGGCCATCTTTGTTAGGCTCGGGCTCGACAGTTTTCAGGCCTGATGCTGCCTTCTGATTGGTTAAAATTAAGTCACTTTAAAATAGCATTTTCTAAGTAGCAAACATACTTTTTTGGGAAAACAATGTTGATTTAATCATAAATAACATTATTTGATTTAATTATGATGAGATTTCCCCCTCACCAAAAACTTGCAGCTAAAAATCACATTTATCTGGTTCGGCCCACGGCCTATACATAGAACTAGTTAGTATTCTAGTTCTATGATATTATGTATAGATAAAGTTGCGACATAGATATCCTATATAGGATATCTATGGTTGCGACAACTGTTAAGCCAGAAATTTCATATGACGTCATGAAAATATGACGTCAAGTGTACAAAGACGCCATCTTGGGTCCTAAGTATTTCTAGTAATTTCTACCTACTCACTTTCTATTTTATGTCCTTTCATACTGTTGTGTCGAAGTTGACTGCACCCGACAGGGATGTAGATGGATATCTCATAGAATTCCGCGAAAAAGAGATAAAATATATCTTTTTTAAACGAAAAGTATAGCTGAACAAACTATTATTATTATTGTTATTATACAACAAAAAGCGCACATTATTGTTATAAGAATATAGTCCAATTCATAAGAAAATGAAATGAAAGATCAACCAGATAAAAGCGCTATTAAATATATTTAACTTGCATACGCTTTTAAAAATCAGATTTTTTGTGCAGACGGGTAAAGTGAAAAATTAAAATTTAAATAGTAATTTGAGAGATAAAACCTTTTTGCCTTCTAGCCGGCAAAATAAATGCCTGAAATTCCATGATTTTTTGGTCTGGCGCCATTCCGGATTCGGTCATCGATCATTATTTTTCGAAAATAGAAATTTCTTTAAATTGACTAGATAAAACATTTAAAATCAGCGTAATTAAAATAAAAGGTGTCTAGCGTAACATGTGTTTCGGGCATATGTTTCATCAGTGACATGCGAGACGAGATATCGCTCTACGAAACGTCCTGGTGTCTTTTGAGTAAATAATAATATTAATCTAATATATAAACCGCACAAATTTAACAGATACAAATAATGTACATGTTATTCCACAGGTAGACATACATTGAAGGGGCCCAAGGAAGGAGACGCAGTTGCTTTAGAGTTTGTCCTACACATTTGGGTATTTGCGCCCCATTTCCAATGAAATAATCATGTTGTTCTGATGCTCAACTAGTATCAAATATATACTCTTCAAAAAAAGTAGGGGATATTCAGAAACAATACAAAACTGCGGAAATGCACTGCTGTTTTTATTAGAAGTAACCAGTTTATTTTAATTTCCTACACATGAATATAAACATTTCATATGGGCGGCTTATCTGACAGCCCCATTTCATTCGCAAATAGATACACCGTCAAAAGTGAAAATGGACGTTTTTGATTTTTGTCTTAATAATGAGTAATTGCTCCACCAATCCTCAGATATTCAGCAATTCGTCGTGGCATGCTCCTAATCAACCGTCCAATCACGATTTGGGGCAATCTGACCCACTCCTTTTGCAGTGTCACGGTCAATTCTTCCAGTGTTGTCGGTTGACGTTGACGTCGACGAACACATCTCCCGATCAAATTAAACGTAACACACTAAAGCAAAGATACGCTAAACAGTAAATTTTATGCAAGAACCGATAGGAAAGCAAACATGAATAGATAAACCAGCACGCGGCAGTTTTCATCAACCCTTCCTTGAAGTGTCAAATTTGACATGTATGGCGCTATTGCGTGTTGCATGTGCAGCTCAGTTGTTCTGTTGGGGCGATAACTTCTTCATCTGTGAACATACTCTCAAAGCATGTCAAGTGTCCATGACTATTTATCATATTACAACCGGCATAGGTATTTGCATTTTAATATCCCCTCAGATTTTTTACAAATCACCTCGAGCATGTTCCACACATCTCAACATTTATCAGCTTTTTGTTCAATCTATAAAAGCCTACATTCCTACACAATGTTTTGTTTCGTCAAGTGAAACAAGAAAATGTATAGGCTATAAATGGAACAATAGAACATGGCTTTGAAACTGGATAGCTCATGACGCAGGACAGCCAATGACGTAGCTTGAAGCGACCACTCGACATTTTACTACTCGCAGAAGTAGTTTTATTCCTGTACCACTACACGCTTTCTTGACAAGTAAATTCGCCTTACACCTTCACAAAGAATATTAAGTTTTGTTCAAAATGATTTTTACGTTTTTATATAAAATAAATACACAACCGACCGTACAACATTAGTGTTACTCTTAAGCGTAGTACATTCACACTTTTAAATGATACCGTGATATTTTGATCGAAATGATTTTTTACGTTTTTATATAAAAGAAATGCACTCCACACTGAATCTATACTGACAGTGTACATTCACACTTTTAAATGATTTCATGATACCTTGTAGTTTTCTCACATCGGGTAGCGGCGAAAGGCAAAAATAGCATTGTGGCACAATGCTGACAAAAATGAATTGATTTCTGAAAATAGACTACAATAGGGCCTACAATTATCATTTCATATGGTGTTTCTGTTTGTAATGAATTATATAATTTAATCAAAACAATGTAAACATTTTTCCATTTGTTATTAAATTTTAATTAACTACTTCTTTTTTAATTTTTACGTGTTTCCCAATTTTACATGCCATTTCAAACCTGCCATTATTATTTGTGAGATATTTTCCTATTTTCCCATTTATTAAATATTTATTCCTATGCCGTTATTACTTAAAACTACAATTTCATATTTTTAAGTTATATTTTCAAAATGTATTAAAATAAAACCTTAAAATCGATGCTATGTATAAACAGCCTTGCCTTGATAAAGAATCAGGGGCGCAGATCGCCAAAAATGAGTGGTGGGGACAGTCCATGCGCGGGCGACTATTGGTAAAGAGGGGGGTTTTGGGGTCCTCCCCCGAAATCTTTTGAAAACTAGACGCTCTAAAACGCACTCTGTGAGTATTTTCAGCATCATTTTCTGGCAAACATTTCTAATCCCCGGGGCAGCAAATGATACGAAATCTAATTTAAAGACAAATCTTCAAGCCACCGTTCACGATTTATTCTCTCATGTACAGTACAAGAACTAGAAATATTTACATTACTGAGATTCCAGCTCCGCCTCCATTCCTAATAGTGTTCGAAGACTACGTAAAGTCTTTTTGAGCAAAATGTGTATTCAATTTGATACACAAATGTAGGCCTACAGGCCTAGGCTACAAATCTTTACGACGCAGTGTAGATCCTAATAATAATTTAAAGAATATTTTCTTTAGAAATTTATAAGTGTTCATACAGAGTCGGGCCCGTAGGCTGGAAGCAAGGTGGGCCGGTTCGTTTGTGAAACAAAAGGACCGACTATATAACCGAACGCTGCTGGCGTGAGCTGCTAGAAGTGGGGGGGGGGGGAGGGGTACAATATTTTGAATTTTTGTTACAAAATGGTGTCTAAATATGCATTCTCAGCGATTCTGAGGAGTTTTTACCAATAACAAAATAGTTCAGAGAGTAATTTTTTAATTGAAAAAAAAAAAAAAAAAATTCAATAAAGTGTTTAATATATTTAAAACTAAAAAAACAGTACACTTCTATCCACTCTGCCCGTTTCTTTTCATTTGTCTTCTTTCTAGACGGCCCATGACAGGTTTTAAAAAATGTATTTTCCGATAAATTTCCTAAATTCCTAAACCATCTTCAAAACAGCAAAAAAATTTCAATTACTTGTAATAATAAGTACACGATAAGTATCATGTCCCCACCACTAAAAATATTGGCGGGTACGCGTCCCGGTGTCCCCATTGGGATCTGCGCCCATGTAAAGAATAATCCTATTAATCCTATAATTCACTATTGCCAGTTGAGAAATTGGCAAAAATATCATTTTCAACTTCAAATTCAAACGTTTGAAGATAGCTATTCCATGGTAGGGAATAGAAAAACAAGGGAGGTAATTATGAGACTAATTGTGTTATTATTTCCGGTGTTATTATTTTTGAGTGTGAGAATGATAACTATGATCGCATAATAGTGAGTTGACAACCTTTTGAGCAAAAGACATATAAATGATTATGTTCTGACTGTCTTAGAAAATATGAAATTGTAGCTTTAAATACTACGGAAGCGTATAGGGGTCATGCAAAATTTTGCCTCGAGATCCTGCGATCCTGTGATACTTTCTCGAAATCCCGTGATCACCTGGTAATTTTCTCGAGATCTCAATTTAATGTTCTCGAAATCCCCTGATAATTTTCTTGAGATATTGACATCCTGTGTAAATTTTCTCGAGAATTCGAGTTAATGTTCTCGAGATATTGGCATCCTGTGTAAAGTTTCTCGAGATCCCGAGTTAATATGAAACCTTATATAATAGTGTCTCCTCGAGGTGATGCAACCATTGGCCCAATACTTCGCACCAAATTTGATAAAAAAAAAATACTCTAACATTTGTTACAAAGAAAAACCGCTAACTAATGAAAGAATAAACGGACAATCGATAGGGTACCCATGATTTACACTAAATTTGAAATATGATTAAAATCGATAGGGTTCATCGTCTTATGGCCCAAATACTTCACACCAAATATGAAATTCAAATCCCTACCACGTTAGCTTTAATGTGTGATGCTTTGAATTACAGACATGCTTGTTAAAATATTTCAATTTAATGTGTGCGCGACGTTTTATTGAAAATGTCATTTTTTGCACGGTTTTCAGACCGTATTTAGGTTTTAGAATAAAGCTAGACACAGAGTTTATTGTCTTGTGGCACAAGTGCTTCGGAGCAGATTTTAAATCAAAAATCTTGAAAAACTTTTGACACTAATGATACAAAAGAAATTTGAACGATAGCCACGCCAAGTGTGGAGATACGCCCACGCAGCATCTATGCCTCAGGAGCAGATTATTCGAAAGGAAAACTAGGTTGTTTAATAAATTGAATAAGGATCTAGCATTCTTCAAGAAATCTAATCTCTATTGTATTCACGTGCTTGTTATATCGCTGGGAGAGAAAATCTTATAGTGCTGAAAATTAACAGGGGTCATCCTTGTCGCGGAACACTGAATTTCGAAAATCCGTTAAAAACAAGGTTTTCAAAGAATGGAGAGTATAACTCCGGAACGGAAGATCGCTAACCATTGAATATCAATAAAGTTCATAACCCCAAAGCTTGACACAAAATTTTAAAAGTGAAGCCTCTATCGTGAACAAGGCTTTCAGGGAGCGGGCGGAGAGGGAGGGGGGTATATTAAGGAACAGAAGGTCACAAAATGCTGAATATCCATAGGGTTCGTCCTCTCATCGTCCCATATTTGAAAGAAATACAAAGACGGTAACTCTCGAACAGAAGTTTACGGAGTACTGACAATCGAAAAGTCCTAGTGCTTCACACCACATTTGAAAACAAAATCAGTTTAAAACTGTAGCCTCTATTGCGTTAACAAGTTTTTCGGATAAGGGGCATAACTCCAGGAGGATAAGGGGCGCTAGAAGCGACAGGGACCGTCCTCTCATGGCCCCAATGCTTTGGGGTTATGAACTTTATTGATATTCAATGGTTAGCGATCTTCCGTTCCGGAGTTATACTCTCCATTCTTTGAAAACCTTGTTTTTAACGGATTTTCGAAATTCCGGGTCAAGGATGACCCCCTGTTAATTTTCAGCAATATATGGTTTTCTGTCCCAGAGATATAACAAGCACGTGAACACGATAGAGATTAGATTTCTTGAAGAATGCTAGATCCTTATTCAATTTTTCCTTTCGAATAATCTGCCGTTGAGGCATAGATGCTGCCTGGGCGTATATCCACACTTTGCGTGGCTATCGTTCAAATTTCTTTGAATCATTAGTGTCATAAGCAGAGGAACCCTATTTATTTTCGGCGGAACAATAATGAACCCTATTTATTTTCGGCGGAACAATAATGAACCCTATTGATTTGCAGCGCTCCTTGGCGTTTTGTTATGTCGTTATTCCTATTTTCCGGTAAACCTTGTGAATGCGTTAGAGCCCACAGTTTTTCAAGATTTTTGATTTAAAATCTGCTCCGAAGCATTTATTGCCACAAGACAATAAACTCTGTGTCTAGCTTTATACTAAATCAAAATTTGGTCTGACAACCATGTAAAAAAATGACATTTTCTATTAAAAGTCGCCCAAACATTAAATTGAAATAATTTAACAAGCATGTCTGTAATTCAAAGCTTCACACATTAATGCTAACGTGGTAGGGTTTTGAATTTCATATTTGGTGTGAAGTATTTGGGCCATAAGACGATGAACCCTATCGATTTTAATCATATTTCAAGTTTAGTGTAAATCATGGGTATCCTATCGATTGTCCGTTCATTCTTTCTTAGCAGTTTTCCTTTGTAACATGTTAGAGTATTTTTTTTATCACATTTGGTGCGAATTATTGGGCCAGTGGTTGCATCACAACGTGGATACACTATCATATAAGGTTTCATATTAACTCGGGATCTCGAGAAAATAAACACAGGATGTCCATATCTCGAGAATATTAACTCGAATTCTCGAGAAAATTTACACAGGATGTCCATATCTCGAGAACATTAACTCGAATTCTCGAAAAAATTTACACAGGATGTCAATATCTCAGGAAAATTATCAGGGGATTTGGAGAACATTAAATTGAGATCTCGAGAAAATTACCAGGTGATCACGGGATTTCGAGAAAGTATCACAGGATCGCAGGATCTCGAGACCTTCTACAAAATTTTGCATGACCCCTATACGCTTCCGTACTTATGAGCCACCGTAATTACGGCATTGTTTATTCAGTTATGACATGTATATACATATAAAATACCTGAATAAACATATTTACAAGGAAAAAATACTCTGGCTTGCTAGCCTGGAGGTCGGGTGTTCGATCCCTCCATTGGCCAAGAAAGTTCATCCAGATTTTCGACGTGGTTACCCCATTGTCAGTGATGCAGGACGGAGTGCCTCAAAGGACAGCTGTTTAGTCGTTCGGATGGGACGAAAAACCGAGGTCCCGTGTACACATTGGCGTGCACGTAAAATATCCCTTGACAGTTGGAATTCAATATGAGAGTAGGCCATAGTGCCGCTGTCCGGGCAAAATTTCCCTCATAGCACACTGTATGGCGTATGCCCGTCTTCATTTGGCCCAGTTCGGAGAAGAACAGTAGAACGTTAAAAACCTATTTCATTTCACTTCATTTCTCAACTAGTGTGCCGTGGCACACACGTGTGCCACGAGATCGTCCTAAGTGTGCCGCGAAATTTTGAACGGCAAACTAACTAATTGCGAATAACCATGTGATCCCAATTGGTTATTCACTGGTGTCTACAGGTAACTTCATAGCTGTGTTTTTCTATATTTAATTTGAGTCATTCTATGTATCTATGACTAGTCTCTGTCTACGGATCTATGCCTTATATGACTTGCCATGTTTTTATTTTGCAAAATTGAAATATTTTTCATATATATTTAGCCGGGTGTGCCGATATTTTTTCATGTGTTCCAAGGTATTTAATATCAACCAAACCAAGCACTAAAGACATTAATAATGCACTAAATTGAAATACTTTTAAGAAAAAATAGTCCCTTTAACAGATTAGGAATTCAAAATTTTCTACAGTATATAAATGGGAACTAATATATAAAGCACAGGCAAATAATTATAGATAGATAAAATAAATATAGCATAAAAATCAAACAAAATGGAGAAAATTAAAAATTTGTAAAACAAAAATTGATTAATTAATAAAACCATTTTATATAAAAGAGGCATTAACATTCGAAATGTTCACTAAATGTTTAAAAATAAAGGTTGATTTCATCCTACAATAATACATTTTTATAATTATCGAATGTTACTATTAATTATTGATGATCCCTCTATATTATTTCAAATTTTCAGGCCAAATCTTTATATTCTATATAATGAAACAATATTAGAGATGGTTTGGTATTTGACATTAAAAACAAAAATGTGATTAAAAAGGCAATGGTGACATATAACTTTTGGGTTTCCACAATAAGATCTGTAAAAGAATTTGATGACTTTATATTCAGAATTTAGAGTTGTTTTCTTTCTTTGGTATTAATATTCACTAAATATATATAATTCTCCAAGGATGTTCAAGTGATTATTATAAATACACTTATCGACAAATGGGGTTTTGATGTGGATTTAACTTGGTACACCAGTCATGGGTATAGAGTTGAAAAGAGCATAATTTAACAATATATTATATTATTTTGAGACTCATATGTATGACTACATGCGAATGCAAGAGGGGGGGGGGGTATTTTAGTCAGGTAGCATTATTGCTTACTCGTGTACACCAAAAACACGTCATCTCGCCTAAACAGATGTTTTACGCCAAAACGCTTCAACTTGATTGATTGCCATGTTTTTGGTGTAGATTTATATCTTTTCTTGGGCGCCGAATCGAACTACGGCTTTTAAAATGTTCAAAAATCGACGTAAATTGATTTTTTCAACGATAGTTGGTATACAACGATGAGCACATGAGTGAGTAGACTGTGGGAAAGTTACGACAACTCATTTCCAGGCGCCATTTTGGGTCCCAATTATGACGCCATAAAAGCTATGACGTCATGGCTTCATACAGGTTTACATACCAAAATTTGTTTTTTTCTTGCAGTATTAGGCGTTGAGGGATAATATAACGTTTTACCCTAAAAAAAATGCAAAAGAAACCAATGCAGTTTGGTTCAGTGATAAATATATCAAACAAAATCATACCCAAAATCGGGGAATTTTCTGAGAGCGATATCTCGTAATCAGTGTGTTTTACTATTTACTCGTTGGATTATAAATGATTTCTTTTTAAATTCCTCAAACACAGAGTGGTTATGCAAGCGAAATGTGCCGAAAAATCGAATTTGTTACATGGTGCCGGGCGTTTCTTTCATAATGGCCGCCAAATTTGGTAATATTATTATTATTATTATTATTACAGCATATTTATAGCGCGCCCTTTCATAAAACATGTTCAGGGGCACTTTACAAAGTGACAATGTAATCATAAATAAACAACAAGATTATGGACATGTTAACAATTGTATACAGAGTCAGTTAAAAGCCTCATTAAATAAATGTGATTTAAGTTGTTTTTTAAAAGAATATAGAGATGTACAACATCTTAAACTAAATGGTAGATTATCCCATAAAACAGGTGCTTGATAACTAAAAGAGACTAGTTGAATAGTTTTGGGCTTTAAAAATAGTTTATCTGATGTACGTAATATTCGACCATTATATCGTGGTTATGTACGCGAAATGTGCGGAAATCGAATTTGACAAACATCAATTAAAGAAATGTATTTTCCATGTGGTGCCGGGCATTTCTTTTAAAAGGGCTACCGAATTTGGTAATACATGTATAAGGCAATTTAACAAAAAAAACATAAATTTGGTAGACTAAAAGGGCATCTCTTAAGATACGTAAGATATGACTTTTGCAATGTCCTTTATATGGTTTTCGATGTCTCTGAATTTGAAGATAAATTTTGAAAATACAAAATAGCAGCAACACCAATTGGCGGATATTAAATTAATCGTCATTTTTCCTGTTGGATATTAGATAGTGTCTCTTAAGCATGATGTACACTGTAGTTCGATGTACCCTGTAGTTCAGATACAGTCTCCAAACCGTGTTTACACTGACTGTAGTTTGGGTGTAGTTCGTCAAATGAAGATGAATTTTACGATACAAAAAAATGAATATATTGTAAACGCGCTTTAAATATCTGGATGCGATAGACTTCGTGATAAAAAATTCAAGGTACATTATATCATTGGCAATAATAAGATCCAATTTTAGTTTTTAGTTACACACTGTTAACCACCAATAGATGTTTTAATGACAATAAATCATAAAATGTATTCAGCTCGACGTAAGACATAAATAGATACAGTTGGTTTAACTTGAATAGAAGTTTTAATTATCTATGCTGCATATATGCATATATCACCTTGCAGCTGAATCACATTACATATCTTTTTAGTTGATGTTCATATCGTCTTACGTATTTGTGAACATCAAGGTTAGTGCGACCCATTTGTGACAATTTCTAGTTCCCAAATATTAGCGATTTAACTCCTTTAAAAGCGAATGCAAGTTAAATATGTTTAATCAGAGGCGCCCCCCCCCCCCTAATTTTCAACAGTGCCCTTTTTTACGGCTGAAGGTGCCTTTTCTCAGACTCAAATATGTCAGTTCCCAACCCGTTGTAGGGATCCCAAATGACTCGAACCATCGACTCAAACACACCAGTCTGGGAAATAGCTCTTGGAATGGCTACAGGTGCAAGGAAATGACGGATAATTTTCTTGGGGACACCCCCCCCCCTCAGCGGCAAGCCCCGTCTCCGCGGTCAATGCCTTCATTTTGCAGCCCCCCCCCCTTTTCAAAATTCCTAGATCCGCCCCTGGTTTAATAGTACTTTTATCTAGTGTATCTTTTATTTTGATTTTTCTTATAGAATAAGGCTATATAACAATAATGTGCGCTTCTTGTTGTATAATACTAATAATAGTATGTTCAGCTATACTTTTCGTTTAAATAATGTATGTTTTATGTCCTATATACACTTATTCGCTGAAATCTATGACATCCAACAATATAATAGGTCATATAAATAGATAATAAGTTTGCATGACGTCATAGGAAATTCCTG
This sequence comes from Patella vulgata, assembly GCF_932274485.2. Classification (NCBI taxonomy): domain Eukaryota; kingdom Metazoa; phylum Mollusca; class Gastropoda; family Patellidae; genus Patella; species Patella vulgata. Next base: position 45,911,603 of record NC_065882.2, on the reverse strand, counting down.
GCTTCACAGTTGTCGACCAACCATGCAATGTGAAGTAGATGTCAATATGGTTATGTGCATAGGCGTACGAGCTGGGGGGGGGGGGGGGCTGGGGGCGTCGACCAACCATGAAATGTGAAGTAGATGTCAATATGGTTATGTGCATAGGCGTACGAGCTGGGGGGGGGGGGGGGCTGGGAACCAAATGCTGGGAAAATTTGGGCACACAATTGTACTTTGTAAAAGTTGTATAAAAAAATATTGTGTTCTTGAATGTGTCCAATTTAACAGCGAATTTATTATTATTATGTAACATACTAAGAACCTAACTACATTTTTGGGGCACCAACCACCACCGCCCCCCAGTCAAAAATTTCCCCGTACGCCTATGGTTATGTGTAAGAATATTCAGTTCAATATATTCACGGTGTATGATTTTATTCATACTTCAATTTTAGTGAGTTACTTCTGCAACGTTTTTAGAAAAAATTGCTATTAATTTGGCCAGTACTGTAATAGCAAGTGTATTAATATTTTCTGTTCAGTCTGTACACAGTAACATATCTGAGAACCATATTATCATTTCTGCCCAAGGCTCCCTGTGATTTATAGTTAGCAGTGATACAAGGCAATTACCAATTTTCCATGCTCTTGGCCTGAAGAAATAAAATAATAAAAGTCAAGTTTTTATTATTATGCAAGTGGAAAAATACAATTCTTCATGGTATGATTTGAATAAATACAACTGATTTGAAGTTGGAATTATTATTTGTCTAAGATGACTGGGCATTTACAAATTGAAATAGCTACTCTTCATCAAGAAAATACATGAATATTTTTCCCAATCCACCTGGATTTTATTGTAGGTCTTTGTACGTGAAATAGCTTTATTTAACGTCCGCTTCCACCGAAGTGATATTGCAGAAAATTAACAAATTCGGATTCCCTTTTAAAGGAATTAGACTACACTATCGCTGGATTGTATTATATTCAAAATGGCGCCCAGAACACAAAACAAACATTGCAATTCAGGGCGGACTGGTGTCGAGGTTGTATCCTAAGAATGATTTTTTGAATATTTAATCAAACAGAACACAATTATGCACATGCAGTTATGATATAATATTAAATTAGCTTACCTCAAATACCTCGAAATATACTGTTTGGTCAGTTTGTCCGCCCGCCATATTTCTATTAGTCACACATCCTTCGGCCAATTAAAATGGACGTATATTTTGTTTTAACCGAAACGAAAAATTTGCGTTATAAATACATTGTATTAAAAAATACCAAAATCACAAACCTGATGTTCTTATTTTCTGAACAAACTTTTTTCACAACAATATCACTTTTTTTCGATACTAATGCTTAATAATACAGTTAACATTTGCAGTACCACAGGGTTTAATACCGCAAAATTACTTCAATAAATATTTCTTTCTTTGTTTTAAGAGTAATTCATTTTAATTGGTCATTTACAGGTAAGAATAAATTTCCAATTTCGATTAATGAACCAATTAAATTAAATAAAAAGATTAACTCGACTATTTCCACGCCCATTCAAACATTTTTTTAAAACGTAGATATAACACAATTGTTATTGTCTTTGATGTGTCAAGTTTATTGGGGCGATATCAATCAGACACTTCCAAATGCAGACATTGTAATAACCTGTCTCTGTATATTGTCTGAGACAAGATGTGAAAATAAACAAAGAGTAGAATCAGAATAATCTTTTATTATATCTAATTAAATAAATAGTTTATATTTAGATAATAATTGACTAAAACTTTGATCTCTTATATCAGTATACTGTTATAAAATACGTTGTTTTAAAAGAGATATTAAATGCAAATCACGATACATACATTGCGATTTCTACTTAATGTTTGTAATAATTAATATAATATCCTTTTAGATAATTAGAAATATTAAAAAATAAATCAAGTGAATTACTCGACATTCAAATTCAGGAAGAGTGGTTTTACATATAGGCTAGGCCAGATCCCTAATCCAGTTCCCCAATCCCATTCAGATTTTCTCAATAAATAAAAAACATAATGTGATAAAGGAACATAATAAATGTTATCTTTAATGTCGACGTAATTAATTATATGGAAAAAAAAAACCACATAAGATTTTATAAATGTACACAAGTTTGTGTTAAGACATTGAAAAGAACACAAACTCGTGTCATTGCAATGCAATACAACACAAACATGTGTTAAATATTTTTAACACAAGTTCTTGTGTTGAGATCCAACACAAGGGTTTTTTCAGTGTACAATTAAACAGAATAATGTTGACCTTACACGGTGCCTATATGAAACACTTACTCAAAAATGGTAATTTTCCAGCCCTAATAGATGACGCATTACATTTTCTATATAGGAAAGAGCGGGTTTGATTTACCCTCAGACAATCTTTTGGAGCTCGGGAGATCACCATACCTATAGCCTCCTCGACTTAGAGGCTAGGGTGAACACATCATCCTAGCGCGAACCTTATGTAGAACTAGCAAGAATTATGTGGTTCTTGTCACGTTTAACAGGCGATACGTTTCAAGTCAGTAGCTTGAAGCGTATATATGGTATTAGTGTCAGTGGCCTGTGGCACGAAGTAACAGTATATTGTCGCATACATAATATATTATGTCAACGCTTGGGCGATATAATATATTATGTCAACGCTTGGAACTAGGATGGAGGTGACTAGGCATGAACTTGCAACGATAGATTTAATTGGCGCTTTGATAACCAATGAATGCTTTGGAGACATATTTTGGCGGTATTTTCCATCATGGAATCGGTAAGTTTCGATTGTTTTTTTCTTTTCTGTTTTTTCTCTCTTTTCTGTGTCCTAACCCTAACCCTAACCCTAATCCGAAAGAAAAGTGCCCTTTTTTGAAATTCTGACATCACAGGTGCCCTTTTTCTGATAAGGATGCCCTCTTTTATTTACAGGGACACTTTCTATTGTTAAGGGGGTGGACCGGTCCCCATGGTCCAACCCCTGGATCCACTCTGATGACGCGTACATTCCACTGAGTCTACAGGTCTAATATGCTAACACGCTTGGAGCGTCAACACAATATATTATGTCGCCCAAGCGTTGACATAATATATTATGTATGCGACAATATACTGTTACTTCGTGCCACAAGCCACTGACACTAATACCATATATACGCTTCAAGCTACTGACTTGAAACGTGCAGGGTGCGTTTAAGCCGTTCTGAGTTAGAAAGGATATTAAACCCAGAACGGGGATATTTTAATAACTCAAAAATTACTATCATAACTTTGTAGTTTCCTGTATGTATTTAATTATATAAACTAAGTAACAACATAAACGGTGTTCCAGAGTCAGTTATTTGATGATTGAAATAATTGAGCCAACAACGTGAAGTCGAAGAAGGTTCTAGACGATAATGTCACAGCGACCCCAAAGTGCCACACATCTGTACCCCGTAGTGCCACAGTAGCAAGTACCTAGACGTCTGTCCGGAGCTGGAAACGCATCTTCGGTTTTAGAATTCATTGTCGTTATAATTATAAGTTTCGAGGGTTGTGTTTAAGATAACGTCATATGCAGGTTAGAGAAGCGTAGCTCGTCTCGTACACGACACCCCGCAATTATTTAAAGCTATCTGGAACGATCGTCCTTACCAGGATTTAGGACCAAGTCCGACCCCTATCCCAACAAAGGTACCTATATTTTATTATTCTACCAATGCTGACTTACTCCAAGATATTATTAAAGTTGTCATGTACAGTATTCACAAGAAATGTTTCTAAAAATGCAGAAATTCACAGTTTAACAGTTCTTTTAATGACTGTATAAACATAACAAAGCGGACACTGTAATTACTGAATCATGCTTGTTGATGGGCAGAACACTAAATCACAATGAAACCCTTCGGATGTATTATTAAAAGTCTTCAGAAGTCGTAGATGTTTTACTGTTTACTCAGTTCTATACAATCACAAGATACAAGAGCATATAATATAGACACTCCATGATGATCAGGCCCGGAATTCACAAAGCAGACTTAAACTGGCATTATGCAAACGCTAAATCTGCCTATCGCAGACCTTTCTTTAGGTCTGAAATGTTATAGAAATTATTAATTAGACATTAATTAACTTACCAAAGCGGGAAGACCATAATCAACCCACAATGGCATCAGATGGCTGCGATATAAGTAGATTTAAATACGTATTGTGGTCGATGTGGTTACCGTAAAAATGGATAATCGAGACTTTTTTATTATCGTAACAACGGTAGTAGTGACAATCAAGGCTAGACTGAATTGTATCGCTACTATCTGAACTTTTCTGCATATTCTCTCTTCATTATCTATTTCTTTACTATTATAGCGCGAACTGTCATTTCTTCATCTAATCTTACCTAACGCCGCTTTAAGTTAAGAATTTACTCAAAATTGTTCGCCTTACTTTAACTAAAATATAGCCCTTTATAAAACTTTTGTTGTTTTACTGTTTTAAATATACTAATAAGAAACTAAGTGCAAAGTTTGGTTCTACTGGATTAAAGACATTTCTCATAAACAGTGATTGACAGTTGAGTCGGGTCCTGGGTCCGAATTGAAAGGATATCTTAAGTCTAAGATAGTCACTTAACTACTAGCTTTCACTAAAAAATACGTAACTTCCTGTAAGTTAAGGGCAAGTGGTATTAAAAGGCACTGTTAAGTATCAAATTTTCCCTTAAAGTTAAGCTGCCTTAACTTTTAAGTGTTAGTCTTTAAGTGGTGTTCAAAGGTCAGTTTAAGTGAAAAATATCCACCTATGGGAGGTACCTTAAAGTTAAGTGAGATTATAATGATTTATTTTAACGCTGTAGTAGCAGTCTCGTAATGGCGATTTTAAACGTTCGGGGATTCAGATTGAAACAAAGACAATGTCGCCGAGCGTAGCTGGCCTCAAATCTTTTTTTTTTTCATCGTCAGCTTTGATGTTGCAGTGCCATAATAGAGTATAAGGTTATTACCACGAGATAGTCAAGGATATCTTTTTCCGATCATTTACCATGTTGGTATTGCTTAATCACGTTTCCACGACTTTCATATAATAAAGTTAAATTCATTTGTGATGACATGGCGTTACAGATTTCAGAAATTATTTATACTACCGCTAGAAGCAAGGCACGATTTATTTTTTACAACCCATATACATAATCGGTAGTATTTATTTAGGTAAAAAATGCATCTTTCGTACACACAATGTACCGTCAACGCCAGGCCTTTGCAAATCTAAAAAGTAGGTACTTACACAATGTCTATGAATCTCTCAAATGATAGATTTATAAACAACACTGAATGATTTGTCCAGTCTAACTTAGAAGGCAAAGGTCATTATGTATTGCTAATATGTTATTTTCTATTCGTGATATTTTGTTAAAAAATTAAAGTTTATGTAAACTAATGTAAGGGGGCATAACTTGCTTACGATGTTAGAAATTTGTTATTTTTGGCAGTGGAGGGTATTCCATAAATTAAAAAATTATGCTATTTGGCGAATGTGAGTATTCCATAATTTAAGTGTGCAGTTAAGTTTTTCACATAGCCAGGTCTACGTAAAATACAACCTTTGAATACCGATTTAAGGTAATACAGTCAGTTAAGTGTAAAAATTAAGTATTTTTACTTAACTTTTAGAAAACCTTTGAATACGGACCCAGATCTCGTGACAATCACACTTATAAACTTATGTACTTATGTATCCTCTCACACCCCCAAACAGCCTTATATAGCAACTGTTCGTCTTCAGAGGAATTGTCGGTGAACTGTCGTTTGTTTATATGGTAGTTTTAAAATGACATAGGTGCACTATGTTGAATAAACATAATACGCCCCTCGTTTCTTGTTTTAACTCGATTAAAATTTCCCGATAACTGCAGAGGACGGGAAAAAAACAATATCACCAGTCAGATGTTGATTATTATCTATTGTAGATTTAATTTTATCAATTTAACAGTACATATATAAATAAGTTTAAATATGTCGCTGGCTGGGGAACAAAAGCAAAAATTGGTAAGATATTATTATTTTTTTCTAAACAAGTGGGTTTAGTGGTTCATCTGACAAAATTTTAGGATTTTTGAAAAAAAAAAAAAAAAAAATCAAAAAAAAAATCGGTAATCTTCTCTACTTGAATTACATAATGTATTTGAGAAGGGTGGGTTGGGTGTGTGCCTGATTGTTTGACTTTGACCGGCAATCTATAGGAGTGGATGAGAAGCATTAAAACTATTTACAAACAAATCGGGATAAGCATAGAGGAATGTCGCTTGTATTAAGACTGTATGAAGTAGTGTGATTAAAAAAATCCAACAATAATTTAATTTGAAAAAGTTCACGAGGAAGCGATCAAATAAAACTTCCCCGTGATTCAAGCCATGTATGCTGATTATCGTTATTGTAGATTTTATTTTTATTAATTTAACATTAGGTATACCGATATTGATGTAAGCGCCTGCATGGAATACTATTAGGGACATATTCTTTGATACACAAACTTGTTCATTCGATTTCTTATAGGCTACCGAAATGACTTACCGGGATAATGAAGACGGGTATGTTCCAAACATTGGGCTATGAGAGAACTTTTACCCGGACAACGGCGTTTCCGTCTGTTCTTCACCGAATTCTGTCAATGGTTCTTTAACGAGCACAAGCACGAGTACACTGTTACAGTTTGTTTTTGTCCCATCTGAACGACCAGATGTTTCCCTTGACCGATTACTATAGTATATGTCATTTGAATTATTTACAGGGTGGTTTTAATAGGAACATATTTTTTGCAACCACGTCTTGCATTGTTGGCTCTTCATTTCAATATGGTTACAACATTGCTGTATTAAATGAACCACAAGAGGTAAAAGAAATCCATATCAAACAAACTACAATGTATATATAACCCAACATAAAATATTTCGGAACTATAACATGGCATATTTATTTCAGTAATTCACTTGAGCGCATGTCCACAAAAGTTGGAGAATAAAGTTTATTCTGGCGACACTACTCCCTGTCATACACAAGCGGGTTATCTAACTATCGACATTTTGATCGATAGAGTACGACAATGACTACCCTTATCATGTTCAAACCGTAGTCCCGAAATGACCTAGTTTGTGTCATGTGGACGTTAAGATTGTTAGCTACATGAACCTTCCACAAAAAAAATATTCCACTCACGGATGAGCTAAAATATAATTGTTATCAAGTTTTCTGAAGGAGTAAGCTTACAATCTCTTTCAGAAATGTAGTCAAAGCTGGCCAGAGTTTATGGATTAACAATATCGCCTGAAAATATAAAAAAAAGCGGCTGCCAGGCAAGATACGTCCATATTTTACAAGAGATGGATAGAGAACAAGCTAAAAAAAAAGCGGCTTTTCGTACAATCAGGGGCTATAATCCAGAAGGTTATGGTCTGAAATACGCCAATATCAACAGGAACCACAATCTTTAAATTATAAATATAAATTTCAGGTTTCATCAACATCGGATAAAAATTGTGATTTCTAGAGTGTTCACAACCTTGGTATTACATACTTTTACACTATTTGCGTACAAGGAGCGGCCATTTTGTCTGGCAGTTTTGGTCAGAATTTTACGAAATTTGAACGCAACCTTCATTGGTGTAATGGTGATTATTAAAATGTTTTTTTTTTTAAATTGAACACAAATTGTGATTTCTAGCGGGTCCACAAGCTAAAAATGCGATTTTCGAACAATCAGGGGATATAATCCATGAAGTTACGTTCGGATATGCGCGATTATCAAAAGGAACCAAGATCTTTGTGATATAAACATATATTTAAAGTTTCATCAAAATCTGATAAAAATTGTGACCTCTAGAGGGTCCAAAAGCTTGATATACCATATTTTTACACCATTTGCGTACGAGGGGCGGCCATTTTGTGAGGCAGTTTTGGTCCGATTTTTACGAAATTCTAACTCATCCGACATTACGATGTAACGGTGATATATTCGAACGTTTTTTTTTTAAAATCGAATAATAATTGTGACCTCTAGAGGGACCACAAGCTAAAAACATGAATTTTCGTACAATCAGGGGCCATAATCCATGAAGCTATGGTCCGATACATGCCAATATCGAAAGGAACCGAGATCTTTGGGGATAGACCTATATTTAAAGTTTCGTCAAAATCGGATAAAAATTATGACCTGTAGAGTGTCCACAAACAAATTGTGGACGGACGGCATAATACGTCCACATGAAAATGTGGGCGTATAAAAAATAAAACTGGCATAATATTATAAACGTGCGTTTCCGTATGCTTTGAATAGAAGTTTGAGTTCCAATATCGTAGTTAAAAGTATAATTCATTCAAGTCAATACCAAAATATATGAAATAAAAGTGCGAATATATAAACAATTGTGGGTGGTGTAAATAAACAAATATAATCAATTATCGGTGGTGTAATTATGAAAATATAAACTAAATGTAGCTCGCTTTGTGAGAGATATCTGATTCTGAAATCATTTAAATCATAAATTGTAATAAAACAAGTATTATCGATTATAATAAAATCGTACTTTTCCTTTTACTAATTTACATATTATTATATACTTTACATTATTAAATCATCGAAATCTAAATATAAACAAGTATTGATTCGTTTTCGTATAAAGAAACATACTTTTCCCGTTATATGATCATGATATCATAATTTGATATTTAAGATAAATCGACGAGTATTTTAAATCTCGTTTTTTTTTTACTAGACAAGTATTTACTAGATTTGTTAAATCAGACTTTTCAGCTTAGTAAAATCGTTATATAAATCAATGAAATAACAGATGTTATTTTATTTAAATTAGCTGGTATAAACTAAAAGTATGAAATATATCTGCTATTAATTCAGTTCACCTATGCTATAGCATATAAAATAACGTATCGCATCCTTATCAATTTTTATTCTTACAATTACACAATTCATCTATCTATCTATCTATCTATCTATCTATCTATACTAATTTTTGTGACTGTCGTTTGTCTGTCTGTCTGTTTGTCTGTCTGTTCGGGTTTGGCGGCTACACTAGGTCTGCCCCGATCCTGAAATTTGGGGTATAGGGGTAGCTCGGACCGGGGAGTAACATAGGCCAGGTGGCGTTAGTCTACCACTTCCGGTTTCGGAGTTATGACCCCCGAGCGAAGCCGGGCATTCTTCTAGTACAATATAAAACATAGAAATAAACTTAAAATGTTTTACATACAATAAGTATGTGTGAGTTAGTTGTATTTTACGTCCGCTTCCACCGAGGTGATATCGCAGACAATAAGTAAAGAGACATAGCTTTAAATAGAAATTAGAGTTAAAAACAAATCTATCAACGTCAGCAAAGAAATGTTACTTTAGTTTTAAAAAAAAATACGCAATTTAAATCTTATTAATAAAATACGTATGCAAATTATATATGAAAATATACACCACTACAATATTCCATAAATCACATATCCAACACCATAATTAATAGAACCCTCCCCGAATTAATGATTATAGGTGGACCATCGACTTGCAACCAACCTATCGCACCACAATTGGTTGGATGTCCATCGAAAGGTTTAGAGATTTACCCAACTTAGCCGAGCAATTTCAGCTGAAATCATACGTAGTTTAGCACCATTAAAGCAACTTAACTACCCCAAATAGTTGAAACCAATCCAGAAATAAAAAAAATTAGAAAATATTCCAAAATATCTATATTTTTTTTTTTACTTTTAGAGGAAGTCGAAAATGTCAAACATTTCTGAAGTTTCCACTTTTAGAGACTGTGCTTGGGGTCGTGCCAATAATTTTCACCTAGCTAACATAAACACACAACATAACATTGATTTAAACAATATTTTATTCAAATAAATGAAATGAAATGGGGTTTAACGTTCTACTGTTCTGCTCCTATACTGGGCTAATGAAGACGGGCATACGCCATACAGTGTGCTATGAGGGAAATTTTGCCCGAGCAGCGGCACTATCGCCTACTCTTATATCGAATTCCAACTGCCAAGGGATCTTTTACGTGCATTCCAATGTTTACACGGGACCTCGGGTTTTCGTCTCATCCGAAGGACTAGACAGCTGTCCTTGTCAGGCCCTCCGTCCTGCATCACTGACAAGGGGAAACCACGTCGGAAAATTTATTCAAATAAGATGGATATTGTATACATACTGTCAAAAGGTATAAAGATTCAAAAACAAGCCAAAGGCTTATATTAATTCGTCTCCTTATTTAATGAATATATACTATTCAAAAAAAGTAGGGGATATTTGATTTTTAAGTGTTATTAAAGTCACCTAATGAAACTGACGAAGAAACAAATGACAAAATGAAATGAAGTTCACATTCATCGATTTATTCCAAATGATCGTTAGACTAAGTAAGGCACAGACTGACCATTATAAGGGTAAAATGATACCCGGGGTCAAACAGCAAAGTTACCACAGCATCACAACCAAGTCAGTAACGGGTAAATCCTCCTCTGTTTGCCAAACAAGCATTGATCCGACGTGGCATACTCCTAATGAGACGTCTAAGGTCATTTTGGTCCAGATTGTCCCATTCCTGTTGCAACGCAGCAGCAAGTTCTTGGACATTGGCAGGACGTTGTTGACGTTGACGTAACCTCTGTCCAAGCATGTCCCAGACATGCTCGATGGGGGAGAGGTCGGGACTCAGTGCTGGCCAAGGTAATGTGGTGATGTTCTGTTGTTGGAGGTAACCTGTAACGATCCTGGCCCTGTGACATCTTGCGTTGTCATCCTGGAAGATGAAACGGCGGCCATGACGTCGTGCGAACGGCACAACATGGACTGCCAAGATGTTGTCCCGGTAGTACTGGCCTGTAACACGCCCTGCAACAACATGTAAAGCCGTTCTTCCAGCAACAGTGATGCCTCCCCACACCATAACAGAACCACCCCCAAATCGATCATGTCTGATGACGTTAACGTCTTAGAAGCGCTCGTTTCGACGACGCCACACCCTCCTACGTCTGTCCAAAAAATCAACAGTGAACCTTGACTCATCTGAAAACATCACATTGCTCCAGCGTCGATTATCCCAGTGTTGACGATCCCTACACCAACGACGTCTTGCCTGAATGTGATGATCTCTCAAACAAGGGATCACGCGAGGACGTCGGGCGCGAAGGTGACCCCTATGCAGTCGATTCCGAATCGTCTGGCCACTCACTCTCACACCAGTGTCTGTTTGAAGACGAGCGCTGATCTGATTTGCTGTGATGACACGATTTCTCAAGGCCAAGGTACGGAAAAATCGATCCTGGGCTTGAGTTGTCGCCCTTGGTCGACCTGAGCGTGGTCTGTCCTGTACAGATTGTGTATCACGGTATCTGGACCATAGCCTGCTTATGACAGACTGAGAAACATTCATCGTCCGCGCCACAACCGCCTGTGTTGTGCCGATCTGTAGCATGCCAAGGGCACGTAACCTTTCATTTTGGGTAAGCCGACGCATATCAAAATTTGTTTTCTGGTCACTAAAACAATTAAACTGATGTTTCCACCCTGGAATTCAATGCCACAATGACTGTAACATTCAAAGTCAGAGTCGTGCAAATCTTGGGTTGGACCCCCATGATGATCCCAAGCATCACCTGCATTCCATGCGGTAGCTATTGGTGCCATACATGTAACTGGAAATGTTTCTTCTGTTAGGTTCTATAGTGACTTTTTTCGTAGTCATTTGCATATTTTAGTATTATGCCCCCAAAATCAAATATCCCCTACTTTTTTTGAATAGTATACTACAAATACAATTGTAATATGTACATGTGCACTTCACATATAAAATACATTTAATAATATGGTATTTTCTATTTACTATTAATCGTGCATGCAAGTAATTTAATAATTTGTGCCACTTACAGTACCTTACCATTTCATAATACGCTTGCTCGTAAGATGTTTTGAGGACATCAGATGTATATTAACCGAGAAAGTAATTAATTCAGCTAATATTTTACGATGGTTATTGGAATCTTTTGGATAAATGTATAAATTTATGGACTGTATTAAAATGGTGCATATTCATTTGCAAGGTATTATTACTATCACCTTTTGTTGGAGTTTGTAAATTAAGAAAAATATTTGGTAATGTATTTATAGTTTGGAATCTAACATTGGTAAAATTTGGACAGTGTAACAAGTAGTGTTCCGTATCCTCTATATAATGGCCACAGGAACAAGCTGGGTTGTCCGTTAAATGCATAGTGAATTTATGGTAGTTTAAGTTGCTTTTATTGTGACGCAGTTTTTGTATGGATTATTTGAGAAGAACGCTTTCCGACCTAAAACTATTTAGGTAGTGATATATCATTATTGGTTAAGTGTGCTTTAAAGATTTTTATAGTAGGGCATGCAATATATATATATATATATATATATATATATATATATATATATATATAAGCGCATCATTTTCAAATGTGATTTTCATGTTTTGTGGGCCAGGGGCATAAATTATGCATAATATGAATAGGTCAAACAATCCTTACAAGTTCGAACAAAAGAAATCTCAAAAACTTTGCTCAAATAGATCCAATTGATTGAACAGGTGCACAGCACAAGGATATTGCGAACGAAAATCTCAGAATGGAAAGACTTACAAACCGCTTTGTCGATAAGGACAGCAACTCTGCGAACAATCATTGCACGACCATTAATTTCAACAGGATTCCACCGTGAGACTATCCACTCGAGCGTTTGCAGTGTTTCTGTGTGTGTAATTTTTTTAAAAAAAAAAAAGTTGTTAAAACCTTTAAGCTGAATTGGTGCCATGGTTGGACCGTAACTCTGCGAAAATTCGCTGCATGAGTATGAACGGCGATACGGTACCTCCCGAGGCCTAGCCGAACAATTTCAGCAAATTTGAAAAAAGAGAACAAATTCTCAAGAAAATGACCTGCCGAGCGGACGGACAGGGCTGACACCAGTATACTGCCATATAAAATGTGGGCGTATGGAAATTGTTTACTAATCTCTAGGTTTGTCATATGATAATAAACTAATCAATTGTATGATAATCTACATGTATAAGGTCAGGCATGCCGTTATCTTGAGTCCTTAAATTCTTAAATAAAGAAGTTAATGTTCTCATCTAGTTTGGGAACCCTTGAATTTACGCCTTTTTTTCATGAATTTTTAAGATTGCTACACGCTAAGATTATTCATAAGCTAGAAACATCAGGGTATAATCTAGAAAGCACCATTTACCACACTTGTTCCCGTCCCTTTCAGTGCCAGGTTGAGGGGTTCCCGGCCCCCATGCAGCCCACTTCCGCATTCGATTATTCAGATTCCTGCTTCTCTATAGATCAGTGTGTTGTGTTTGGTTACACTATAGACTAATATGTCCACATAGCTGGTTGAAGTCTGAATTCGTTCAGACACTTCGATGGCTTCATGCCATTTTCTAGGTTAAATGGCCGCGTCTGATGATATATACATGTAGGGTTAATTTTTTCGAAATTGAATTCACAAGGGTGTTCAAAATCCTTGAATTGAAGATCGTTTACAAGGCTATATATGGTGGCAGTAGAAACAGAGCCCTGAGGTGGAGACGTTCGTCATGTACGTGAATAGAATGTTTTGCCATACTTTCTTGGCAACAGTTGGTTAGTAAAGTTTCTGTGAGATGTTTGATCGTGTGTATGAATAAATGTTGCGAAACAAGTTATATAAAAGAATTATATGTTTGTGCCAAATCAAAGAGGTCTAGTCAATTCGAACAACTATATTTTTTTAGGATACTGTCTTTCTTTTGGTTGAGATTTTTAAAAAAAATCTGCGTCATTATCAGGCATAATAATAATAATAAATATGCGATGCAGACCAATGTTGACGCTGAATTTTACGTAAATCTCGGTTGATAAATAAAAGAAAATACGATATATCGACCTATAAAAAAAACACACAAAAAAAAACAGTTATCGGCCGATAACGATTAAGCATTATATAGATCGGTAGCCGATAGGGTTTCCGATAAACGGTTCATGGTTACTAGAGTATACTAAAACAGAATTCTGACACTTACAATACGGGTAATGCGAGTGGTGGACTAGCCCATAAATAATTTGTTGTAATTTTATCTCTATTTTTTTTTTACTTTCATTATACCTGATCTGGTGTGTCTGATATCTGATAATGTTATATGAAAAATGAAATGAAATGGGGTTTAACGTCCTACTTTTCTGCATCGATTTGGCTATAATGAAGATGAGATGATGTTATATATAAAAAAAAACTACCTGTAGATGATCATGCTAGGAAGGAGAGCTTTGTCCCGATAAGCAGCGCTTCTACAAACTCTCCGTCTAATCCATCTGCTCGGTCTTCTTTTACGTGCCCTCCAATGTATACACGGGTCTAACAACCGAAAGACTGGACACTCTTAAACCCTGTTCTCCCAAGTGGTGTTACCCGGGCCATGCTGCATATAATGATAAAATTTCTAATTAAATTTGAAGGGCGATCAATGGCAAACGATTCCGACATGCCCAGATCAAATAATTAATACTTCCAAAGATTTCTCTGATTTTCAACCAATAAACAGTACATTTTCCAAAAATATAAAAAAATATCCATGGTTTTCTCAATCTGATTAAAATACAGATCTATATTTCGTTTCGTTTCTTTATAATTTCGATGGCCTACACTACATGAATACAGATCTATATTTCGTTTCGTTTTTTTATACTTTCGATGGCTTACACTACATGAAGATCTGACAAGTTATAGCGATAGGTCACGTCAGGGGTCAAAAGACCGACTATTGACCTATGACGTCAGACATTTGATTAACCAATCAGCATTGATGTTACTAGTGGATTACCCACAGTTCCGGGCAAAAAGGGTCAAACACTCGATTCGACAGACCATTTGATTGGCTGACCCCTCATTTCAAGCAAAACACGAGTTAAATAACAAGTCTTCCAGATCCAAGTGTAGTAAAAACAAGCAAAACGAAATTTTGAACTATAAAAACGAAACGAAATAGGATCTGTGTTTTAACCAGATTGTGGTTTTCTTGAATTGTTGTCACGGTCATTCGGCAAAATTGTACAATATTCAAAATTGTATTCTGTTTTCTTTTTTATTAAATTGAACGTACCAATTTAAACCCCCATGGGACAGAGCAACGTGAAGTAGTGTATGAATAAACATTTCTCTGAATAAGCAACGTAACTACCAAATACTGATGGAATCAAATCCTGCTGTTTTCGAACATTCGAAATTTCCAAAAATCTAAAAAATATTCATGGATTTCTTGAATTATTGTCACGGTTATTCGGCAAAATTGTACTGTATTCAAATCTTTTTTTTAAATTGACCGTACCAATTTGGTAACTATATACCAAATACTGATAAAATCAAATCCCGCGGTTTTCGAACATCGAAAATTTCCAAAAATATAAAAAAAAATCCCTCTGTATGAGATGTCACAATGATACCCGTTACGGTCGAGCGACTTTATCTAAATCCACACATACCTAACTTTATTGAAATTCTGACATGACAAGCCGAAAAATGTGTCATATCTTTCATTATGAAATGTTTGTGTAAAAATTTAAAATTATTTCCGAGATAAATATTTATTTAACACAAACAACGCCTATAAATTAGTTATTTAATATCGGGATATGGAGTTAACTTAATTATAACACATAATATCGTGATATTGAGGTAACCTAATTATAACACATAATATCGTAATATGCTAACTTAATTATAACACTCTATATCATCGTGATATTGCAGATCATAAAAGGATTTATAAATGAAAGCTATGAGGCGATAAATAATGAAACAATACCAGAAGAACTGCTAACCAACACATGGGCCATTGCATCTTCAGGATTTGTCATTGGTGCAATGGCGGGAGCTTTAATAGCTGGACCAGTAAGTGGTCGTTATGGCAGGTATTTCCTATTTAATACTAATAAAAGAGCATTATCAATAAGGAGATAAATATAATTGTCGAAGTAGTGACAGACGTAGCTAAACACATTTTGCAGGGTTATACGCGTTTTATATCTAGTCGTGCTGAAAAATTATATATATATATAAATGTATATAAATATATTTTTTAGTAAAAAAGCACTACTTGCCAACAATATTTTCGCTCTACTTGCAAGTGGATTTTCTGGTTCTTCTAAATTCCTGGGATTAGTTGAAATGCTTATTGTTGGAAGACTACTAGTTGGCATCAATTCAGGTAACACAACATGTTCCAATTTAATTCTTTAAGATCTGATATCACCGTTTACAAAAGTAATTTTTTAAAGGGTTTCCTTCAACAGGAATTAAAACCCTTTGAATTAAGTTTTGTAGACGCTTTTGACTAAATCATTAATGCTTATATTTATTATATAGTGTTGGTTACCCTTTTTGAATTGGCGGACACATATCATGTGGTATTTGTATTGTCCCTTGAAAGCAGTGGACTATATGGCGTAGCCGTTTACTCACCTGTGTAATTATGTGGTTATGTTTTTTTTTTCTGTTCCTGTTTTATATGCTTTTTCCTGACGTAATTAACGTCTATACTGGTTTTCTCTTATACATTGATAGTGTTACATAATTCTGTTTATATATTTGTCTCCAGGTTTTAATTGTGTGGTGATGCCAATGTATGTGACAGAAATATCGCCTGTAGCAATTCGTGGTATACTGGGTACAGGACATCAGATTGGTATTGGTATCAGTGTTATAATGGCAAATGCTTTTGGGTTTACCAAAGTTCTAGGAACGGAGGAAAAATGGCCCTTCTTATTTGGTAAGATGTTTTCCCACAATTTGAGGGAAAGGCAGCATTTTTTTAGGATATGGCGTGAATTATAAAGATCAATTATCAGGTCCATAACGAGCTCAGAGCAACGAGGGGGGCGGGAAGTGTTCTCGGGGGTGCTGTAATATTGACGGACAATGTATATCTATTTTTTTTTATGGTCGAAAATATGTCGCTGTGATCATTGGCGTGGATTTCGCCGGGTGGGGGGGGGGGGGTAGGTCTCTGTCCCCCCATGATTTTGATCGCCAGGACAGATTTTCAGGTTGATATCCACATGGTGGTGAGCTTGTTTCTACGTATCTGGATCTGAATCGGGTCTTGGAACAAGAATTGCCATTCTTCAAGCGCCAGTTTTCGGCCAATTCTATTTCACTTGTGCACGAAGCGTTCCTCATTATGTCACCTGCAGTGAGGCAAATGTTCAATTCTGTCGAAGCTCTTCTCATCTCACACTGCTGAACCCTGCTGGTTCCTGCTTAGCCGAGCGATCAAAACTTAGCTGCGCAACTCCATGACGCAAAACCGACTGAACCACTTGATGGCGTGTGCGATGCATAATGACCCCCTTCATGTCGCCAAGATATTCAAAGAGAACAGTCCTGATCGTAGAACGAATGTCTTTGGACGATTCACTTAACTTCATGAACAATTAATATTTTTTCCATATTGTCATCACATTACCCCTAGTTACAGCCTTCATCGAAATAACACTGTACATTAAACTGTTGGTAATGAAATGTTCCAGGTTCCCGGGTTGCTCCGTCCCCCCACCCCCCGAAAAAAAAGTTATGACAAATCCACGCCCTTGGCTGTGATGATTTTTGTTAATTTAGTCCTGATTTGCCTGTCTTCACTGGAGTTTTCAACCGGGGTCATGAATTCTTCCGTTCGACTCGAAAGTTTTTCCAGCCAATCGTCAGAGGATCCGTTTACTTGGCTCTCACGATTTCAAGCATGGGCAGAGATTCAGAGATGAACAAATTGGCCCAGGATTTATGCTCAGTTGTCAAGGCGCAGTGGTTCCAGCGTTTGCCTGTCAGTGTACAACAAAGTCCTACAAGACTTTATCATCATTTTAATGAACATTTTTCAAATCAACCAATTACATGGTTATTAGAACAAGATTTATGGAAACGTCAAATTTTAATGCATTCTTTCGAAAATATTGAACATTATATCAGTGACATTGAAAGTAAGTCGTGTCGGGCTTAATAAGACTGATCAGGAGAAACTGTCAATTTTTATTAGGGGACTGACACCCAAAATTCACCAAACTGTAATCCAGCATTGTCCTCAAACATTCCAATATGCCGTACAGCTGGCCCGAGTAGTAAATCGGTCGGTGTTAGTTACGAGTGATGAGGTGCTCAGTTCTCACCGCTCTCAACAGTCTTCAAGAACAAGTTGCCAAGTTGTCGGTTAGTTATTCTGTTACGTCAGCCCGTGTCGAAGATATTGGCGATCCTCAGGTTAAATGTCAACTATGTAATAAATATGGACACATTGCTCGCCAGTGTTATCAGTTTAAAAACCAAGGCAGTAGTAGTTATGGAAATCGTAATAATTGTCAACAGTTTCCACGAAGTGAACCGAATCACGTACAGTGGGGGGCAGCGAATCGTGTACAACATGTAAACCAGGATCAAGTACCACGCCCATCACTGAATCGAGTCCCACGTGTACGACCTAGTCACGATCGAGAACCAACTGTCTGTTACAAGTGTGGTGGGCCTAATCACTTTGCTACAAATTGTTTTGTCCGGACGGAAAACTGACGAATTCCAATAAAGTTTCTTCGTTTGTTCGAAGAGTGTCTAAAGGAGAAGAATTAAAACTAGAGACATTGAACTGTGAACTGTTAGGTAATTATATTCATGTGAAAATAAATAATTGTTGGACACTTGCTTTATTAGATAGTGGTGCTGATTTATGTGTCCTGGACTTCGAACTTGTTTTATTGCATTCTGCCAGATTGTTACCGCTTAAAGAGAAGAAATTTATTACAACTGTAAATAATGAACGCACTTTAATCTTAGGTCAAGTCCATCTTCAGCTACAAATAGGAGAAAAATGTTTATCAGTTCGATTTTTTGTTATAAAGAATTTGCACCCTAAAATAATATTAGGACTTGTTTTTTTGAATGCGCAAAATGTTAAAATAGACTTTAGTAATAAATCGGTCTCTATTGATCCTAGAAGACAATTAGTTAGCACTGAGGAAATTATTGTACCTCCTAAGTCACAAGTCATGCACTCTTGCGCGAATTAAGGGTCCAGACTCGGAGTGTTTACCGCACGGTGTGCTTGGATTAGTGACAGGTTCTAACACTTTAGCATCTACAGGACTTTTACCGGCGAAATCACTTTGTAGGTTATCCCAGAAGTCTGGATATCAAGGAATTTGTAATTTCAATGATGAGCCCGTTTCGAATCATAAAGGAACAGTCATTGGTAAATTTGTATGTATTTCAAAGGAAGACATTTGCGTTGAAATTTCCGAAAACATACCACAATTTAACAGTGATTTAAAGGTAGCTTCCCAAACATTTTGTACTGATGTGACAAGTGTAACAGTGTTTCAACTAATGTTTCAAGTGAATTGTCGTTAGACCAGTCAAATGAAGTACAAACTTTGATTAATGAATATTCGGATATTTTTGTTATCGCTTGGGACATTGTGACATCTTACAACATGAGATTCGGATTAATCCACATCAGAAACCTCTACCTCAACGCGCCTATAAATTGGGTTCAAAACAGAAGATAGCTATGGAAAACGCCATTCAAGATTTATTAAACCACGGGGTTATTGAAGAATCGACGAGTCCATTTGCTGCCCCATGTTTACTAATTTCTAAGAAAAACTCGCAGTCATACCGTTTCGTCATTGATTTTCGTCGCTTAAATGAATGTACATTTCTTTACATTAGACTTAAAGTCAGGCTTTCATCAGATTAAAATCCATCCTGATTCTAAGAAATCTACAGCTTTCCGTTGTTACCTTGGGCTATATCAATATCGTCGCTTACCTATGGGTCTTAAGAGCTCACCACCAACCTTCCAACGAGTTATGGAAGCTGTTATGCGGGGATTATCCTGGAAAATATGCCTAATATATTTAGATGACAGCACTGTGTTTAGTCGAGATTTTCTATCTCACATTTGGCACATACGGGAAGTATTAAACCGACTAAGATCCGCCAATCTTCCTGGGAAATGTTGGTTTTTTTTTTGACACACTAGGATACATTATTTAGGCCATGTTGTTAGTTCCAGTTGTATTTCTCCAAATCAGCGAAAATTGCAGCGGTTTCGTCATACCCAGTGCCAACCAGTTTAAAGTCTCTTCGCCCGTTTCTCGGTTTAACTAGCTATTAAAGAAAGTTTATCTCAAATTATGCTCGAATCGCTACCCCGCTATATAATCTTACCAAGAGAGGCGTTGAATTTAAAAGGACAAATTCCTGTCAAGAATCCTTCCAAAAATTAAAAACTTTAATATCAGCACCCATATTAGGATACCCAATCCCTAATTATCCTTTTGTGGTCTACACTATGGAAGCCTATAACTACCATTCATAATTTCTACTTTTCGCCTCTTCAGAACACGAAAGTCGAAAAGTCGAAAAGTAGAAGTTACGACAAAATGTGAGGCGACAAGACGGTATATAAGCCAAAATCAACTCGAAAATAGGAAATTAAGAAATAACACACCGCGATAATAGCGCCCCCCGTTTTTTCTTAATTTCTACTTTTCGACTTGCATTTTGGCTTGTATACCGTCTTGTCGACTTTCGACTTAGTCATATTTTTGTATTTATTGATGTCAGTAAGAAGGCGCCAACACGCTATACAAGCCAAAATGCAACTTGAAAAGTAGAAATTAGGAAATTAACACACTGCGCTATTAGCGACCTATGATCTGTCGTACTGTCGACTTTTCTACTTTTCGCCTAGGAAGTTATTGTAGTCTCTGTCTTCCAGGTCACATTGGAATACGCGCAATTCCCTTTAACAAAAATGTCTGTGTGATAGAGTCTAGTTGGTAAATGAAAAAGCGTGCTGAGCGAAACCGATTTTTACGATTCTGACGAGCGAGGCAGATGTAAGCCCCGCCTCTTTCTTGTTTAAGTCGCTCCCATTTTATTTGAAGGTCGAGTTTAGAAAGGACTATTTATTGTTAATAATAATTGTTATCAATACATTACAAGCTTTCAATTTGTTAATCCTTTGTAATTGTTTATCCATATTATTACTTCTCTCATCTTGTTTATTCTTAATTATTGATTAATCTGTTACATGGTTTCCAATTGTTAAATTATATTGCACCACATTTTTGTTATAAATCAATATTTGCTTGATAACGATATCTGTATGTGTATCGAAACGTAGCATGTTAATAAATTCAGAAGTAGTATATCCATATAAGTGTTTTTAATTTGTGAAATCTACTTCTATATGTCTTATAAGGATTATTACTAAAGTCTGTTCGACAAAAATCATAGTCTCGATTATCCACTTACTCGTTAAATCGAGAAGGAAAGTTATGCAGCAAATCGGATAATAATCCAACAAATATCGCAGGCTAGCGTTGATTATAGTCTGGATACGTTAATCAATGTCTAATTAATAGTTTATATAACATTTCAGGCCTAAAGAAAGACAAAGAATATGCAAATTTAGCTCTTGCATAATGCATGTTTAATTTTATATAATACATAGAAATATTTTATAACCTTTCAAAATTAAGAAAAAGTCCAAGCGAGGCCGATTAGGCTCTATACGCGGTATTGGATGATGCATTTCCGTGTTCCTGGGATATATAAGATAGTGTGCTTAATATACGTAACACATTAGAAAGAAATATCATTATTTTATGGAAATCAATTGAAAAAATATCCGCAAATCTTTTAATCGCATAAGAAAAGGGCTGACTGCTAAGCGAGGCCGGTTGTCTACTTCATGTGGTATAGTGCGATGAATTCCGCTATTTCTGTGATATTATTCTTGATTTATATAATACAATCACTTAAATATAATTTTTCTATGAAATTTAATTCATAGAAATACTTTATAATCTTTCAAAACTTAAGAAAAAGTCCCACTGATAAGCGAGGCCGATTGTATACTTCATGTTGTATAATGCGATGAATTCCGCTATTTCTGTGATATACGTGATATTATTCTTAATTTATATAATACAATCACTTAAATATAATTTTTCTATGAAAATTAATTCATAGAAATACTTCATAATCTTTCAAAATTAAGAAAAGGTCCCACTGCTAAGCGAGGCCGATTGTATACTTCATATGGTATAGTGCAACGAATTCCGCTATTTCTGTTATATATATATAAGATACAATTCTTAATTTATAAAATGCAATCACTTAAATATTGTTTTCTTTCTATGAAAATTAATTCATAGAAATACTTTATAGTCTTTCAAAATTAAGAAAAAGTCCCACTGCTAAGCGAGGCTGATTTTATACTTCATGCATAGCGAGGCCGATTAGGCTCTATACGCGATATTTGGTGATGAATTTCCGTGTTTCTGGGATATATAGTATAATGTCCTTAATATACGTAAAACGCTCGAAAGAAATATGATTATTTTATCAAAATCAATTGAAAAAATATCCCCCAAATCTTTTAAACATAAGAAAAAGTCCCACTGCTAAGCGAGGCCAATATTGTGTACTTCATATGGTATAGTGCGATGAATTCCGCTATTTCTGTGATATTATTCTTAATTTATATAATACAATCACTTAAATATAATTTTGCTATGAAATTTAATTCATAGAAATACTTTATAATCTTCCAAAATTAAGAAAAAGTCCAACTGCTAAGCGAGGCCGATTGTATACTTCATGCATAGCGAGGCCGATTAGGCTCTATACGCGATATTGGATGATAAATTTCCGTGTTTCTGGGATATAATATAGTATAATGTCCTTAATATAAGTATTTAACGTTCTAAAGAAATATGATTATTTTATCAAAATCAATTGAAAAAATATCCCCCAAATCTTTTAAACAAAAGAAAAACACTGACTGCATTGCGAGGCCGATTGGGGGTTCTATATGTAGTACAGTGCGATGGAATTTACTATTTCTGAGATATATAAAATAAAAGTGAGAGAGTGGGTGGGTAGGGGGATTTAACGATTTAGTGGAAGATCGAACATCTCATTTTTGCAACTACGATACAGCGAGCCTGTTTAGATTCTTTGTGAGATAGGGCGATGGGTTTGCCTACTAGATATAAGATAATATTCATCATTTATATTAACATTCAAGTATAGAAATTAATGGAGAAAATTTTTACAAGATATAAACATAAGAAACGGGTGCAGGGAGATCCAAAATCTCATCTCAACTAAAAGTAATATCAAGGCCGTATATCGAACTGTCAATCAAATTGACTGACATACGGCCTCGCTCAGCAGCGGTCTCGCTCAGCACGCTTTTTCATTTACCAACTAGACTCTATCACACAGACATTTTTGTTAAAGGGAATTGCGCGTATTCAAATGTGACCTGGAAGACAGAGACTACAATAACTTCCTAGGCGAAAAGTAGAAAAGTCGACAGTACGACAGATCATAGGTCGCTAATAGCGCAGTGTGTTAATTTCCTAATTTCTACTTTTCGAGTTGCATTTTGGCTTTCTTACTGACACCAATAAATATAAAAATATGACTAAGTCGAAAGTCGACAAGACGGTATACAAGCCAAAATGCAAGTCGAAAAGTAGAAATTAAGAAAAAACGGGGGGCGCTATTATCGCGGTGTGTTATTTCTTAATTTCCTATTTTCGAGTTGATTTTGGCTTGTATACCGTCTTGTCGCCTCACATTTTGTCGTAACTTCTACTTTTCGACTTTACGACTTTTGTGTTCTGAAGAGGCGAAAAGTAGAAATTATGAATGGTAGTTATAGGCTTCCATACTACACAGACGCCAGTTCGTTTGATCTCGGGGCTGTGTTATGTCAGACGCAAACCGACAACGGTGAATGCGTGATTGCTTACCTAGGATGATCACTTTCTCCTGCGGAACGGAATTACGGAATAACCGAGAAAGAATGTTTAGCGTTGGTGTTTGCCGTCACTCGTTTAGTTAGCTACATCCGGTATAACAAATTTACTGCTGTTGTAGATCACTCCGCGCTCAAATGGCTATTTCAGATGAAAGAACCAGTAGGAAAATTTGCTCGATGGATTGCTATTCTCTCATCGTTTTCATTTGATGTAGTTTATAGAAAAGGTTCAATTCACTCGAATGCTGATGGTTTAAGTCGTCGCGAATATCATATATCAGATGGACACGAAGGGTCTAATTTAGATGAGCTACCTTCCTATGATGTTATTCCAGATCAACCTACACGACCAGCAACTATTCATCCTACAACGAAGTCTATAAAATTAGCTAAAATTGACATCGTGAAGAACGCTTATCAGTTTAAGTTGCGGTACCAAAAACCTTAATTAACACTGGTTTAGAACATTATCATGATGCTTCATTGTTTGGCAGTCATTTTGGGATCCATCGTACCATCAGTAAAGAGCGACAACGATTCTTTTGGCCGAAAATGTACTCTGATATTATCGATTGGGTAAAATAATGCACAATTTGTTGTCAAAGAAAGGTCTGAATGCAGAAATTGGGGAACACCATCATGGCGATAAATAACATTGTTTATAAAGGCATTCGCAACAGTAGATGCTTTTATATCTGAAACTGGGACCAATTCTACAAACTTGGTTAGATAGTCTATAAAAATAATGATGTATTAAATTCCTGATTCTTTGCATTTCGGCAATGGTCCCAAAATATCGGTACTAAGCCTGTGGAATGGTTCACTAGCAACGGGCATTGGTGTGACTTTCGTTTTTGTGAGGTTAACAGGTGCCTTTCTTTGGCAACATCTTTCATACACACAACGGCTAAATAAACATATTTAATTTCATTCAATATGGCAATAGAAGAGAAATAAATACTTCTAAAAATTTCTAAAAGCATACTTAGTGTTTTAGACTAAAATCGTCGATGTAGGAATTAAAATGTCGGTAATTAGGTTAGAGCCTGTTCACAGACGGAACTTAAATGTTTTAGGTGCCTTGCGCTTCGAGAAACGGGCCACAGGATACCGACGTTATTGGATTGAATGTGATTTAAAGTAAAATTATGTAAAACTCTAATCCAAAATATTCTAATTCCTGTTATTGTCTGCTTCTGAAATCTAGGTTAAATCCATTGATTTAGTTAATATTAAGACGTGGCGTATGTCGTCCACACAGCAGGATATGTTTACTCTTTCTGGATTTTAGCAGTTTACATAGCTAATAGTTTTTTGTTGGACTTTTGCATAGATAAAATCCATGTCATGGAAAATCAGATAATGTTTAAGCTGAGCTTGACGAATGCGTCGTTTGCATCAGACTAATGCCCGTATTTATTAGCCCAGTTCGGAGCAGAACAGTAGGACGATAAACCCCATTTCATTTTATTTCATTTCATCAGACTAATGACTCTCCTCCATTGGTATTTAACTTATTGTAGATGTTCTAAAATTATCTGGTTTGATATATTTCACAGCGGTCATAGCGGCACTAGCTGTATTCCAATTGATTACATTACCGTGGTGTCCCGAAAGTCCAAGGTTTCTAATGATAACAAAAAACAACGAAAAAGATGCAGAATCAGGTTGGCTGTTAAAATTAATAATTTTTTTCGTCACTGTTACCATTCAACATTTTCTCCACATTGTATATGTATATATGATTGACAATAAATAAATCCTTGTGTTATTTTGTATTTATATATTGTTAAATCATTGTGGTATTTTGTATTTGTACATCTATATAAGTGACTATATTAAACCATCGTGTTATATTTTATTTTTAATTGTATTATTGCACAAGCTTTAAAATGGTTACGTCGTTCATCAGATGTTCATGATGATATCAATGAAATGAAGATAGAACGTAGAGAATTACAAAGTATGAAAAAGGTCAGTTCAGTCTAATTTTACCATATCTTTTAAAGGAACATATTAATACCACCAGTTTCGTTACCGGACTATCATAATAATTGGAAGTTTGATAGAGATTATTGTGACTACCTTTTTACGCTCAAATATGGGCATTATTATTATTACTATTATGAATCCCATGTAAGATTACCTTATTAGTCTTGACGTGCAAGTCTTAACTTTAGTTGCTAAGGCAACGTTTCTGCTGGGAAAGGAGACATCATGGCCATGCGGTTGACAGTTCGAGGCAGAATTTGACTTTGGTTTGCATTTGGATCGCTAGGTAGCGGTTCAACTTTTTGATATGTGTTGAATTTGTGATTTTACACATCGATAGTTCCCAAACTAATCACAACCGATGTTTCGATGTTTATATCGGTGTCCATATTGATGTCATTGACGATGTCTGTATGCCTGTAATATTGCCAGTATTGATGTAATGTTGATGTCATGATTGTGATGATGTACATTGCCGCACTGTTCATGGATAATTAATTTGTTTGATTAACTCTATCGTAGCGCGCCGATATATATACGCACATTGAAGTTGTGATTATTCAAGCTATCGATTGTTCAAGTTTTATGGTAAACTTTCATAATGTCTGAAGACGATAACAAGCAATGTGATGTTTCTGACGACGATAGGTCGTTTGGTTCGCAAGTCAGTCTCAAAATTTTACAACAGAAAGAAAAGTTGGCTCCTGCACGTTCAAAGAAGCAACATATTAAGCAAAAAATGGAAGTTTCAGAAAGATTAACTAGGTTAAAAGCTGAAGAAGAATTATTAGATATTGAATTTGAAGAACAACAGGCACAGCTCAGTTTAGAACTTTATGAAAAGGATGAAAATGAAGACAGGAAATCTGATGTTTGTCGCGACCGAACATTAATTTGAGTTTACTTCAGATTCGCCAGAAAAAACGTTCACCAGTGATGACATAAATTGTCTAACACCCATTGTAAATCGAAATTTACTTAATGGTGGTAGAGACTCTGTGGTTATTGATATAGAAGGACCTGTCAATTTATTTGAATCTCCAAATTTAATTGTTAAATCAAATTGTAATAATTTAACTGTTGAGCACAATCCTGTATTATTAAATGTTATACCTAATGTAACTAGTGTAGATCATGATTATTTTATTTTAAGCTTGCCCATGTCAGTTAATAATGTTTATTCATCATACCAACAAAGTGTAGGTAGGCCTATGTATTGTAATACGTTACCACAGTATAAATCTGTAATTAGGGAATCTGTTGTACAATCTGATACCAATAGAGTGAATTTATCTGTTAATAATCATGTCTTACCTCGAACAAATAATAATAACATGTCTGTTTGTACTGTTTCTTCAATGTCACTGCCAATTACTTACCTATTATGTCTGTTTCATCAAATATTTCATCTATTCCATATTATTATGCAAATTGTAACATGTCTGTGTGTAATTCAACAAATTATAATTTTATACCTACTTGTACCATTGATGGTAGGCCTACATTCACAAATGCTTCCACATCTTATAGTAATAATGTGCCAATCAGTCATGTTGTTTTCCCCACACTTTAGTCCAAGTTCTAATTTAAATTATCCTGTAAATACTGATAGGCAGAATAATGTTCATACTTACCCTCAGAGTAATAATTCTGTTTTTAGAAGGAATGTTTGTGATAACTGTTAGTTTTATCGGTAATACGTTGCAATAGTTAACAGATTTTGTTCAAATTCAGCATATCAATCATTTCAATAACAGGGTGGTACCTTTTTATATCGTTCCATATTTAACCCCCAAAGGCAGAACCACACCCAATTTTTGAATTATCGTCTACACGCTGCAAATTCTGAATGTATCATCTTGGAACTTTGCATATTTATTCCTTATACCGTACAGACAGCAACTATTTATTTTGGTGCATGCCCCATCCCCTGGTGCAGTGTCACAGCCACTTTTTTGTTAATATTTTGTCTGTAGATTTGGCAAAACAAACCCAACGCCTAGCCTTCTTTGCCTGTTGTCATATTACATCCATTTCATATTTTATTCTCTTCATTTTAAAAAAGTACCATATCAATCAAAGCAGGAATGTGGACGAATATTGCAGCGTTAGCGATGCTCTTGTTACTTGTGCAATTATATCTGTGTCCTTTTCATCGTGCTATTATTACCTAAATTCAGGTATTGGTATACGTTCAGACTACTTAGCTTAATGACAATACGTCGGGCCTTATATCACCAGCATACCAATACGACCATGAATATTGCCACATTGCGCATTACTATGTAAATAAAAACACGGGGAGTTCACTAATTCATATTATAAACACCATTAACTCATAATATCATAAGTATCATAATATCATCATTCATATCATAAACACTCATATCATCATGAAAACTATTTCACAATAAACACCATTAACTTATATCACAATTAACACCACCAACTTATACCATCATAAACACCATTAACTCTATATCATAATAAACAACATCAACTCACAATTAACACGATCATAAACTCATATCAATATAAACACCATCAACTTATATCAATATAAACACCATTAACTCTATATGTCTATTATATCATAATAAACATCAGCAACTCATAATAAACAATATCATAAACACCATCAACTCATAATTATCATCACAAACACCATCAACTTATATCATCATACACTGTAATACACCATTAGCCCTATATGTCTGTTATATCATAATAAGCATCATCAACTCATTATAAACACCATCAACTTATATCACCATAAATGCGATGAACTCGTATCATCATAAACACCACCAACTCATATCACGATAAACACCTCCAACTTGAATCAATATAAACACCTTTAAACTCTATATATTATATCATAATAAACATCACCAATTCATAATAAACATTATCATTTAAACACCATCAACTCTATTTGTACATCATAACCTTTTTTATTCTGGTAAATATATTATCATCTAAGGACCATTTTGGTCAAGTATTAATATAAGTATTCGCTATATATAATAATAATAACCATTTCTATACATAAAGAACAACTACAGTGAATATGGGATTTTCCGATGACTATGCAAAACATGTACAATAGATCGCACTCATTTCTCTGCCAATCAACCCTTGGTATCTTATTATCATGTACCGTTCCATGTACTACGGGTGTAATAAATGAGGTTAAACTTCGCCGAAAAAATTGCACGGGATCATTCGTGGAGTTCCTGGTGCCGTTTGGTGAGTGATTAAACTGTCAATGCAATTGTAAAATACTTTTATTATAAAGAAGATAACCGATGTTAGACATTATAACCTAATCGTATCAAAAACGTTAATCCATCCATCAATTAAATGTTGTTTAAACGCCAATCAACAAATAATACGAGGCTACTTGATTACAAAAACACCGATGAGCAATAATTATTGGGTATATAGTAATTTTAAACAAACTTATTAGTAAAACTTAATTATTTTATACAATTAATATGTGTGTGTACGATTCTACCATTAGTTCATTTGTGGGTACTACGCACACATTCCACCTAGAGTGATGTCTTTGAACTGGCCGGCGTAAAAAAGATAATTACCTAATCAGCATTCTTAATCCCACTAACAATCACTGCTAACAGTCTGTATAAGTTTAGTCGCATTGATTAATTAATGACAGATATTAACGACACTCCTTGTCATATTATTATCAATACACAAAGATAGTTAGATGACACTTCTCAATCTGTCTGTTATTCCACTACCCTCAAAATTTATTTGTACTGTATATTGAGATATTTTTTCGCATTTCATTTTTACGGTCTATTTCAGAGTAATGAAGTCAAATCCGTCGTACGATGATAACGGATCGTCATTTACAAATCGCTTTTCAATCATGTTTGACTTTTATGATACAATTTGCATGACCACTTCTTTTTAACACTGTACTTTTCTACTCGCGGAAATTAGAACCACAATACTCTTTTGACGAAAATGTATCTCTAATCAATTGGACTGCACACGATGTTAGAGGGTATTAAAATTCCTGTCATGAGAAACAAATTCTAAATTGAATCATAAATTAAAATGAATTACAAAACAAATTATTCCGTAGTCAATTGTTTTATTTAATTAAGGAACTAAGGGGGATTAAGGAACCTGTCAGGCTTTAATGAGTACACACGCCGGTTGTATATAGGTAATTAAGGAATAAACATTCCGAATATGCATTCGGTCACTGTGACGTCACTGGCGTCTGAGGGGATTAAGAGTGTTTTCGATAATTGGCAAAGTCGTTTTTAAGGGAGGTCTATTTTTACGACTTTGAGTGAAGATAACTGAATTAATTTCAATCAGATTGGTGTGAACTTGCCGTAAAGTTGATATAGTAACCATTGGCTACACATATCCAAAAGTTTCCAAGCCCATCTTATGTGCACTTTAATGTAAACGATTTCCCATACTTTAGTTTACAGTACTGGATTTAATGCGAAATAGTGACCTGAGAGGACCTATGATTATATGTATCATGATTCATCTTTCACAACAACTGTGTGGTGTATCAGCTGTAAGTTTCAAAATATTTTATACAATATAAATAGTGTGGTATCTCATAAATATGTGTTATTGTCTAATTAATAGTTTTGGTTTATCCCACTCCTGGTCTCAACAAAGAAATATTTCTGAAAAACTGCCTTGCCTTTGATGACCATGTTATACATCCAAAAATATTAAGAATTTCTCAAACCACATGCCAAGTAGATTTGTTTGGACTAACGGGTAAACCATGTTTAACAGTAGTGTTAGAAATGAAATTGGGCATCCTACTGTTCTGCTTCCACCATACCCCTCGCAGTGTTTCGTTTGATTAGAGCTAATCCCACTTAACACTGCTGTAAAGGAAGCAAATTTCTGTTCCAAATTATGACTGGTCAATAGTCCGATTAACAACCAATACTAACTGCGTAACAATATCATTACACTTTAAACAAAGCTCCAAATTGGACCAAATATGTTTACATAACGTTACGTCACGACTCACGATTTTATTATGCCCAATTAACCAGTGCATAGCAGAATATTGAAGAAAAACTAATTGCGTGACAATCGAGGCTTTCAACACGAATACAATGTAAACAATACTGTTTGGAGACGAACAATACTTTCACCGTTTTAATACCTTAAATCACTGTCCAAAGTTTTAGGGAAGACCCCAGATTAAACGAAGGACTGTCATGTTGCTGTACTTGGGATAGATTTGATTCTACGGGAAGAATAGACACACTCCCTCAAAAGCTCAAGGTCGTTCATGTTAAATGCAAGCTTTTTTCCCCAAAAAGATATAGTTAAATTTTGGTTGTATTTCAGTTTGCTTCGTATTCCAACAGTATATTTCTACAGATATTACACAGTGAAGAACTGTCTACATATTTGGTATTGGGTTTAAGTGTACAGGCCTTTATTGTATGTGATGTCTTTACAGTTTTTGTAGAGAGATTGGGACGACGAATGTTACACATGGCGGGTTTGTTGGGAATGGCCATCAGTTTAGCCCTAATTACGATCGGTTTGATATATCAAGTGAGTACTAGTAGATGTGTTCAGTTTTGTTGGGCTTTTTTCTTAATTCGAATTATTTAGCCTTTAGCTCTTTAATATGCCACCGACGGGCAAATTCACGGCAAGTCTTTAAGCCGAAGACTTTCCACAAATAACATTACATAAATAATATATCAAAATTAAAACTAAAAAATCATACGTCTGAATTCCCCAAAGAATCAGGCGAATACAGGGAAGTCAGCATTATGTCGGGCCATCCTAAGTAATGACACGTGCAAGCTAAGAGCGTATATCTCTTGTAGAAGACCTTTATACAATTCCCATTCGTTACGGAAAATCATTAATTGAGGGGCGCTGTTTAGATATGTAAGCATTATTACGTATTCCAAATACTATTGATCATATTTCAGAATCAGATTGATTGGTTAAAATACGGTTCCCTGATTGGTGTTTTTGGCTTTGTTTTCTGTTTCAATATTGGTCCTGGTAAGATATTAATTAAATCGAACGTTCGCTTATGATGATTCTCAGGAAATCTGTGTCGTATCACTGAAGTTTGAATCAAGCGTTGGTGCAATAAGTGCTGAAATATTAGGAATCGACCTGTAATCGTCGAACGAAAAACCATAGTTGCACGATACGCATTGAAAAACTAAAAATTGTTTCCATCAATTACATGTAGATGTATTGCTCCAAACCCGTTAAGTGCTAGAAGGTCAAACATAATTTGGCTTGATTGAATTATATAAAGGTTCAGCTATTTGGATGTGTACTAGTTTAATGCTTCCAGAGCTGGAAGCAGTGGAAGAGTCATGTAATTTACCCCTGGAGTACCGACTATCACCCCCAGTATTTCTGACTATAGTCGACATCGGTTGGCTTCCACTCCAACATTCCTTAATGTGATATATATTCTGTCTTGTATTACTTTGTAGGATCCATACCATGGTTTATTGTTGCCGAAATGTTTACTCAACAGTCAAAATCCTCAGCCATGACAATTTCTGTATTCTTTAATTTTTTGTCTGCATCCATAGTATCATTTGTCTTCCCAGATATTCAAGTAAGTTTATAATGTTTTTCTTCCAAAAACTAATCATTTAGAAGCCATGAGCTACTTTTGTATTTTAGGCTGTAATTGATAAGTATTCAGGTTTTACCTTGAAATGTAACAGCTTACTGACATCTAGATTTAAATACTGATGAAAATTCTGGTATCAAGAAAGTCAAACACGTCTAGCCTTAGCTAACTTTTATCAATTTGTATTTTACAGAAACACATCAAAGAATATTCGTTTGTGCCATTTATCGGCTTGATTGTACTATTTTTGATTTACTTCTATTTTAAACTACCAGAAACCAAGGGTAAAACAATTGAAGAAATAGCTGACCAATTTCGATCAAAGAAAACAAAGTCGATGTTAAAACTTATTGAGAGTGATGCTGTATCCAATTCAATTGATTACTCTACCGAAACGCTATCCACACAGTTATAGAATTGCAAAGACGTTCTTCTACCTGAACGGGTGCGGCCTTTCTGAATTCGAGAACAAAATTATAAGTATGATTGACATTTATGTGATGATTTAATTTCGGAGATGAAATGCACGTAGGTAGATAAAAAAATGCGATGTTGATGTTTAACCGACTTTGTTGTGTTCAACAGTCGACAGTTTAAGTCAAAATGAAATAAATTAAAATCTACCGAAAGTTCAATCGTTACACATGTGGCAAATTAAAACAGCACTTCCAATCATTCCATTAAAATACTATATCGAAGAGGTTTTTCTTTTAAATTATTTTTTAATATCTTTTTGTTATACAATTTTACATAGATTAAAATAAAGCTCTTGTAGTTTATTCAAAACTTGCCCAGGCTCATCTTTTAAATCTACATGTGTAAAGTAATTTGTGTTGTTTGGTTTTATGTCATTTGTGTTATTTTCTTTCAAAAACGGAGAAAGGAGGTAGGGTCAAAGTATATGTTATAGGCGGAAAAGATTCCATGGTAAAGATAAAAAATAGCGTACTATTAGTGCCTGCGATTTCTATATTGATTATGCAAGGTTATATTTAGTACTAATGTAACTACACGTACCTACTGATGATTCCTCGTTATCAAGGTCCTATATTAATCATGGCATCAATAATTATGGATCCCGTCAACGCCCTTGACATGTCTTGCGTGATGGGGGCACGGTAACACAAAAGGCTGAT
Organism: Patella vulgata; assembly: GCF_932274485.2. NCBI lineage: Eukaryota > Metazoa > Mollusca > Gastropoda > Patellidae > Patella > Patella vulgata. The sequence goes on along the minus strand of NC_065882.2, from coordinate 45,877,946 downwards.
ATTGATATTATTAGCAAATGACCTTGAAGTCTGGTATGCTAGACATTCCAATTCCCAAACTAACCAAAGTGGAAATGTACCAGACAGAACGTTAAAGATCTAGTTTTACAAATTTGGGTATATTTTTGCTTGCACGGTTTCCATATATTAGGAAATTAAGATATACTCTTTGCATATTGACCAATAAAGTAATTAGTGCCTCTGACGCACTCAGAGTTTATCAGGCTTCAAAAGAGCAGGGTGTGATTGATGTCTGCGATATCACCCTAGTTGGAAGCGGACGTTAAGCCCGACGAACGAACAAAGACTGAGGGGGACATCATATAGCGCCATTGCTGATGTTTAGACTTATGCTTATATATATGGAAGACCAAACAGCTCTTTATTCAGTGTCCTTATTTCTTAGTTCAATAAACTATAACACATACTTATGGAAGAACAATTACTGATTTATTTGGGCGACGTTTCGAAGAGTATTCTCTCAACGTTTTCAAATAAATCAGTAATTGTTCTTCCATAAGTATGTGTTATAGTTTATTGCTCTATCCAGTTACTAAATGCCTCTAAAAGATCATTTCTTAGTTCATAGTCCTTAATTCTTATTTCTTCATTTGTTGTTGTATTCCGACATTTGTACACTAAAATTAATATTTGTATCTTAATTTACAAATCAGACATTTGTCATATCAGATTTGTAAAATGTATTTTAATTGTATTTTAATATAAAGATAAAATTTATTTTAGAAAACAAAATTAGCCAACATTTACATTTCATCAGAGAAATACAAAGAAAAACAAATCTGGAATAACAAATTTCTAAATACAAATCTCAAAATACAAATCTTATAAAACATTTCTCCAAAAACATATCTTCAATAACATTTCTCCAAAAACAATTCTCGAAATCCATCGAACCGGAATATTATGACGACATGAGCAGAAATCAACCTGGCATACAATAATTCACAATACAATAATGGGGAATCGAGCAAGCATAATACAGAACTAGAACTGCGATGCAGTGATGACGGGTTTCACCGGTGCCACGTTATTCTTGAACTGACGTCACTACCCAAAACAATGAGAACGTTAAACAGATTTCCACATTTGCATTGCACACGTGTTTTAAAATCGACGCCGAATTAGCCTTTAAATCCAGCAATATCATTTCCATTTATACAACGAAGTCTCGACACGATGGCATCACTTCCGTTATCAACAAAATATTTAAATTTGATTACTGATACTGACAAAACTGGTTATTTCTCAGCAAGGGAAGACGCTTGAAACACTTTTTTGATGCCTATATGATCGTATTGATTCATACTATTTGTCCATTAAAATCAAATATCATAATTTTATACAAATAATGAATACAGTTTTTGCCGAAATGACATTACTTCCGGTGAAAATGAAAATCTTGAATTTGTCTAATGAAGTCGTAAATGGCATAAGGCATCACAGGGTGAAAATTTTATGAAAATCAATTAAAAATTGACACTTTTATTGACCAAAAACCTTGAAAAGCAACTTGAAGAAAATTGTCCATTTCTCCGCAACGGAACAAGTTAGAAACCATTTTTTGATATCTGTATGATCGTATCCGTTTATTTTATATGTTGATTTAAACTAAAAGTTAATATTTTCAATACGTAGCAAGAAATTATCAATTTAAAAAATATTGATTTTAAAGGTTAAAATTCAATTTTTGACAAAATGGTGTCATTTCCAGTGTCAATTATCAATTTGATTTAATGTACGTTTGCTTTATGCATCAAATGGTATCACTTTTATGGATATCCATTAATAATTGACTCTTTTACAGGAAAAGTGACTCATCCAAAATTGCCCATTTCTCAGCAACTGCTCATATTACAAACTAATTTCGGCAGTTTATGAACATAACATAGAAATATTTTAAAATATGAAAAGCCTGAATGGGTTGTAAATTGCTTAATTTTACACTCTTTTTCTGTTTTAAATCGAAATGGCGCAAACACAAAATTAAAAAAAATCGAGTTCGATATTTTTGCGCCTAACATATGGGCATTCTTCTTGATCTATCAGATTTGTAAAAATTAATATCTGCTTGCGAAAAGACGTGCAGACCGGTCAAAATAATTTTGACAAAATTACGTCACTTCCGGGCCGACAGAAAATTTATTGGTAACAAACAAGTTGAGAATTTGCATCATGAAACATAATTATGAACTTTGTATTATACATATTGAGCAATAAATAATTAACCTAGAATCCATAAACTGAAATTTTTGTATTGTTTCAATCTATTTGTTGATTGGAATCAAATATCATAATTTTAAACAAATAACAAATACGACTCGTTTGAATAAAATATGTGTTTTGAAGGCTAAAATTTCAGTTTTTGCCCAAATGACGTCATTTCCGGTGACAGTGAAGTGTTAAAATGGTTTGACCTTGTCATAAGTGACATTAGGCATCAAATGGTGAAAGAAAATTGAAAATCGAATAATAATTGACTCTTTTACAGGCAAAATAGCGTAAAAGGTGACTTATGAAAAAAAAATTGACTATTTCTCGGAAACTGCTCATATTACAAACTAATTTTGACATACATTTTCTTCGTATGGATTAATGTTACATGTTTATGATAATTACGAATGAATATTTGAAAATATGAAAAGCCTGAATTGGTTGTAAATAGCCCATTTTTACACCTTTTTTCACCTTTAAATCGAAATGGCGCAAATACAAAACCGAAATTAAAAAAAAAAAACGAGTACGAGATTTTATACATCTGTAGTAGGGGCATTCATCTTGATCTCTCAGATTTGTAAAAAATTAATATTTACTTGCGAAAAGGCGTTCCGGACTGTCAAAATTGTAGTTTTTGGCAAAATTACATCACTTCCGGTGCCGACAGAAAACTATCAGTAACAAACAAATGAAATTTGGGACAACAGAGCATATGAACTTTGTTTTAAACAAATCGAAAAATAAATAATTAATCTAGAACCGAAAAACTGAATTAGCCAATGGCGGCTAGCGCAAAGTACTGAGATATTTTTTTTTCATATTTTTGCTTAAGTCCGAAGACCCTTTAATCCTGTGCAAAATACCATCAAAAAATATTCATAAATAAAAAACCTTTTTGTAAAAATTTAAATTTTCAAAATTTGGTGCCTAATATCTGCAAAGATTCGTAGAAAATCAAAAATTTAAACTACTGTAGCTATGTGCCCTGTCTCAGGCTATGTCAAAATGTATTACGGCAATATTTAAAAAAACCGATAACTTTAGCGATTTCGGACATTTCGCATTGTCGCAGAACGTTCGAAATAGCTTTAAGCTCTATGTCACACCCACCTTTACAGTAAAACCGAAGACGAAAGAGTGTTTAATGTCTTCTAAATCATGCAATCGTGAATATGCCAGGAAATAAGTAATATATTGAAACAGAGAAAAATAAATAAATACTTTCCGCTTTATATTTATGTACCTTGAAAAGAGATTAAAGTTCCACGGTACTAAACTTTATTAATTGAGGGGAGGGGCGGGATATTTAAAGTAGAAAAAAAAAGATCTTAATAAGAAGTTCTCGATATCTGTTCATATACAGCTGAAAGTATGTTTATTGTTTGCTACAAAATGTAAATTATTTTCTTGCACATTTGTAATTACATACCTTAAAAGGGAACAAAATTGGAATGGCACTAACATGTATTCAATGAGGAGGAGTGTGGGGGTATTTGACGTCAAAATACGCGCCATAACACAAAATACAAGATATCGATATGCATACCATACATTTTAAAAATTGTAAAATATTTTTGACATATTCATATTTACGTACGTTGTTAAAGCAGATATAATTTGGATCGTCTGAACGACTTACTAAATGGATCAAAGCAATTTTTTGTGAACAGTATGTTGACACATTAGTGATTAATTCATCATATTCCAAGACATTACGAGAAGGTTTGAGTCTGTACACAGTCTATACATCAGTATGCGAAATGTGGTATGGCGTGGGGTCTGAGAGCTTGATCGATGTAGCGCACTGCTGTGATGCCGCCTCCTCTCCCTGGACCAAGATTTCACCCCAAACCATTATGCTTGGACCTCCCCATGAGTCTCGTTCCATGACACATTGGTCCGAATAACGCTGGCCACGTCGACGCCATATTCTTGTCCCGCCATCTGCAGTTGATACACAATACCGACTCTCATATGTGAACAGAACAGTTCTCCATTGCCTGTGTCAACAGTTCTGGTGTTGTTGGGCAAACTGTAGACGTTCACGTCGATGGCGAGGGGTGAGGATCGGTCCACGGTGAGGTCTAGGGCAATGGATGTTCTTCTGGTGAGACCTCGGCGCACTGTATCGGTACTGATGGGTCTTCCGTGTGTTCCCACTGTCTGACGTGCTGTCTCAGATACTTGTGTGAAGGGATTCTGCACGTGCTGTCGCACAATATGGCGGTCTTGTCGCCATGTGGTAACACTTGGTCTACCAGTTCTGGGCGATCATCCGTGGTGTTGCTGCCCCGAAAGCGTTGCTGAAGCCTTTATATGGTCCGAACACTGACCTGGAAGTGATTGGCAACGGCATGGGTATTGTGGCCAGCGTCGAGTCTTCCAAGCGCCTGGTTTCTCTGAGCTGTCGTGCGTCGAGGCATGCTGCTGACGTTGTAGTGTGAATAATTCAACCAGGTATGGGGGGGGGGGGGCATTTTATAGGGCTGGTCCCGGTGAACAGCACGTGCAGCATGAGTTACATGAAAATCATGGAGAACATTACCACCTCAGAAGTCAGGTTGCGTTTTTGAGAACATTTCCTGGGCTCAATTCTGTGTTTGGGAAGGAGCCTTATTGCTCAGGTAAAGTTAGAGATGTGGTCACAAATATACAATAAAAACATTTGGCAAGTTTTATGCAAATGAAATGAAATGAAATGGGGTTTAACGTCCTACTGTTCTGCTCCTAACCCGGGCTAATCAAGACGGGAAGTTTTATGCAATGCGTCTATTCAGAGTAACATACCAACCTGATGTTTCTTTTGCTGCTTAGCATATATATAACACGCACGCGATTTCAAATTTCACTAAAGTCACGGTCATCGAGCGATATTTCTTATTGTATATATGTTTGCTCGATTCTCCTTTGTTCAATATGTCCCTCATAGCACACTGTATGGCGTATGCCCGTCTTCATTAGCCCAGTTTAGGAGCAGAGCAGTAGGATGTTAAACCCCATTTCATTTCATTTCATTTCATTTCTTGACCCACACAAGATTTATTATCTGGTGTGGATTGCATCTATACCGTGGGGGTCCAATCATATGTTGTCATTGCATTACATTACCCGAGTCGAACATACCAAGAAAAAGCATTAATAATTTAGATAACATTTCAGGCCTAAAGAAAGACCTGCGATAGGCAGATTTAGCTCTTGCATAATGTATGTTTAAAATGGTATTTTGCTATATTCACCGCGTTTTCCATTCGTTTTCTAATTTAGTAGTAAATTTGGCCCAATAAGCTTGGATGTTGTTAAATTAGACCTAAAATTCGTACAATATTCTTTAAAATACTGTGAAGTAAATTGAAAAGTGTTGAGTGGCTGCGTTTTCCCAATGGCGTAGGGACCCTGTTGTTCAGATGGTGTTGGGCTCTGTATCATCACTGTTATATGTAGCTTTCTAATTCAATGCCAAATTAACCTTTTCGATTAGTCATTATGCATATAAAAATGAAAGATTGACTGCTGACACTGGAATACTGATAACCGGATATGAAAAGGCGAAATTAGAATTTATGTAGCCGATTACACCAAATAATCACCAAATCAAGTATCTAAAGGCAAGAACTAGAATGCGAAGAAATAATGTATGATTATGAATGTTTCAGAAATCTGTAACCGGCAATGTCACACTTCTAAGCCAGACCGTCAAGATATACTGAGTTTCTATCGAAAAACAACGTTAGCAATCTGATTAAAACACAGATCCTATTTCGTTTCGTTTTTTATAGTTCAAAATTTCGTTTTACTTGCCTTCACTACACTAGGAAAATTGAAAAAAAAGGGTCAAATTTGCCATTTTCATAGCAGTTTTGGGTAATACTGATGATATTACAGCGGGGAATGACGGGTGTATAGGAGGTGTAAAGTGTCTTTGTGTAGAACATTCGCATTATGTCGGATGTGACATTTTGACCCCAGTCAACATAAAATCCTTCCAGCAAAAATTCTAAACTGACAACCCCCTACAACATTATGACCAGGAGAGAGTCAAATGCTGTTCCCTGTGATTGGAAACAACGGAATGTTGAGTAAAAAGCTATAGTCTGTGATGTGACAGCAATTCAACATTGATGTCGATGTCCATTTCCCAAGTAGAGTTGTCTTTCCTTGCAGTTCACTCGAATGCTGGATAGCGAGACTTGACGTGGATCTTTACGTCGTCCGATAAAATACCACTACAGAACTAACAAATAAAAAACAACCCAACATTCTCTAGTCCTGTTTTATATGTATTTTCTGTGTCTATTTAAAGTCTCGATTTCCATCGACAAGCGAAATTTAAAAAAAAGATAACATGATAAAATGTTGATTATTATCATTTGATTCATCTTTATCATTTGAACGATGTATATATGATATGGTTCAAATTGTATTAAATATGCCGTGGGTAAGAGTGGATCCAAAACCAAAATCGGTAAGATATCTAACTTGTCTAGCCGTACGGACTCGATAAATGTTAGGGGGCTACAATCTTAAATGCCCAAAATAATTTCTGGTAACAGAGCTTACCCAGTAGGGTCACCCCTCCCTTGGGGAATTTGACGACCACAAACGCGTATTCCTGCTATTCCAGCCTACTGAATCACAATCAACCAATCAGACTGTTGCATCTGCATTCACAAATAATAATCGATGCCCGAAAAATGTCGCTCAAAGTATAGAGTGACTCCAGACAAAATGTTTTTTCCATAGTCAATTTAGTACATATTCGGGGTATTCAAGGTCAGATTTGTGTTTTATTAGAATTCGGGCACTTTATTTTGCCAACTAGATGAAATAATAATTTTTGTTTTACTTTACCCGTTTGCCCAAATGTTGTGGGGAGGACAGCTCGTATGAGTGGTATTTTTAATAATGAATGGTCTAATTTTCTCTAATCTATTGGCAGAGAAATGATTTAACTCTATGATATATAAACTATAAATACAGGTCACTTATCAATAGAAGCGGGTCCCAGGGGCGGATCCTGTTAAGAAAATTTGACAGTGAACTTTTAAAAGAGAAATCCAACACCCAGTTTGGCATCAATTTTTATTATGAATTAATAGGATCACATTGTAATTCAATTTCATTGATGCAAAGCATTAATTTTATTGTGATATCACATTATGTCTATATCATTATCTCGCGCTTTGAATGGCCATCCCACACCCTGTACTTGGTGCTGTATTTCTTGTTTATTTACATATTTTTCTTCTAATTAATTAGACGAATTAGAATTAAGATCTATTAAACACCCTATTGTATCGTATGTATGCATAGTATATTACTTGACAAAATGTCGAGGCTAAGGTAACTTTTTGAAACTGTAAAAGAAGGCGCCTTGACAAACCCGGTAGTGGGTCAAACCACGGTTTCGTGTGACCTTTTGTAGGACAAATTTATGTAGACTTAGTCAAGTTTTAGCATAGAAAATCTCCAATGTTAGTACACCCAGTCCCTTTTTTCCAAATTCATGTATCTGCAATTTTATCAAAATAGTCGACATCACATTGAGCTAGATTATCACTCAGCATCACAAAAGATAACGATATTTTTTTTTAGAAACATGCCGCTCTTTCCCGCTTATCTTGCTTTATATATATAATAAATCATTTTGTCCTGTAATAAATTTGAGGTGGTTCTTATTACTGCAGAAATATGTAGTTAATTATGTGCGAAATTACATAAACAGAAGTAACGTCAAATATATATTCCTGTATAAGAAACGGTTGTACATTATATGATCCATAAATACGCATGCACAAACTTTAATTACTTTCAGGGTTTTACCAAGAATATTGCCTTTGCAACACTGTCGTGTGTGGTTGGTTCATCGTTTCAGTATGGGTATAATACAGCTTTACTAAACGCTCCAGAAGAGGTAAGGACAAATCCAACGCCATTCTTGCTGCTGTCATCTCATATATCTGTAACTATACAATATTAGCATCCATGTACTATGTTTGTATTTTTTGGGTTTGGTTACATGACCCACAAAACACCGCGAAACCTCCCTTTATTGTAATTACTCTATTTGATTCGCAAAAAGGTTTTACCATATTGGAATCCTGTTAATGTAATGCTATTATAACAGTATTGTTAATAAAGAGGTTTGTTAAGTATGAGAATCAAGAGACGATAAATTTATGTAATTTTTATGTTGATAATATTATAGATAATAAAGAGGTTTATAAATGAAAGTCATGAGACGAGGAATAATGAAAGTATATCAGAAGAATTGTTAACCAATACATGGGCTCTTTCATCCTCGGGATTTGGTATTGGTGCAATGATTGGAGCTCTGTTTGCTGGACCTATAAATGGTCGTTATGGCAGGTGTTTAGTTTGTAAAAATACTGATTTACGGAACATACGTATACACTCATTGGTGAGTGCTAGAATTCGCGGTCTTGAATGTACAATCTGCTATTCTGCCGCTAGTCACAATTGAGTTAACCGTTTTCCTTCATATCCCTTTAAAATGCACATATTGGATCATATTTATATACCCCACACTTCAACTTGTGCGTATTATGTCGTCTCTCTGTCGACCCATCGATCCGTCAACAATTGGCTTATGAAGTATTGAGGTCATAAGAGAACGAGACCTATCGATATTCAGCGTTCAGCGACTTTCTGTTCTGGAGTTACGCCCCCTTTTACGAAAACGTTGGGGCTACATACTTTTACGGAATTTTTCAACACATTTGGTGTCAAACATATGCGTTCCGCGACCTTCCGCCCCAGGGGATGGGTGGGGCGACCTTGTAAACGCGACAGAGGCTACAGTTTTCAACAGATTTTATCAAGCTTGTGAACACACAGAGATCTGGGGCCGGTTTCACAAAATTTTATCTAAGATAAATTTAAATTTTAGTAATTTGATTGGATAATATTATATTGATTTTAGTGCTTAGACAATCAAAATTGAAGTATCTACTAAAATTTGGATTTCATCTTTAGATAAGATTTCGAGAAACAGGGTCCAAATTACTTAAAAGCATCCATAGCCATGTTAGACCTAACTGCTGTGCGGCTATATATCCTCGCTTGGCGTGTCTGTCTTCTAAACAACCAGGGCATCGATATTATTGATACCGTCTTAACCTTAGTAAACTGCAGAAACCCATCGTCTGTTTTTAAAACCATTTTCAATGTATGATTAATATTTATATTTATGCATATTTTTTTAGTAAACGGTCAATACTATTCAACAATATTTTCGCACTACTGGCAAGTGGATTTTCCGTTTCTTCTAAATTCCTTGGATTAGTTGAAATGCTGATCATTGGTAGAATATTTATTGGAATAAATGCAGGTAAGGTTCTTTTTAGATCGGAATTATCTCCTCTCCGTCCAAAATATTGCCGTCACCCATTCTCATTTTTCTCATAGCACATTGTATGGCGTATGCCCGTCATCATTAGCCCATTCGGGGCAGACCACTAGGACGTTAAACCCCATTTCATTTGAATTTCTTATACCTTGTTAACAGAATAAAGGTAATACGTATTCATCTATCATTTTGATTTTTTTAAACTTCTGTCAATATTATCAGAACTGTGCTTCACTCTTGATAGAACTTCCTAGACTGTAATTGACTTTTCTTATGAGTTGTTTGGCACGGGCGACTTGTTTGTTTGTTGAGGGACAACCTATAATGTTTTATTTTGTATTAAATCTTTGTTTATAACATTCCCCGAACTGGACAGTCCAGGCGCCTACATCTGGTCAATTCTCTGGAATTTATAGTTTTATTATGTTTTTCTTGACAGAGGCAGGGATGGTTTTGACACCAAGTAAAATAAGCTAAAGTTAAATCAAAATATTTTCTTATTCGGTTGCCTTTGCCTTTAGGTTTTAGCTGTGTAGCTGTACCAATGTATCTCACAGAAATATCAACTTTATCAATACGTGGTATATTAGGCGCGGGACACCAGATTGGTATAGGTGTCAGTGTTATACTAGCTAATGTTTTGGGTCTTGGTGAAACTTTAGGCACCGAGGAAAGATGGCCCATCTTATTTGGTAAGGAAAGATTGTCTTGATAAAGGCTATATTATGTGTAGTTCATCTAATTCTAATCTCAATTAAAACCATTGAAAGACCACGCACTATAGCCAGTACAATTGCCGTTTCTTTAGAGCAATTACAAAGCTTAGTTGGCAAGAACAATACCTCCACTGAATGTATTTTAATAAGGTTCATTCTGATGTCTAATCAAACAATCGCAAGATTAAACGAATTCCCCCGAATTCTGCCCTATAGTTAGATGACAGCAATTGTTAAAATATCTCGAACGTTCTGACCTGAAGGGATTACAAGACGTTGGTCTAGACGACGGGCAAACAATGGCCACATAATATCTGACCATATTAACACGTGGATTTCTGTGTAATTAAATGTTTTATATTTTTCACAGCGGTCATAGCGGCGCTAGCGATATTCCAGTTATGTACGTTGCCATGGTGCCCTGAAAGTCCAAGGTTTCTAATGATTAGCAGAAATAATCAGCCGGCAGCTGAATCCGGTAAGATGGCTATAGGTTTTAGACTCATACCATCCATTGTTCATTGCTGCTCATTCTACATTTTAAAGTTTAAAATATAGATCTGTACAGATAAATGAACAGTCAATAGCAATTACTAAAATCACTGTGTTATTAATATTTCTAAAAATATTATGGTTTCAGCTTTAAAATGGTTACGTGGTACCTCAGATGTTCATGATGATATCAATGAAATGAAGATAGAACGTAGGGAATCACAAAGTATGAAAAAGGTCAGTTCTGATATTTCGATACCCACAAAGGAATATATACTATCGTCAGGCACTCTAGCACTGCATTCAGCATCAGTAGCACCACCGCAAATACAAACCAACCCGTTACTTTGCCAATATATACGCTATAACAAACAACATACTGTCAGCTTTGAAATATACTAAACGAACAGTCAAAAGTTTATAAATTTATAAATTTCTATGTTTCTTATTTTGTAGTTTTCGGTATTAGATTTACTGCGGAATGGTGATCTGAGAAGACCGCTGATTATATGTATAGTGGTACATCTTTCCCAACAAATGTGTGGTGTAGCAGCTGTAAGTTCTTAAAATCGAGGCATGGTCACTGAATTGTTTTTTACAAATATGTTTTATTCCAACTTATTTACGGATACGTCAGGGATTTGGAGCAGAGCTGTAACGTTTTAATAAAACCCAGAGACTTTCTCCGAAAATCTGAACCGGTAACGAAATTTTCCATCGGTATTGAAGAGTCCTTTTATTTTGTGAATTTTTTTCTGAGTTATCATTCAGATCACCACCTTTTGACTTTGAAACCTTATGAACATGATACAGGACAAACTTATAATTTAAAAAAAAACAAACAAACGGGTAGGTTTTTTTTATTGGGGACGCACTGAAGAATCGTTTTCTCCCAAATTAAGTTCGAGACCATGAAATCTTGTGAACTCGATACAGGTCAAAGGCTTGAATAGAATTTATAAGAATTCGGTGGAATTGTTCATTAGGGTATGTAGAACCCCTTGATTTCAAAATTTAAAATTGCGAAAGCATTTCGCAGACTTATTTTCCCAGCCATATTTGGAATTTTACAACTTGTGAATGATAAACAGAACAGTTATTGTGTAATATTTTGAAACTTGATCGGGACACAGTGGAAAACCTTGTCGAAAAGCAAATCTCTGAGTTATCCCCCATTTACCTTTCAAAGCTGTAAAACTGGTCCGACCGTCGATCATAGGCGTAGGAGCTCAAAGTAATTCAGGGGGGCATAAGAGAAAATTGCCCGAAATCAATACCGTTTTTTCGGGCATACATATCATAAGAGAGCGTCGGGCATATTTTCGGGCATGCAGTGGACAAGAAAAAGACGAGAAAATACTTTTCGGACAGTGTGGTTCTCATAGAAATAAGTTAGTTATATTTTTTCTCTAAACGTTAATAGAAAAAAAAAGGTTGTCGAATTTTTCATTGCCCGAAAAAAAAATTGGGGGGGGGGAGGGGGCATCTGCCCCTCTCCCCCGCTCCTACGCCTATGCCGTCGATTCGCAATTTCTTGTTAGATACACTTTTTGAGTTCAGCAACAAGAAGAACCATGGTGATTTTTGAGGGTTTCCAACGTGGTTTATGCCCTTTGTTTACAATATCATTTCATTGTATAATTATGAATTTTGGGTAGGTTTGGTAAAGGCGATATTGTCGATAATAACCATCAAAGTTATGTTCCTTCGTTCCGAAATATTGTTAACATCCCAGGGGCCATAATAGTACGATCTTTATTAGTCTCGGTCCCCCACAACCTCCTAGTCTTCAACGTAGAATATTTGTCTGAATGATAGAGACTAGATCTTTATGCAAACATCGGTTAGTTAAAGTAGCTAAGTCTCTAACTCAATATCATTCAAAATCTTCGACATTATTTGTCTGCTTAAATCAACACTGATGTTCTGATCTTACCGGGAAAAGATGGCCATCTGACATCCAATATTTAGGACAAAACAAACATTTTACAATTGGTACACGAATCGTGTACCATAAAGCATTTCAGCGTTATTTGTAATAAGGGACTTCAAAAACGAGGCTAGGCATATTCCACAAGTCATGTCAAACGGCGACGCTATAGTCTTATCTGGAGAGTATGCGCAGTAAATACCTTCGGCGTAGACTGGAATAACCAGACGCTAGAGACTGCCATTCGATTGAGACTTCTGGCGAGTATGCGCAGTAAATACCTTCGGCGTAGACTGGAATAACCAGACGCTAGAGACTGCCATTCGATTGAGACTTCTGGCGTATTTCGCCGAACCTTACTGATTAGAAATTACAGTAAAAACAGAAACAATTGAATGTAAATCAATTCATATACATTCATATTACATTATTGTATGCGTTGCGACCCATTTGTGTCAGTTTCTAGGTCCAAAATATTAGCGATTTAGCTCCTTTAAGTTAGGGCCATAATTATAATACGATCTTTATTAGTCTCAGTCGCCCAGAACCTCCTAGTCTTCAACGTAGATTATTTGTCTGAATGATAGAGACTAGATCTTCATGCAAACTTATCGGTTAGTTACTTTGGTAAAAAAAAGGGCCAAAATTGATTTATAACGATAATTGTTAGAATCATGATCATTGCTTTGGATCGCTATGAAAGTTTAGCAGGAGATGAAGCTGGTCAAAAGAGCCCTATTGTCTTTTGGAAGCAATGACGATCATTGCCCAAGTTAAATTATGTCCCTTGCGAAATTGTTGTTAGCGGTGCAGTTTGTTAATTGGAAGACCCGTATTATATTTGACCCCTTGAGTTATATCCCTAGGCCCTAGGTATACCATTGAATCATAATGAAAATTTACTAAATGTGAGCCGAAATGTTTAAATTATCAATTTCCGGCAATTACCTTACAGAGATATTTCCCTTGATTACAAATATGTTGTTAAAATTTCAAATTTGCTTCCCTATTAATTTTCAGTAACACTAATAACAGCACTGTTACACATTTTTTTATATTAAGCATATTGAAATTGTTACAATTATACTATGTGTGTGGCCGGGTCGACAAAGTTGTTAGTTGGTGTATTTTCTTTGTTTTATTTTTCAGTTTGCTTTGTATTCAACAAGTGTTTTTGAACAGGTAGTAAATAGTGTGGAACTATCTACATACCTAGCAGTGGGCCTCAGTGTGTTTGCTTTTATTGTTTGTGTTGTTTTTACGGGGTTCGTGGAGAAATCTGGAAGACGAATGTTACATTTGTGTGGTGTAGCTGGAATGTGCATTAGTATGAGTCTTATAACTATCTGTTTTATATATCATGTAAGTAAGTTATACCGTTATGTGCAAGGGCGGTTACTCCGTCCGTGAGTTTGATACTAATATTCAACTGCATTCTCACGCAGAATTGAACAGGCCTCGGCCTGAAATTACCGGACTGAAAGATACATTCCAAACAGCGATGGATTGAATGCTACGGACAGGGGCGTACATAACGATTTTGTTTGGGGGGGGGGGTGTTTAGCCAAAATGCGACCGACTGATGCCCATACCCCTACGAGTGACGCAGTCAGGAGCCGAGCACCACAGGTGCGAGTTTTGAGGGGCCATGTGCAGTAGCGGATCTAGATAGGGGTAAGGGGGTCCAAATCTAGGGCGCCACCCCAGCCACAATTCCACCCCACAATGAATGTCAACAAAATACTGGCTATAACATTAAGCGTCCCGGTAGAACATAGGTGGTATTGTATAATTATATAGTTGTTTGCCGATCGTTGTCTCGCTGGAAAGCAGTTTTATTTAAGTTGACATAAAGTTTATGTCATATATGATTGTGCCTATAACACTGAGCAACCTGAGAAAATTTTGGAATATTGAATCAATATCTTGGCATTTGAGTTCATTGCTTGGAGAAATTCTTGTGGACGAGAGGACCAGAAATGTGAGTCAATTATAGACAAAATCTCGAGATCTGCCCCTGTCAATTCCGCTTGTTTTGCAAGAGTTGACAGAACTTTTGTATAGTCTGACGCCCCACGACCCACACACCAGTGCCAGTGGTACTACTAACATAACTAGGCAGTTCAGTATAACCGTAAATAGGATAGTGCTGAGACAGTATAAGACAACAGAGGAATAGAAGAATGACGTTATAATGGAATCGAGCGCATGAGGCGCGAAAAAAATTCAGATGTGTAACCGAGCTTTTAATTTTTGGGATTGGGCCTGACAATTTTAATCAATGTCATGGCAAATGGATCCAAATTCTCGTTAACGAGAGGATAAGAAATGGGACAGAATCTTGAGGCCTATCTGTCAATGTCGCCTGTTTTGTGAGAGTAGAACTAACAATTCTACAGTCTTTTGACCCACGACTCACTCACTAGTGGTACTACTAACTGGGCGATTCACTGTAACTGTGAATATGATAGTGATGAGATAGTATAAGACAGAGAAGGAGTTGAAGAATGATGGCATAATGGAATTGAGCGCCGATATGTAACTGAGCTTTTAATTTTTGAGGACGGGGCCTGAGGGCACTTTACCTCAATGGGGCGCTTACTTGGTCTCTGAAATGCCCTGGACTTTGGGGAGAGATTTTGCAGAATTCTGATGGTCAGAAAACACCCCATTAATTCATTTAGTCTGAGACCGACTGCGGTGAGCACTTTTTTTTAGACCGATTATTTCTTTGCCATGGGGTGAAAAACATTTTTTTCAAACATGATAAGTTGACAAGGTTATTTTATACTAAAGTTTTGCGTGAGTAGAGTGACGTATGCAGTGAGCACTTATTTTGATACCGACTGCTCATATATCTTACGACCGACTAGTATTTGGGATCTATTCTGGCATTATTTGTTTACCTCATTAATTCATTAAGACGGCGATGCATAATTTTGAGACCGACTGCAGTGACTGCACTTATTTTGAGATCGAAAATTTTTCTACCTTGGGGAAATTTTGTTCTTAGACCTACATACTCACAACAGAATAAGAGTTAAACACATCATTTTTTCAAACATGATAAGTTGACAAGGTTATTTTATACTAAAGTTTTGCGTCAGTAGCGTAACGTGTGCAGTGAGCACTTATTTTGATACCGACTGCTCTTATTTTGCGACCGACTGCACTGATTTTGCGACCGACTATTTTTTTTCCTGGGGGGGGGGGGGGGGGTACCAGGAAAACCTTCGATCACCTCATACCACGATCTGTCTAAAACGGAAACACATCGTAGCCAACACGGTCAATATAGTTTGATTTAGAAATTGCTGAGGCAGGATGTAGAAGATTATTTCAATTAGTGTTGTTCATAATACCGTATTAACCGTAATATTTCAGATGGCTTTGTTCATGATACTGTAAAGACCTTATAATATTTCAGAAACAGACAGATTGGTTGAAATACGGTTCTCTTATTGGTGTATTTTTATACATTTTTTTCTTTAACATTGGCCCTGGTAAGTTATAGGCTACATATCATATATGTTTTATGGTGATTTTTCTTCTTATATATAAAATAGCAGGGTCGTACTTCTTATCGTCACCGCTTACAGAAAAGGAATAACAGTATTCGCAGTAGTCAGGTCGCTTAGGTGAAAACTCGTTCACTTTTTGACCAAAGTATGAAAATATTGGCATACAGTTAGATTTTTGATGTCCTCTTTCGAATAAGAACGGGACTCGTGCGATCTGATCTCATTTTAGGTCGCAATTTGGGTTCAAAATAGCGGCTTCTGAAAGAAGCTAATTTGGTTATTTCAGCTTTACGGTATGATAGATTGATTTAAGTATCGAAATCTATGTTTTATAACCCGTTGAATTCATCACAATATTTTCTTTACAATATATGCAAGTGCAGTTCCGGCCCATGGGTACAGCAACTTGAATTAGTCCAATGTAGGCTTTTGGACCGAAATCCCATTCTACGCCCAACTGGGGATTGAAATGGACGAAAAACATTCCCGTCGATACACCGGATCTAAGGTCTGCATTTTATATTAGAATCAGCTAGGACACAATAGGTTTTTAGTTCTGGCTTGTACATACTTTTTGAATCAAGTTTTACTAAAAAATCAAGGGGTTTTGGGGGATTATTTTGCAGGATCTATCCCTTGGTTTATTGTAGCTGAAATGTTTACCCAGCAATCAAAATCATCCGCCATGACAGTTTCTGTATTTTTTAATACATTGTCCGGATTTATAGTATCATTTGTCTTTCCCGATATCCAAGTAAGTTTAAGTTTTATATTAGAACATAAACAGTACAAACGATCATAGGCGTACGAGCCCGATGAAATTGTTATTTCTGGGACGGAGGTGGGGAATGAAATGTCGGAAAAAAGACCCGTTTAGAGTTCGCGAGCGTCGAAGGCGCGAAGCGTATCGTTTGGGGTTATGGGGCTATGGGTGGCCTCCCTAGGTAATTTTGAAAGTCAGACGGCCGAAAATGCATTTGCAACCGAAATTCTAGACGTGGTCACCGATTGTCTTCAATAAATATTTTTAGAAATTTAGAGGGTCGCAAACGCGTTTTCCTGCTATTCCAGACCGTGAGTACAGCTACTTAAAAATGGTTCAATATAACTTTATCTTTGTTTACATAGCTAACCAGGTTTTTTTAGAATTGAAATGTAGTAAATAGGTTAAGTATTCTCTATGCAAATGCATTTGTGTATTTAAAAAGGTATCCAAAGGCCAAAACCACGCTAGATTATTTATGATGATATATGATATATGTTTATTCAAGTAAGTATTCAAGGCCAAAACCCCATATTACAGGGGTCTGGGTCACCGAATGGTCTAACGCGTGGACTTTTAACAGATTGTACATGATAAGGAGTAGGGCCACCTCGTGGGGGTTTTCTGGGAAATCCAGTTTGCTACTCCTTCTAAAGACAATTGTTCAAGTCTGGGAACAAGCACTAAATTTGTATGGGTGTCTCGGGTCATTTTTTAAAAAAAAAAACGCTTTAGCCACCTGAATTTTCAAAATAACCGTCATTTTTTCAGAGTGACAGTCATTTTTCAGAATGACCGTCATTTTTTCAGAATGACCGTCATTTTTTCAGATATACAGTGTAACGTGTAAGTTAATTCCATTGCGAATACTAGAGACTTTTGGCAAACGTAATTTCCTGGTCCGTATCGCGTATCCGTATCAACTTTGTTTGTGACATCATCAGTGTGTGTCTATTTCTCATACGTGATACGGCACGCGGATACGACAGCACAAGGTCCGTATAAAATCGTCGTCTTTTTGCCTTTTTTTTTTTGCTACTTTTAGACGCTGAAATTTTGTGCCATAGCGTTTTTGTGAATCTATGTGTATCCTAGAACACGAAGGTGTATATTTGATGTCATTTTAACCATGATAAAGACTGAAATTTTGATGAGTTTTTCTCTGAATTTTCATATTTGTCCTGTCTGTCTGCATGCTGCTTGATCTACGTACTAAATTTAGGGAAGTTGGGACCTAGAAAATCTGTAAATGATAAACATTCTGAAATGATACATTAGTGAAACCAAAAATAGCTGTCAAGTCGAAGATTTTTAATAAGATTCGACATTAAATTGTTTTTAATAGCTCAGCGACTGTCGAGCGACCTCACACCCTAATATAATTTGTAGGCTAGGCAATTGACTAGTACTGATTGTGATCTTACGTACGCGGCGCGAAAATCTGCCAAAACTCTAAAGCTATACATTGACGCAACGTATCTCGTATCCGTATCGTGATTCACGATGGGAACAATTCTTTGTCTTTATGCCCACTTAAAGATATCTGTATGGAACATTCTAAACACATCAACCTATTATAAGAGATAAAATGTTTGCAAATTATAAGTTTATCAGGGTTATTCATTTTTGTGTTTCCATGGAATTGTTAATCTAAATGTAGGCCGATCATTTAATCCGTTAATGGTATTGACATGGAACTTGTTACACATATTAACCTAGTATAACATGTGTACTTTTTGCTAATTTGAATAAGAAATTCTAAGCTGAATAATATTTGTGTTTCTGTAGAAACACATTTGAATTTAGTTTTTGGTATGCAGTTATTAGTCTGCAGCACAGTAACCATTAAATATATATTTGTGAAACTTCATGAACTTTTGGTGTCCGATGGTTGTTTGTTATATAATTGAACTCAAATTATGTTTACTATGATTAGGTAAAATAATCGGGATGCCTGATAATATTTGTTATACATCTTACAATATGTAGCCCTATTATATAGGCTACACTATTTAATAAATAGTATTTTTTTTTATTTGGTTGTTGATTACCATAATGGATGGATTGTTTATTCCAAAATCATGCCCAAGGGCGGACCAAGGACTCGGGATGTTGATGGCCGAGTCTTCTTGGTAATACTTAAATAAAATTTCAAGACATTTAATTTCACCGTATTTTTGTGTTTTATAGGAATATATTCAAGACTATTCGTTTGTACCATTTATCTGCTTAGCGGCCATGTTCTGGATTTACTTCTATTTCAAACTACCGGAAACCAAGGGAAGAACTATTGAAGACGTAGCTGACCAATTCCGATCAAAGAAAACAAAAACCATTTTAAAACTTATTGAGAGTGATGCTGTATCCAATTCAATTGATTACTCTGCCGAAACTGTATCCACACGATTATAAAATTGTATGTAGATTAAACATGAATTTCTCTGGTTATAAATAAATTTTGTTAAATTCTTTACTAGAGAGTCAACAGTTGAGAATCACTTCAAGTCTTAAAGGACAGACGTTTTTTACGTTTTTGCCCGATTTGGAAATATTGAAATCAAATCCTAATTCTAAGCACAAAAGGATGATTGTCGGACCCACATATGCAAATTCCAATGAGCTTTATAATTAATAGAACCGGGGGATTTTTTTATGGCTCTTATATTAAATTTTGGTGCCACGAAGTTTTTGTACAGATATGATATATGATTTTGTTTTTAGTTTATAAAAGGGGCATGTTAAAATATGTTCACAATTTTTAATTATATTTAATTATCAGTATTAGGAAAATATATTTTAATGCACCATTTCGACTGTTTCCGCACTAGAAAGGTTAGTTAAAGTGAAACACGCCTTAATTTCTCTCTAAAAATCACGATAAACTTGAATCTATAATTTAAAGCTTGCCAGAATTTGAAAACGCTTCAAATTCACTACAGATAAAGGGAAATTAGGAAAATTAGTCTAATAATGTATAACAGGGGTAAGGTTATGGGGGAACTACATTTTTCTGCTGTGCTGCTGCGGCGTAATATATTTCTTTCTTTTGAAACCTGAAATTATCGCATCTCTAATGTTAGAAATCAAAATCCGCGAGTTTCCAGAAAAAATAGGGTCAGTGGGAAATTGTAGTACAAGGCTGAAATTCATTATATTTTGTACAATAACGTCCCAGGGAATTGTTATCACCTGATATTTGATCGTCTGTCACCAGAAATTTATTAATTTTGATATAAACTTATGCCGTTTTGTAAAGTCTACGTTATAAATACGTCACAATAACATTTCCCTCTATTACAAAATTTTGTTACAGGTTTTAATTGCGATCTGATGTTTCTGAATTTGTTTATGGGTTGTTTTAGCTGTCTGGACGACATAGCTTCTGATGGTTAGGCCTATATCCTTCGTTGTCTGGCAACCCATGTTTAACAATTGCACCAAGAACTCCAGATCTGTCACCTTGGCCAATCTTTAAAAATTCATTGAAGAACCATGACTTTTATCGAGTTCACAAGATGAGTATACATGTACATGCAAATTATAAATGTTATACTGATCAGATCAAATTGCAGGAACGTGCCTAGACAATGTCATCGACGGTAGAAATAAATATATATCTCTGACTTAGCGGTATTAAAAGATAAGCTTACCAATGATGTGCGTAATATAAAGAAACACGCCCATCCTCTTTAAAATCTCCAATAAAAATTCTCCATGATTCAAGCGGATCGAATAAAATACGATAAGATGTTCGATAACTATCTATTGTGGATTTCGTTTTATCAATTCAACGATATACATTAATATATTGCATACTATAGTTTAAATCTTAAATATGTCGGAGGAAGAGGAAAAAAAGCCCAAAGCGGTAAGATTTCTAATTTTTCTAAATAATATTTAGGCCTATGTGAATGGAAAAGCACAGTCCAGGCAATTTATTGAACAACCAGTTGTATTTCTATATCTTTATAAGTTTGTTTCACAATTCAATATCCTCCATCGCACATTCATAACCTAGATTGTTATAGTTTATCATAAATTATAATCAGCTACAGTATGCGTTATACTTTGACATATAGGCCTAACTCTATGAATATCTATATAATTGCAAGTCTTTCTTTAGTTAAAGATACATTGTGGGAGATTTTGATAGAGAGTTGGCCATTCTTGCTATAACAGTTCAAAAGTAGACGATGAAAGAAGAATATATTGAAAATTCCAGTCAAATTTCTCTATTCTGAACAAAGTTATCATCGTTGTAATATTTGACTACAAATGGTAGTCAAATATATCTTCACCTTGGTCGATCGTTTGATTGACAGGCGTTAACTCCACCTATATAATCTCGATTATCAAGAAACGTTTTCAATGGCTTGAGACGGGGTTGCAGTTCAATTCGTATCACATTTATTTTTACTACAAATTAAAAATAAGACTTTTATTATATAGATAAGAAGCGAAAGTTTGAAAGGAATGGACCAAATCAATGAGGCATATAATTATAGCCGACTTCTTGTTAGCCTGCGTGTACTCTTGTGCTGTAACGTGACTACGTGACTCCCGAAGCAGACAAATAAGAAACAGTGATCCAATGGGGCTGCGATGTTTATCAATTTCAATAATTTTTCTGTAAACGCAAGTGACAAAAGAGCGTATAATACCAACATCCAAACTCTCATTTTAACCACAACTGAACATAATATCAAGGCCGTATATATCGAACTTTCAATCAAATTTACTGACATGCGGCATCGCTCAACAGCGGCCTCGCTTCGTACACTCTATCATTTAGCCTCGATCTAACTGATGACGTCAACGTAACGGTTAATAATCTCCGCATGGGGCGCCATTTTTGATTTAATCAATCAGTGAAATCCTATTTAAATCCAAGCTGTAGTCGAGCCATCCGTGGGTCTACAGAGTTGATTTTGGGCTTGTTGTTTAAATAAAGATCTAATTTATAATTTCTATAACATCTGAAGCCTAAATTTATTAAGACTTGCAATAATCAGATTTAGCTCTTGCATAATGTATGTTTAATTAGACATTAATTAACTTACCAAAACCATAATCCAACTCTCGATGCCATCGGATGGTTGCGATATAACTAGATTTAAATACGTTTTGTGGTCGATGCCGTTACCTTAAAAATAGATAATCGAGACTTTGGTTATTATCGCAACAATTGTTGTAATGGCAATCGAGGCTATAATTGTATCGCCGATATCTAGGCTCAGAGGGAAGTAATTTGACTGACATTTTCAGCATATTCTATTTTCAATATCTATTTTTTAACTATTATATCGAGAACTGTTTGCTCTTTATCTAATCTTATCTAATGTCGCTTTAACTACATCTTTCCCGCGTGTGATTTATTCACCATTAATTTTGCACTACCAAAAAGAAAAAGAAAAAGGTTGTAAGCACCTCTGCGTTGAAGCACATCGGGTGATATTTAAGTTCATTTAATCTATACTATATACAATATACTTTTTGAATTTTTTACAGGGTGGTTTTAACAGGAACATAGCGTTTGCAACTATGTCATGTATTGTTGGATCATCATTTCAATATGGTTATAACATTTCTGTTCTTAATGTACCAGAAGAGGTAAAATTATTTCACGTTAAACTAGTTTGTTAGTCTTGTCTGTATAAAAGCCATGCTGTTAAATATTCCTCATGCACCATTCCTACCATTTATACAGTCCCTCAATTTAATTCCAAAACAAGCATTGTATTTTGTTAAATTGAACATAACTTTGACTTGTCAAACCATTAACTATGTAACTTCATTTCAACAAGTCGGTATTAAGAGCATCTGGCCAACAGACAAACCACGTCGACTTTTGCCATGGTGCCAAAATTTTGAAACGGAACAAATATAATTAAGCACAAAAAGAGCAACATTACTACCAAAAGCGGTTGAAATCGATGAATAACTTTTAAGAACTCGAAAATAAGACAAAATGTGTCTAAATTTACCATATAGAGGTAACCTAATTATAACACATAACATCGTGATATTGAGGTAACTTAATTATAACACATAATATCGTGATATTGATATAACACATAATATCGTGATATTGATATAACACATAATATCGTGATATTGCAGATGGTAAAGGGGTTCATAAATAGCAGTTATGAGGTGAGGTATAATGAAACTATACCGGGTGAGGTGCTAACCAACTTATGGGCTATGGCAACTTCAGGATTTGTTATTGGTGCTATGGCAGGAGCTTTATTAGCTGGACCAATAAGTGGACGTTATGGAAGGTATTTCCTATTAATACTAAAAGAGCATTATCAAGATGGAGATACATTTTATTAATTTCAGATAAAATGATATTCAAAATAAACTTAATTATCTATGCACTGACCTCCTCTCTTAATATAAAAATATATTTTTAGTAAAAAAGCATTACTCTTCAACAATACTTTTGCACTACTTGCAAGTGCATTTTCTGGTTCTGCTAAATTCCTGGGATTAGTTGAAATGCTGATTGTTGGAAGACTTTTTGTTGGTATCAATTCAGGTAATATTACTTTTTCCAATTGCATTTAAATTGTATTCTTTATGATCTAAAATCGCCATTTTGACAGGTAAAATTGTTGTTCATTTTTGTAATTAAGAGATTTAGTGTTGAATGTTGAATTATTTCTCTCAGAAATTAAAACCGTTGACTTAAAGATATATAATGTAAGATTTAGATAAAGAACTTGTAGTTCTTGATATAATAGTTCAAAAATAGATAATGCAAAATGAATATATTGAAAATTTCATTTCGGTGCTGGTTTTTAGAGACAGCCTCGCGTTTCCATTTTAAAATTATATTATTAATTGGCCGAACCGTTCTAATCTACTTAAAATCAGAGCCATCCAATGATCTAGAGAGTTGATTATAATCTTGTCATGTTAATAAATGTCTAATTAATAATTTATATAACATTTAAAGGTTAAAGACAGACCTGCCATAGACATATTTAGCTCTTGAATAATGTATCTTAAGTATGCGCATAGTAACTATTGTAACATTTATTAGATGCACTGAACCCCACATGCTATTGACAATATCAACATTATGATAAAGATGTACTGACCATCAGAGATATCGATTATGTTTAATTACAGATATTAATGGCCGATACGGAGTAGATATAGATCAGCTATCAAGGGCGGATCTAGTGGGAGCGTACCCGGCGCCCGCCCCCCCCCCTCCCAATTGAATTCAAGAGGCGCACTTTAGAATCGGATTCTTGTCTCAGATCAGTAGAAATGGCATTTCCGTGATTCTAGTTTTCGCAAGTTCCGGGTGAGTCCACCCCGACCCCGCGTTGGTCGCGTCGTCGTGCCTTCTGCGCTTTCAGCGTGAGGCTTCGCCGCTCATGCGTCCCCATATCCATCTCTGGATCCACCCTTGCTATACAATAACGGGTGGTTGGATGGCTGAATGGTTAGCGTGAGCGTGCTGTATCATAAAGTCTGTCATTGAGTCGACTGGCGTGGTTTTGGAATCCCCGGTTGTACGTGGCAAGGAGTAGGGTCGCCTGTTCAACCTCGTGGGGTTTTTCCGGGGCCTCCGGTTTCCTCCCACTGCTAAAGACCCCTACGCGCAAGCGAATTATGTAAATAAAATTAAACCATATGTAAGTCCCGAAATGACCTAGTTTGTGTCGAGTGGACGTTAAACTCCATTTCTCTCTCTCTCGCTATACAATAACAGGACTCCATATTTCATGACACGCAGCCGTCTATGTAAGACCGACTCCTTGTATGATGAAATCATTGAGTCAACTGGCCTGGTTTCTATTTCCCGGGGCTGAATATACTTGCCCCCTCCCCACCCCCCCAAAAAAAATTACATAGTAGGCCCCAACTCCTATTTATTTACAACAATTATTAGGGTTAGTTAAAGACCACGTAACACATAAGAGTAAAAATCTTAATTGAATGTACTTTGTGTGTGTTAGTTATATTTTATGTCCGCTTCCACCGAGGTGATATCGCAGACAATTGAATATATCCATTTTACGGCAAGTTCAAACCAATCTGATTAAAATTAATTCAGCTATTGAGGTTTAAGTATCCGAAAGCCAAAAACGGTTTTCAAATTTTCAATTACAACCTTAATCCGGTTGATTGGCTGGTGACGTCACAGACACTACACATCAAAGGGTGCCGCGGTCGACTTACCAAAACTCGGTGAGTCGGCGATATGGGAAGACCCCTATTTACATCCCGCTTCTACTCGTTTCCACTGGCAACCTTTGATAAAACTGTCCTGTTTATTTCCAATACAGGCATAAAAGTATCCGTGTATCAGAAATGTACCGAAAGAGTACTGTTCATTTCTGAGACACGGATACTTTCATGCCGTTTTAGATACCTATCAAGCAATAAGCAGCGGACGTTTAGTCCGACCCAGATCGCAATTGATATAGATGGCTCTATACAATGTACAAGGATAATGTACATGAAACAACTAGTCAAAATCATAGTAACAAAACAAAATGGCGGGGGGGGGGGGAACTACAGGGCAGTTCAAAAACATATATAATGACATTAAATTAACATAACAACATATTACACAAATCAATTAGTATGCATATCAATTGGCATCTATTTCATAATTTGGTTTGATTTATATTACTATGCAAAATATATAAATTAGAATATTGAATAATTATTTTAATTAATTGTGATGATAGAAGGCGCAGTTCTCTTGCTGGACACTTCACAGGCATTGAAAATAAGCAGGATGAAAAAAAACGCCTAGAAAGTCATAAACTTTATTACGAATAAATTTCAACGGAAGAACTATCCGCCGATGCATACTTTCACCAGGAATGACCCACGTTTCGCATTTCCTTTACACTATATTTAATAATATCGCAGTCCTCTACGCCATAGACAAGTTGTTATGACGATGTGGTCTAAACAAACACGTGATTGTTTTACGCTCAGAGTATCATGGCAAGACGCACGTGTAAATACTACTCAGGTCGTCTCTCGACTGCGAAATCATTCTACCATGAAATGTAACGTGAGGCTCAGAAAGGGATAAATAATGAAAGAGCAGAAAGTATTTGTCACTTTTCGGTTGAAACGACGCGATAATAAATACTATTTTTCACATTTTGCTTCACAATACTCGATAGAAATGTGATGTAAGTAAGTTATTAGCACCTTTCCTCGGTGTATCGGTGAATATCAGGAAAGTGTGCTAATAACTACTACATACATTATCTATACAATACACACCACCAGTTGACAAGTCGGTTCAATTAACATGTGACTGGCATAATCATAATCGCCGAATTATCGTCTTGCGTTGTTATAGATTAGACATTTGTGATTGGAATATTTTAGAGTGAATTTAAAATGCCGTATCATGCCATAGATCCATTTAAGGTGCCATTGTTTATATAGGCCCCATGACAACTGAAGACGACCTAAGCAGTTAGCGCATTTACCGGTAATTTGGATAACCCCGTAATACTTGATATCCCAAACTATTCTGTATAAGTACAGAAATACAAATGGTGCCAGTCAATTGTCGATATATTCATTATATATAATAATAATAACCATTTCTATACACAAAGAACAACTTTTATCGTAACTCCATTTGAAATTCACAGCGAATATGGAATTTTCCGATGACCATAAATAGATCGCCCTCATTTCTCAGCCAATCAACGCTGGGAATCTTATTGCCATGTACGGTTCCATGCACTACGAGCGTAGTAACTGAGGTTAAACTTTGGCGCGAAAATTGCATGGGATTCTAAATTGGATCTTAAATTAAAATGAATTACAAAACAAATTATTCCGTAGTCAATTGTTTTATTTAATTAAGGGGATTAAGGAATCAGTCAGGCGTTAATGAATATACACACGCCGGCTGTATATAGGTTTTTATACCGGAGCACTTTGCTTTTCCACATAAAGCCAGCGGATTCTTTTTCCCCACGGGTTTTTTTTCAATCCGCCCTGATTGTGTGTTTTTAACAATTTTCAAATGTAAATAATTTACAACCTGTTCATAATATTCATTTTATTGGACGTTAAATCTGTAATAAACAACAACAACAAACATTCCGAATATGCATTCGGTCACTGTGACGTCACTGGCGTCTGAAGGGATTAAGAGTGTTTTCGATAATTGGCAAAGTCGTTTTTAAATTAATTTCAATCAGATTGGTAGGAACTTGCCGTAAAGTTGATATAGTAACCATTGTCTACCAGTATCGAAAAGTTCCCAAGAACATCTTATGTGCATTTTAAGATTCTATCTGTATAAAACAATGTACAAATTAAAACACAAACACTTCTGTTTACTTTTTGAAATCCATATAATACACAAAATGTACAAAATACTTTAAATATCTATACAACTTTCTTGTAAATGTCAATGTGTATATGTATATAGTATTGTAGTTAACAAGGTGATTGTCAAATATGCATCCTCGTCAACTAAAGTTATGTGATCAAGTTATGTTTCATTTGGATCCTCCTCATAAAAATACCCCTACTAAACTCTCTTTGTCGTGTTGTTCATAACTCAAGCGTAACATTCAATATGTAAAAGCCACGAAAAAAATATGAATACGGCACCCCCTGACTTAAACATGATAAACATTGTATTGGTGTGATGTTTTAGTTTAACCCCGTAAAATATGCCAAAACAGTGTTTACAGAAGACTGAAACTTATAGGGGTGCCCCCCCCCCCAGTGGGAGGGTGACCCTCCCACACTCCCCGTATCACGCTACATCGGCGTCAAAGATTGTCAACATTTTATACAATTTCATTTGTTTATATATTTGTCTCCAGGTTTTAATTGTGTGGTGATGCCAATGTATGTGACAGAAATATCACCTGTAGCAATACGTGGTATACTGGGTACAGGACATCAGATTGGTATTGGTATCAGCATTATATTATCTAATTGTTTGGGCCTTTCTAAAGTTCTGGGAACAGAGGAAGGATGGCCCTACTTATTTGGTAAGATGTTATCTCTAAACTTAGCGAATATAAATAGCACCATTATTTGAAATGGTGTTATTACTTATATTGGGATACAATTGCAAAGTCTTACTAGAATAACGATGACGTTGGTTTACGAGTAGTTTAAAATAATTATGAACAATATTTAGTGTCTTCTTGAATCGATAAGCGACCGTATTTAAACTGTAGTGGGCATCTTATAGTTCAGTTTAAAATATATATTTGACAGTGACCGTTGCGGCACTAGCAGTATTCCAGTTGTGTACGTTACCAATGTGTCCCGAAAGTCCTAGATTTCAACTGATAACCCAAAACAACGAAAAGGGTGCCGAATCAGGTAGGCTATTACTGATACAATCTTCTACATTTTATTCATGTACATGTATTATAAGATTGACTATAATTATTTTGTATTTCTTTTTGTATATATAAAATTGACTATTTCTGTTATTTTGTATTTGTACATCTGTATAAGTGACTATATGAAACCATCGTGTTATATATTATTTTTACTTGTATTATTGCACCAGCTTTAAAATGGTTACGTCGTTCATCAGATGTTCATGATGATATCAATGAAATGAAGATAGAACGTAGAGAATTACAACTTCTGAAAAAGGTCAGTTGTATTCTTTAAAGAAACCTGTCACCCATTTAATCAAGGCACTGCTGTCTTAACTATTGTCTTAACTATCAATATAATATGTATTGGTATACGCTTTTAGGTTACAAGGTGGTCATCAACAAGTATCGGGTTTCACCGGTATCAACCCTAATATTACACGGTCACATCAATCCCGTTATAAATAAAATGTTTAAAAAAGGATTACAGAGAAAAAAAACCACTTTGTATCAATGCAACGCCGCACTGGTCGTAGATGCCATTCCTAGTCATTTCGGGCCAGACCCCGAAATTGAGCTTCAGCAGGGCGGAAAGGGGGGGGGGGGGCTCTGCCTGTGTGTTGAGCTTTGTGTTTAATGGCATGTGTATATCAACTAGGTTGGTACGCATGTGTGTGTCCATAGAGGTTGGTTTGTGGGGAGAATATTTTTTTCTCCAACCTTATTCCAAACAAACGTCCGAAGCATTGCCGCCGTTTTGGCCTTACTCCACCCATGTATATATCTAACTAAGCTGAAATATGTTCGATGAGCTCCTGCGTTTATAATTCCTCCAGTAATACCCCAGACCTCACGCCAGACTTGACGTTGTCTCTACCTGGCACCACAACTGTTTAAATTCCTGAAGACCCTCTGTGCGTTCACGGTGTAGGCTGATTTTACATTATTCTATCTAGTCATAATAAACATTATTTGCCGATAAAGACAATAGAATGGAAGCATATAACTACCATTCGTAATTTCTACTTTTCGCCTCTTCAAAATGTGAGGCGACAATACGCTATACAAGCCAAAATCAACTCGAAAATAGGAAATTAAGAAATAACACACAGCGATAATAGCGCCCCTCGTTTTTTCTTTTTCCTAATTTCTTATTTTCGACTTGAATTTTGTCTTGTATAGCGTCTTGTCGACTTTCGACTTAGTCATATTTTTGTATTTATTGATGTCAGTAAGAAGGCGCCAACACGCATACCAAGCCAAAATGCAACTCGATAATTAGAAATTAGGAAATTAACACACCACGCTATTAGCGATTTTTCGACTTTTCGCCTCGGAAAGTGTTGTAGTCTCAGTTTTCCAGGTCGCATTTGAATACTCGCAATCAGACCTCACACTGTATTTCATTCTTTTTCGTCAAAATGGATAATAATTTTTTATATAAAAAAAATGTCACAAGGTCTGACATTGATTCAAGTGGTGTGGTTTCGATTCCCCGCTTAAACATGACAAGGGAGTAGGATTGCTTGTCCAACCTTGTGGGTTTTCTCCGGATACCCAAGTTTCTATCCACTGCTAAAGACCCCTACGTGCAAACGAATTATTGAAATGATTTAGTTTGCAACGAGTGGATGTTAAGCCAGCCTGGAGGTCGGGTGTTCGATCCCTGCATTGGTCGAGAAAGTTCATCCATATTTTCTGGCGGATTCCCCCTTGTCAGTGATGCAGGACGTGGAGATCGGGTGTTCTATCCCTGCATTGGCCGAGAAAGTTCATCCAGATTTTCCGGCGGATTTCCCCTTATCAGTGATGCAGGACGGGGGGGGGGGGGGGGCTGACAAGGACAACTGTCGCATACCAAGCCAAAATGCAACTCGAAAAGTAAACATTAGGAAATAAACACACGCGCTATTAGCGACCTATCATTTTGGCCTGCTGTCGTACTGGCGACTTTTCGAGTTTCGCCTCGGAAGTGGTTGTAGTCACAATTTGTCAGGTCGCATTTAAACACATGCAATTTGCTTTAACAAAATAGTCTGTATGAAAAAGTCTAGTATTGAAGGCGATATTAGCGACCTATGATTTTGGCTTACTGTCGTGCTGTCGACTTTTCGCCTCGGAAGTTGATGTAGTCTCTACTTTCAAGGTCACATTAGAATACGCGCATTGATAATTGAATTTCATTTAGGCCTACCGTGGTTTCATACCGCATATAAAATATACAGGTTTTCCCGATTGTATATTATTATTTTATTTCAAATTATATTATCACCATGGGTAGGAAATGTAAGAACGAGTCGAATAGTGACGTTTCAGTACCGCCGCCAAAATTCTCTAATGATTGTAAGCATGTCTTACAAATAATATTGAAATTTCTATGGGGATTCAGATTCTGGGTCATTACGGTACCTGCAATTAACAATAGGCCTATTGTACATGCAAAACGTTAAAAAGGGAAATAGCCCCCCCCCCCCCACCCCGCGTCCTGCATCACTGACAAGTGGGAATCCGCCGGAAAATCTGGATGAACTTTCTCGGCCAATGCAGGGATCGAACACCCGAACTCCACGTCCTGCATCACTGGCAAGGGGGAATCCGCCGGAAAATATGGATGAACTTTCTCGGCCAATGCAGGGATCGAACACGCGACCTCCAGGCCGGCTTAACATCAACTCGTTTCAAACTAAATCATTTCAATAATTCGTTTGCACGTAGGGTAACTTTAGCAGTGGATAGAAGCTGGGGTATGCGGAGAAAACCCACAAGGTTGGACAAGCGACCCTACTCCCTTGTCATGTTTAAGCGGGGAATCGAAACCACACCACTTGAATCAATGTCAGACCTTGTGATTTCACGCGCACGTGTTAAACCACTAGGCCACCCAATCCCCATGTATGTTGTTGTATATTGTATATATCGGTACGGGAAATTTGTTTTATAATATGCAAAACGTTAAAAAGGGAAATAGCCCCCCCCACCCCCCACCCCGCGTCCTGCATCACTGACAAGTGGGAATCCGCCGGTAAATCTGGATGAACTTTCTCGGCCAATGCAGGGATCGAACACCCGAACTCCACGTCCTGCATCACTGACAAGGGGGAATCCGCCGGAAAGTCTGGATGAACTTTCTCGGCCAATGCAGGGATCGAACACCCGACCTCCAGGCCGGCTTAACATCAACTCGTTTCAAACTAAATCATTTCAATAATTCGTTTGCACGTAGGGTAACTTTAGCAGGGGATAGAAGCTGGGGTATGCGGAGAAAACCCACAAGGTTGGACAAGCGACCCTACCCCCTTGTCATGTTTAAGCGGGGAATCGAAACCACACCACTTGAATCAATGTCAGACCTTGTGATTTCACGCGCACGTGTTAAACCACTAGGCCACCCAATCCCCATGTATGTTGTTGTATATTGTATATATCGGTACGGGAAATTTGTTTTATAATAGGCCTTATAATAAAATTAAATTGTTGTAGACGAAGGTGTGTTTTTTTTATCAGACATTTTTGGCAGATAAAATATCACAGTTGGCGGAAAAAAAATTTGAACATTTTTTTTATATAAAAATTATTATCCATATTGACGGAAAAGAATGAAATACAATGTGAGCCGTGATTGCACGTATTCAAATGCGACCTGGAAAACTGAGACTACAACAACTTCCGAGTCGAAAAGTCGCTAATAGCGTGGTGTGTTAATTTCCTAATTTCTACTTTTCGAGTTGCATTTTGGCTTGGTATGCGTGTTGGCGCCTTCTTACTGACATTGATAAATACAAAAATATGACTAAGTCGAAAGTCGACAAGACGGTATACAAGCCAAAATGCAAGTCGAAAATAAGAAATTAGGAAAAAACGAGGGGCGCTATTATCGCTGTGTGTTATTTCTTAATTTCCTATTTTCGAGTTGATTTTGGCTTGTATAGCGTGTTGTCGCCTCACATTTTGTCATAACTTCTACTTTTCGACTTTCGTGTTTTGAAGAGGCGAAAAGTAGAAATTATGAATGGTAGTTATAGGCTTCCATACAATAGAGCCTTGAGAAAAAAATCTTATCTTTTACGTCTACATGATATTTAAATTGTAATATTTGATATGTGGATATTATTTTTAAATTCAGTGTGTAAATGGGTATGTATATATAAAGGATTTAAGTTCATATATTAAATTTGATATAAGATTTAAAACATTTGAATTTACATGCTGGGAGACGAATGTTTAAGGTAAACATACAAAATCTGCATTGTAAGTGTGTCTGTTATTAGATCGCTTAAAAACAAACAATTTGATCTGCAACCTCATTACCTAAGATATTCGTAGTTTCTGGGAAATAGGTGGCATACATTCGAAGATATGTTGTCAGTTAATATTTGGCACCGAAAAGGTAACAAGTACTATCGTAATATGGCCAGGAATCGAGTATGACGTCATCGCAGCCATCTTGGAATAGTGATGTCATATAAAAAATTGAAAAACTCTAATCTATGCGAAATTGTCCATAGGAACAAGCATGCTAAGTTTCATGTCGAATGTGGATCGTTCATGAATTGGTGGAGCCATAGGCTTGTTTTCGAAGAGCTTCGCCCCTAGGAACAACAAGTACCACCGTACTATGGACCAGGGCCCTAGCTGGGGCAAGCAACTGGAATCGGAAATTTTTGAAAGATAGTCTCTAACGTCATTTTGGCGCATATCTAGGGTTACTGCAAACCAAAAAAAAAACCCTCTCAGCGGCGCATATCTGGGGTTACTACAGACCAAAAAAAAACCTCTCAGCGGCGTGCCCCGTCTCCGCGATCAGTGCCCTCATTTTGCGGCGCCCCCCCCCCTTTCAAAATTCCTAGATCCGCCCCTGGTCATCGAAGCCATTTTGGAATGGTGACGTCATTGTCCTAGAAACAAGCATTCCAAGCCCCCCCAAAAAACCCTCTCAGCGGCGTGCCCCGTTTCCGCGGTCAGTGCCCTCATTTTGCCCTTTTCAAAATTCCTAGATCCGCCCCTGGTCATCGAAGCCATTTTGGAATGGTGACGTCATTGTCCTAGAAACAAGCATTCCAAGCCTGGGGCGGATAAAGGATTTTTTGCAGGAGGGGGTATGCTAGGTTCCTGAGACAATGTATCTTTTTTATTTTTTTATTTTTTTTTGGGGGGGGGGGGGGCAGTTATCTTGTAACCATACTATTGCATATTACTTTTAAACAGTTCTGATTGGTTTTACTGTCCAGATTGGGTAGTAATTATGCCCCTGGTTGAATTTTA
The DNA here is from genome assembly GCF_932274485.2 of Patella vulgata. Taxonomy (NCBI): domain Eukaryota; kingdom Metazoa; phylum Mollusca; class Gastropoda; family Patellidae; genus Patella; species Patella vulgata. The sequence continues at coordinate 45,844,304 of NC_065882.2, read as the reverse complement.
ATAACAGATAGATGACCATCTGATGATAACGGATAATGCACTCGACCGTGACACTTTTCTCATAAACCGTGTTGTTTTACAATTTTTTTATGTAGCTGAGCAGGCGGTTGTCGACGTATTATGCATTTTTGGGGTTATGCCCCCTGCCTTTTAAGCAAAATGTGAAATATGTACGTTTGTAGACCCTTCAGAGGGATAATTTGGTTTGGAGCATTGGGATCATGAGAGGACGAATCCTATCGATAATCAGGTTTTCGAACCTCCCGTTTTGGAGTTACCCTGGCGTATTTTGCATGGCACCTGATATCTGTTAAGATTTGTTGAAGATAAAACATCTGAAATAGCGGAGCCGTGCCTCGTCTCTGGCTATGACAAAATGTTGTAATTGTTTATATGCAACGATTATTGTTAAAATTACGACAATATTATTTATGTAAGGATTTTAACATGTTAATTTCAAGATTTCCTATGATTTAGTTTACAGTACTAGATTTAATGCGAAATAGTGACCTCAGAGGACCTATGATTATATGTATCATGATTCATCTTTCACAACAACTCTGTGGTGTATCAGCGGTAGGTTTCAAAATATTTTATACATAATTAATCTCATAAATGCCATCTTCTTAGTTTTAGTTATGTAAGATTTTTTTTACATCCTAGTCCAAACAAGAGAGCGTATCATTAAACCAAATATTAATTGGTGACCATGCTATAGATGAAAAAAAAAGATACCCAAAACGGTTTTCATGTAATGCCGTGCGCTTTTGTGAATTGCCTGTTGTGGTAACATTGTTTAAAATGACACAAGTAGGTTTTGGTATCAGGTCTAATAGTATCAGGCGCAATAGTTTGGACGATAAAGCTATTGGTGGACAGTCGACTGATGGTCACTAAAAGAAATGTTTGAACCCTGTACAACATCATCAACGGCAAATAGGCGGAGGGGTGGTCGTTCATTTTTAATGAAAGGTTTACTTGGGTTTTATTTCAGTTTGCTTCGTACTCGACGAGTATTTTTACACAGATATTGAACAGTGTGGAACTATCTACATATCTGGTAGTTGGCTTAAGTACACATGCCTTTCTTGTATGTGATATATTTACGGTTTTTGTGGAGAGATCAGGACGACGGGCCTTACATATGGCTGGTATGGCGGGAATGGCCGTCAGCTTGACCTTAATCACTTTCTGTTTTGTCTATCAAGTAAGTAATAAGATCAAGTTTAATAACACGTAGATCTGTATATTTGAGCCCTTACTCCACCAAGCATTATGTACGGTTTCAGTGTTGCCTAATACAATATTGTTAACATGTGAAGCATTGTGGTCATGAGAGGAAGAACCCTATCGATATTCAGCGTTCCGTGACTTTCCTTTCCAAACTTGGTATGAAGCTTTGTGACCATGCGAGGACAAAACCTATTGATATTCACCGTTCTGCGACTTTCCGTTCCGGGGTTACCCCCCCCCCCCACACACACACACACCCTTTGCCGAAAACCCATGCGGACGTGACAGAGTCTAGTTTTTGATGGATCTTTTTTTTTCCAAATTTGATGGGAAGGATTGGGGTTATGAGAGGATAAACATCCGCCCTGTACTGAAAACCTTGTAAACTTGATAGCGGCTATAGTTTTTCAGGGGAAGCATTGGGGTCATAATCATTGCCGGATTAACAATTTGAACAATTAGGTCCAGTCAAACATCCTGGCCACAAAAAAAAATAAAGTAAAAAAATAAATAAAATGTAATCTAGCTACTGTATTCTTATAGTAATTACAGTACTGTGAAAACATTTCTACCTTTTAACGGTGAACCCAAAATATCTGTATTTTCAGGCCACCTATCAAAATCTGTCTTGGGGCCAGCAGAGATTTAATCCGGCACTGGTCATGAGAGGATAAACCTTATTGATAATCGTCATTCTGCGAGCTTTTGTTCCATGGTCTCCACTTCCGGAATAATTCCCGCTTTGTCGTTAGAGGCATTAGTTTTTAACCGAATTGTTCAAGCTTTTAAACACGACAGAGATCAGATATCATGAAGGCGTCCGTATTAAATTTGGTTTACATCCAAGTTTTCCTTTTGGATAAGCTGCTGTTCAAATATAACAGCTGTATATGGCTATGTATACATGTCAAAATTTCGTTGATATTTTAACTAACAAATTATGGCACGACATGATAAATACAACTACACCTTCCTTGCTTTCACTGATGTAATGGTCTTACCTCCAGAAACTCTCACTGGCGCGCGCCCCTTCACCGGAGCCCAGGGTACATACCCTACCTGTCATACCGTAGATTCGCCACTGGTGATGAAAAGTGCACGTGCCGGGCTATAAACTTTTTCAAAATGAAAATCTGAACAGAAATCAGACATTTATCAATTTGGCGGCTGATTAGGTATGTAGGTATTATAATGTATTTCAGACATTGTCGTTCATATTTCAGGAAGATGTTGATTGGTTAAAATACGGTTCTCTGATTGGTGTTTTTGGCTTTGTTTTCTTCTTTAATATAGGCCCAGGTAAGAATCTGTGAGCATTATGACCATCGAATATTTGGATGATCTTTTAGAGGCATATATAATTTCCCTACACATTTGTTACTTTACATGTTTGAAAACGTTGAGAGAATACTCTTCGAAACGTCGCCTAAATAAATCAGTAATTGTTCTTCCATAAGTATGTTTTATAGTTTATTGAATATTTGAATGTAACAATATATTACCGTAAGATATTGTTATACCCAAAGATTCCCTTGTCATGATGCTCACAGAATCAGCGTCGGATGATTGGGCTTTGAACCAAGCGACCGGTCGGACTAATAAAGGTTGGCCAGTTAGCACTTTGGGGTGATCAGAACCCGTTGTCTTCAATAACATTCCCAAAGCAATGGTTACGAGCATCCCATCTCATCAACCACTGCTACACTAATTATGGTAAAGTGTTTTTTTTTTCTGATTGTTTCCTTTACCCTGGGCGGATAGTTACGATAATCCGCCCCTCTTGCATTTACTCTTGCGACCTGATATCGTCCATTCGAGATTTCAGTCTGGTTTAAAATGGTCTATCAATTGCCAAAAAGCCAAATCGATGTCCGCTTGAATGACGTATAACAGTATATTGTATTGATTTCGGAATATATATTGGAATGAAGAATTGGTTTCCTGCACTCACTGTGTTAGTTTCTAGATGGCCAAACCTTAATTTGATGGCTGTATCATCCTCTACCCGAAAGTCTGTCGGATTAATGTTTCCGGATTGGGCGTGAGAACAATTCAAAGTTACTCCACCATTCCCACAGTCCCTAATAAATAGAAATTAAGCTTTTGTTTTGTATTTTATTACTTTGTAGGATCCATACCATGGTTTATTGTTGCCGAAATGTTTACTCAACAGTCAAAATCTTCAGCCGTCACAATTTCTGTATTCTTTAATTTTATGTCTGCATCCATAGTATCATTTGTCTTCCCAAGTATTCAAGTAAGTTTGTGAAATTTTTGTTCCAGAAATTATTAAATTTCGAAACAATAGATGCACAATGTGTAGTATATTATTCATATTATAGTATCGGTGTTCAGTTCTACCGAGAAATGTAACCGCACATCGACCTTTACGTGTTAAGTTGCGGGCGGAATTATTGACGACAATTTATGGTGTCGGGGAAAAGCAAACATGTATGGTAATAGTTAACATTATTCAACTTGTATTTTACAGGAATATATCCAAAACTATTCGTTTGTGCCATTTATTGGCTTGATTGTAATGTTTTGGATTTACTTCTACTTTAAACTGCCAGAAACCAAGGGAAGGACAATTGAAGAAATAGCTGACCAATTTCGATCAAAGAAAACAAAAGCAATGTTAAAACTCATGGAGAGTGATGGCGTATCGAATTCACTTGATTATTCTACTGAAACTGTGAACACACAGTTATAAAATTACAAATGCGTACCCTCGTCTCCGAAATAATAATCAAATCTACCTACTTGATTTTATGTAAAATCAGGGTGGTCTTTACCCTTTAATTATTTTTCAATATTTTAATATATAATCATTTACTGAAAATATAGTTCTTGTTGTTAAATTTTGGCTAATCCTGTGGTCAGACTCACCGGGAAAACTACGTGTGCAGAATGTACAGCTAAATAACACGGTCGTCAAATCATAGAGAGCAAACGGCTTGGTTGCGTGTATACTATTTGCAATAAAGGTAATAATTGGGGAATAGAACAACGGAAAATGTTAAAAATCAATAGCGTTCATCCTGCAGATAAGGTAAACGTTGGGTTGGGGGTTGAAATACTCTAGCTCACTGACATTTATTAAATAGTTCTCCAAGTTGGATTCATAACCGCATCGTGCTTACAAGGTGTTGTGATAAAAGGGCATAACTTTGTAAGTATTCGACATAACTTTGGAAGATTTCTAGCGACAAACGGGCATGGGTGACAGCAATACAATCAGATTAAGGCATGTTGGACGTTTGCACAATATACACCCACTGGCGGCAAATCACCAGAAGGGACAGTCGCCTAGTCCATGGACGTTCTTTAGGAGATAAAATAGTCATTTTAACACAAACCATTTACAAAAGTTCCGAGGCTGGGGTAGTAAATTAAAATGTGCCTCTATTCGGTTTTCAAAATTTCAAAACCAGGATTATACCGCGAATACATTAGTGAATATATAAACAAAATACTTATAGATCGAATAAATTCCGTCAAAAGGAATTTGTACTAAATTGGTCTCCAACGCTGCTGTGCCAAATGAATGGACGCGGACTTGATCTGTAACTATGCTATACACCCTGCACACAGGGAACTTCGATCCCTTCTTAGAAAATAGATCTCTGCCCTAAATGTCAGCCATATCCAAACATTAGTATACTGTTTTGTAATCTAGTTATACTCCGTTTCTCATTTGTCATATACAGGGGGGTTGGGTGGCCGAATGGTTAGCGCGAGCGCGCTGCATCATAGGGTCTGTCATTGAGTCAACTGGCGTGGTTTCGAATCTCCGGTTGGTTGTACGTGACAAGATATAGGGTCGCCTGTCCAACCTCGTGGATTTTCTCCGGTTCCTCAGTTTTCTCCCACTGCTAAAGACTCTTACGCGCAAGCGAATTACTGAAATTAAAAATTGAACCATGTTAGTCCAAAATGACCTAGTTTGTGTCCAGTGGACGTTAAACCCCATTTCTCTCTCACTCTCTTTTTAATATACAGAAATCCCCCTTGTCAGTGATGCGGGACGGAGGGCCTGACAAGGACAGCTGTCTAGTCCTTCGGATGAGACAAAAAACCAAGGTCCCGTGTATATATTGGAATGCACGTAAAAGATCCCCTGGCAGTTGGAATTCGATATAAGAATAGGCGATTGTGCCGGTGCCCGGGCAACATTTCACTCATAGCACACTGTATGGCGTATGCCCGTCTTCATTAGCCCAGTATAGGAGCAGAACAGTAGGACGTTAAACCCCATTTCATTTCATTTCATTTAATATACAGAAAGACTATTTAAATCTTTCCATTTTTATTAAATGGAAGCAGAATAAATACTTCTCAAAATACTGAGTGGTTTCGACAAAAATCGTCGATTTAGGACTTAAAATGCCGGTCAACTAGCTTAGAGTCTGTTCTCAAGTGGATCTAATAGTAGACAGACAGCGTAAGTTTAGTATGTATGCTACATACAGCAGTGTACCAACCTTCAACCTTCAACTAAATACCTCAAAATTTAACCTAAAACGAAACGTGAACTTGATCTGTACTATGTTATATATATATATACACCATTGATTACCCAATTGACTCTTTACCCACATTTTCGTTGGGTTCACCATTTCTACCACAGATAGAGCAGCCTGCATTAACGTCTGACTTAATAGCATGGTATGAGGTTCACCATTGTAATCTCGAGACAATAATTTGAAGGAATTAATTTCGTGATATATACAGTACCAGTATATACAGCAGTGTACCAACCATCTAAAAGTTTACAAACAAATGCATAATTCCGGAAAACCGTATTTCTTTCTCCTACATTTTTGAACTCGGGAGTATCGATTTCCTATAGGTCGGCAATACATTTGTTTGCACTAAAGTCAATTGTTTCGGCGATTTCGTCGATTTTCTGGTCCACTGGCGGCCATATTGGATTTATGTCAATTATGCAAATTTCTCCCAAACCGATAATGGCTGCTTTCGTTATGGGAGTACTAGAGACCTTCCATGAACAGTTCCCAAAGAAATGATTTCTGTTTCAGTTTGTTCTAGAGCCCCTCCACCCCCTCTCATATTGTTTTCTCTACCCACATAATTCATGGGAATGACGTAGAACAAACAAACGTGAGAAGCATTGCCCCCACCCCACTCGAATCACATATCATGTATGCATGGGAACGTTTTTTAGCTGTTAGCATACTCAAGGTCAATACTCTAATTTTTAACACGAACCCTATTGGCATGCAGCAGTGGCCTCCCTGGTCAGGCTTAAGATAAACGTTAGAACCAAAAATTTTCCGGCGCCCCCCCCCCTCCCTCTAAGTGTCCTAAGTTTGACCTGCCTGCTGCCCACCCTTCTTCGGAGGCCTCCAGCAGGCCAGCACGCCTCTGCTACAATTTTGGGGATTGAGCCGTGAGATTTTTGCGAAAATGCAATTGGCGCATCGTTACATTAAAGAAAGCCAATCAAAGCATGAAATTACGCCAACACAGCAGTTTAATTATATATATCTCGAAAACGGATAACCATAAATAGCAGCTTTTTCCGAAAGGAAAGATTTAATGAAATATGGGTTTAACGTCCTATTTTTCTGTACCGACAGGGCTAATGAAGAAGGAGCTACGGCCAATTCTTATATCAAATTCCAACCGTCAAGGGTTCTTTTACGTGCACGTCAATGTGAACATGGTACCTCCGTTTTTTGTCCCCCCCCCCCGAACGATTAGACAGTTCTTGTCAGGCCCTCCGTCACCACTGACAAGGGGAAACCACGCCGATTATCTCAAAGAAACCTTCTCAGCCAAAACCGGGAGCGAACCCAAGGCCACCTATGAGCCACCGCAGTTTCCTTCCTTTCCCGATAGGTAAACTTGGTTGTTGACGAAATAGAATAATGATACTTCAAGAAATCTGATCTCTGTCGTGTTAAAAAGCTATTCCGGACAAGTAATACATCTCTGGAATAAAAAGTCCTAGAATGCTGAAAACAATAAGATTAATCATCTCACAGTCCTAAACTTTATATACAATTTTAAAAGAAATTTTTTGTAGCCTTTTATCACGTTCACAATGTTGTCGGAAAGCGGAAATGAAATGAAATGAAATGGGGTTTAACGTCCTACTTTCGGAAAGCAGGGTAACTATGTAACGGGAGGTTGCAGGACGTTGCTAAAAATCGATGATCCCGGTGTAGGCTGAGAAAGTTCGAAATTCCCTGGGATTTTTCATCATGTTTCCCTTGTCATTGATGGCAAGGAACAACGTCTATCAGTTCGGATAAGGCGAAAAACGGGGGTCCAGTGTACACATCGACTTGCACGTAAAAGAAACCCTGGCAGTAGGAATTCGACGAAGAGTAAATGAAAACGGCGCAGTCCGGGCAAAACTTCCCTCAAGGCACATTAGGCCTACATGGCATATATCCCGTTTTCATTAGCCCGGTTGGTGCAGGAGAGTTCGACGTTAAACCCCATTTCATTTTATTCGCTAAATAAAATTGTACACACAATTTGTGACACTTCATGTAGTGATGATAATATTTATTAATAGTAAATGTTGCCTACATCATTCTGTATCAAAATAGATCACGCATGATAAATAATGGCCTTGAAAAGATAAAGGTTTAAAAAAAGCTTCTTTTCTGATGTATCTCAAGCCGACGACTTGGTCGCTTGGGGGGGGGGGGGGTCATATTTTGTGATTTTGTGCGCAGTGGGGGATTCTTGTTGCAGCCAAGGTTATATTTTGAAACACCTCTTTTAGTGTTCAAGTGTCGTTTACGAACATTATATTTCCTGGTCACGTTTTAGTTTGAAACATTCCATTTCGTGGCCAAGTTTTAGCTTGAAGTAGTCTATTTTGTGGTCCAACTTTTAATTTTAAGACGTTAAAATTTCCGTTTTCTGAGAGATTTAGAATCTGTCCGCAGATGAGATGAAATGAAATGGGGCTTTACTATTCTGCTTCAACTGGGTTAATAAAGACGGGAATATGCCATGCAGTAACACCACTGACAGGACAACCACGCCGGAAAAATCCGATGAACTTTCTCGGCCAACACTCACCGAGCCACCCGCAATACAGATGAGTCGTATAGTGTGCATACGAAACAGTGAACACTATGACGCCCCTTAATCTCAACCCGTATAATGGCAAACTATAGTGTTATCTCTATATAAATTGATTGAGTTTTTAAGTTTAAATCAATGTAAACTGATAAACATGGTCATGATGTTTTAAGGTCGATCAGGTGAGATATATCGGTGACTAAGAATAGAATTTGATCACTTGGATTTCCGTTACGTTCTGTTTGAAAATCGTTATTCTGGTTGTTAATTAAATATAATAAAAATATGCGGATTTACGATGTCGACAGAAAAAGAGGAACAAGTACCTTTAATTAAGAAAGATATACCTGAATCTTCAGTTAGTAAGAAATTATTTTAGATTTGGTTCACAAAAAGACTTACATTGGATATAATAATATTTTTATTCATAATACATGGGCTCGCTAATAAAGAATTGCGGGGTGGGGTGGGTTTTTTTATTTTCTCACGACACTTCGGCGGAATAATTTCTCAATAATTCGTTCTTGAATGAAAATCACTCCATTATTATGTGTCCTTTTATTGAAGGGCTTTACCTGCTATCTGGGACTAGCAGCTATAATATGTGTTGTTGGCTCGTCGTTCCAAGTTGGGTATAACAATGCTCTCACCAACTCACCACAAGAGGTAAAATTTGTGCATTTAGCGTTATATTATTGTCATGGTATCTATGTGGTTATACGGTTTTTTTTTAATGCCAATTGAGTTTTCGGGCCAAATTTTATAGTAGGTCTTTACATGTCAGAAATGAAATTAAATGGGGTTTAACGTTCTACTGTCCTGCTCCGACTGGGCTAATGAAGACGCCATGTGTGTTGGAGAGAAATTTTGCCCGGGCAGCGGCACTATGCCAAGGGATCTTTTGCGTGCTCACCAATGAATACACGGGACCTCGGTTTTTGTCTCATCCGAACGAGTAGACAGCTGTCCTTGTCCTGCGCCACTGACAAGGGGAAACCACGCCGGAAAATCAAGATAAACTTTCTCAGTCAATGCAGGGATCGAACAAGCGACCTCCAGGCTGGTGGGCCAGCGCCTTACCCACTTAGCCACCTTGGCTCCTATACATGCCAGGTAGACTGGATGTTCGGTTTAGTAGCATACATATATTACAAGTAGCCTAGGTTTACTATAAAGATATATAGATCCAAAATTATTCAGATGTATTCTAACTTAAAAGGCATAAAGTTCAAAGGAGGTCAATAACAATTTTCATTATTTCAAAATTAGCCCCAAAATCAAATATACTAAAAAGATCTTTGGGACATAAAGAATTCAGAGTCAAATCAATAGAAATTAATGTAAACTTCAAATGATTGAATTGAATAATTGTGGGACCAATATACTTATAGTAGATTACATATGATCTGAACTCTTAGCTTCATTTCAATATTAGAATCATCATATTGTTTGCTAAGAATACTTTTCAGTAAATATGGTCTTAAACTCTGCAGTTTATTTTGGTCACTTGAAGATTTACATAATATCGGGTTATATTCTACCATGGTCACCAAATTCTGACTTTCTATGAGCCAGGTATTAAAACTATTCATCAATGAAAGTTATCAATCAAACTACAATGAAACGATATCAGAAGAATTACTTACAACCTTTTGGGCTATTACATCATCAGCGATTGGAATCGGTGGCATGATAGGATCTTTAACCGCTGGACCAATAATTAACCATTATGGAAGGTACGTTAGATCAATTTAGTCACTAATGTTCAAAAATTAATATAGGCCTACCCAATATTTTGGCGGGAAAAAAATCAAGAACATATTGAAAATTATAACAAATATTTGCATTCTGGTGACCATACATTTAGAAAATTATGTTAAAGTGTAAAATAAAACACGCGTGAAGCAAGGTATCTTTGGGTATAAGTAAAGTCTTAAAATCAAAACTAAGATTCTGATGCAGTAAAATCAACACGAAGAATCAAGTAAATACACAAGCCATTATATTAGGCTTCTTTAGTCAATAAATGAAAGGGGGATTAAGGTCCTACATTTGCTCCGACTGGGTTAATGAAGACGGGCTTACGCCGCACAATGCGCCAAGAGGAAAATTTTGTCCGGACAGCAGCGATACGGCTTACTTTTATTTCGAGTTCAAACTGATATGGGTTCTTTTGCGTGCACGCGGGATCTTGGTTTTCTGCCCCATTCTACGCCACTTGACTCAATGACAGACCTTATAATACAACGCACATGTGCTAACCATTCGACCATCCCCCGCCCCGTCCCCCTACTTATTGGACCAATTAAACCGATGTTCGTTGTTTTGTTGTTTTTTTTGTAGTAAGATTACTTTGGTTTACAACAATGGGCTAGTATTAATTGGCAGTGCTCTATCTGGATTTGCCAAAATGGTTGGTCGTTTTGAATTAATGATTGCAGGAAGATTTATAGCCGGTATAAATGGCGGTAATGTTGATGAGATTATTTTTTTAAATGTGCTTAATAACCTGTACGCAAATCTATTCTCACAAAATAAATGGACAGCTAAAACTGGCTCCATCGGTTATATCTGGAAGTAAGTGAAGAAACAATGCTGGTAAATTACTACGTAATAGGCTTACAATCTCTGGGACTTGAAGTGACACTAGACCATGTCCAGAAATGGCAGTCATTGTGTGTGTGAAATTAGTCAGGTCAAAATACAGTTTAACCCCCAAAAAATTGCTACAAAAGGTTTCTCAACCCATTCTGGCAGGGTTTAGTGTACTTTATAACATACTGAATTCAATTTCGTAATGACTGAACAGCCCAGTGATATCCAAAGTTCTCTTAATGTTTTCCTTGTCCCCCAAAACCTGGGGATAAACATCAAGATCATCAAATTTGAGTTAATAGTTATGAACTTGCGCTCATTTGGAGGTGTTGGCGGCATAATTTTGACATAATAGGCAAACATCATTTTTAATGATCTTAATGTGTTCTTTGTCCCCAAAAAACCTAGGGAAAGACACCAAGATCATCAAATTTGAGTTGATAGTTACGTAGTTATGATCATTTTAAGACGTTTCGGTGGCCATCTTTGACGCCATCTTGAAAAAACACTTTTCCAGGGGTCCTACTTTGGTCAACTTTTAGTATGTTATAAAGTACACTAAACCCTACCAGAATCAGTTGAGAAACCTTTTGTAGCATTTTTTGGGGGGTTGAGGGTATTTTCCACATATTGACCCGACTAAATAGCTTTATTCAACGGTCGCTTCCACTGAAGTGATTTAGGGGTATTCTTGAGCTTACTATATATAGGAATGGGGTAGAACTTGGTAGGACTTGATTAGTAGACGATGTCTTGAAAATTGGGATACTACTGAATGTTTAACGGAGCTAAATCGCTAATATTTGGGAACTAGAAATTGACACAAATGGGTCGCAACGCATATAATAATTTTATATGAATGTATATAAACTGATTTACATTCAATCATTTCTGTTTTTAATGTAATTTCTAATCAGTTATATTCGGCAAAATACGCCAGAAGTCTCAGTCGAATGGCAATCTCTAGCGTCTGGTTATACCAGTCTGCACCGAAAGTATTTATTGCGCATACTCTCCAGATAAAAATATGGTGTCACCGTTTGACATGAATTGTGGAATTTGTCTAGCCTCGTTCTTCGAGTCCCTTGTTACAAATGGCGCAAAAACGCATTACAGTACACGATTCGTTTACCAATGGTAAAATGTTTATTTTGTCTTAAATATTTGATATCAGATGCCCATCTTTTCCCGGTAAGATTGCAACATGAATGTTGATTTACATGGACAAATAATTCGTGTTTTTAATGTCGAAGACTGGATGATATTGAGTTAGAGACTTAGCTACTTTAACATTGGTTCTGCCGACCATTCCTTGAAGATGTCTTGTCATTTCAATACTTAAAGCCGACTTCGTTATAGTTTCAAAGGACAAAATGTTTTTTAACAGTATTATTAGGTTATTTTTTTAAAATTCATTGTTATTAATTTTCTGACTATTATATATCCTTAGGCATAAATTCTACTATCGTACCAGTTTATCTAACTGAAATATCTCCAATATCTACCCGTGGTTACATAGGATCAGGACATCAGATTGGTATCGGCATTAGTGTAGTTATAGCAGTTGTGTTGGGATTAAAACAAATTTTTGGAACAGAAGAACTATTTCCGTTAATGTTTGGTAAGTGTCTTTAATCAACCTGATTAAAATACAGTGCTATATTTTGTTTTGTTTTTCTATACTTTCGATGGGCTCTACTACATGAAGATCTGATCGGTTGTAGTGGAAGGTCGCGTCAGGGGTCATACGAGCGGCTTTTGAACCTATGACGTCAGACATTTGATTAACCAATCAGCGTTGATGTTTCTAGTGGAATACCCACAGTTCGGTGCACAGCATGCCAAAAACTCATCGTAACAGACCGTTTCATTGGCTAATCCGTCACATCAACCAGAACGTGGGTTACATAACAACTCTTCCAGATCCTAGCGTAGTAAAGATAAGGAAAACGAAATCTTGAACTATAAACGGAACGAAGTAGGATCTGTGTTGTAATCAGATTGTGTCTTTAATCAATTTCATTTAGTATCGAGAGAGAGAGAGAAATGGTGTTTAACGTCCACTCGACACAAACTAGGTCATTTTGGGACTAACATATGGTTTAATTTTATTTCAATAATTTGCTTGCGCGTAGGGGTCTTTAGCAGTGGGAGGACCCGGAGAAAACCCACGAGGTTGGACAGGCGCATTTAGTATCGAAATGAAATGAAATGGGGTTTAACGTCCTACTGTTCTGCTCCTATACTGGGCTAATGAAGACGAGCATACGCCATACAGTGTGCTATGACGGAAATTTTGCCCGGGCAGCGGCACTATCGCCTACTCTTATATCGAATTCCAACTGCCAAGGGATCTTTTACGTGCATTCCAATGTATACACGGGACCTCGGTTTTTAGTCTCATCCGAGGGACTAGACAGCTGTCCTTGTCAGGCCCTCCGTTCTGCATCACTGACAAGGGGAAACCACGTCGGAAAATCCAGATGAACTTTTTCGGCCAATGCAGGGATCGAACACCCGACCTCCAGGCTAGCGAGCCAGCATCTTAACCACCTAGCCACCGTGGCTCCCTCATTTAGTATCATCATATTCTTGATTCAACAGTCACTATAACATGCTAATAATATCCCCAAATCCACCTTGTATTAATTTGTCATTGTGTATGGATGCATTTTCATTCGAATTACAATTAAACGGCATCCTCCCGATAATAATTTTATCTTATTTCATTTCAGCATTTTCGGCTTTACTTGCAGTTTTTCAGTTATGTACTTTACCATTCTGTCCTGAGAGTCCACGATTTCTGATGCTGACCCGCAAGGATCAAGAAGCAGCTGAAAAGTGTACTGTACTTACTATTATATTACTTCATCCTATTTGAATCAACTGCAAAAATTTACTGGAGTTCATTGTATGCAATAGTCATACCAAACCCAAACATGGTATGACGGGCTGTAAATGTTTTGCCTAAAAGTATTCCTGAACATGGACTAAAAATACTACTTTTGCAAGGAGAAAATCTTTAATTACTGTCCAAATAGCACTTTTTACAAGAAAGTCTCTAATTACTGCCCCAATATTGGCCTAAAAATGACTTTTAGTGTACTGAAAACAATATATCTGGACACATTTGCTATGGCCTAATACCCAGGTTTTATGTGACAATTTGTTTTCTCTAGCATTACGATGGTTTCGTCGAACACATGATGTAAGTGACGATATAAATGAAATGAAAATAGAGCTACAACATCTTGAGCGTCAAAAAAGGGTATGTTAAAGGATTTTTTCCCACCTATAATTCTTGTCTTACGATGTGTGTGCCCCAAATTCACTTGCATGCTATAATTTTAGGAAAACTATACTGACAGTCTAATCAGCTTGAAATAAGCAGATTTTTGGAGTTGAATTATATCTGTAGGGAACTCAACAGAACCAACATACTTCCTCGAGATGTGACATAATACAAGGATCTCGAGTTTACAGACGTGGAGACAATTGGGTTTCATTTGATATTCGTAATGATTGATGGGCGTTAGAAATCTTAAAACATTTGTTGTTGGACAATTTTGGACTTATAAACTTATCTTTTAAAACCTGTATATAGTTTTCAGTTGGAGATTTAATACGAAATGAGGATTTTAGAAGACCGTTGGTTATATGTATTATGCTTAATATCGCGCAACAATGTTCTGGTATAGTAGCTGTAAGTTACTTTTATTATTACCCTCCAGTTCAGGGTGTTGGTAATAGTTCTGGGTACACTTTACTATCCGTAACCGGGAATGTACCTTTAAAATGTATAGTCTGTTCAATATCAGTTTCTTAGTTTTTTTAAAAAAAAAAAAAACCAATCTTTATTGAATAAAGAAACAAAATTATTAATGTAAACACTTAAGAGAGAGAGAGGTGAAAAGATGGCATCATTTCGGTACCAACATATGGTTCAATTTTATTTCAATAATTTGCTTGTGTATAGAGGGTCTTTATACTAACAGTGGTCTTGTCATCTAGAAGCTGGGGCCACTTGACAAAATGACAAACCATTTAATCTAAATTGCATGTGTTAGACCATCCAGCTACTCAACCCCGCTTCTGAAATAACACTAGCAAATTTATTCGTTGTATTTGTATTGCTTTATAGATCCTGAAATTATTATGGTAGTACATATTCAAGACTGAGTTCACATAATTTAAGATTACTAATTGGACTTTTGATTGAATTTTTTTCTTTTGCAGGCAGCCTCTTATTCTACAAGCGTCTTTCATCAAGTTATAAAGAGTTTAGAAACCTCTTCATACCTAGCATTAGGATTAAGTGTGGGTGGGGCAGTAATGTGTATAGTATTTACAGGTTTAATAGAAAAGTCAGGCCGAAGAAATTTATTTCTTTTTGGTATTGGGGGAATGGCAATCTGTCTCTCTCTTTTAACAGTATGCCTGGTCTTTCAGGTTAGTTTTTTCCTTTCTTTTTAACAACTATACTTTACTTTATGTTGAATAAACTTCAAGGTGGATTGTTATTGTTCAATGGTTTTATTATGGTTTTATTTTAACATTAATTAAACAATTTCAAACATTAACATAATTTCACAATTAATCATCAATTAAAAATTATATGTATATTTTATTTATTTTTAGGAAAAAATTAAGTGGTTATCCTATGGTTCAATCATAGGAGTATTTGCCCACACACTTTTCTTTAATACTGGGCCAGGTAAATACATTATTTGTAGCTTGTCTTGTCTTTTTTTTTGGTTTTAAAATTGTTACAAATAAATATACAAAAAACCCCAGGAATGTGACCTTCTAATCGTATATATATGCATACACCATACCGAACTAGACAATATATAATAAAAAAAAGAAAAGGAATGCAATGCTTGTTGAAGACTCGATTTTACCTGCTCTTGCTTCGGCTGTTTTTTTTTTTTCAACAATTCGTAATGTCAGGAAATCAAACCTCTGTCGATTCACTCAGATATGTTGTTTTTTTCTATCTAGCCGTTTTGATTTGCATATATACTCCCCACAAATCGATATCATAGCCACTTGTTTCCAATGTTTACATTATTTTCGTTCTTTAACGCTTGTCATCAACTCCATGCGCTGACGTCACAGAAAAACCTAACCAACCTCTGAAGTCTTGTATCCTTTCGCCTCAAAATCATGAATATTCACCAAAACCTGGCAGAAAATGCTTCTTCTTCAATTCTACAACCAAAAGTCAACAAAAATCGCCATGCAAAAGGGGGGAAACGGAAAGGGAGAGAAAAACTAAAAATATCTTTGGCCCTTGTTTCAATGGTCTGTTTACTGCGGATCGATTTTGTGTGACATCAGCGCATGGAGTCAACGACAACGTTAACGAACGAAAATAATGTAAATGTTGGAAACAAGTAGCTATGATATGATTTTGTGGGGAGTATTTATGCAAATCAAAATGGCTAGATTGAAGAAAATACATATCTGAGTGAATCGGCAGAGGTTAGATTGCCTGACATTACGAATAGTTGGAAAAAAAATCGCACCGAAGCGAGAGCAGGTAAAATCGAGGCTTCAACAGGCATTGCATTCCTGTTCTTTTTTTTATTATATATTGTCTAGTTGAGTATGGTGTATACATATATATACGAATAGAAGGTCAGATTCCTGTGAAAAAAACACCCAATTTTTAAAATGATCAAATATTAAGTCTAATTAACCTTGTTAATAAAGTGTTCAGCAACCCCATTCCATTTTTTTCAGCCTCCATACCATGGTTTATGGTGGCTGAAATGTTTACTCAGGAGTCCAAATCATCAGCCATGACAGTTGCTATATTCTTTAATTCATTGTCTGCTTTTATAGTTTCTTTATTGTTTCCTGTTATTCAAGTAAGAGCCTTCTTTAGGAATTTATAAAATTTTATTGCCAAATTAACATGTCACTCAAAAATTGGGAAGAATTATACTTTGAATTTCAAATTTCATTTTAAGTATGGCAGTTTCGCATGGCTTTGTACACAGAGAAAAATGGTGTACATTTACAGTTGTTGTGTTCTTAGTGGTTATTGCCTGTAACTTTCTATGTCTTTTCTTTTTCAGGAATTTATCAAACAATACTCATTTGTTCCATTTGCATCTTCCTTGGTACTATTTTTTATTTATTTTTATAAAAAATTACCTGAAACCAAAGGTAGAACAATTGAAGAAATAGCTGACAAATTCCGTTCAAAAAAATTGTTTGATGATAATAGCACTATTAACAAACAAGTTTCAAATAAAGACAGTCTCTAGTTAATGTCTTCAAATTAGAGTGTTTTAGTTGTTTATTTTGGAGAATTAAAATGTTAAGCAGTTAACAAATACAAAGAAGATTAAAGCTGATAGGTTGTTAAAGAGGGATTTCACTGTATGCACATTATTGTAAATACAAAACACATGGATTTAAAGGGAATAAATATATTCAATAGCTTACATAAAGGATGCCTTGGAACTGTATAATGAAAGTGGTTTCAAAACTACTATTTAATCTTTGTATGTAGTTAAAACATATTCTTTAAGGAATTTTTCTACATCATCGTTGTCCAAATCTAGTTCCAGGAAATTGGAAACAATTGCTTGACACCTGTAACAAAAAAAAAATACACTTGATTTCAGTTAATCAGTGATTCTATTATATGCTGTTAATGTTGTTAATGTGAAAATCTCCTTTAACCCACTTACCCACCCATCCATCCAAACAAATTCTAGTCCCATTGTGATAAATAATTACTCATTGATTGCGTTGTCTTTATCTCTGTTTGGTCTTTACCAAATGAATTTGGTATCTGTCAATCAAATAGGCAGTAAACAGAAATATATGAGACAAATACCTTGGTGAGGTCATTATTTTCAAGGAATGATGTACTGATTTAATAAAATCAGAGAAAGAATTCCTCATGTGAACTGAATAAAACCTTGTAAAAAGCACAGTGTGCTAAATACCTTTTGAAATTGTTTTCTGTACTTTCTGAATCAACTCTGTGAACTGGCTGTTTCTTCCTCAATAAATCAGATACCTGTGATATGAAATTATTTTTAAATTAAAACTTAATTAATTAGATCATTCTTTAAAAACCGAATGCAAACAAACGAAGAAAAACCTAAAATAAGACCCTAAAAACTAATTGAAGCGTAACTCAGAAGTTTGAAGTGTACGACAGAAGGAACAAAAACCATTTTATGACATGAACCCCCACCCAAAAATCTACAATCTGGCATATAGGATGATTTACAAGCAAGAATTCAATGACAAGGACAATAATTGAATAACTGCATTTAACTGATGCACAGGGTTTATGTCTATGAGTAGTTGATAAGTCCACACTAAAAAAAAATCTAAAATATTCTGATCTATTGAGTGAATACAAAGAATTGGATGAAAATATGTGGGCTTAAAAAACTGACTTGAAGCATGTTTACAAGAACTGTGATGGACAGACAGGCACAAGGATCTAACTCTATATTACATGCCTCAATTCCTCGTTTAACTATTTCTTGAGGTAGTCCAACTTTAGCAGCAACATGACTAGCATAGCTAGAACTGGTATGACCTTCAACAATCTGATATAAATATACAAGATCTTCCCCATTATGCAGTGTATCAAGGGTCTGAAAATAAACCCAGAGAATTATTTTACATATGATTCCCATGAGATCATCTGCAATGGGGTACTACGAGGGGTGATTGACAAGTAGTGAGCCTCGATTGAAAAACCGTGCAACACAATTATACTACGTTTTGCACATGCACTATTATCTTTCTCGGACTCTGTCACAAACTTTCATCACATTCGGTTAAACTGTTGGTTGTGACAGGTCATAACAATCAAGTAGGATCTGTTGTTATCAGAAAATGGACCATATTGAGGCGAGAGCTGTGATTAAGTATCTGCATAAAAAGGGTCTAGCACCGAAAGCCATGGTTGAGACATTAGGAGAAGATGATCCTTCATATGCCACAATTAAAAGGTGGTCAGCTGAATTCAAGCGTGGTCGAGACAGCATTGAAGACGAAACACGCCCTGGTCGACCAAAAACTGTGTCAACACCTAAAATGGTACAAAAAATCCATGATCTGATAATGAATGACTGGCGAGTTACTGAAAGATTCATAGCTGGGGTAGTTGGTATTAGCCAGGAGAGAGTTCATTCTATTATTACTGAAACTATGGAAATGACAAAGGTTTCAGCACGATGGGTGCCAAAGCTTTTGACGCCTGATCAAAAGCGTTTCAAGACACATCATGTCAGAAGGGAATCTAGCCTTATTTGAAACTGATCCTGACCGCTTCCTAAAACAAATTGTTACTATGGATGAAACTTGGGTCCACCACTTTCAGTCAGAAACAAAAGAGCAGTCAAAACAGTGGAAACATGTGACGTCGCCGACCCTAAAGAAGGCAAAGACTGTTTCAGTATGGAATCATTATTCTGGGGTTCTGAGGGTGTTCTCATGGAGGATTACCTCCAAAAGGATCAAACAATTAACGGTAGATACTATGCAGCACTTATAAGGCAGTTGAGGCAAGAAATTAAGACCAAAAGACAAGGAAAGCTGACCAAAGGTGTGATTTTCCACCAGGACAATAAGGAATAAGTATGAAAAGTTTTCAAGGCTATCCATTCAGAATTGCGGCCAGTAGGCAACACACAGACACACAAAGAGAAAATGGGCATGGCTCTGCTAATGGGGGTTAGGAATACTCCAAAAATACTAGGGTATGAATAAGTATGCAAAGTTTCAAGATGATCAATTAAGAATTGTGGCCTGTAGGTGACAAACAAGTACAAAAAATGGCGTGGCTCTACTCCTGGGGGTCGGGCATGCACAAAAAAACAATAGGGATCATCCTTATGGTATAAGGAATAAGTATGCAAAGTTTCAAGACAATCCATAAAGAATTGTGCCCTGCAGGCGACACACACACATACATACACACACACAGAGACACGGACGACGGCATAATGAGATTTTAAAACATACCAGAAATTTAAGTTGGGGTGTCTGAGGCAGTATTTGTCTATGTATAATACTGTGAAAGTGAGTAGAAACTAAAATATGTGGACATAAATTCTCCATAGCTTGCCAATAGCGTAAAGAAGAACATAATAATGATAAGCCATCAATCTGAAATTGTAAAAGCAATCTTCTTTACATTTCAAGTCCATATATTTATTCAGTTGAAAATGATATTAATGATGATACATGTCAATTAGGTATATATTTTATTAAAGTGAGTATACAAATGTAAGTATTTCAACTTTATTTCAAGACTGTTTGATTTCGAGCAGACTACTATTCTTTAAAATTATAGAATAAATGATCACCGATTCAGTGCCTTTACCAAATTCATCAACCATGACTAAAGATCTGTTTGTTGCACAATTTAATGCTTCTGACATCTGTAAATAAATGAAATGAAATGGAGTTTAATGTCTTATTCTTCTGCTCTGAATTGGGCTAATTAAGACAGGCATACACCATACAGTGTGCTATGAGGGAAATTTTGCCCAGACAGAAGCACTACGGCCTACTTTTACATCACGCCAATGTGTACACAGGACCTCGGTTTTACATCCCATCCGAACGACTAGACAGCTGTTCTTGTCAGGCCCTCTGTCCTACGTCACTGACAAGGGGGAACCACGTCGGAAAATCTGGATGAACTTTCTCGGCCAATGCAGGGATCAAACACCTGACCTCCAGGCTAGCGAACCAGCGTCTTACCCACTGTGCCCCCCCCCCTTCTGAAAATAAGGGCACATGTACACTATTTATGTACTTATACAAGAATAAGATAAGTTAGCTGTCTGATCCCCTAAAGCTCTAATATTCTACAGTGATTAGAGCTTTAACAGGGTGGATATGACTATAACATACACACATTTAACAAACATTTACACTATACTGACTGCATGTTAATATATATCTTAGTCAAACTCCAAAGAACAGAAATCCACCAATTAGCTAAGAAATTTTGTTATATTTGTCTGCTTTATTAGAATTCATGTCTTCTACTAACCTGACTGATATCCAACATAAATGTTGAAAGACCAATGGACACACTCTCTAATGATTTAATCCGAGTAAAAATCCTATCGACAGTACCAATGGTAGCACTTTCTGCTGGTACGAAACTTCCAATATGAGACATATAAACTATTAAAGCTACCTGAAATACAAGCAAATTTTAATTCAATTTTAATAATGGAAAACAAGTTACCACAAAAAATAATATGTGTGTTATATATTGTCGGACTTCCTTCTTTGCATAGGTTTTCGTGACTGATAATTTATCACATTTTACCTGCGATTTTTCTTCATTATCTTTTTAATCTTTTATGAGATTTACCAGGTAAAAATCAAAATACATTTGATAGGTTTAGTTATATTATTATATATCAATAAAAAAAAACATTCAGTTTAACCATTGTTTGGACCAACGTGTTCCCAAAATTATGTGAGGTCGCATACCAAGAACAAAAATCTATTTTCCACAGCAATTTTCATTTAGTCTTGTTACAGTAATTGTATTTTAATTTAGTGATGTAACATGTAACTAAATGGGTTACCTGTTTCAGATAGACACTTTTACCACAAGCATTAGGCCCAGTTAAAATCTTTATCTTTCCTTCACCATTTTTACTACAGTAATCATTAGGTACAAATTGACTACAACATATCTCCTGTACAGGATGCCTGAAAAGTTCAAATACAGTAAACCTTGCATAAATCAGATTCGTATAAGTCGGATCTTCGCTCAACGATCCTGCACGGTTTTCTTATTAAATTTCTGCGCGTAACTTGGATTTCCATGTCGGATCTTCGCTCAACTCGGATCCAAATGTTCGGTCCATTTGATCTAATTTTAATAAAATACCGTTTTATAAAGAAGAAAACAATGCTCCAACAATATAATCAAAATTCTTCCAGTATAAATTAATTTTATATTCAGTTGTAATTTATTATTGAATTCACAATCAGAATGTGCCGTTACTGTGTATGAGACAACGAATAAATGAGTTCCTGACATTACCAGTCAGGAGGATCTTCTATTCGCCCCCCTCGGAATATGTTGCTGCCTTTTTAAATGAGACATGTTTTTTTTTCTATTTGTACTGTCTTCTGCGACTTTTGTAGTTGTTTTTCGTCAATGATTATCCCTATATATCTTAAAATATTATGTAGGGGAATTGTTGTACTAGTGAATTGTAATCTATTGCCGGTATTGGATTTTTAATTAGAAGTTAAAGCTGTAGGGGTAAGTCAGAACACGGGAATGTCTTACTCAGCTCAATAATATACAATCAGATATTCAGAGTTCACGCATCATTTTATAATTTACCTATCAACAATCACAAGAAAAACCAGCGGCTGCCAGGCAGGATACGCCCACATTTTCGAGAGATGGATAGAAAACAAGCTAAAACAAAAGTGATTTTTCCTACAATCAAGGGCCATAATTCAGGAAATTACAATTCGATATGCGCAAATATCGAAAGGAACCAAGATCTTTGAGTTATAAACTTACATTTCAAGTTTCAACAAAATCGGATAAAAATTGTGACCTCTATAGGATCCACAACCTTGATATACCATATTTTTACGCAATTTGAGAACGAGGGGCGGCCATTTTGTCTGTCAGTTTTGGGCCGATTTTCATGAAATTTGAACTCTGTCGTCCTTAGGGTGTAACGGTGATATAATAATACAGTTTTTTAAATCGAATAAAAATTATGACCTCTATAGGGTCCACAAGTTAAAAACGCGATTTTTCGTACAATCAGGGGCCATAATTCAGTAAGTTACGGTCCGATATGCGCGAATATCGAAAGGAACCAAGATCTTTGAGTTATAAACTTACATTGCAAGTTTCAACAAAATCGGATAAAAATTGTGACCTCTATAGGGTCCACAACCTTGATATACCATATTTTTACGCTATTTGAGAACGAATGGCGGCCATTTTGTCGGTCAGTTTTGGGCCGATTTTCACGAATATCGAAAGGAACCGAGATCTTTGGGTTATAAACTAACATTTCAAGTTTCAACTAAATCGGATAAAAATTGTGACCTCTACAGTGTTCACAAGCCAAAAACGTGATTTTTCGTACAATCAGGGGCCATAATCCATGAAGTTACGGTCCGATAGATGCCAATATCGAAAGGAACCGAGATCTTAGGGTGATAAACCTATATTTCAAGTTTCATTGAAATCGGATAAAAATTGTGACCTGTAGACTGTTCACAAACAATTGTGGACGGACAGGGGCGACGATAATATACGTCCACATGAAAATGTGGGCGTATAAAAACTCGCAACGCAATACAGACATTGACATTATAGAATTTATACGGCATCCGATTAATCGGCACTACTTTGAATCAGTTATTATCCGGCTCTTGCAGTTTATTTCTGAGCTACAATTGAATTTCGGTCCTCGGCTACCTCGGATCTTCGCTTTACTCGGAAAAAATTGGTCAGTCCACTTAGATCCGACTTATGCGAAGTTTACTGTAGATTATAACAAGCCAACAGTGAGGCTGATGTCCCCAAAATAAATAGATGACACATATTAATTACTCGCACGTTTATTTTTTTTCAAAAGTATCAAGCAATAAAACTGATTATAAACTATACACTAAGTTTCATCACTCTCTATCAGATAGAATCAAAGTTATTTTGTCCTAAAGCATCGACCAATGAAATTGCTTAGCTCTGCTTAGCTTTAGCTTGAAATGTTAATCATTGAACTCCGTCAAGAGTCTTGACATTCACCTAATGAACATCTACATCAAATTTAAACATTCTACCTCAATTAAAAGCAGAGTTGTTATGTTCCAAAGTCTTGTTCAATCAAATTGCTTATCGCTCCTTAGCCTAAGCAGAAACTTCTTATCATCGAAATTAGTCATGGTAAATATGATAAAACTATACACCAAGTGTCCTCACTCTCACTTAATTAGAACTAAAGTTATCGTTTCCCAAAGCATCAACCAATCAAATTACTAATCTCTGCTTACCCTAAGCAGACAATTCTCATCTTCGAACTCCATCAAGGCATTCATCTAATAAACACCTACGCCAAGTGTGAACATTCTACCTCAATTAGAATAAGAGTAATTGTGTTCCAAAGTCTCGACCAATCAAATTGCTTATCGCTCTGCTTACCCTGAGCATAAAATGCTCATTATCGAACTTTGTCAAGGTATTGATGTAATAAAACTATACACCAAATTTCATTACTCTCACTTAATTACAACTAAAGTTATTGTGTCCCAAAGCATCAACCAATCAAATTGCTCATCTGTGCTTACCCTACGAAGAAAATGCTCATCTTCGAACACCATCAAGGCACTGACCTAATAAACACCTACACCAAGTTTAAACATTCTACCTCAATTCGAAGAAGAGTTATTGAGTTCCAAAATCTCAGCCAATCAAATTGCTGATGGCTCTGTTTACCCTAAGCTGAAAATGCTCATTATCGAACTTAGTCAAGGAATTGATGTAATGAAACTATACACCAAGTTTCATGTCCCAAAGCATCAAGCAATCGAATTGCATATCTCTGCTTACCCTAAGCAGAAAATGGTCATCTTCGAACTCCATCAAGGTATTTACCTAATAAACACCTACACCAAGTTTGAACATTCTAGCTCAATTAGAAGGAGAGTTATTGTGTCCCAAAAAGTGTGACGGTCAGACAGACGGACGAATCCATTTTAATAGTTCCCTGCTTTCTTCGAAAGACGGGGGACAAATATGAATTCTCCATACAGTTTTAGGTTTAATTACTGATGCCATGTGCAAGGCAAAGAAGTACTTACAGTAGGACAGTCTAAATGAAGGTTTGTCAATGAATATGTCTATCTTCAAAAAATATATGCTTTATCCATATTGTACTAGCAAGAAATTTAATATTTTGCCAGACATTTCAAAATTTAACCAGAAGTATATGGTACATATATGATGTTCATGTTGATTATCATGGCAATCAATTCCATATGTAACAAACTAACTATTGAAAAACAAAAATCACTGAATACGGAGATATACCCAGTAGTCTTCAACTTCTGAAATTCAGGTGGAAACCATCATCACAGCTATAAGTAGTGTAAGGTATTATTCTTCACTAGAACATCTGATAGCACTTCTGGTTTGAGAAGAATATATAGCTAACAACTCATACTGTTATTTAAAATGTACTATAATGTCTGACTATGAAATCAATACTGCTATATTTTAAGATCTTTGGACAATACCCATCCTTAGATAATACAAATTGATACTAACCTTCCACTTTGTACATCAATAATATCTTCTTTTACCATCTGTGGACGAACATATCGAAATTCTCTTGCGCATGTAGATAGGGCCATTAAACTTTTAAAAACAGAAATCATGTTTTATTATGAGATTTATGATTTAAAAGAGTGTTTACTTATGTACTACATTTCATCATTCATAACTGAATATTCAAACGAGATTGCCGAAGTTAAGTCCACCATGGCTATATGTTAAGATCAGGGTTAAAACTTTTAACATTCTACTTTTCTGCACCAACCAGCTAACAAAAACTGGCATACGCCATGCAGTATGCTATGAGGGAAATTAATAATAACTATTAACTACTTACCAATCTAATTCTGCTGTATATTCCATGACATCATATATGACCTGAGAATGCTCTAAGATGGTATTCTGTAATCTGTGCATTATACTGGTCTCATGATCAATGATTTCACATTGTGTATCACCCAATAAAATATCTAATTCTAAAAAAATAAATAAACAGCCTGGCAGTGACCGATAATAGTTTTATATATTAGAGTCTGTAATCAAAATTCCATTACATTAATAAAAGATAGGTTGCCAGGCAACGAAACATGCACCCACAGCAGCTAAATCGTCCGGGCAGTCAACAAGAGTTGTCGCATATTTTTACTTTTTTCGGTAATGAAACATTTATAATACACTAAAATCTCATTAAGAGCAACAACTCATGAAGTAATTATCAGAAAACCATTAGAATTTGTTTGTTTTTATAAAGTTCTGCCCAATGCTAATGTTTTGTATACAAAACTTTTAATATCATGGATTTAGCTGTTCAAGGCATAAAAATTCATTGAAAATCAATATACTTGTTCGTCTCAAGATCTTAAACTCTGTGTATCAATCTGAAGTCAATCGGATGATAATTTTAGCCTTTAGAGCGTCACAAAGTGATCAAGGGCCATAACTTTGGCAGTAATTATCGGAAATCGTTGAAAATCAATAGGATTCTTCATCGCATGACCTTAAACACTGTGTATAAATTTAAAGTCAATCGGATATTAACTTTGGCCTTTAGAGCGTCCACAAGATTTTTTGAAGTGATAAAGGGTCACAACTCTGGCAGTAATTATCGGAAATCGCTGAAAATAGGCTTTTTCGTCTCATGACCTTAAACACTGTGTATAAATTTAAAGTCAATCAGATATTAACTTTGGCCTCTAGAGCGTCCACAAACAATTTTGGAAGCCGAGCCGACGGACGGACGGGGGCGTCGATAATATACGACCACATTTCAATGTGGGCATATATCTGGATGTAAACCTCGTTTCTGACAGAAATGTAGCAGACTGTCTTGGATTTCGAAAAACAAAATCCATTTTCGGTTGCCCATTGTTGAAGTGAATTCAAACAAAGCTGCAACTTACATTCGATTATCCGCATGTCTGTAGAACCATAGCACATCTGAAACTCTTCAACATAAAGAGCGCCGTTTGTACCTGGTTAAAGGCACACTGGAATAGTATTAATTTTTATCGCAAAGAGTGTTGGAGATAAAATACTTAAATGACCTATCTTCCAGAAAATTTATAAAGGGACAATAACACTCTTGCTGGCTTGACAGCTCCAGAAAATAAAAAATAGCCTTATTCTAAGTACTAGATGTGTTAGTGTCCTACCTGTTGTGTAAATTATCCATTAAATCCTATTTTACTTGTCCAGAGGGTTCAAAAATATTTTTAAATCCAAGTCACATATGAAAAGCTTTACGTCAGGCTTTTCAAATCATTTAGTTGAATTTTTCCAATTTCTTAAATTAGGTGTGTTAAGATGAAATTTGTATCATCAATTAATTGGAATATTGTAAAAGAGTACAATTTGTTGACCAGAATAAAGATTGGGACATATTATTCAGTTACAACAAGAGTGGTATTGAGCCTTTAATGAAGATAGGTAAGCGACCTCGTAGGCCGAGGTGATGGAGGTCGCGCATGATACCATGTTTCCACGTGGTATCATATGCTTTCTCCAGATCAAAAAACATTGCAACTAAATGTTGCTTCTGGATGAAAGCGTCACTGACAAACGTTTCAAATCGAATGAGATGATCAAGAGTGCTTCTTTTGGACCGAAATCCATATTGGAGCTCAGTAATGAGGTTGTTGGACTCAAGGTACCAAACAGCTAGTTAAAGCGACCGGACGATAGTTGGTAGGATTCGTATGATCTTTACCTGGTTTAGGGATGGGAATTATTGTGGCGTCATGTCACAAAGGAGGGAAATTCCCATCAACCCAAATCCGGTTAAAAAAGATCCAGCAAGACTAAGAGTGTTGGCAAAGGTAAATGTTTTAAAATCTGGTTGTGTATTTCATCTGGACCAGTTGTAGTGTCCTGAGCTCGCTTTAGCGAATCCCAAAGCTCTGCAATGGAAAAAGTATCATTGTAGTATTCATCATTGTGGGACTTGAAATTATGTCGCCTTTTCTCCTGTTGTTGTTTAATGAAGCTAAAGGCATCGGAGGACAAATTGGATGATGAATTAAATGAAAATTACTGGCCAGAGAATTAGCAAGATCACGAAATGTTGTTAAGATGGTATTATCAACATTTAGATGGTTAACTGATAAAGCACTACTTTTACCTTTAATTCTATGAATCCTATCCCATACTGACTTAGATGTGGTACAGGAATTGATCCTTGAGACGTAACCTTGACATCAAGATTTCTTTGCTTGACGTATGGTTCTACGAGCCTTTGCTCCGACCATTTGGTATGCTGCAATATTGTCCATGAAAGGGTGGTTGTTTAGTCGTCTGAGGAAACAATCACGGTTTTTAAGAGTGGATTTGCAATCTTCGTTATACCATGGTTTACTGAAATATTTTGGTGCAGTCATGGTTTTTGGAATCGCCTGCTTAGCTACATCTTGAAGAATTGAAGTGAATAAGGCCATGGGTTCATGTGCATCTTCTAACTCCTTTGTATCAAATAAAGAGAGAGACACAAAGATTCGAAAAGAGCCCAATCAGCCTTATGCAACTTCCACCTCTTAGGTCTTTTGACTGGAGAGGAATCATTATTATCAATCAAGATGGGAAAGTGGTCACTACCAGATAGATCTTCATTTACTCTCCATGTAAAACCTGAAACAGGACCGGAGAGCAAATGGTGAGATTGAGGGAAGAAAAAGAAGATGTGACAGGATGTAGGTAAGTAGGTGAGTCATCATTAAATAAACGCAAATTATTAATGTTAATGAATTCTGCTATTTGTTTACCTCTGTTGTTATCATCTGGACTATCCCAGAGTGAATGATGACCATTGAAATCTCCCGTAATAATAAACAGGTGAGGAAGTTGTGCAACAAGGTCATCAAGATCTCTGTGATTAAGATATAAACTTGGTGGAAGATATACAGAGCAGAATGTTATAGGAATATGCTAAGTCACCCTAATTGCAACTGCCTGCAAAGGTGAGTTGAGGGTGACTTGACTCGAGGGATATCTCCATTGTGAATAATAGAAACACCCCCATGAGCTCTACCATCACCAATTGAGTGATGATGGTAACCAACAAAATGTATAAAAGACAAAGTGTCAGAATTCCTCAAAAAATTTTCCTGTAAACAAATAGCTAAAGGGTTGTACTTTTGAATTAAAAGTTGAACTTCATTAAAATTTGGTTTTAAACCAAGACAATTCCATTGAATAATGGAATTGAGGCATTGTCAGGGAAATTTAATTTTTGACGGCTTACTGAGTGGGTCTACATGGACATCAACTACAGTAATATCGTCCATCAGATCTTCCCCACATATTTATTAAAGAGACTGATGTTTTTTTTTAACCCTTTGAATCTTTCTCTCGAAATTTTAAAAAATTTTGATGTTTTTTGGAATGCACTATTTTCTCCTTTGAGGATGGATACTCTTAAACTGCACCCCTGACCAATTGGAACTGGAATCAGCGGTGTCAGCTTTAGAAGAGCGCAAGGGAGGAGCCCCCTTGCTATTTTGGATGGGAGTATTGGGAATAATCCCAATAACCCAGATGGAGGCAAGGAGGATACAACCTCATCAGGTATAGAGGTAGTGCTTTGAGTCAAGCTCTCAGCGGAGCTTGAGGCCCCTTTTACATGATCTGATGAAGGCAAAGTCTTTGTTTTTTTCTGTTTATATGGCCAGGTTATGTCTGTCTGAACAGATATGGATTTTGTAGTAACTTTAACTACACTCGAAAAAGATTTCCCTTGTGGTGCAATGGGAATGAGTGAAGTAAGTTCTACTTGCTTCCTAGCATCAAAATATGGAATTTTCCGTTTATAGACATTACCTGTTAAGATTCTTTTCTCTTTCTGCCATATTAGACATTCATGAGAATAAGAAAAATGCTTACCCTTGCAATTAACGCAGCAAAACTCAGCATGGCAGGCAGCACTCTCGTGGCCATTATGACCACAACGAGCGCAGTTGTCTTTGCCCCTGCAGACGGTCTTACTGTGGAAATATAAGAATCAACAGGTATATTTAAATAACCTGCCTTGATTGATTTTGGTATGTCGGGACGATTAAAAGTGAGGATATAGATGCTTGTAGGAATCACCTTATCTCCTCGGCGTACACTAATTCAACCATTTCACCCTCGCTGCTGCCTTCAAGGTCCCGACATCGAATAACACCTCTACTAGAATATAATGATCTGTGTGGAGACACCTTAATAGGAATGTCTGCCAAAGTTGTTGATTTGAGAATCATGGTAGCATACTGCTCCTTTGTACATTCTATCAAGATTGTACCAATTTTCATTTTTTTAATAGCTTTGGGCTCACCGGCAATGCCCTTAGTTATCAAAAATGGTGAGACTTTGGATAAGTCAGTAGAGGGGATCTCAATCAAGAGAAACCTTGGCCATGACTTTGCCATTTTATTTTTAAATATGCTAGAAATGTCCTCCGAATTAGGATGTTTCTGTTTTTGTCGTTCATTGATAGGGGTGGGGGGGGGGGGATTGGGTTATCCATGAACGTAATTTTTTTAAAATTCATCCCTCATTGTCCCCCAGGTCATTGCCCTACCTACTATGGGGAGGTCTAGCAAGGATAACCAGTGCATGACCTCAGGGCTTGACGGGGGGCATACTCAAGCCAGAAAGTAAAAATAGTACTCCAACCAGATTGACCCAAGCCGCTGCTCTGTAGAATGTAATAAGGACACAAAGGTAGGTAATTGCTGAGCGAATAAACAACAGAGCATTAAATTGGAAAAGGGTACATTCTACAGAGCTAAAACGACCAAAGGCGATTAGTCAAGATTGGGCCACTCTGACCTCCCATCTAGGTGAACCATGGGCCAATGTAATGTGTTGCAGAGAAAGGGCTCACAAGCCAAATCCCCACTCAATCACCAGGATTCCACTCTCCACCGACACGGGTCGCAACGCACAGCAAAGACATTGCCTTTTACGACTCGCAGGAAATACGAAGGGTATATTCTTATCACCCCCTACACCCCAGGGGGCCATAGATTTCAAATTTTAATAATAAACTATCCAATATGTAAAATGAAAGGTCACAACTCAACATGCAATGTAGCATGCAGCAATAGCAATAATATTTATAAACTATTAAAAATAATAACATTATCATTTCTGAAAACCAACAACAATGAGAATCATGCATCGATAAATTTAACACAGAATGAACGCAATATATATACCTCTAGTTCTTGCACTTTTATAATGAAGCATATTGTTCGACAAAAACTGAAACAATCAGATTCCATTAACTCTCATAATTTATCATTACTGATCTATGACTCTTTATCATTATAGAATTTGAAATATTAGTAAACTGTGGACATATCAACAAATGCTAAGCCGAAGGAGAGTTTGAAGAATACCATTTGACATACCCATTATTACTTATGACTATGAGGCTATTTGTTAGCTTGGACAAGGGCTTAAATAGATGAATACATGCCACATGCAAATTTTACTACCTATCTAGGAAGACACACCAGACACCACTAATACTGACATAATTTTAATACTGACTACAAAGTGCATGGATTAGGCCCTACACGGCATGCAAATGGTTAAACTTTAAAAAGAGAGATCATGAGGTTAATTATTACTAACCTTAAAATCAAGTCCTGGTATTTCATAATCTTCCTCGGTAACCATATTCTCAGATTTAGGTATGGCTAACAAGTAACATAACTGAAATGTGTACATGGAGTGAAAACAAAAATATATTAGTCTGAATTTTGATGTGTCATAACCTACATTTTGAAGTTAAAATTAAGGACCATATAAACTCTGTGGCTGGTTTATCTTATCGGTATTTTATATTTAAATTAATCAATCAGAAAATCATCTATTTTCTAACACAAATAATATTTATGATAGTTGAATACATGAAAACTCAACATACATGAGGTAAATATATTACACTGCATTCTGTTATATCACTGTTTAATTTACAAAGTTCTTCTCTAGCAACTTTTGTCATAAAATCTGGTAGCCCATTGTAAGTTCTCTTTTCTACAAAAATAATTATTTATTGAGAGAGTAAACTATGGTCGCTTTATAATACTTCATCTTTCTACTAAAATCATAACGGTAATTGTAAATTTGTAACGAGATACATTACACAGATAAAACTGTCATTTATTGTGTCATTTATGATATTTTGTCATTTATTTATGATATTGTGTTATTTATGATATTATATCATATATGTGTGTTTGTAAATGTATCTATTGAATTTTAATATTTGAACCTACATCTAGCTATTAATAAAGCCTATTTATCGTCATTTACATTTTTTCAGACAAAACCAAAATTTAAATTGTAGATAATCTCCCGATTAGGATGCAATCAAATTAAAAAGAAGCCCACCAAAAGATTATAGGTGGCATTGGTTTATTTTGACCATTTCCCATTTATATCCCCTGCAGAGGATGCCAAATGTTGACAAATTTTATGGTACGTCAGCACCAACCAGGCTATATTGCGCCAAAGAAATCGTTGTAAATACTGAACAAAATTATACCACTTTTGGACTGATATTTCTTTTAGAGGTTCAACTTCCACAATAGTGTAGTTTGCAAAGGGATTAAAAATACCTCAAATGATGATCAGAGACTTTATTCTATAACTTGAAATAACAAAGAAAGACAATATGATAATTCTAGTTTGATGCATGGTTATATAATTTGATTAATCTTACTTTCGTCTAAATCTGCATCAACATTAGGTCGAACGACAAATCTACTCTGAGTGGAAGATTCATCAAAATCAATCTGTAAAACAACACGGTAAATTACTTAATATATTCTCAACATAACAAATGATGTAAGCATAAATTCTAATCTGGGTCCTGGGTTATAACAAGAGGTCAAGTGGGAGTAGTCAGACATCAGTGTTTACGGTTTAGGGTGATTCATTCCTGCAAGCCTTGGCTAAGATCCATTTTGCTTTTAACACCAGAAGTAAATCAAAATTCTGCACGTGGATTTTACACATGGATTTTACAATTCTCAAACTTAAATGACAATAAATGTAGAAATATGTGCTTTTCCAACTCAACTCATACAATCTACTTACAACTTCATTCATGGAAGTTCTGAAGCTACCAGGTTTTTTCAAATTTAATTATAGACTTTAAAGATACATTACGTAAGAATTAGATAAAAAGTAAGACCTGCAATAGGCAGATTTAGCTCTTGCATAATATATGTTTATTAATGAAATCCATTGTTTTGGCCAATGGAGTCTTTCAAGAATCAAAACTAAATTCACTCTTGCAATGTGTACCTTTTGTGCTCCTATACTATACAGCAGAGCATCTTCTAACAAATCAGAATTAGCCTCCCACTGGCAGATGGCTTAAAAAAGGTATCAAGAATTGACTTACTATTTTACTGATCAATGTAGCTATTCTGTGCAAATCATCAGAGAAACTTTTTGCTACCTAAAAATAAATTAATACATCGTAATGTACGTTTAATGTGTATATTAATGCATACAGTAACTCCAACTCCAACATTTGTTAATGTTTATTACAGCTACATATTTTAAGACTCTGAACAGTCATTGTCAACAGATCCCAAACAGCAACTATCTATTATAAACAATGTACTATGCTTTTAATTTTAAGGTAATATTCAAACAGAATAATAACTTGGCAAAATGCATTTGGAATTTATGATTTTAAAATTTTGAAATTCCATACGGTTCTTCCGTATGTCACAATGAACTATCTTCCCCTGTTATAAACCAGCGGCTGCCAGGCAGTATACACCCACATTTTGCAAGAGATGGATAGAGAACAAGCTAAAAACAAACGCTATTTTTTGTACAATCAGGAGCAATAATCCAGAAAGTTATGGTCTGAAATGCGCAAATATCAAGAGAGACTGCGATCTTTGGGATATAAGGATATGTTTTAAGTTTCATCAAAATCGGATAAAAATTGTGACCTCTAGAGGGTCCACAACCTTCGTATTACATACTTTTAAACAATTTGCGTACAAAGAACGGACATTTTGTTGGGCAGTTTCATTTCAATTTTCCCGAAATTCGATTTCAACCTTCATTATGGTGGAATGGTGATATATTTAAACGGTTTTTAAAATCGGAAAAAAAACTGTGACCTATAGAGAATCCGCTAGCTAAAAATGTGATTTTTCAAACAATCAGGAGCCACAATCCAGGAAGTTACGTTCGGATATGCGTGATTATCAAAAGGAGTTAAGATCTAAGTGCATAATGGTGATATATTCACACGTTTTTTTTAAATCGGATAAAAATTGTGACCTCTAAAGGGACCACAAGCTAAAAACTTGATTTTTTGTAAAATCAAGAGCTATAATTCAGGAAGTTACAATCCGATAAGCGGGAATATCGATAGGAACCAAGATCTTTGGGTTATAAACATGTATTTCAAGTTTAATCAAAATCGGATCAACATTGTGACCTCTAGAGGGTCCACAACCTTGATATACCAGATGTTTACACTATTTGCTTACGAGGGGCGGCCATTTTGTCCAGCAGTTTTGGCCCGATTTTCACAAAATTCGAACTCAGCCAGCATTACGGTGTAACGGTGATATATACAAACCTTTTTTTTAATCAGATAATAATTATGACCTCTAGAGGGACCACAAGCTAAAAACGCAATTTTATCATACAATCAGGAGCCATAATTCAGGAAGTTACAATCCGATATGTGCGACTATCGAAAGGAACCAAGATCTTTTGGTTATAAACATGCATTTCAAGTTTTATCAAAATCAGATCAAAATTGTGACCTCTATAGGGTCCACAAGCTGAAAATGTGGGCATATAAAAATTCTACTGAGAACTATGTTCTCTATGAAATATAAATCGGCAAAACGATTTTGAAATTTACAATCTGAAAACATTGAATTTTTATAGTATTAGTTTTTACATCTAAATGAACAATCCTTGAAAATTTGCAAAATATCTAAAAAGAACTGTATTGTGTATTGAAAAAATAAGTTCACTAAAGGTGAGGATTTCAAAAATAAATTATATTTCCTAATTTTCTGCAATATGTGAACTAGACAATACAACTATCTTTCAATACATATATTATACCTTTTGAAAGATGGCAATAGATGATCCCTGAGCTCGACAAATATCTCCAATATAAATAGCATGGTATACAGTCTGTGAATAGCAGAAAACAGTTTTACATATTAACATGTACAAATCTCTGTGTCAATAGACCTTGAGTGATTATAATCCCCCAAGGTGACAACTAGTCACTTCATAATCAATACCAATAAGGACAATTAGCAGAATTAATTCAATCTTTTTAGTAATCTAGAAGCGTATTTGTGAAGGAATTATGATCAGGTGATGTTTATTGATTTCTCAACTGCCATTTATCAATTTTAACAAGCTAAATTTTAAGACTTTGTCATTGGAAATGTATGGATTAGACTCAATACAAAAGACTATCCAAAATAGACTTCCTATTATCTATCCCTTAACGATAAATTATTAAACAAACTATAAAAATAAAATATTAACATAAAACTTTACTTTAAATGGTGTTATGAAATATATGGCCTTGTTTACCTTATACATAACCTGCCAATCTGTAATACTGGCTTGAGCTAGAACCATTTTTGATAAAATTCTCTGAAATAATTATCACATAATTTACAATTAAAATCAAATCTTTACACTGATCAATGGATAAATAACAATCAGTAATTTAATTAATATACAGTTAAAATAACTTTTTTTTTTATAAACTGAATTACCAATCTGTACAATATGGAGCATTTTGTGCTGTGAATTTCAAAGTACATGGATTTTTTTTCTAATTTATGAAAGATTGATTTTAAAAGTGTCTGAGAAACACTCTACCAGATCATGCCATGTTTATTTCATTAATTAAAATTATTCAAAGCTTGTTACATACAGGAATATTTCTAATGTGTTTCATACAATCCTGAAGAGTTGTTAAGACCTCTATATTCCGAGGCAAACTAAAGAAAGTCACAGCATCATGCCTTTCTTTTATTAGTTGAAGATTCTTTAAAGGTCTCATAAACCAAAACCTGAAATGAAACCTCTGAAATTCATTGCTTTCCCTATGGCAGTGTACATGTGCTACTTCACAATAATATATGAAAGCAAACTGTCTTACAAACAGGAAATTGAAAGTTCAAGAACAGATAATCTAATCAACATACCGTAACATTCTAGAACCCATTTGTGATTTACATCTATTTAAGATACCTGCAAACAAAATCATATATCTTACATTATAAAAAAAACCACCAGAAAATAAATGAAATGAAATGTAATGAAACCAGGTTTAACGTCCTACTGTTCTGCTCCGAACTGGGCTAATGAAGACGGGCATAGGCCATACAGTGTGATATGAGTGAAATTTTGCACGGACAGCAACACTACGGCCTACTCTTATATCGAATTCCAACTGTCAAGGGATCTTTTACGTGCACGCCAAATGTGTACACAGGACCTCGGTTTTTCATCCCATCCAAATGACTAGACAGCTGTCCTTGTCAGGCCCTCCGTCCTACATCACTGACAAGGGGGGAACCACGCCGGAAAATCTGGATGAACTTTCTTGGCCAATGCAGGGATTGAACACCCAACCTCCAGGTTAGCGAGCCAGCGTCTTACCCACTTAGTCTTACCTCCACACCCCCCAGAAAATAAACTTTAGGATTCTAATAAATACATTTTCAATATAACAATATAACAAAATAAATAGATGACACATATTAATTAATCGCACATTTATTTTTTTCAAACCGATTATCAACTATACATCAAGTTTCATCACTCTCTATCAGATAGTATCAAAGTTATCAGGTTCCAAAGCATCGACCAATAAAAGTACTTAGCTCTGTTTAGCTTTAGCTTGAAATGTTAATCATTGAACTCAGTCAAGACATTCACATAATGAACATCTACATCAAGTTTAAACATTCTACCTCAATTAAAAGCAAAATTGTTATGTTCCAAAGTCTTGACCAATCAAATTGCTTATCGATCCTTAGCCTAAGCAGAAAATTCTCATCATCAAACTTAGTCATGGTAATGGTAATGAATCTATACTCTGAATTTCATCACTCTCACTTAATTAAAACCAAAATTATTGGCCCTAAAGCATCAACCAATCAGATTGCTTATCTCTGCTTACCGTAAGCAGACAATGTTTATCATCAAACTACATCAAGGCATTCACCTAATGAACACCTACACCAAGTTTGAACATTCTACCTCAACTAGAAGGAGAGTTATTGTGTTCCAAAGTCTCGACCAATCAAATTGCCTATCGCTAATTAGAACTAAAGTTATCATTCCCCAAAGCATCAACCAATCAAATTGCTTATCTCTGCTTACCCTAAGCAGGAAATGCTCATCTTAGAACTCCATCAAGGCATTCACCTAACAAACACCTACACCAAGTGTGAACAATCTAGCTCAATTAGAATGAGAGTTATTGTGTTCCAAAGTCTCGACCAATCAAATTGCTTATCACTCTGCTTACCCTGCGCAGAAAATGCTCATTATCGAACTGAGTCAAGGTATTGATGTAATAAAACTATACACCAAATTTCATCAATCTCACATAATTAGAACTAATTAAGGAGGTGGACAAAAAGGGTGATAATTCCTACTTGCCGAATAAACTAAGTCCTTCCTTGCCACTGTCTGACGTACCAGTTTTATAAACAGATGGGTGGGATTCTTTGTGGAATATCAATAAAGCACTGAAACAAACAAGGATAAACCCATTTCAGTCTTGTCAATGTGACTGTCACCCTTGTGTTTAAAGCGGAAATTGCAAATTTTTCAGTTATTTTTTTTTAAAATTTATTAAAATAAAGCCTGAAAATAGATGGTATCCATAAACAGTCCTACCTTGTTAAAGAATAATCCTATTAATCCTATAATTCACTATAGCCAGCTGAGAAATTGGCAAAAATATCATTTTCCTCTTCATTTTCAAACGTTTGAATATCGCTACTCCATGGTGGAAAATAGAAAACAAGGGAGGTAATTGTGTTATTATTTCCTGTGTAAATGAATCTTAAGTGTGAGAATGACACCTATGATCGTATAATTGTGAGTTGACAACCTATTGAGCAAAAGACATAGAAATAATTACGTTTTGACTTTCTTAGAAAATTTGCAATTTCCGCTTTACGGCAAACACATTTTTCTACTAACTTGCACTCTTTTCAGTACTATCTGTTCACTGTTTGTAAGAAATATCCATCATGTAGCTCACAGGCTTGATTCAGACAATTGCAGTCTACTATTCTATCCTGATATTTTTCATTAGAACCAGTGACGCCAAAGTGTCTTGGATCTAAATTTGAAACTTGAAATGTTCAGTCACTTTGTTTAAACAGGTATGTTGGGATATCAAATGTTTAAAATCATATTCTTACCTAAATGCACTATCGTCTAAAGTCATCTGGTCATTCCTATCAAAAAAATATTAACATATACAAATATAGCTCTAAGTAAACAAGCGGGGCAGTAATAAGAGGAGTGCGCTTGTCTTTTGATTGATCTGAAAATTTGGTTACTAAATTATCTAATCAGGTGCCATTGGTTTCTCTTACTTTAAGAACCTTGCGAGATAAATCTATATTTTAAGTTTCGTCGAAATCAGATAAAAATTGAAATCAGATAAAAATTGTAACCTGTAGACTGTCCACAAACAAACTGTGGACAGAGGGACGGACAGGGGCGACAACAATATACATTCACATGAAAATGTGGGCGTATAAAAATGAATAAATTGAAAATTTTATTCAAATTACTTTATTCTGAGCGAAGTTATCGGTGTTTTAAGTTTTGACATGATTCAGCGTAGATTGCTTATTCAGTGACCGCCCTAGACTCTTAAAACCTTTAGCCAAATATTTAGCCAAATCAAAATTTTATTAGCCAATTCAGAAAGTTTTAGCCAAATATTTTATATCATTTTTATTCATATGTTTGTTAATTAAAAATGAAAATAAATGTTTAATATGTACTTATATAGTACACAAGAATATTATTTTATCTCCTTGACTGTCCATGCAAAAGTTCACAAATTATTATTGAGAGAATGAATGCAGATAAAAAAATGTTTATAGGACAGATTAGGCCTACTTCACAGTCACATGATTTAATTTAGTTCATCGTTATAACAGAAAAGACACGACGATTCTTTTTAAGAAACCACTGATCAAATGCTCTGACAAATTCAAGATTTATGCTTTCCGGTCCATCCATTTTTATAAGCATGAGGTCATTGAGGGTTAGCTCGACGGTCTCCGTTAAGCCAACGAAGGACTTGCGTCCGAGATGACACTCTCACTTACGGAAGTAGATTCTGGACTAACAGTAGTCGTAGGAAGGAAAAAGGAATCTAACCTTATTTTGGGTTTACTAGTATTAGTTGTCATTATTGTGCGTTTTATTTATTTGCTGCGTAAGTTAAGTAAAGAAAACTTGTAGTGAAGCGATTGCAAACAACGCAGTGCCACACAAAAGGGGCGTAACTGTCTTTTATAGTCTCGAGACTCGATCTTTCAGTCGTTTTTATGCGTAACATTGACAGATTTGAGCTTTGTAAGATTGAGATTAGAGTAATTAATGTACTAAAAATAGACACTCCATCGAGTCGATCAAAAGAGAGAGAGAGAAATGGGGTTTAACGTCCACTCGACACAAACTAGGTCATTTCGGGACTAAAATATGGTTTAATTTTATTTCAATAATTCGCTTGCGCGTAGGGGTCTTTAGCAGTGGGAGGAAACCGGAGGACCCGGAGAAAACCCACGAGGTTGGGAGTCGATCGAAAGAAGCGTTGAACGAGACGATTTCAAGTTTAATATTAGCAGATTTACGAAATAAAGCTCTCTAAAATTCATTCGCCAAATTTTTCGCCAGTATCATCACTTTATTCGCCAATAAAAATAATTGTCGCCATTGGCGAATGTCTAGGGCGGTCACTGCTTATTATCATAGCAATGGTACTTGACACTCAATAATCCATTTTAGAGTTAAATTTTTAAATCTAGCAAATGTTCTAATTTAACGCTAAAATAACTAATTTCACAGCTGGTGACACTAGCGCACCCTAAAATATCGTCGTGTATAATAAGAGTGACCATATATACACAACAGTGGACCCAGAAAACACCCACGAGGTTGGACAGTCGACCCCACTCCTTGTCACGTACAACCGGGGAATCGAAATCACGCCAGTTGATTCAATGACAGTCCTTATGATACAATGTGCACGCTTAATGAAAATATTATTGCTACACAATTATTAGTACATATTATTTTACTAATTAGACGAAATAAAACAAAACATTTCAGTAACAACTTTCTTTGCTATCATAATCTGAACCATTATCCACATAATAATAAGCATACATTATTTCAGAATGCACTTTTAAAAATCAACTAAGTAATAAAAAAAAAATCTATGAAAACCAAGATATATCTTACAATGAAAACACTTTAAATCCTAATACAGGTACTTGAACATTGTGATCTTCTAATTCAACCCCAATTCGTTTTTTCTCCAAAAACTTAATAACACCACCTATAGCTTTAACCTACAAAATTTATACAAAGGTTTTACATTATAAAATCAAACATACATTAAAGGACTTAAAATAACAAGATGTTTGTACCCAGTGATGGGATTTCAAAAATTTTCTTGTCGGACATTTTCACAGAAAATAAAGGGGCATAACTCTTATCGTTATTTAAGCAGGCGGTTTTAGACCGCAATTAAAAATCATGTGTCAACAAAATATACAATTTTGTACGTAATAAAAAAAAATAGGTGTGCGTCCTTATTTTTCATATTTAATTCCCATACGGTATTCAAATTTATGTCAGTAATATTCCTACAAAATTACGTGTTGTCGTAATACGATAGAATGAAAGCGTGCCGACTACTGTCGACCCGTACTTTTGTTCAAAGTCACCTCCAAAATTACCCTATTTTTCAGGGTAAAGGTCGATACTTTTTTCAGCAGAAGTCCAGCATTCGTCTTATACTACGTTTTGACTTCCATACGGATGGAGGTAAAAAACCCCCAGCAAATTGTACTTTTTTCAGCAGAAGTCCAGCATTCGTCTTATACTACGTTTTGACTTCCATACGGATGGAGGTAAAAAAACAAAACAAATTGTACCTCATCATGTGTGTCTTATACCAATAACTAGCACATTATGAACATTAATATTTTTCTAAGAATGTAATGTTTAAAGAGAAAGTATCAAATTTAATCAAGAAGGATACTCTCTTTTTTATTTACATGCACAGCACAGTAGAGAACTTAATAAATACAATAATTATATAAAACCTACCATGGCAATATTATCAAATGATATCAAAGACGACATGAACAAAACTCTCTCTGTATCAGTGTAATGTTTTGGAATAGCAGGTAAATCTAGGGACAGAATTCGTCTCTTGCATATTTCAAGTGCTGTAGAGAAGAGAACACTTCAGTATCAGACAGTATTGTCAGTGTATTCAGCTATTTCTAAATTCTGGTTTAATTATTCTTAAATAACAAGGGTTATCATTCTTCATAAATACACGTAACCTTGCTAATGTCATGCTTTGAAAAGAGAAACCAGGGAAATGAGGTTTAACGTCCACTCAATACAAACCAGGTAATTTTGCGGCTATATGATTCAAATTTATTCCAATAATTCTCTGATGAGTACAGATCATTGTCAGCGTCAGGATACTGGATGACCTGGGGAAAACCCACAAGGTTGGGCACGTACACCCAACCCCCTGCTTTGAAAAGAGTGAAAGTATAAAAAGACAATGACTCAAAAAAGATATATTATTGAAAAATCTAAACAATGTAGATTGTTATAGATGATGTTGTGCATCGATAATTTAAACATTACCCATTATGTTCACTAACGTGAATACAATGATTTTTGTTTACATTCAACCACAACAGACGTTGGAGCCCCTATCTATGCTAAAATAGTGAAAGGTTGTTGATCTGTATAAAAATACTTACAAAAATCAATATTTGGCATATATTGTATTATCTCTGCTATCTCAGTTTGATCTGAACCATCAGTCTTTATTTTAGAGCTGTAAAC
Organism: Patella vulgata; assembly: GCF_932274485.2. Taxonomy (NCBI): domain Eukaryota; kingdom Metazoa; phylum Mollusca; class Gastropoda; family Patellidae; genus Patella; species Patella vulgata. The sequence continues at coordinate 45,802,441 of NC_065882.2, read as the reverse complement.
CTCATGCACTAAATAATAAATTGAGAAACTTGTTCATATTGGGAGACTTATGGGAGTTTATTCACTATGGAATCCAAATATGAAACAGTTGTGGACAGCAGATAACAAACAGATCAACGGACGGATGTGGGTGATGACAATATATGATCACATTTCATTTGAAGAAGATGTAATTGCTATAATTATTCATTAACTGCAGTTGTTCAGAATTATTTAAGATTGTAGCCTGCACAGAAAACTAGTCTTAATATTTAAATTATTGATATAATTTTTGGAATAATGTAAGACATTTGGAGACCTTTCACCAAGGAATACGTCATTTACGGCAAGTTATTGTCTTCACAAAGATTTTTTCTTTGCTGGTCATCACACTATAAATTAATGTTCTCTACATTTTAATATGTTTTTTAATTGAGGATAGCTCTACTTTAATGTACACTTAAAGATACGTAAAGTTATGTAAGATTTTGATAAAAGAGCTGCCCATTCTTGCTATAATAGTTTAGCCAGCAGTTGCCAGTCAAGATACGCCCACATTTTGCAGGGGATGGATAGAGAACAAACTGAAAAAAAAAAGCGATTTTTCGTACAATCAAGGGGAATAATCCAGGAAGTTATAGTCTGAAATGCGCGAATATCGAAATGGACTGAGATAGTTGGGACATAAACATGTATTTCAAGTTTCATCAAATTGAATCAAAATTGTGGCCTCTAGAAGGTCCACAACATTGATATACCATATATTTACAATATTCGCGTACGAGGGGCTACCATTTTGTCAGCAGTTTTGGTCCGATTTTCACGAAATTCGAACTCAACTATTGTTAGGGTTTTAACAGTGATGTATTCAACCGTTTTATTAAATCGGATAAGAATTGTGACCTCTAGAGGGACCACAAGCTGAAGACGCGATTTTTTCGCACAATCAAGGGCCATAATTCAGTAAGTTACGATCCGATCTTTGGGTTATAAACATGTATTTCAAGTTTCATCAAAATCGGATCAAAATTTTGTCCTCTAGAGGGTCCACAACCTTGATATACCATATATTTACAATATAAATTTGTGTACAAGGGGCGGCCATTTTGTCTGGCAGTTTTGCTCCGATTTGTATGAAATTCAAACTCAACCATCATAAGGGTGTAATGGTGATATATTCAAACATGTTTTTAAATCAGATAAAAATCGTGACCTCTAGAGGAACCACAAACTAAAAACATGATTTTTCGTACAATCAAGGGCCATAATTCAGGAAGTTATGATCCAATATGCGCAAATATCAAAAGGAACCAAGATCTTTGGGGTAAAATACATGTATTTCAAGTTTCATCAAAATCGGATCAAAATTGTGGTCTCTAGAGGGTCCACAACCTGGATATACCATACTATTTGCGAACAAGGGACGGCCATTTTAGTCTGGCAGTTTTGGTCCGATTTTCACGAAATTCGAGCTCAACCATCTTACAATCAAAGGCCATAATTCAGGAAGTTACGCTTTAATATGCGCAAATATCGAAAGGAACCAAGATCTTTGGGTTATAAACATGCATTTCAAGTGTCCACAAGCTAAAAATATGATTTTTCGTACAATCAGGGACCATAATCCATGAAGTTTCGATCGATACCTGCCAATATCAAAGGAACAGAGATCTTTTGGAGATAAACCTATATTTCAATTTTCGTCAAAATCGAATAAGAATTGCGACCTGTAGTGTCCACAAACAAATTGTGGAAGGATGGACAGGGGCAACGACCATATATGTCCACGTGAAAATATGGGTGTATAAAAATAGACAATGAAAAATGAATATATATATATTGAAAATTTTAGTCAAATTACTTTATTCTGAGCAACATTATGAATGTTTAAAGTTTTGACAAGAAATAGCGTTAATAAATAGTTTTGATTGTCAAGTACCATTGCTACGATAATAAATGATTGTCCATTTTAACGTTTATCGAAGATATGGAAGACATTGTCTAATCCACTCTATAACTCAGCCATCTGATAGTGTATAGAGTTGATTATTGTAAGTAAATGTGTAAACAATGATTTACATAACATTTGAAGTTGAAGCATGAAAAAAAAGGAAAAAAACTGCAATAGGCAGATTTAGCTCTTTTATAATATCTTTAGCACAACCAGTTTATTTAGGGATTATTATCATAAATAAATTACAAGAAATGATCTTACCGGTTTGCTTCAATGATTTAACCAGTCGATCATCTTGTTTTGAACTAAGGATAATTGCAGTGGGTTCAATCTGTTTTATAGCTGAAAATCAGTAAATCATATTATCTAACCATTCTTTTAATTGGAAGTACATGTAATTGTTGTTGTTCTTAGCGTTTAACGTCCGCTTCCACCGAAGGTGATATCGCAGACAAGTTCATTTTAATGATCTTAGCGCACGCGCAGGGGTCTTTGCTGTGGGAGGAAACCGGAGTACCCGGAGTAAACCCACGAGGTTGAGAAGGCGCCCCTATCTCCAAGCCACATACGCTCACACCTGGGATCGAAACCACAGCCGCAAGCCAGAGGTGACCGGCCAACTAGAGGTCGAAGCGTGACACTCTAGACCACTAGGCCATCCCAACCCCCCTTTACATGTAATATACAGTATACACATTATATACTCAAATCATGAATAGACATACAGTTTGTTTACATATTTCAAACATTAGCAAAGCTAGATTTATCTATCATAAGTTATTCTTACTTGTACAGATACAGATATCATTAGGTACAGTATTAATAACAAGAGTATGAATCTATAATATTATTTTTGTCATCTGTCTATCGAGATTATATGCTATTTAGAGGTTCTTTATGTGTGTGAACATGGAAATATAGTACATTTGTTAGCTTTTGAACTCCTCAAATGCAAAGTGGTATCCGTAAGATTTTCTAGAACAAATAAGTGTACCCTGTTTCATGTACAACACATATCACTACTTATTGTGAAGTGACAGTTTGGACCTGAAATTGAAAAGCTGAAGTCTACTAGGTTTAAGGTTGCAACCAAAGGACCAAAGGGACCAGCAAAGTCACCGACCAGTGGTTCAAATGCAAAAGTACAACACAAATTTGTAAGCTATGTTAATTCAAAAATGGCATCTAATGTTACAGAAAAGGTAAGCATACCCTGTCTCGTGCACACAACACACTTCAATACTGATAGCTCACTGGAGGGTGGCTGGATTTTTTTTTCAGAAGCCAGTTAAACTAGAACTGGAGCTACAATTTGGTTACATTTTTTTTTAATGCATTCAAGGCAGATAACTCCGTCAGTAACAAGTTTATTTTAATAAGAGATCATTTTTTTTTTTTTTCAGATACCTCTCTTCAATAAAGCAAAGTCATCATTCTCAACTGTATCTAACATGATATTTATTTGTAAAGTATCTACATCATAATAAGCTAGTCCAATCTTTCCACTACACCATACAATACTTAGATACAACTGAAAGAGAAAAAACAAGGAAAATCATAAGTAAATACATTTATATATCATTTTCTAATATGATACAACAACCGTTGGTCACATTTTTTCTCCCCCAAAACTTAATGTCCAAAACAGTTTTAAAAGATAATTAGGCAAATATATGTTTATCTAAGATCTTACATTAAAATTACATTTATTCCTGTGTTGAACATCAGATTATTTTTGTTCTCTTACTAACACTCATCCCAAACTTAATAGGCTGCCTGTCTACAGTTAACTCCGTCTGAGAACAAGGTATGAAGTAGATGGATCGCTGTGTGCAGTATGCCTAACACTGTGGAAAAAGTCATTAATTCTTGATTGAACTCAACTCTTGAATCAATGGCGAACATGAACTAAATTGCAGTTCATCATACCTGTTCACTATCTGAAGTAGACGATTCTTCTACAGCAGTTCTGATACTTGTAATGTCCTCGGGTCTGATAATTTCAGTATCACTCGAGGTGTCCATTTCCTTTCTCTGGTTAACTGACGACAGGGATGATGAGGAAAGTAGACTTTGATGATTAAACATTATTGTAGGCCTAATCCAGATTGGTCTTAACAAAAATTAAATAAGAATCTGAAAAACATGGTAAAAGTTACTAAAAGAGTCTTTGTTGAATTGAGACTTAAAGTAGGCCTAATCGTAATATAATATTAAATTATAGCCTACACTTACAATCTTCTTAATCATCCTAGAGTTAATTCTGGCTATTCGTTTGTTTGAAAACAGTTTTATGCTTATTAATTTAATTTTTGAAGACTTGGGTTATATACAGACTCAACAGTTATAAAAAGTAAACCTAGTTTCTCTAAATTAGTGTTCCACGGGGTGGGCCACAAGCTGCACCAGTGGGGTGTTTCAATATTTTGGTGGGAAAAGATTGAGAACCGTTGGTCGAATTTGAATCAAAATAAAACTATCTTTTTCATTCTTTTTCTGGGAGATGCCGTGACTCAGTGCATGCCATGAGGCACTGGCTCCCTAATCAAAGATCCCCTGTGATATTTGACCAATAAAGTTTTTCAAGATTTTCCGACCTGGTTTCCCTTGTCGGACCTACAGCAAGGAACAGTGTCTGTCTATAGTCATTTGGATGGGATAAAAAAAATAATAAATTCGTGGAATTGAAAGAATTTTGTTTGACTTTGAAGTTCTAGTATCTGGGACATTTCATATAGATCTCACTGATAATTTTTCGGTTTGTACAAGAGCCCATTCATACCATGGACCTTATAAATAAGGTCCATGTTCATCATACTGACATTGGCGTGTTTATAGTCACACTATGATCAATAGGCCTACATAGTACATATATGGCATGTCAGAAATCCCGGAACCGCTATACTATAGGCTTACTGGCAAGTTTATTTTATTTTTTCATGACTCTTATTCTACCTCCCTATTCTGGACCCAACTCCCTCCAGTCGAAGTAAGTTAGATCATATGTTGTACGTCTTTTCTACTCATGTAGCCTAACTAACAGCCTTGATCTTATTGACGGCTGGTTTTTCCATGCGGGCACGCAGCAATGACTCACTCTTACAGAAATAGATAACTGTCCTCGTTATCGTGCAGTGCTGAGTGAACTGGGAATCCCTGACAATCCCAACCTCGCCGGTCGATCATGTCGTGGTAAGATGGTACCAACAATAACACACCCTACGTGACACCAATTGGCAATTATCTATAGATTATTAGATTGTCATACATTTTCTAATTGACCTGTAGACTAGATAAAGTACCTCATCTTCAGAAGTGGGGTCAAAATAATAACTCTTCTTAGTTTCACCTTCGCGGACCCAACTTCGAAGTTAAAATATGACACCGTTTAACTTGAAGAAGCGGGATAAAACCGCGTCGGGGTTGCAATAATAAGAGAATCGTTGTTTAAAAGGTAATAGCAATTTCTTGAGAACAGTTGCGTTCTAAAACCTAGGACCTTGGGGTTTATTTGGTAGGCTAGTCTCTATTTGTTTGGGTGTTGTTCAACTTGTTAAACATTGAGAAGGCACTGCCAGTCATCAGCAGATAGTGCGGAAATCCCCTCATCCATATAAGGTATTATTACTACGCAATTTCTGCTGTGGGTCGCACGTCACAACTATTTGCTTATCCAGACGTACTATCCAACGCTATATTGAGTAAAAAGACTGGATATACAAAATAAATTTACCCATAGTTCATTTTCTATAACCAATCAATGAACTTTCCGTCGTCTTCGGTCACGAGACAATGATGTCATTTTCTACCAATGGAATTCTAAAACGGTGATGTCATTCTATTTATAGTAGTCTGACTCATCTGTTAAATAGACGTTCGCTAGTAGTTTACAATATAACCACGTTAAACATAAGAGAGAAGACATCTATCTCGATTTCAAATAATATATATGTTGTGTTTGAGAAAACCACTTTACTGGTGAGTCAGACTCAATCAGAGACGAACATACCTGTAAACAGAGATCCGAGCGTGTCAGTTTAATATTTTGTTGTGACACTAACAGTTCACCCTTTGAACATTTACGAAGATGGATACTACTTTTTATCACGAGGAAAATCCCTGTATCGGCCGGGAAGGACTTAAAAGAAAGGTACCATTTTACAAGAAAAATGGACCACCGGCAGCACCGGCATCTGTTCAAAAATTGAAAGAAAGCATGTCTTTAGATTTTAATTCTTCATCGGATAATACCAAAAGGACCAAATTCACAAATTTACTTCAGTCGCCAGATTTAAATATGTTGAAATTGGCTTCGCCCGAATTGGAGAAAATGATAATTCAAGCTAACGGAATGGTAACAACTACACCAACTCCGACACAGTTTATTTTCCCAAAATTTGTGACAGAAGAACAAGAAGCCTATGCTAGAGGGTTTGTCGTTGCTTTGGAAGAATTACATGGCGACGAAGACGTTAACTCAAAATCTCCGCCACTTAGTGCGCCATTTTCAACTGCCAGTCAACATTCTCTCAGTCTTAGCAGTTCCGTACCAATTACTTCACAAGTTTTTACTACCACCACATCGTTACCCGGAGGTCTCGTCAACCTCAGTACCTCAACACATAATAAATCTCACGATAACCGAAGATCATCTTCTAGTCCACTTTTATTAACCAAGTTTAAAGAGGAACCACAAACAGTGCCATGTTTTTCTGGAATCAGTTCAAATCCGCCCATGTCACCCATAGACATGGAAAATCAAGAACGTATAAAAATAGACAGAAAGCGCGCAAGGAACCGAGTGGCAGCAAGAAAATGCAGAACACGAAAATTGGAAAGAATTAACCGACTTGAAGATCGTGTTACTTGTTTAAAAGATCAAAATGATGAACTTTCTAAAACTGCCAATACTTTACGAGATCAAGTGTGTAAACTAAAAAGACAAATTATTGATCATGTGAATGGTGGTTGTCAAATTATGATGACACAAAATATTTCATTCTGACTAAGAGACATATAAATAAAAATAAACTATTAGCTAAATTGTTGGACATTTAATATAATTTATGTGATGAAGTTGATGGCTTAATAATAACAGTGCTAAGATATTGTGATGTTTTGATACAAATATATATTAATCTGTCTTTCTGAAAATCATTTGTTGAGCTGTATTCAGAATAGTGGGTTACTCCATTAGATATTATTGAATATTGTGTCAAATTTTTGTTTATTTATGTTATTCAGGCATTGACATGAAAAGTTATTTTTGTACAAAAAATGTGTACATATTCTTTTGTAACACAGACTGATGCAAAAGGTGCTGTTATTTTTTATTTATTATGTAAATATTTGCATTTCTACAAGAGTCATTTTATATCATTAATATCATTCATTTTATCATGAAATTTATAAAATTGTTTTTATTTGAAATTTATCTACATGAGTCTGTTATTATTATGAAAAAGTATTCATTACTTTTAGGAAAGAGGTATGTGTGTGTTGAAATGAATATTAGTAGTTGGGTTTCAAAGTGTTCAATATAGAGAATTTTATCTGGTGGACCAAGGCCTAGATTTTAATAAGCAGCTGGCTCAATCCACTCAAGGGACAAACCAGGCGTCGTAGGTGCCTCGTCAGGGGGTTGAAGGTCCCTGGCTTTACAAGGGGCCATCACTATAGGGTGGGGGGGGATTTGGAAAAAAAAGTGACTATCTGCTGGTGCTTTCATACATCTTGAGATCCCAAAACTATGAGAGCAATAACTTCTTTGGTGGCACCTGAGTCTGATCCACTCTTGCATGTACAACTATCTCTCACTTCCCAAATTCAATCGTTTTAAAAAGTGACACTCAAACACATCCTTTTTGTGGCCTAAAAGTTGCTCAAGCTTCTAGTGACATTATCACTATTAATCAATTTCATGCATTCCAATTCCTAGCCTCTAGCTAGTATGCATGTCATTTATTCCCCATCCATCATTTTTTCAAATGATTTGTTTACTGTTAAAAAAAGAATGGATAAGTATCAGAAGTCAAGTTGTCAGCGATTTTTGGCAAATGTAACAGGCAGCCAAACAAAAATGCAAATTCAATGAAAATGACGATCATTGAAATTATTTCGACACATTGACAATGCATAAAATACATCATCCCCTGCCAGTTAATTTTATGGACAATCATTTAGTTGTGACAAGAGACAAAATTGCTTTCACTTGAAAGTGGGGATAGGGGCCAGAAAATGTCACTTGCTGTTATTTCCAGCCATCTTTCCACCCTATCCTCAATACCTAACAGAATCTAAAAATATGTTCATTCATTTGTAATTGTTGGAATGACTTGATGATTGTGATAAACACTTACCATTATAGACATTTATACCTGGACTCTTTACATGTCTCTCAAATACAATTAACCAGTTGTACTCACTAAAATTATATCTGGATGGCTCCTGTAATTATCAGCATAACAATATAAGTATTATTGACTATTAACTGACCATGAATATTTCATCGTACTATGGATTAATTTTCATGCAAATTAAAACAGAACAACTCATAATTAGCATACCTTTTCTTTAACCTTTTGAATAAAATTCAACATTTCCTGACCCTATTTTAACAGTCCATAATGTAAAATGTTAACATACCGTTTTATACATACATGTACTGAAGGAGTGCCCCTTTTCTGTGTCAAGGAAGGCGCTTCCTTCCTTTTCATACTTGTTATTAAAAATTGCTGTTTTCTTACTGGCCATTTTCCGGCGTGGTTTCCCCTTGTCAGAGATGCAGGACGGAGGGCCTGACAAGGACAGCTGTCTAGTCGTTCGGATGGGACGGAAAACCGAGGTCCCGTGTACACATTGGCGTGCACGTAAAAGATTCCTTGGCAGTTGGAATTTGATATAAGAGTAGGCCGTTGCCCGGGCAAAATTTCCCTCATAGCATACTGTATGGCGTATGCCTGTCTTCATTAGCCCAGGTTAGAAGCAGAACAGTAGGACGTTAAACCCCATTTCATTTAATTTCATTTCTTACTGGCCCGCATATTGTGGTTAGAAGCTTGTGGATACGATAAAAAAAAGTTATAAGCCATTAAATTGCTTTTGAAGTCTTCCCATTTTGTAATTACATTTTCCGGTACTGTCATCTTCGAAAGCATTCATATCCAAAACTCTAGTATAAAAACATGAATTACCAAATCAAAATCGATCTAATCGGCTATCAATTTATCGTGATCAAATTTTGTTTCTACTATCAATAAATATTGTGATCTAATCTGTAACACACCCATCTAAATTCCCTAATCATTTAAAAAAAATTGTATCAAGATCACAAAGTATTAATCCTACATGTAAATGAAAAAAAAAAACGATAAGTAGTATTAAGATGATTGAATTACAATTGGATACAGAATAATGTACTAATATATTGACCAGACAAGTATACTAACACTAAATACTGGATTAAATACTTTATCTTTTACATTAAAACATGTAATATTACATTTGAACATACATAGATACAATAATATATTATTTTATATTACATTATAATCATGTTATAGCTGGAAATATCAAAGTGCTTAAATAGTATCATTAATGACAATATCAAACAGGGACAACATGCCAGAATAAAATTCAAATATAGGTCTAATACAATAATCTATCATACATTATTACTCTTACCAAAAATACACACAAAATATTATGCAAATCAATCTATTCTTCATTTTTAAGTAAAGGCCTGAAGTTTACCTTCGTTTCTGTTAAGTTCATGACATCAGTTTAATTTGTCTGAGCTCACAATATTACGGTTAGAATCCTTAATTTATTCACATACGCCAACCCATTCTTAAGGTAGATTTTTAGTGCTCTGATTTGGTTATTTAAACAAGCCAACAGTGATGTCCCCCGCCGAAATCCCAAAATAAATAGATGACACATATTAAATCACACATTTATTTTTTTCAAAAGTATCAAGCAATCAAACTGATTGTCAACTATACACTAAGTTTATCACTCTCTATCAGATAGAATCAAAGTTATCTTGTCCTAAAGCATTGATCATTGAAATTGCTTAGCTCTGCTTAGCTTTTAGCTCGAAATGTTAACCATTGAACTCAGTCAAGACATTCACCTAATGAACATCTACATCAAGTTTAAACATTCTACCTCAATTAAAAGCAGAGTTGTTATGTTCCAAAGTCTTGAACAATCAAATTGCTTATTGCTCCTTAGCCTAAGCAGAAAATTCTCATCATCAAACTTAGTCAAGGTGATAATATAATGAATCTATACTCAGAGTTTCGTCACTCTCAATTAATCATAGCCAAAGTTATCGTGCCCCAAAGCATCAACCAATAAGATTGCTTATCTCTGCTTACCTTAAGCAGACAATGTTTATCATCAAACTACATCAAGGCATTCACCTAATGAACGCCTACACCAAGTTTGAACATTCTACCTCAATTAGAAGGAGAGTTATTGTGTTCCAAAGTCTCGACCAATGAAATTGCTTATTGCTCTGCTTAACCTGAGCAGAAAGTGCTCCTTATCAAACTTAGTCAAGGTATTGATGTGATAAACCTACACACCAAGTTTCTTCAGTCTCAATTAATTAAAACTAAAGTTATTGTATCCCAAAGCATCAACCAATCAAATTGGTTATCTCTGCTTACTCTCAGTAGAAAGTGCTCATCTTCGAACTCCATCAAGGCATTGACCTAATAAACACCTACACCAAGTTTGAACATTCTAGCTCAATTAGAAGGAGAGTTATTGTGTCCCAAAAAGTGTGACGTACAGGCAAACAGACGAACAGACAGACACATTTTAATAACAAGTTAACTGATATATATATTTCAAAACAATTATAGAGCATCTGAGGTTTGTTTCCTCTTAAACCTACAGCTAAAATGTTCAAATCAAAATTAAATATGAGTAAATGAATACAAGTACTTTTGATTAATTATTAATTCCCAATAAACAGATATAAATATATACAGTTTGAACCGACCTATAAATGGTTCAATGAATATTCACCTAGGTTATTTATAGCTGAAATAAAATCTTAGAGAGGAAAAAAAAATTATCTTTTAAGATCTATTTACAGTATGCATTTGCGTGATCTTAACTTATAGAGAGTTTTTTTGTCATTAAATATATACCAAAACAAGTAGATAAACCTCTTCCAAATATTTTGACCTTATGAATGACTATTGATATATTTGATATTAAAAAAGTCAGATTTTATCACTCAAAAAAAACGAGCAAACAGTGAGTCCCTCACCTCAATCTCGAACTAAACAGATGACATTCATTAATTACCTGCTCATTTATCTTTTTGCAAAGTATTCAGTAATATAATTGATTACCATCAGAAAATACTCATTATCAAACTTTATCCAGATATTGATGTAATTAAACTTGAATAGAAGTAAGTTAGAATCAAATAGCTTATCATTGCTTAGCCTGAGCTGGAAATTCACCTAACGAACATGTTCACCAAGTTTGAAAATTCTACCTCAATTAGAAAGAAAGTTATTAATTTTGTGTTCCAAGGCATTCACCTAATAACAACTAAACCAAGTTTGAACATTGTGTGTGTGAAATAGCTTTATTTAACGTCTGTTTCCATCGAAGTGATATCTAAAGAAGAACCCATATTAATAGTCCCCTGCTTTCTTAAAATAACAGATTAACTCAACACTTTATAAAAAGATAATGTAATGGGATTTAATGTCCACTTGACAATACACCATGTCATTTCGACACTACACAATATTTCAATAATTCACATGCACGCAGCGGTCTTTACATATTCCTGAAGCAATGGCCTGAGAAATCCCTCTCTGGCCTTTGCCGGATTGGCTTCTGATACTTGAGCTTTTGAGGGAGTGTGTCTATTCTTCCTGTTCAATCAAATCTATCCCAAGTACAGAAACATGACAGCCCTTCGTTTAATCTGGGGTTCCACCCTAAAACTTTGGACAGTGATTTAAAGATACATTATGGGAGATTAGATAAAGAGCTGGCAGTTCTCACTATAATAATTTAAAACTAGATAATGTAAAGGCAATTTGCCGAAAATTTGATTAAATCATGAATGAATGTTGAGCACCAAATCGGTTCATCGGATTCTAATCCAATAAATATCGCAGGCTAGCATTGACATCGACAGTTGATTATGGTCTGGATAAGTTAATTAATGTCTAATTAATAATTTAGATAACATTTCAAGCCTAAAGAAAGACCTGCAATAGGCAGATTTAGCTTTTGCATAATGTATGTTTAAGGTATATAAAACTGTGAAAGTATTGTTTGTCTCCAAACATTATTGTTTACATTGTATTCGTTTTGATAGCCTTGCTTGTCAGTAATTAGTTTTTCTGAAATATTCTGCTATGCACTGGTTAATTGGGCATAATAAAATTGTGAGTCGTGACGTCACGTTATGTAAACATATTTGGTCCAATTTGGAGCTCTGTTTAAATCGTAATGATATTGTTACGCAGTTAGCTATTGGTTGTTAATCGGACTATTGACCAGTCATAATTAAAAAAAATTGGAACAGAAATTTGCTTCCTTTACAGCAGTGTTAAGTGGGATTAGGTATAATTAAACGAAACACTGTGAGGAGTATGATGGGATCTTTAAGTGGGAAACCCTGAGGAAACTCACTAGGTAAAGCATGTCACCCTTTAAAATTTATTTTGAGAGTAAGGAGAGATATGTGGTATAACATCCACTCAACACAAACTAGGTCATTTGGCGACTAACATTTGGTAAATTTTATTTCATTAAATTACTTGCACATATATGAATCTTTAGCATGGGATGAAACCAGTGGAGAGAGAGAGAGAGAAGGGGTTTAACGTCCACTCGACACAAACTAGGTCATTTCGGGACTAACATATGGTTTAATTTTATTTCAATAATTCACTTGCGCGTAGGGGTTTTAGCAGTGGGAGGAAACCGGAGGACGCGGAGAAAACCCACGAGGTTTGACAGGCGACCCTACTCCTTGCCACGTACAACCGGGGATTCGAAACCACTGAAACCAGTGGACTAGTGAGAGGAAACAGGAGGCCGACGAGTATTACTATAACAGCAAATAAACAAAATGTAAACATTGTCTGTCGCTACTTTTACTTTCAATAGTTTTATATTAACTGATTGTGAGAATCAATTTATAAAAAATTTAGTGAGAGATATAAGTGCTGAATCATTTACATTTGAAGCAAATGTAAACAAGAGTGGATTCAATCAATATGGAATGCAGAAAATGTCTGGTTCAATACTTTTATCATCAATTATCAATTGTATAAGTATGCTTACTGTCTACATAGAAGTACAAAATATGTGGACAAATATTTAAAAACATAGTTGATAGTTTCAATATTTTAAGTACTGGTAGAATAATTCCATGATTATTTTTTCAGTTACCAATATCATTATATCATTATATCTGATACCTTAATTATTTTCAATACCTATATCATATACTGGTATACATAATTAAGTGGATGAAAACATGAGATTTTGCTATCATTAGTAATACTTTGACTATACAAACAGCATAAATTTTAATTTGCTATTTAAACTCCAAACAACATGAAATTTGAGCTATTAATATTTTTGTTCCACGAAATTATGCTATTCATATTTTGAATTCTGACAACATGAAATTGCTTTTAATATTGGGACTCTTAACAAAATGAATCTATTCCGTTACCAGTAATATTTTGACGATGTAAAAAGGTTACAGTCAACAAAGGACTCATACATTATTTTATTTTTGAAATAATAATTTGTCACACCTCTGTTTTATTTTTTTTAAGTTAAAAAGATTATGATTTCTTATCATTTATTAGATATGACATGAGTTTTTTCCCAAATAATTTCCAGTTTCTATATCTAATATACCCAAAGGATCTACAATATCCTGTTAATCTCAATAAGTTATTCCACCCACTCAACAACTGAACCTAGATTATATCCTGGTTAACTCAAATCAATTCAAATTTGGGTCAAGAGATCATTTGGTACAATTTTAGTTATTGATACTATCAATTAACTTACATTATAATACTATATAGTATTAAGTGGTCTTTAAAATGACACTCCCCCATTGATAGGGGCCAAAAATAAAATTGTTCTTGTATGAATTTCATATGTGGATCTGTTTGTATGGTCTATTTACTAACCTAAATAACATGTCCGTCATCTGATCAACCAAATTAAATACTTTATTTGTGTGCGGTGTTCGACCACAACTGTTTTTGTCATTGGTTTATAGTTACCATTTAAACCCATCCAATCAGAATGCAACTCAGATGATTACCAGAAACATAAAAACATTTGGTGCACTTTGAAGTATAAACCAAACAAAAATCGAGACCTGTAAGAGTGACGTACTGTTGAACCAGCTGAAGTTCTGTAGGCTTTAAAAGATATATTGCCTAAATACCGCCCAGGGGGGCATTTGCACCCATAGTCCCCCCCCCCCCCGGTTCCGACACCCCTGTTTATGACCCCATGGGAACTTTCTCCTCATGCACAAAAATCAGCAGTCACTCATGCTCCTGTTGATCACACACACTGTAAAAACATCCAGTTTAAAAAAGGAATTATGAAGTGTAACTATTTATCAGACCAATAAATAATTTAATGTAATGTTGAAAGTTTTTGTGATCAGTCAGATCTTTGAAAAAATTTAACAGTGCATATTTAAATATCTAATAATTCTTATATACCCAAATTTAAATATCTACTTTATGACCACATTTTTTAGTAGTTTTGACTTAAAGTGAATTTAAGCCATTTTGAACATATCCAATTTTTATCATCTGTAGATGTTGAATCTGAATGTTCAAATCATATGTCTGAAGTAAATATGGAATGGAATTAATTAAAAGATCCTAATTTCAACAGAAAAAAACCCCCATTAAACAACTTTCGAGAAATTAAAACCCATGTCTTTGAAACAGTTTTTTAAAGTCACCAATCAGTTTGAAAAGAGACTTATCAACAGATGTTACCTAAAACTTAATATATGTCATCTGCAGAAGATGCCTAATGTTGCATAATTTTCAAATCATATCTTTGTAAATACTGAATCGTATTATACTATTTTTTGACAGATATTAATTTTAAAGATTCAACTTTCACAATATTGTCGTTTGCAAGGGAAAATCAGAAGCTTTAACTAAATATTACAAGTTCTTTGTGAGTATAAATTATAGTTCCCTGATGTTGTACATAAAATTTATTATATGCGAATACATAAGTCAGTACTGTATCAGTGAAGTACGCAATTGGGATGATAAAAATAAACTGCCGGGCTTTTTGTAAACTTGACATTTTCTAGTCTATACAAACACACAATATGTTTTTATCCCAAACATCACATGGTTAAGTTGATAAGCACGTGAAAGAGAGGGAGAAAATGTCCATACAATGTGTGTAAGCTTTAACTATACATTTATAACTAGTATAGGATAGGCCTGTAAATATATCTATATATCTACATTGCTATAAGCTAGCCAATATAATATGATGTAAAGATAGCATCACACCTTGTTTACATATTATATACCTATATTATTAGAAACAATAGGTATGATTTATTTGTGTATTATAGATATCTATAACAGATAGCTAGTGTACAGGTGAACGAAAATGATATTTGGTACAACTTCAATTTCAACTTTTTATTTGCATATTATGTCCATTAAGAACATTATATGAAGTTCATTGTCACCGTCTACGCATCCCATTTTTTCAACCTGAATAATCACATTGTTCGTTGTTATTGTGAATTTTTATATGTAGGCCTATATTATGATACACAAATTTATGGATTTACTACTTCTTTGTTTATTTCATGCCATGTTTCAATACTCAACAGTTCATTAACAATAATGAAAATAAACAAAAAATGCCAAGCAACCTTTTTAAATTCTCAGGTTTTCAACAACAACAAAAGTTACAAATTCAAATCATTGATGGGTGATTATCAGGACATTACCAGGTGATTATCAGGACCCCTAATATTCCCAGTTGTCCATGCTAGTTCTCAAATCATGTTGACAAGATTTAAAAGTCGAAACCCAAATGAGGATGAAACTCCAAACATCATGATGAAGTATAATTTTGTACTTCAATAGGATTCCTTCTTATGCCCCAAAGAACAGTCTACCATTAGGAACTGTTTCTTGCATCATCTTAATTAGCTACGAGAACATAGCTAAAAACGTTGAGATATACTGTGGAGGGTATAATAAGCTGAAATAAAATGAAATGGGGTTTAACATCCTAATGTTCTGGGCTAATGAAGACAGGCATATGCCATGCAGTGTGCTATAAGGGAAATTTTGCCCTGACACTTCAATAGGGCTCCTTCTTATGCCCTAATGAACAGTCTACCATCGGGAACGGTTTCTTGCATCATCTTCATAAGCTGAAATGAGATGAAATGGGATTTAACATCCTACTGTTCTGGGCTATATAATGAAACGGGAATACGCCTATAAGGCAAATTTTGCCCACACAGTGGCTCTATGGCCTAGGCTACTCTTATTTTGAATTCCAACTGTCAAGGGTTCTCTTACGGGCAAGCCACTGTGTAAACGGGACCTCGGTTTTCTGTCCCATCCAAACGACTATACTCTGATTAGATTTAAAAGGTTCTTGCTTATACACTAATGAACAATCTCACTGATTTTATAATATTTAACTGCAAAATCTATCCCAAATTGCGTTCACAATCTTTCATTATTTCAACTCTATGAATTTCAATTGAAAAAACTCTGACAAGAACTCTGACTGGAACGTAATTTATTTTTTGCTGAATTTGTGCCTGAGATATTCACCATAAATTTCAGAGTGCAATGAATATATTATATTTATCTCCTTGCCCTGTAAATTTACCCTTTTCAAAGAAGAATTAGTTAGTGTAAACGGGACACTAATTCAGCCATCCTGGATAATAAAGGCTATATCTTTTACTTGCATCAAATTGAGCAAATTATCCATAAAATGCAAAAACTTTCTGTAAATGACTACACAGGCACTTATTCAGGCATGCCCGTATTACAATCAAAATCAAGATGAAAAATATACAAACTGTTCTGTTTCTTGTTATTAAGTCATAAAGTTGCTACAAAACAGTGGAAATAAATTGCGTATTCTGATATTTGATAACTCGGGTCATATTTTAAAAAGTTGGTATAACTGAGTATTTCATGTAAGAATTTATGATATATCTTTGATCACAAATAATAAATAATTTCCTTATTTGGTATTGTACTAGCTGAACTGGTTTAAAAGTTTGATTGTAATATAAACAGTGTAAAAAATATTCCATGAAACATATATGATATCAGAGTACAGTATTGATCTGTTTATGGGTGGGTCGGGTTTAACAGCGAAAAATTAAAAGAGAAATCTTGCAGACAATGGCTAAAAAAAATGTATGCAAGTCAAACTTGTCCAATTTATTTCTTTTAGGGGCACAAATGGCAAGTTTCCTCCTGACATGTTTCTCTGGAATATATGTCTATTGAAAATAATCCCATTCGATTGACTCGGTTTAACATTTCAAAGGGGAGACCGGTGTTTTTTTTAAGATAATCATTTCATTAACAGAATGTTATACTATTGTAATTCAATTTCAGAAATCCAACTAAGTAATTCCTCCATTTAAACATGTATTGGAAAATTATTAAACATACATTATGCAAGAGCTAAATCTGCCTATTGTAGGTCTTTCTTTAGGCCTGAAATGTTTTCTAAATTATCAATTGGACATTAATTAACTTATCCAGACCATAATCAACTCTCGATGGCATCGCTAGTCTGCAATATTTACTGGATTAAAATCTGATTTGCTGCTCAACGCTCATTGATGATTTAATCCAAAAATGGATAATCAAGACTATGTTTTTTATCGTACCGACTTTAGTAATGATGATTGAGACTAGGCCAAAAATTCAAAAGCTAATATCTTGGTTAAGAGTGGATCAATTTGACTGAAATTTTCAGAAAATTCCCTTTACATTATCTAGTTTTTAACTATTATAGTGAACTGCCAGCTCTTTATCTAATCTCCCATAATGGCCCTTTAAATCACTGATTTTAAAGTAGTTAGATGGATCAAATTGCCACATTAAACAAACAGAAAATAATAATACAGATGAAAACTTCAACTTCTGATTAGGGCAAAATCTATGTTACATCGGATTAGGATTGTTTAAAGTCTAATAATGAATATAATCTGGTGATAACCTAAATATAACTGTATCATCTTAATAATAAATGAAGGCTGTAAAAAAATATGATGAGATTTATAATTTAGTGAAAAGTCCCTTTAAACCATGTAGAAACATGCATATATAAGAGTCATTGTGGGTATTTCCCACACTGTCCATTAGATCAGCATTTCTATAGAAAAAAATCAATATCCAGTAATTTCTGTGGAATGTGTAGTAAAACTACAATCTACACCTTTTCTATTTATTCAAAACATTCATTTCTATATAATCATGAATCAGATTATGGAATTTGATCTATCTTTGACATATTGCAATATGCCTGTAGTAGAATACTGATGCCATGTGTCATCCCATGTTCAATTATAAAATAATCTAGATATACTATTATTTTACTATAATATGCTACAATAGAATGTATTAATTATACATATATATGTGGGGCTCTTAATGAGTTAGATGTGTAATGTGGCATCCAGTACCAGTTCTGCTAAATAATCATTATCCGCATAATTAAAAATTTAGAAAATATCTTTAAGGTTATATATTTGACTATTGAAACTTTTCCTCGTTTTCAGATTTTAAAGGAGATAAATCTCTATTCTTTGGCACCTAGAAATGGACACAAATGGGTTGGAATGCATATAATAATGTAATATGTATGTATATAAACTGATTTACATTTATTTGTTTCTGTTTTTAATGTAATTTCTAATCAGTTATGTTCGGCGAAATACGTGAAGAGTCCAAATTGAATGGCATTCTTTGGCACCTGGTTAATCCGGTAGTATTCTCCTGTGGGATATGTTTAGCCTCATTCATCAAGTCACTTCATTACAAATGGTGCTCAAAAGCTTGTGTGCCAATTTTAAAATTTTCATTTTGTCTTAAATATTAAGATATTAGAAGCCCATCTTTTCACGGCAAGATAACAACATCAATGTTGATTTAAATTGACCAATAAGTCGTGTTTACAATGTCGAAGGCTGTGGATGATATTGAGTTAGAGACTTGCCTCCTTTAAAGATAAATTAGTTGGCCATTCTTGCTATCAAAATTCAAAAATAGATGATAATAAAAGAAAATATTTAAAAATTCAGTCAAATTACTTTATTATGAGCAGAGTTGTCAATGTTGGAAGTTTGGACTAGAAATAGGCATCAACTGTGTCCGCAGCGCCTACGAGATTTGCCAATCGTTTGATTGACAGACGATAACTCCACCTACATATTCTTGATTATCAAGTAACATACTCAATGGCTATGGTACCCTCGCTTGGCAGGCCTTTCATTGGAAGTCTCCGGTAGTGACATCAGTGACTAACACACAACGGTAAACGTTAGCTTGGTCGGCCATTTATTGATTTGATTTTAAATGGATGACTGTTTAAATCCAAGCTGTATCCAAGCCATCGGAGGGTCTATAGAGTTGATTTTGAACTTGTCATGTAAATAAAGGTCTAATTAATAATTTGTATAACATCTGAAGCCTAAATAAAGACTTGCAATAGGCAGATTTAGCTCTTGCATAATATATGTTTAACATACTATGATGAACTATATTACATTTATTTTACCATATTTAATACTACATTATGAGTCATCTATCATATATTACTATAACAACACCACAAAGTATTACTTTTAAATATATAAATGTTACAATAAATATTACATTTATTTTATCATAAATATTAACACATATTTTATCATAAATATTAACACATATTTTATCATAAATATTACATTTAATTTACAATTATTCTATTACCGGCATCATAAAAACTATTACACACATTTTAACATAAAATGTCATATTTTTTCAAACATAATAATAGCAAATAACAAATAGTAATACCAATGTTAAAACAAACCACACTTTTGTAATTCTGACATTTTTGGTGTCAATCCAAAACGTCTTGTCTTTTCCTTCCAGTAACAAAGATATTTATTAGCGTTAGTGTACATTTATTAGCATCTGAGAAAAAGAGCAAAAGATAAATATCCTCATCAATTTCATAGGATTAGATCAGTGGTTCTCAACCTTTTTTTGCCAACATCACACCTTGGAACACATGAAGAAATAACGGCACACCTGGCTAAATATATACTATTCAAAAAAAGTAGGGGATATTTGATTTTGGGGGCATAATACTAAAATATGCAAATGACTACGAAAAAAGTCACTATAGAACCTAACAGAAGAAACATTTCCAGTTACATGTGACGCCCAAACGCACCAATAGCTACCGCATGGAATGCAGGTGATGCTTGGGATCATCATGGGGGTCCAACCCAAGATTTGCACGACACTGACTTTGAATGTTACAGTCATTGTGGCATTGAATTCCAGGGTGGAAACATCAGTTTAATTGTTTTAGTGACCAGAAAACAAATTTTGATATGCGTCAGCTTACCCAAAATGAAAGGTTACGTGCCCTTGGCATGCTACAGATCGGCACAACACAGGCGGTTGTGGCGCGGACGATGAATGTTTCTCAGTCTGTCATAAGCAGGCTATGGTCCAGATACCGTGATACACAATCTGTACAGGACAGACCACGCTCAGGTCGACCAAGGGCGACAACTCAAGCCCAGGATCGATTTATCCGTACCTTGGCCTTGAGAAATCGTGTCATCACAGCAAATCAGATCAGCGCTCGTCTTCAAACAGACACTGGTGTGAGAGTGAGTGGCCAGACGATTCAGGCAAGACGTCGTTGGTGTAGGGATCGTCAACACTGGGATAATCGACGCTGGAGCAATGTGATGTTTTCAGATGAGTCAAGGTTCACTGTTGATTTTTTGGACAGACGTAGGAGGGTGTGGTGTCGTCGAAACGAGCGCTTCCAAGACGTTAACGTCATCAGACATGATCGATTTGGGGGTGGTTCTGTTATGGTGTGGGGAGGCATCACTGTTGCTGGAAGAACGGCTTTACATGTTGTTGCAGGGCGTGTTACAGGCCAGTACTACCGGGACAACATTTTGGCAGTCCATGTTGTGCCGTTTGAACGACGTCATGGCCGCCGTTTCATCTTCCAGGATGACAACGCAAGATGTCACAGGGCCAGGATCGTTACAGGTTACCTCCAACAACAGAACATCACCACATTACCTTGGCCAGCACTGAGTCCCGACCTCTCCCCCATCGAGCATGTCTGGGACATGCTTGGACAGAGATTACGTCAACGTCAACAACGTCCTGCCAATGTCCAAGAACTTGCTGCTGCGTTGCAACAGGAATGGGACAATCTGGACCAAAATGACCTTAGACGTCTCATTAGGAGTATGCCACGTCG
This sequence comes from Patella vulgata, assembly GCF_932274485.2. Taxonomy (NCBI): domain Eukaryota; kingdom Metazoa; phylum Mollusca; class Gastropoda; family Patellidae; genus Patella; species Patella vulgata. The sequence continues at coordinate 45,780,939 of NC_065882.2, read as the reverse complement.
GATCAATGCTTGTTTGGCAAACAGAGGAGGATTTACCCGTTACTGACTTGGTTGTGATGCTGTGGTAACTTTGCTGTTTGACCCCGGGTATCATTTTACCCTTATAATGGTCAGTCTGTGCCTTACTTAGTCTAACGATCATTTGGAATAAATCGATGAATGTGAACTTCATTTCATTTTGTCATTTGTTTCTTCGTCAGTTTCATTAGGTGACTTTAATAACACTTAAAAATCAAATATCCCCTACTTTTTTTGAATAGTATATATGAAAAATATTTGAATTTTTTTTTTGAAAAATAAAAACATGGTAAATCAGACGGCATACAACTGTAGACAGAGACTAGTCATAGACACTTAGAATGACTAAAACTAAATAAAGAAAAACACAGCTATGAACTAATCAGTGGATACTCAATTTGGATCAGGTGCTTTTTATCACATTTTCTTAGTGTGCCGTTCAAAATTTCACGGCACACTGGTTAAGAATCACTGGATTAGATGATAAATACTTTTTGTATGGTAAACCAGATTTTGTGAAGCAATGTTTTTGAGCAAAATGTGCTCTAAAAAATCCTCTGCCCTACAGGTCATGGTCATCCCTAATGTGATCATGGCAAATCTTTGGCCATACTTAAAAAGACTGACCCATCTGTCTCTGATATTCATGGCTGTTCTTGACTATAATCAAATCCAAGGCTTGGACAAGAGATAGCCATAAAGTAGACAACATATTATTTTCCTAAAATGCATGTATTATACCATTCGCCCCCCCCCCCCCACTCCCTCCCCTCTAAATCAAATAAGAGGTTTAACTCCTTTAATATCCTTCATTACACGAAGTAGCACTAGATATTATGAGATTAACCTAAGAGTCAACCTAGAGTGAAATGGGATGCACACATATACATGGCAGGTATTTGACACCTCTAACATTTTAAAAAAAATAAACAACCACATGTTTGTTACCAGTGGGTTATGGTTATGAAATTATATTCTTCTTAAAAAAATTTAATCTGCGGAAAAATTTATTTCGAAAGGTCATAGAAACTGGGTTTTATGAAGACATATTGTATATAATGAATTAGTCAGAGGACTCGAAACAATGATCTTACGGATACAATAACATCTAGGGTTTTTTGTTGTTTCAATATCAGAGAATCTTCACATCAAAAGAAAAAAAAAATTATGTCTACAATTAGACATATTTGAACAGAATTTGATGAAATCAAACACCTTGTTTAACTTGTAACTGAGTAAGTTTATTGATGAATTTCAATTTTTAAAACTTACACATTATGTATAAACGTACTATTTGTGACCAGTTCTTGGTAAATGAGAAACATAAGTAAATACCTTTACAATAGGTATTTACTGTAACATTAATTTTCAGAAAAACATAGTTTAAAATTACTGAATCAAACAAAACGATACTCTATATGTTAATATATTTTGTTCATTTCTGATAAATTTCTTATCTCTGCTAGTCTAAGCAAAAAAAGCTCATCATCAAACTTAGTCAAGGTATTCATGTATATCAACATCAAGTTTGAACATTCTACCTCAATTAAAAGCAGAGTTATTGTGTTCTATAAAAACAGATTTTATTAAACATACATTATGCAAGAGCTAAAACTGTCCATTGCATGTCAATCTTTTGGCCTGAAATGTTATCTAAATTATTAATTAGACATTAATTAACTTATCCAGACCATAATCAACTCTAGATGGCATCGCAAGCCTGCGATCTTAAGTGGATTGTGAGCCAATTTACTGCATAACTTTCCTTCTGGATTAAACGATTAAATGGATAATCGAGACTATGCTGTTTATCACACTGACTTTAGTAATGATGACCGAGGCTAGGCTGAGATTTCATTCGCTTAGTTCTCGGTTCATAGTGGATTAATTTGAATGAAATTTTCAGCAAATTGCCTTTACGTTATCTAATTTTCAATTATTATAGTGAGAACTGCCAACTCGTTATCGAATCTCCCATAATGTATCTTTAATATTTCCCGGTTTTCTCCAAAAGATTGTAGGTAAAAACAAAGTTATCTCTGTGGACTGTGAGGTATACCAGAATTAAACATTTCTTTCGAAATCCTTTCATAAATAAGATGAAGAGAAATATTTGATTAAATTTGAAGAAATTCTTATGATTTAAAAATACCTAAAGGATGAACCCTATTGATAATCAATCTATAAAATTCAGTATCATTTTAAAAATCTTATCATAAGCAAATCTTGAAAATGATATAGAGAAACTGAAGGTAATATTGTATAGCACCAGCTGTAACGTATTAATATTAGACATCAAATTATCTGTGTTTCATTTTACAAACTTCTCGAATAAAAAAGACACACTTTTGCATGACATGTATAGTATATCATTATAAGTGAGATTTAAAAAAATAATTAGGTGCTTTTATTTTTAAATAAGCCGGCAGATGAAATGTGAGGTGACCATCACAACAATAAATCTTGTATTCACAATAGGTTTTGTTGATATAACTTGGCACAATACCAAAAGAAATTTATTTGTATGTATGTAGGTCTTCACAACACTTGTCAGTCATGGATGACTCATACAAGAAAAGCCCACTTCACATGTGACTAAACACTTATTTTAATACTTACTGGAAAACCCGTCCTGGCAGCTTGCCAACAAATCTTATATACTCTTCGATTTGATTGCCAATAGCATGGTGAACAAGTGTAGTAGTGGTTTACGATGAAAGAATTCCCTGCGTAAGATACTATTTATAGCGCTTACGCATCATCAGTAAAATACTAGCAATATATTATAAAGTACACGTGTCTTGAGGTGGTGTGATATCGGAGGTTTATGTTTACAAACAATAATTGCATAATTACATGATCAACCATACAAATATTTCTCATTGATTTCATTAATCAATGACTTCAATTATACATAAAGAGTGTAATTACTAAAAAGGACTCGTAGGAACCATGGTATAATATTATTTGGCTTAAAATATCATGATAATAATTTCAATAAAGTGAAAATGTAAGTGTGACATTGATATTCCCCTGACCCTACCCCACTGAAATAGTAACAAGTATAAAAAAAAATAATTCATAATCAGAAAAAAAAGTATCCCAAAATCAAGCAACCTCTTTAAAGTTTCATTGGTTTTCATAAGTAAATGGCATTAATTAAAATTTGGATTTTGGTAGTTTCATGGGTGGACCTCATAATGTATTATACGATCCATATTGTAACTGGTTGTATGAAAATGAATATTAAAGTTTGAAAGTCTATGTTTATAGCTCTAAAAATGAAATGATAATGAATTCTCTATGTTGTTGGGTTTTTTTATCGAACTCTGTGTGGAGAAAACAATTAAGGCCTAAAAACTGTGAACACAATACTATCTGACCTATTTACATATTAAAGGAGAGGGTTTAAAGTTCAAGTACTCAAGTGTGACATTTGTCCACCACCATCAAAGTCTTTATCTAGCTGGGGGCTAGCTATGTGATTATTGATCATAAACAAGATCATTCATTAATTGGACAAATCCCTTGTGGGTAGATTGTCCCTTCTGGTCTAATAAACTGGGGAAACAAAGAACATTCACTTCCTTATGCCCAGTTTTGATATGATTACGGTCATATCTTAAAATTGTTTCTCTGTAAATTAATACCAAAATATGAAAAATTTACTCTTATCATGAGGAAATATTGAAATACTTAATATTAATTGATAACCCAATTAGATTTGATTTAAGGAAAAATTAAAGTAGGAAAAATTAAATTTGCCCCCCCCCCACCTGGACTGTCTCAATGGGATGGTTAAAGATAGGTTGCCAGGCAACAAAACATACGCCCACAGCAGCTAAATCGTCCGGGCAGTCAACAAGAGTTGTCGCATATCTTTACTTTTTTCGGTAATGAAACATTTACAATACATTAAAATCTGATTAAGAGTAACAACTCATTAAGTAATTATCAGAAAACCATTAGAATTTGTTTGGTTTTATAAAGTTTTGCCCCATGCTAACGTTTAGTATACGAAACATTTAACATCCTGGATTCAGTTGTTCACGACATGAACTGCTAAATCCATGATTTTAAAAGTTTCACGTCATTGAAAATCAATATACTTGTTCGTCTCAAGACCTTAAACTCTGTGTATCAATCTGAAGTCAACTTTTAACATCATGGATTTAGCTGTTCAAGTCAAAAAGATTCATTGAAAATCAATATACTTGTTTGTCTCAAGACCTTAAACTCTGTGTATCAATCTGAAGTCAATCGGATGATAACTTTAGCCTCTAGAGCATCACAAGATTTTTCAAAGTCATCAAGGGCCATAACTCTGGCAATAATTATTGGAAATGGCTGAAAATCAATAGGCTTCTTCGTTTCATGACCTTAAACACAGTGTATAAATTTAAAGTCAATCGGATATTAACTTTGACCTCTAGAGCATCCACAAAATTTTTTGAAGTGATCAAGGGCCATAACTCTGGCAGTAATAATCGAAAATCATTGAAAATCAATAGGCTTCTTCGTCTCACGACCTTAAACACTGTGTACAGAAATAACCACTTTGATTGTCCTTTCGATGACAGAGAAAATGATTAAAAATTGAACAGAATTAATACTTTATAAAGCCTTACTAAAAAGCGAAAAAATCTTAAAAAGAGATCCTAACAAAATTAGTTATTTCTCGGTAAGGAAAGATATTAGAAATACTTTTCTGATATTTAGATGATCGCATTGATACATTTTATATGTCCATCGGAATCAAATATCATAATTTTATATACTATTCAAAAAAAGTAGGGGATATTTGATTTTGGGGGCATAATACTAAAATATGCAAATGACTACGAAAAAAGTCACTATAGAACCTAACAGAAGAAACATTTCCAGTTACATGTGACGCCCAAACGCACCAATAGCTACCGCATGGAATGCATGTGATGCTTAGGATCATCATGGGGGTCCAACCCAAGATTTGCACGACTCTGACTTTGAATGTTACAGTCATTGTGGCATTGAATTCCAGGGTGGAAACATCAGTTTAATTGTTTTAGTGACCAGAAAACAAATTTTGATACGCGTCGGCTTACCAAAAATGAAAGGTTACGTGCCCTTGGCATGCTACAGATCGGCACAACACAGGCGGTTGTGGCGCGGACGATGAATGTTTCTCAGTCTGTCATAAGCAGGCTATGGTCCAGATACCGTGATACACAATCTGTACAGGACAGACCACGCTCAGGTCGACCAAGGGCGACAACACAAGCCCAGGATCGATTTATCCGTACCTTGGCCTTGAGAAATCGTGTCATCACAGCAAATCAGATCAGCGCTCGTCTTCAAACAGACACTGGTGTGAGAGTGAGTGGCCAGACGATTCGGAATCGACTGCATAGGGGTCACCTTCGCGCCCGACGTCCTCGCGTGATCCCTTGTTTGAGAGATCATCACATTCAGGCAAGACGTCGTTGGTGTAGGGATCGTCAACACTGGGATAATCGACGCTGGAGCAATGTGATGTTTTCAGATGAGTCAAGGTTCACTGTTGATTTTTTGGACAGACGTAGGAGGGTGTGGCGTCGTCGAAACGAGCGCTTCCAAGACGTTAACGTCATCAGACATGATCGATTTGGGGGTGGTTCTGTTATGGTGTGGGGAGGCATCACTGTTGCTGGAAGAACGGCTTTACATGTTGTTGCAGGGCGTGTTACAGGCCAGTACTACCGGGACAACATCTTGGCAGTCCATGTTGTGCCGTTCGCACGACGTCATGGCCGCCGTTTCATCTTCCAGGATGACAACGCAAGATGTCACAGGGCCAGGATCGTTACAGGTTACCTCCAACAACAGAACATCACCACATTACCTTGGTCAGCACTGAGTCCCGACCTCTCCCCCATCGAGCATGTCTGGGACATGCTTGGACAGAGGTTACGTCAACGTCAACAACGTCCTGCCAATGTCCAAGAACTTGCTGCTGCGTTGCAACAGGAATGGGACAATCTGGACCAAAATGACCTTAGACGTCTTATTAGGAGTATGCCACGTCGGATCAATGCTTGTTTGGCAAACAGAGGAGGATTTACCCGTTACTGACTTGGTTGTGATGCTGTGGTAACTTTGCTGTTTGACCCCGGGTATCATTTTACCCTTATAATGGTCAGTCTGTGCCTTACTTAGTCTAACGATCATTTGGAATAAATCGATGAATGTGAACTTCATTTCATTTTGTCATTTGTTTCTTCGTCAGTTTCATTAGGTGACTTTAATAACACTTAAAAATCAAATATCCCCTACTTTTTTTGAATAGTATATGAATAATGAATATCACTTACTTAAAAAAAAGATTTGTTTTGGAGGCTAAAAATACAGTTTTTGCCAAAATGACATTACTTCCGGTGATAATCAAAATGTTAAATTAACTTAATAAAACCATAAATGGCATTAGACTTCTCATGGTGAAAAGTTTATGAAAATCGAATAATAATTGACACTTTCATGGACGAAAAACCTTGAGAAGTGACTTGTAGAAAATTGTCTATTTCACTGCAACTGAACAAATTAGAAACGATTTTGAGATATCAATATGAGTCTATTATTGTTATTTATCTGTTGAATTATACTAAAGTTAAACTTTTCAAAAGGTAGCAAATAATACTCAGTTGAAAAAATATTGATTTTAAAGGTTAGAAATAGAGTTTTTGACAACATGGCGTCACTTCCGGTGTCAATTTTAAATTGTACTCAATTTGATATAATGCATATTTGCTTTATGCATCAAATGGCATCACTTTTATGGAAATCAAATAATAATTGAATCTTTTATAGACAAAATAACATGAAAAGTGACTCATGCAAAATTGACTATTTCTCGGCAACTGCTCATATTACAACTAATTTTGAGATACATTGTCTTATTATGGATTAATGCTTCAAGTTTATGAAAGTTGCGAAGAAATATCTTAAAATATAATAAGTCTGAATGCATTGTATATGGCTCATTTTTGTAAAAATTAATATTTGCTTTTGAAAGACATTATTTGACCCGTCAAAATTGAAGATTTGGGCAAAATTACATCACTTCCGGTGCCGACACAAAATTTTATTGGTCAAAAAAAGTTGCGAATTTGCACTATGAAGCATATGAACATTCTTTGATACAAATCAGGCAATAAATAATCAACCTAGAACCCATAAACTGAAATTAAAATGCGAAAAATCTTAAAAAGTGAATCTGACAAAATTGGTTATTTCTCAGCAAGGGAAGACGTTAGAAACAATTTTTTGATATCTATATGATCGTATTGCCCCAATCTATATGTCCATTGGAATCAAATTTAATAAATTTTTTGTTTTGAAGGTTAAAGATTCATTTTTTTGGCAAATGACGTCATTTCCGGTGACAGTGAAAATGTTAAAATGGTTTGACCTAGTCGATAGTGTCATTAGGCATCAAATGGTGAAAGAAAATTGAAAATCGAATAACAATTGATTCTTTTACAGGAAAAATAACGTGAAAAGTGACTCATGCTAAATTGACTATTTCTCGGTAACTGCTCATATTACAAACTTATTTTGACATACATTCTCTTCATATGGGTTTTTGTTACGAGTTTATGAAAGTTATGAAGAAATATTTTAAAATATGAAGACGCTGGATGGGTTATAAATAGCTTATTTTTACACGGGGGTTGAATGGCCGAATGGTTAGCACGTGCGCACTGTATCATGAGGCCTGTCATTGAGTCAACTGGCGTGGTTTCGAATCCCCGGTTGTATGTGACAAGGAGTAGGGTTGCCTGTCCAACCTCATGGGTTTTCTCCAGGTTCTCCGGTTTCCTCCCACTGCTAAAGACCCCTTCCAAGAAGCAAACTATTGAAATAAAATTAAACCATGTTAGTTCAGAAATGACCTAGTCTGTGTTGAGTGGAAGTTAAATCCCAGCACTTTCCGAGATATGCTCAAGTGGACAAAAAAAAAAATAAAAAAAAATAAGAAGAATAATAATCTTAACAAAAATAATAGTGTTTCACACAAGCTACGCATGTGTGAAACTCTAATTAATTGCTTATATGTGTAGGGGCCTTTAGCAGTGGGAGGATTGGGAGGAATCCAAAGGAAACAGAGAAAACCCAAGTTGGATCTTGAACTTACTTAACCTATAGCCTATACTACTGAAAGTACTGGTAAATGTCTTAAGAACAATTTTATTGAATATTAGAGATAAGGAGTAAAATCCACTTGATATACATTAAAGACTTTGAAAGTTTGACTGATGTCATATGAATCTTATCAAGACAATAGGTCTTGTACTTGTTAATTCTATATTTCCGATTATATCGTTGTTAGGTGTTGATAGTATCAAAGCCAATATAGCATACTGTATGTCTTTATATCCTTCCTTCCTTCCTTTTCAATAAAGATAATACTGGTTGATAAAGTGATTTTCATCAAATCTAAACTTTCAGATGATATAAGATAAAGATATCAAACATTTTCTAGTAACTGAACATGTATTCCTCTATTCTCTGATATTTATAGAGATATACAAGTAATTCATTGTTTTTCAAAATCAATTTCCATCAATTACAGATTTTATTTTTACACAATTTCTAATTGGTTACATTGAGTATTATATTATACTTATTGTGTTACGAATTAGGGATTAATAAAATGATGACCAAAGAATGCAGACATTATCATTTATATATTAAATGCAAATTTCAATTTCTTTAAGTTATAAATCTAATCTACTGTGTAAACTACTGGTAATCATTTGAGTAAAAATCTATCAAAAAGAATTGAATTTTAACAAAAATTGCTGACATTAACATCCAATATAAGCACTTTTATTTGAGCCACTAGTAAACAATAAGATTAAAAAATCTTGACCGATCTGTACGTGAGCTTCACATTACAATAGAAACCCACTCTATATTGGAATAGAAACCTCACGTAATCACATGAAATTGCTATTTTGTTTGTCTGGATGTTATCTCAACAATAAACCTAAAAATTGGAGATCAAACAACTAGGAAAATGATTTTATAGTTTCAAATAAAAACATTTCAAAGATCTTTAGTTTTGTATTGATTTTGTTCTTTTCATTTCATTTTATCAACCTTTTTAAATGAGAAAAAATGTCAGTCCGTTATGTTAATCAAATTTTAAAAAAATGCCAGTCTCAAGAACCTGCACTAGGCATAGGCCTACTGCATGTCCCTCCCCTTTTTTTTCTTGATAAATTTTTGAAATAGACACCTATATGAAAATCTCAATTCTTTCAAAGATATTCAATATCATATTTATGCAAATTAAAATTGCACACTTAAAAAATGTGGGTCATTTAAATTTTAAATTATGAATATGCTAGATGAAATATTTATTCATAATCATTAGTCCAAGAAGTACTGGTACACTGTAAATCAGGAAAAGATAACTCCTGACACAAATGATCTTGACATTATTGACATTACCTGATTGCATACATTACATAGTATGAGTCAGAGTATAGGTATGAAGAGGAAAACAGGTTTTTCTTAACAAGTAGCAAGTGTGACCTAGTTAAACATAGGATTGTCACTTCAATAGTGTTTTCTTCATAATTTATAACTGGATAGGTGAGGGGGGGGGGGGGGGGTAATATAATGACAAGGTCAATATCGTTCAAAAATATCTCGCCTTCTATTCTATTCCTGCGGATATTGTGATTTTAATACCACTTTGAGAATAGGAAGATTATAACTTTGTGAAATGACTAACAATCACGATCTTTTCTGGGTAAAAAAAAATACACAACTGTCTGGCATTTCCAGTCTTAAAGTACTTTTACAATGTATATCTGATTGGAAAGATAACTTTTTTTGTTTGTTATTTTAAACACATTTTGTATTATTAAAAGATAGGTTGTCAGGCAACAAAACATACTCCTCATGGAGCAATCCACAAGGGCTGTCACATATTTATACATATTTATTCTTTTTTAGGTAACGGGAACATTTACAAAAAACTAACAAACTATTAAGTAATTATCAGAAATAATTAAAATAACATTTATTATTTTGTACATATCCTTTTAGTGAATGTTACTTTTTTTCAGATTAATCTGTTTTAAATCAAAATATGCTTAATGAATCAAACTAGGAAAGATGGAATTTTTTTTATTGAATATTGAAGCTAGTAGAGGGGGTTACAAGAGTTGCATAGCACATCTCAGTTCGTGTGTGAATAATTGACGCATGGCATTGAAAAGGTTGGCCACCCCCTGCTGTAGAGAGTCCATAAAGTTTTTCCAAGTGATCAAGGGCCATAACTCTGGCAGTAATTATTGGAAATCATTGCAAATAAATATTTATATTGAGTATATAAATACCAAATATGAACCAGCCATTTCGTCTTGCCAAAGTATCTTAATACCACAATATTTTAATGTTCTATAACTTCACAGTTTGACCGAGTATGTGGTTTGGTTCGTTTCTGTTTGATTAGATCTCTACTGAAACCGCTTCAGTTACGTATCTATTTGGTTCCTTGTTTTCAATCCACAATTCATAATATATATATAACAAGCCAACAGTGAGGCTGATTTCCCCCTCGAAATCCCAAAATAAATAGATGACGCATATTAAAATGTATTGAGCAATCAAACTGACTATCATTATGCATTAAGTTTTGTTACTCTCCATCAGTTACAATCAAAGTTATTTTGTCCCAAAGCATCGACTAATGAAATTGCTTAGCTCTGCTTAGCCTTAGCGGGAAATGTTAATGATTGAACTCAGTCAAGACATTCATCTTATGAACGCCTGCCTACACCAAGTTTGAACATTCTACCTCAATAAGAAGAAAGAGAGAGAGAGATAGAGAGAAATCGGGTTTAACTCCACTCGACACAAACTAGGTCATTTCGGGACTAACATATCCTTTAATTTTATTTCAATAATTCACTTGTGAGTAGGGGTCTTTAGCAGTGGGAGGAAACCAGAGGACCCGGAGAAAACCCACGAGGTTGGACAGGGGACACTACTCCTTGTCACGTACAACCAGGGATTCGAAACCACGCCAGTAGACTCAATGACACACCTTATGATAGAGCGTGCACGTGCAAACCATTCGGCCATCCACCCCCCCTCAATTAGAAGGAAAGTTACTGTGTTCAAAAGTCTTGACCAATCAAATTGCTTATCTGCTTACCCTGATCAGAAAATGTTCATTATCAAACTTAGTCAAAGTATTTATGTCATGAAACTATACACCAAGTTTCATCACTCTCACTTAATTAGAACTAAAGTTATCATGTCCCAAAGCATCAACCAATCAAATTGCTTATCTCTGCTTACCCTAAGCAGAAAATGCTCATCTTCGAACTCCAGCAAGGCACTGACCTAACAAACACCTACATCAAGTTTGAACATTCTAGCTCAATTAGAAGGAGAGTTATTGTATCTCAAAAAGTTTGACAGACAGACAGGACAGACCCATTTTAATTGTCCCCGGCTTTCTTCGGAAGACCTCGGACAATAAGTTCAATTTGCTATTTCTGTATAGACTCTGGTTTATGTCGGTATGATATACACACCAAACTAACAAATTATCACAAGTACACAGGTTCTCATATTTAAACTATAAGTAAAGGGAGATAATAATTTACCAAATCCTAAAATGTAAGTAAAACATTTCATTAATAGATCAATAGTAAGTAGGACGTCAAGAATTGTTTTTGTTATTAAGTTAATCTGACTGCCTTTTTGAATAATTGATTTATTACTATAAACATACAAATAATATCAATGTAAGAAAACATTAAAGATACATTAGTTAAGAGTTTAATAAAGAGTAAGCCATTCTTGCTATAATAATTCAAAAATAGATGATAAAAAAAGAATTGGCGATCGTTTGATTGACAGACGATAACTCCACCCACATATTCTCGATTATCAAGTAACATGCTCAATGGCTATGGAAGCCTCGCTTGGCAGGACTTTCATCACCATTTTCCGGTAGTGACATCACCGACTAACAGTAAACGTTAGCTTGCTCCGCCATTTATTGATTTAATTTTAAATGGACGACTAGCTTGCTCCGCCATTTATTGATTTAATTTCAAATGGACGACTGTTTAAATCCAAACTGTATCCAAGCCATCCGTGGGTCTACAGAGTTGATTTTGAGCTTGTTGTGTAAATAAAAGTCTAACTAATAATTTATATAAAAACTGAAGCCTAAATGAAGACTTGCAATAGGCAGATTTAGCTCTTGCATAATGAATGTTTAAAGCTGAACTCCGATTACAAAACTACAGAAATAATCAAATAAAAAAAAATTAACATCCTAAATAATTGCCATACTTGTTTTCAAGTTGTAGAACAATCATGCCGATTGTACGGCATACAAAACAGAGGCAGGCCACGCCCACATCCAATTCACGCCTTGTCAACCACACTGTCCACATCCGGCTAGCAATATTTCAGCTGACTGATTGACGTTTCTTCACTATCAGTTTATGCCCACATTTTGCAAGAGATGGACAGAAAACAAGCTAAAAAAAGGAGTAATTTTTCGTACAACCTTGGTATTACATACTTTTACACTATGTACTGTCGGGCAGTTTTATTCTTATTTTCATGAAATTCGAACCTGACCGTCAAAAGGTTATTACACTGACATATCTAAGCATTTTTTAAAATCGGATAAAAATTGTAACCTCTAGAGGATCCAAAAGCTAAAAACTCGATTTTTTGTATAATCAGGGGCCATAATCAAGGAAGTTACAATCCGATATGCGTGAATATCGAAAGGAACCGAGATCTTTGGGGGTCTACAACCTTGGTTATACATACTTTTACACTATTTTGTCGGGCAGTTTCGGTCCGATTTTTACAAAATTCAAACTCAATCATCATCCGGGTATAACGGCGATATATTTAAAAGATGTTTAAAATCGGATAAAATTGTGACCTATAGAGTGTCCACAAGCTAAAAGCGCAATTTTTTGTACTATCTGGGGCCATAATCCAGGAACTTACGGTTTGATATGCGCGAATATCTAAAGGAACCAAGATTTGGGGGAAATAAAAACATCTTTTAAGTTACATCAATATTGTGACCTCTAGAGGGTCCTCAACCTTGATATTACATACTTTAACACTATTTGTGTACATAGAGCGGCCATTTTGTCCGGCAGTTTCTGTCCGAATTCAATCATCATTATGGTGTAACGGTGATATATGTGAACGTTTTTTTAAATCGGGTAACCAACGGTTCCCAGACAAAATACGCCCACATTTTGCAAGAGATGGATAGAGAACAAGTTAAAAACAAAAGCGTCTTTTCGTACAATCAGGGACCATAATTCAAAAAGTTATGGTCTGAAATGTGCAAATATCGAAAGGGACTGAGATCTTTGCGACATAAAGATATATTTTAAGTTTCATCAAAATTATATTGAAAATTGTGACCTCTTGAGGGTCCACACCCTTCGTATTATATACTTTAACACAATTAGTGCATTTGTCGGGCAGTTTAGTTTTGATTTTCCTGAAATTCGAATTCAACCTTCATTATGGTGGAATGGTGATGAATGTAAACTGTTTTTAACCTCAGATAAAAATTGTGACCTCTAGAGAATCCACAAGCTAAAAAAACATGATTTTTCATACAACCAGGAAGTTTCAGTCTGATATGCGCAATTATCGAAAGGAACCAAGATCTATAGGTTATAAACAAACTTGTCAACCTTCATCAAAATCTGATCAAAATTGTGGCCTCTAGATGGCCCATAACCTTGATATACCATTTTTTTCACACTACATAGTCGGATTCGGTTTGTTACATAATTCCCATCCGTCGGCTTTTTGGGTAGAAATCATGGAATAAGCTTTATTTTGTAGGTTTTGATGTTTGATTACAAAAAAACAATGTTGACATTTTTTCTGAGTAGGTCTTCATAGTATGGGAGGCCATTATTTGAGGGTACCCATTTTGCGATAATATTCCAACTTATTTTATTATTTTCACCTTATTTATAATGTTATCGAAATATCAACTGTGATTTGGCAATGTATTAATAATGGCAGGGTTCATGACTTTACTTCAGATTCTTTTCCATCGTTTCAGTATGATATTTCCAAGATGGCGGCCATTTTGGGCGGGAAAATCGGACGATGTGCTGATTTTGATTAAGTAGTAGTGCTTGATGTCAATATATATGTTTTCGGGGTCACAGATTCCATTCCTGACATTTACAACCTTGTAAGATGATTACATATTCATATACTTAGCATATTACCAAGATGGCAGGCATTTTTGGCGGGAAAATAAGACGATGTGCTAATGTTGATTAAGTAGTCGTCGTTGGTGTCAATATATATGTTTTCAAGGGCACAGAATCCATTTCGGTCAGTAACAATTGTGTAAATTGATTATTTTGCACATTTACACTATGACGGCCATTTTTGGCGGGAAGATGGAACTATGTGCGAATATTGATTAAGTAGTCGTCTTTGGTACCAGGATATATTTTTGGGGGAGCAGATTCCATTTTTGCCTTTTACAACTGTGTAAAATTATCACATTTTCACATATTTAGCATATTTCCAATACAGCTTTCATGTCGATCGTCAAAATGCAATGATGTGCTGATTTTGATTACGTAGTCGCGTTTTTGTGTCAATATTTGTTTTTCGGGGGCGCAGATTCGATTTCTGCCATTTACAACTGTGTGAAATGGTGGTATGTTCACACATTCAGCATATTTTTGTTTGTGGCAGGACGTTTTCTAAACACATTACTGTAAAGGTTTCTGAATCCAATTCTGCTGTGTATAAGCTTGTAGCATGTTCCTGGAAGCCTGTGCCGAGTTTACCCATTAGGTATATTATCCAACAATGTAGTAGTTGAACTCCAGCGCAATATCATTCCACATGTTCGTCTACATTCATCTTGGATGTCAGTTGATAACATAATCTATGCTATGAGGGCTTCTTGGCAAGTATTTCATTTATAGCCACGTCCCCACCACTATCATCCACGTTGCTGCCAGGCTGAAACGAAGCGCCTGGCCATACGCTTGCTACGCTGTTACGACCTGTATGTATATATAGGGAAGATACTGAGCCTCGTCCATCAGCTCCAGTCTAGCACCCAAAGAGGAAACATCAAGAAAACTATGAAATGTTCTTAATTGCTTGGTTATTGGTTGTTTTCTGCTTTGAAAATGAATGTGGACGGTTGAGCATGGCACAGTCTCTATAGGCGTGGCGAGAGAACGCCTTACGCCTGGTAGGCACATCACTGGAGTGTGGTGAGAAAGTATCCCGGTCTGTGGTGGAAAACACTTTTCACGCAGCCAGATCTTGGCCAAGAACCTAGAAAGATCTTGTACTAAGCGCTTGGTGTGGTCGTTGCAGGCGCAAGATGGGCACATGGCGTAAGCATGACGCTGCCGCTATGCTCTTTTTGCCTTCATGCCAGGAATAGGCTTTACTTTCCCAGGAAAATCAATGATAAATAAATGCTAATAACGTGTTTAGAAAACGTTCCACCATCTTGGAAATATGCTAAATTGGTGAACATACGACCATTTTACGTAGTTGTATATGAGAGAGAGAGATGGGGTTTAACGTCCACTCGACACAAACTAGGTCATTTCGGGACTAACATATGGTTTTTTAATTTTTATTTCAATAATTCGCTTCCGCGTAGGGGTCTTTAGCAGTGGGAGGAAACCGGAGGACCCAGAGAAAACCCACGAGGTTGGACAGGCGACCCTACTCCTTGTCACGTACAACCGGGGATTCGAAACCACGCCAGTCGACTCAATGACAGACTTTATGATACAGCGCGCGCACGCTAACCATTCAGCCATCCAACCCCCCTAGTTGTATATGACAGAAATCGAATCTACCTTCCCAAAAACATATATATTGTCACCAAAGACAACTACTTAATCGAAATCAACCCATCGTCCGATTTTCCCAACACAAGTGGCAGCAATATTGGAAATATAATAAATATGTGAACATGTGATCATTTTACAAGGTTGTAAATGTCAGAAATTGATTCTGCGCCCACGTAAACATATATATTGACACCAAACACCACCAATTAATCAAAATCTGCACATCGTCTCATTTTCACGCCCAAAATGCCTGCCATCTTGGTCATATGCTAAGTATATGAACATGTGATCATTTTACAAGGTTGTAAATGTCAGGAATGAGATTTGTGACCCCGAAAACATATATATTGACACCAAACACTACTACTTAATCAGCACATCGACCGAGTTTCCCGCTAAAAATGGGCGCCATCTTGGAAATATCATCATGAAATGATGGAAAACAATCTGAGATATAGTCATGAATGCCGCCAATATTAATACATTGCCAAATCACAGTTGATATGTCGATAACATTATAAATAAGGTGAAAATAAAAAATAATTTGGAATATTATCGCAAAATGGCTACCCTCAAATAATGGCCTCCCATACTATGAAGACCTACTCAGAAAAAATGTCAACATTGTTTTTTTGCAATCAAACATCAAAACCTACAAAATAAAGCTTATTCCACGATTTCTACCCGAAAAGCCGACGGATTAACATTAACGATCGGACTATACAGTGCACTTTGTCACATCCGA
Organism: Patella vulgata; assembly: GCF_932274485.2. Taxonomy (NCBI): domain Eukaryota; kingdom Metazoa; phylum Mollusca; class Gastropoda; family Patellidae; genus Patella; species Patella vulgata. The sequence continues at coordinate 45,764,283 of NC_065882.2, read as the reverse complement.
CCTCTGATCATTCCGGCACTCTGTTACATCCAACACCATTTTCATGTCCAGATTTATTTCCTTATTACTTCAGCCAAAATATCTCTGGGTAATTCGACCTCTGTAAGTTCCGAATTACGACATCAATCAGCCGTCCCGTCATACGATTTCCATTGAATCGAGACCGTATAATCCGGCCTTCAATCGGTGGGTGTGAAGCAAACACTTACCGATCAATTATCCGTGACAAGCAATCACCAATCAATTATCTGTGAGATTAAAAATCGCTACCGTGGGTCTTTGTTGATTACTTTGATAATTTTAATCTCTTGTACGACAGTTGTGACAAATACTCAAGAATATCCACAAATTTTTTCCCCGAATTCACAGTCGTAAAAATATTCCTAGCACCTGTTGGAAACATTCGTTGCGCATGCCGATTGAACCTGAATAACCTATAAGTTTGGTCACCCTATGTATGGGGGGGGGGGGGGGGCGTCCATTTTGTCCGGCAGTTTTGGTCCGATTTTCACGAAATTCGATCTCCACCATCCATAGGGTGTAATGGTGATATATTCAAATGGTTTTTAAAATCTGATAAAAATTGTGACCTCTGGAGGGACCACAAGCTAAAAAAAACATGATTTTTCGGACAATCCAGGGCCATAATTCAGAATGTTACCATCAGATAACAACGAATACTGACAGGAAGCAAGAGCTTTGGGTATTCTATGCAAAAAATACTATAGAAAAGTTGGACTGGTTTTGTGCCCATTTGATGGACACCTCCCCGCACTGAGCCTCCAGACTATTACAAAGTGAAATCAACTGGGGTTAAACATCCTACTTTTCTGCACCTACCAGGTTAATAATATAGATGGGCATTATCAGGCAGTGTGCTATGAGGGAAATTTTGCCTGGGCAGCAGTGCCTACAGCTTACTCTTACTGTCAAAGGTTTTGTTTTACATACTTTTCCTTGCTGCACCCTCTGACTTTCACAACTGCCAAAGAGAAACTATACCAGAAAGTCCTGAAGAAATTTGTCAGCCAACACCGGGAATGAAACCAGGATCTCCTGGATGGCAAGCCACCACCATACTCACTGAGCCACAGCATCTCCAGCAAATAATGGACATATCATTAAGAACAATATATACTCTTACTAGATTAGTTTAAATTGCTTTATATCACATAATTGCTACATATTCAAGATTTTCATCCCTTAAATTGGGACCATAATCTGTTAAACCAATAACATTTTGAATAACATGTTTACTATACTTCAAAATTTGTGCACGGATAATATTTGGGTTTCCGACAATATGTCTGCAACAATTTTTAACAATTAAATGTTTCAATTTGAGTTTTGTCGGTTCCTGAGCAAGATTTTTCATGACATCTAAGATATTTACCAAATTAAGATGATTTGAACTGAAATATAAAATTATTTGAAGCCATAATAAATACCAAACGTTGCCAGGCAACAGATATACTCCAATCACCCCTGTTACTGAAGAGTGACTTTCAGATGCCAAAAACTAAACATTATATTGATAGGCCGTCACCATATCAATATACTTTTGATATTGCAAGGGTGTCATACTAATATTCAAGTGTTGATCCACTGGTCTACAAACAAATACAGTGACATCATAGATAAAAGTAAGTCATATAAACTATTAAATCAAGTGTAAGCATCAGAGGGCCAAATCCTTGATTTTAACAAAATATTATCTTATCATCTAACTACTTAATTAATTTAAAACATATCTTTATCACCCAGTTACTTAATTTAAAACAAATCCATTCAGCAATTATAAAGCAAAAAGATTACCAACATGGTGCCTATTGCACCACATTAGGAAACTTCCCAATATTGTTGAAATCTGTCTAGTCATCTGGGAAACAAAGTTAACTGACAATTTGTGAGGACAAATACAAACAGAAGTCTGGGCCAATGGGATAAATTTACTTCTATCAACTTTTCTTTATATATTACATCGATTCAGCCAAATGTTTGATTTCTTAGCCAATTCTAAGTTTTTCTATAATAAAATGTATTTCAGTCAAAAGATATTGAAACCAGCGGCTGCCAGGCAGGATACGCCCACATTTTCGAGAGATGGATAGAGAACAAGCTAACAAGAAAGTGACTTTTCCTACTATCAAAGGCCATAATTCAGGAAATTACAATTCAATATGCGCAAATATCGAAAGGAACTGAGATCTTTGTGTTATAAACTTACATTTCAAGTTTCAACAAAATCGGATAAAAATTGTGACCTCTATAGGGTCCACAACCTTGATATACCATATTTTTACGCTATTTGAGAACGAACGGCGGCCATTTTGTCTGTCAATTTTAGGCCGATTTTCACGAAATTCGAACTCAACCTTCCTTAGGGTGTAACGGTGATATAATAATACGTTTTTTTTAAATCGGATAAAAATTATGACCTCTATAGGGTCCACAAGCTAAAAACGAGATTTTTCGTACAATCAGGGGCCATAATTCAGGAAGTTACGGTCCGATATATGCGCGAATATCGGAAGGAACCAAGATCTTTGGGTTATAAACTTACATTTCAAGTTTAAAAAATTGCGGATAAAAATTGTGACCTCTATAGGGTCCACAAGCTAAAAACGTGATTTTTCGTAAAATCAGGGGCCATAATCCATGAAGTTTCGATCCGATACATGCCAATATCGAAAGCAGCCGAGATCTTTTGCGGATAAACCTATATTTCAAGTTTCGTCAAAATCGGATAAGAATTGTGACCTGTAGAGAGTCCACAAACAATTGTGGACGGACGGACAGGGGCGACGGCATAATACGTCCACATGAAAATGTGGGCGTATAAAAACAGAGAGGTGATATTTCTGTTACATTTCTGAGAAATATACAATTTATCTTATTGGAGTACAGGAACAAAATCGAAATACATTCTTAAAATTTTTTAGCATTAAATCGAAAGTATTTTGAGAAATTACTACCCAATGGATACTGGCCTTAATAACAAATTCAGAATAATTATTGTCTATGTGGTAAAATTAGTTGAATACTTTGTACACTTTAATTTACTTATTTCTAGGTGATATTTGCAAAACACATGAACATTTCCATACAATATGTATTTCAAACACAACAGTATGGAAAAAAAGTAAACTCCAGTAAATCCATTACCTTAAATCTAAGGTCTTTAAGCAGCCATTACCATTTAATAAAGGCTTCAATAAATCTAAACATTCAGTTCCTGAAAACAGAAATTATAATATTATTTCATAATTATAGCCTTCGTAATCTACGCTTTTATTTTTTACGAATCACATTTACAATTTGAATCCAAAAGTTGCCAGGCAACAAAATTACACCTATCAGCAGGTTTGTGAATGACAATAAATCTGTCAGAAAATGATACACAACTCTGAATTTTTGTTAGGTTCCTCATTATCATCAGCAATGACAAGTTTGAAAATACAATCCTAGAATCTTTGACATATGGAGTGTTTAGTTAAATGATTTTGGTGACTGACAATAACTCTGTTGTAAAACACATGTGGGATTCTGGATTTCACGAGTTAAAACACCAGGTTAGATAAAAACAATCTCTGACAGAGAGGATGAAAATAATATGTATGTACTCACACAATATTTGTCAGCTATATGAACTACTCAAATGATAAGTGGTATTATGTATTTTGGAAAGAAAGCACCACCTGCATCATACACAACAATATCAGTAGATACTTCTTATTTTCTAACACAATTTATTCAATAAATATTTACATAATAATATATAAATCTGGGATCTGAAAACAAGGCAGAGCTTATATAAACTCATCTTGAAAGAGGATTGTACTTACCTAAATTATTATAAGAAATATTAAATATTTGAAGATTAGGATGATTAACCAACTCTCTGATGAACTTCTGGTCTTTTACTGTAAATAATAAGAAAATTAAATGGATTTATTTTTGGGACTGTTAATGGGTATTCAATATTACAATCTACTGCCATGTCAGTTAGACATCATAATTAATACATAATAAAGTTATTCAATCTAATATTGGGGGTAGCTGAGTCATCTAACGCATGCACTTTAGATCACAAGGTCTGAATTATTGAAATAAAACTGTACCATGTTATTCCCAAAATTACCTGGTTTGTGTCAATAGGACATTAAACCCAATTTCTCTCACTCTCAATCTTTTTGAATGTCAGGGAATATCTCATTTGACTGCAAGCATATATCAGTAAATGAGAATTGATTATTTCTATTATTAGTTATCATTACTTGTTGGAAGTAATTCTGACTGCAACAAGAATCAGGCATATATAGAGCGGGAGCTCAGGGTTTTTGTAATACCTGAAGATGTACGGTACACTGCTGTACGATTTTCATGTGGTAAACTTTTGAGCTAATCTAGCCTAGTTGGGCGACATGGCATTTTGGGCATGGAATACCACACCCACCACCAGATACCCGGCAGACTTACATTCTGATGATACCAGATATGCATGCATTGATACGATATACATGTAGGAGAAAATTGGTACACTTTTCAGCTAGGTTGACCCCCCCCCCCCCCCCCGGCTTCCTACTCTAATAAGTTTCAGTATCATGTTTTTTTTCCAAAATGGCAAAGAATTGCGTATTACACTTACAGTCAATTAATTGGTTAAACAAAGTTGATAAATACTCGTAAAGTGGAGATATTTGAAAAATAATTGCATGTATCATAAGTAAATATATTTGTATCAATCAGACCAGTATTGATTGATGATTACTTACCGGTATTTTGATCTAGTTTACAATGTGATAATGACAGTTCTTTTAACAGTTGTTTTTGTTTGAGAAGATGAGTCCAGACATCAACAGGAATATTATAAAACTGATTTCCATCTAGATTTAACGTATGTAACAAGCAACCTGAAGTAACAAAACATTGGTTTTAATATAATAAACTAAGGAAATACAAATTTGGCTTATTACAAGACTAATACTAATATCAAGAGACGGTTTTCATGTAGAAGCTCAGACTTAAATGTCTTATTCTCCATTTTGAACCAGGAACTGGTTCCATACACTTAGTAATCTTCATCTTGTTTCAATTCAAATGACATGAAACTTGACAAATTTGTTCTTTGGACTATTGCACATACGATGTCACAATTCCAAGATGGCTGCAATAACGTCATTTTTGGTTCCAGGTTTATATAGTATGTTTGTACTTGTTTTGTCTCTAAATATGATTTATGTGGATATCCATAGTTTTTAAAATATTGGATAGGAAAGACAAAAACACTGTTGATTATGGGAGGCTTTGACAGAAGAGTACTAATTGCTACATGGAGGAATTGAGACAGTAAATTAATATTTACATGTATATCTACATTTGAATAAAATTAAAAATACCAATTATGTCATTTTATGAAGATCAACCTTTTCTTTGCAGTACCGGTAGTTAAAATATATCCCTTTTATAGACTTAACAAGAGTAGTCGCATATTTTTACTTTTTTCGGTAATGAAACATTTATAATACACTAAAATCTGATTAAGAATAACAACTCATTAAGTAATTATCAGAAAATCATTAGAATTTGTTTGTTTTTTTATAAAGTTCTGCAACATGCTAACGTTTAGTATACGAAACATTTAATATCATGGATTTAGCGGTTCAAATTATCAAAATTCATTGGAAATCAATATACTTGTTGGTCTCAAGACCTTAAACTCTGTGTATCAATCTGAAGTCAATCGAATGATAACTTTAGCCTCTAGAGCATCCACCAGATATTTTGAAGTGATCAAGGGCCATAACTCTGGCAGTAACTATAGGAAATTGCTAAAAATCAATACAATAGGCTTCTTTGTCCCATGACCATAAACACTGTGTATAAATTTCAAGTCAATCGGATATTAACTTTAGCCTCTAGAGCGTCCACAAGATATTTCAAAGTGATCAAGGGCCATAAATCTCGCAGTATTGATTGGAAATCAATAGGCTTCTCGTCTCATGACCTTAAACACTGGATATAAATTGTGGACGCCAGACCGACGGACGGACGGGGACAACGACAATATACGACCACATTTCAATGTGGGCATATAAAAAGGAGATGAGCTTTTATTCCCTTAATTCTATTACCACGGTCACCCCAAGTTTGGGGCAGATAGACCTGGAAATGGGTGAGTTTACCAGAAAGACCTAGTGTAGCCGCCAACCCCGAACAGACAGACTTCGCTCGGGGGTCATAACTCCGAAACCACAAGTGGTAGACTAACGCCACTTGGCCTATGTTACTTCCCGGTCCGAGCTACCCCTATACCCCAAATTTCAGACTCGGGGCAGATGTAGCCGCCAACCCCGAACAGACAGACTTCGCTCGGGGGTCATAACTCAGAAACCGGAAGTGGTAGACTAACGCCACCTGGTCTATGTTACTTCCCGGTCCGAGCTACCCCTATACCCCAAATTTCAGACTCAGGGCAGACCTAGTGTAGCCGCCAACCCCGAGCAGACCGGCTTCGCTCGGGGGTCATAACTCCGAAACCGGAAGTGGTAGACTAACGCCACCTGGCCTATGTTACTCCCCGGTCCGAGCTACCCCTATACCCCAAATTTCAGACTCGGGGCAGACCTAGTGTAGCCACCAACCCCGAACAGACAGACAGACAGACAAACGACAGTCACAAATATATATATAGATATGAATATTGAAAGTAATGAAAAGTTGTGATAAATATGAATAAAATACCTACTAGACTGTGATAACATCTCAATAAGTTTTATATTATCTGTTCTTTCCTCTGTATTGTATAAATCCACATCGAAAACTTGAAGAGTTAAGCTTTCCATAACATGATTAGCTTTCAGTAATTTTAAAAGTTGTGTAAAGCCCACAGCTTCAAAGAAACCTGTTTGTATCATGACTATTTTGGCGAAATTGCAAGTTTCTGTAAAAAAAAAAAATTATGAATCTGACAAAGAACTGAACTAGGTATAAATCAACGTTAACCTATCTACTAGTAAGTGCAGGGGAATTGCACCACACACAAACAGTTTCATAAAACAAATTTACGGACAAGACACAATATGCAGATACAAAATAAATATTCTGGTTCTCAGACAATCCGATACTGAAGGTTTTTATGTTTGTGATTTCATTTTGTCAAAGGATCACTACTGGGCTAAATGGCTTCTCAAAAACATCACATTTCGCTACATTTATCTCACGAAGTTGTTAATAGGAATTAATGATTATCCAGTATCATTTGTGACTCGTCCTGGCAAAATGAGTCGGAATGCGCAAAGTCTAATATATTGAGCTACAGTTGGGGCGTTTTCAAGATATTTGGGGTCAATGGTCAAATGAGTTCATTTGCACCGAAAGTGAATGCACAGCCATTCTTGTATCATGAAAATATGTTGAAGATGATCGAAAGTAATCACTCTTTCAATAAAAATGTAAACTAGCTAAATTCACCTTTAGTCTTAGTGACCCCGGAGGTCAAAAGGTGAAATTTTCTGTTTTTGCACTAGGAAGATTTAAAGCAATAAAATGTCAGCCTAAAATATAAAAACTAAAGCGAAACCTGTTCTAATTTATAGTAGGAACATTTAAAGCTTATCTTTAGGTGGTCTTAGCACAATAGATTTACTTTGGAACATCAAAAAAGATTTTGCATAAAAGAACCAACACACTTCGAAACCTGTTTTGAAAATACGTAAAAACTGTCAAATCGAAATCTTCCCGATTTAGTTTAACAACGATTGTCCTAGTTGTCCGAAAAACAGTTGAATAGTTTTATGGTTGGACTCCAGCCTGCAGACCGCGTGGATTTCCGGGAATCCCAATCTTGGAAAACCGACGTTAATCTGTGACCGGAAAACATGTATCTGACGACGAGATTAAAAGATTGCAAATTTTTTATGAGTTTTCATAAATTTCGCCGGAACATGGACACAGATAAAACCAACAGATGCATTGTACATTAAATAGCTTACGGGATATAAATGTTGTATTGGTAAATGTTACCAGGGAAAAGTTTGGCAAGCTGTGTGATGCGGCCTGCAGACTGAAGTCAACTAGTATCATTATGTGCATTTGTTGTAAAATTAATTTGGAGATATTTTGATTTGACAGTTTTTATGTATTTTTGAAACAGGTTTCGAAGTGTTTTGGTTCTGTTATGCAAGATCTTTTTCGACACACCAAAGTAAAAGTTTGGTGCTAAAACCACCTAAAGATACATTTTAAATATTCCTATTATTAATTAGAACAGGGTTCGCTTTAGTTTTTATATTTTATGCCGACATTTACTGCTTTAAATCTTTCTAATGCTAAAACGGAAAATTTCACCTTTTGACCTCCGGGGTCAAAAAGAACAAAGATGAATTTAGTAAGTTTACATTTTTATTTAAAGGGTGATTATTTTCATGATACAAGAATGGCTGCGCATTCACTTTCAGTGCAAATGAACTAATTTGACCTTTGACCCCGAACATCTCAAAAATGCCCCAACAGCGGACTGATTACCACTCGGCATCATATTCTACGTAAAATTTTGATCTAGAAAAGTTGGGGTCTGGTTTTGATGGACACCCCTCTGCACTGAGCCTCCAGACTATGATGACCGCATGTTCAACAAATACAAACAAGTTTTCAAACCCATACATTACGTAAATTCAGCTTGGTGCTATTAAGTCAACGCAACTCGTTCGCTGATAGGCTAACATATCCCGCGCTGTGCATTGTGGGACCATGCTGCATCCAGGGCTCACGTTAAAATTGAGAGCATCGCTAACGCTGCAATATACGTCAACATTCCTGCTTTGATTGATATTGTACTTTTTAAAATGAAGAGAATGAAATATGAAATGACTGTGATGACTTAAAATATTAAAAAAAATCAGTAATTGCCATCCTTAGGGTATAAGGAATAAGTATACAAAGTTCCAAGATAATCCTTTCAGAATTGTGACTTTCAGGAGCTAAATGCAAAAATTGGGCATTTACTGTGACCCTGGGGGTCGGGGGATGCACCAAAATCAAAAGTATGAAAAGTTTTCAAGACGATTGATGTAGAATTGCAGTCGTAGGAGACACACAGACACACAAAGAGAACATGGGTGTGCATGCACCAAAAACAATAGTGATGATCCTTAGGGTATAAGGAATAAGTATGCAAAGTTTGAAGTGGATCCGTTAAGAAATGCATCCTGTGGACGACAAACAAACAGATACAAAAAATGGGCGTGTCTCTGCCCCTGGGGGGTCGAGCATGCACCAAAAACAATAGGGATGATCTTTAGGGTATAAGGAATTAGTATGTAAAGTTTCAAGATGATCAGTCTGTAGGCGACACACAGGCACACAAAAAGATAATAGGCATGGCTCTGCACCTGGGGGTTGGGCATACACCAAAAACAATAGTGATGATCCTTATGGTATAAGGAATAAGTATGCGAAGGTTGAACTGGAAGTCGGGCATGCACCAAAAACAATATGGACATCCTTAGGGTATAAGGATTAAGTATGTAGGTTTCAAGATGATCAGTTATGTATTGCGACTTGTAGGCGACACACAGACACACACACAGACAGAGGCGACGGCAATATACATAATGTAGACGTGGGCGTATAAAAATGGAAGTGGCGATAAAAATTTGATTTTGGCGATAATGTTTTGGGGTACTTCTGATTCTTTCAGAGAAGTGGCGGAAAAAACTCTTAAAATTCTAATCGTATATAGATTGACGTTGAGTGTCAGTCACAACCACATGGTGGAATACTATAAATTAATCAGCTAGCTGAAATCCAGATCGTGTCATTGAGTAATACTAATCAACTGACATAGATTAACGATTCTTGGATTGATAATTGCTAATGATATATATAAAGCCTTCCCTGAGTCATTATTAACTCTGACGAATTAATCCACGCTGTGTTTATTTGATATTTTGTTTTGCCTTAAAACCAGCATTTGCCAGGCAAGATACGCCCACATTTTGCAAGAAATGGATAGAGAACAAGCTAAAAACAAAACGATTTTTCATACAAACAGGGGCCATAATCCAGACAGTTAAGGTCTGAAATGCACAAATATCGAAAGGGACTGAGATATTTGGGATATAAAATGTATTTTAACTTAAGTTTCATAAAAATCGGATAAAATTTGTGACCTCTAGTGGGTCCACAACCTTCGTTATGGTGGAATAGTGAAATATTTTAAACTCTTTTTAAAATTGGATAAAAAATTCTGACCTCTTGAGAATCCACAAACTAAAAAGCACAATCTGACAGTTATGGTCTGATATGCGCAAGTAGCATAAGAAACCAAGATCTTTGGGACATAAACATATATTTTAAGTTTCATCAAATTCGGATAACAATTGTGACTTCTAGAGGGTCCACAACCTTGGTATGGTATACTTTTACACTATTTGCATACAAGGAGCCACCATTTTGTCAGACAGGTCTGGTCCGATTTTCACGAAATTGGAACTCAACTGTCATTAGGGTGTAACAGTGATAAATGTAAACGATTTTTAAAATTGGATAAAAATTGTGACCTCTCGGGGGTCCACAAGGTAAAAGTGTGATTTTTCGTACAATCAGGGGCCATAATCCAGGAAGTTACAGTCCAATATGCGCAAATATCAAAATGAACCACGATCTTTGGATTATAAACATACATTTCAAGTTTCATCAAAATTGGATAAAAATTTTGACTTCTAGAGTGTCCACAACCTTGGTATTACATACTTTTACACTACTTCCCTACAGCCATTTTGTACAGCAGTTTCACTCAGATTTTTATGAAATTCAACTCAACCTTCATTGATGTGTAACGTTTTTTTAAACTTGAATACAAATTATGATTTCTAGTGGGTCCACAAGTTAAAAATGTAATTTTTCGAAAAATCAGGGCCCATAATTCAGGAAGTCATGTTCAAATATGCGCGATTATTGAAAAGAACCAAAATCTAAACATAAATTTTTAGTTTCATCAAAATCGGATAAAAATTGTGGTCTCTAGAGGGTCCACAACCTTGATATACCATATTTTTACACTATTTGTGTACGAGGGGCGGCCATTTTCAAACTCAACCAACATTATGGTGTAACGGTGATACATTCAAACGTTTTTTAAATCGGATAATAATTGTGACCTCTAGAGAGACCACAAGCTAAAAATGCAATTTTTCTTACAATCAGGGGCCATAATTCAGGAAGTTATGATCTGATATGCGTGAATATCGACAGGAACCAAGATCTGTGGGTTATAAACACGCATTTCAAGTTTCATCAAAATTGAGTGAAAATGGTGACCTCTAGAGTGATTTTTCTTACAATCAGGGGCCATAATCCATAAAGTTATGGCCCGATACATGCCAATATCGAAAAAAACCGAGATCTTTAGAAGATAGACCTATATTTTAAGTTTCGTCAAAATCAGATAAAAATTGTGACCTGTAGAATGTCCACAAACAAATTGTGGACAGACGGGGGCGACGGCATAATACATCCACATGAAAATGTGGGCGTATAAAAATATGATGGAAATTGTCAAATCAAATTTTTACTACGATGTTCGTCTTCAGCTTCAGCACCCCTGAAAACCTATAGAAAGATATACAAGCCAACAGTGAGGCTGATGTCCCCTGCTGAAATCCCAAAATAAATAGTTGACACGTATCAATTAATCGGACGTTTATTTTTTTCCAAAGTTATCAAATAATCAAACTGATTATCAACTATACACTAAGTTTCATCACTCTCTATAAGATAGAATCTTGTCCCAAAGCATCGACCATTGAAATTGCCTAGCTCAGTTTCGCTTTAGCTCGAAATGTTAATCACTGAACTCAATCAAGACATTCACCTAAAGAACATCTACATCAAGTTTAAACATTCTACCTCAATTAAAAGCAGAGCTGTTATGTTCCAAAGTCTTGACCAATCAAATTGCTTATCGCTCCTTAGCCTAAGCAGAAAATTCTCATCATTGAACTTAGTCAAGTTAATGATATAATGAATCTATACTCGGAGTTTCATCACCCTCACTTAATTATAACCAAAGTTATCGTGCCCCAAAGCCTCAACCAACCAGATTGCTTAGCTCTGCTTACAGTAAGCAGACAATGTTTATCAGCGAACTCCATCAAGGCCTACACCAAGTTTGAACATTCTACCTCAATTAGAAAAAGAGTTATTGTGTTCCAAAGTCTCGACCAATCAAATTGCTTATCGCTCTGCTTACTCTGAACAGAAAATGCTCATTATCGAACTTATTCAAGGAATTGATGTGATAAAACTATACACCAAGTGTCCTCACTCTCACTTAATTAGAACTAAAGTTATCATGTCCCAAAGCATCAACCAATCAAATTGCTTATCTCTGCTTACCCCAAACTGTAATTATCATCTTCGAACTCCATCAAGGCATTGACCTAATAAACATCCTAGCTCAATTAGAAGGAGAGTTATTGTGTCCCAGAAAGTGTGACAGACAGACGGACGGACGGACAGACATACAGACTGACAGACAGACGAACCCATTTTAATAGTCCCCTGCTTTCTTCGAAAGGCGGGGAACAATTAATCGAAAAATAGCAAATAAATGACATGGTTTCTTTGTGATTTTGTTTTGGAACATACGGACATCTTTAACTTGCTTTTTCTCGAAACTTACTTCCTGGACTTAGTCAGCTTAAAACAGACACAGTTCAGTTAATTTTTGGGCAATTCAAACCAAACATACATCATTTTGAAGGTATTAAGATGAAGAATATGAAAACAATAATAATTTAATTTTCAAAATTTCCTCATTCCGACTCATTATTATGCCAGCACGGGTCACATTCATGATTGTCAACAACATTTATCAGGGTTGTGTATTTGTTAAATGAGCCTGTGGAACATTTATGGATTCATTAAAGATAGGTTGCCAGGCAACGAAACATACGCCCACAGCAGCTAAGTTGTCCGACCAGTCAACAAGATTTGTCGCATATTTTTTTTATTGTCGGTAATAAAACATTTATAATACATTAAAATCTGATTAAGAGTAACAACTCATTAAGTAACTGTCAGAAAATCTTTAGAATTTGTTTGGCTTTTAAGTTCTGCCCCATGCTAACGTTTTGTATACGAAACATTTAATATCATGGATTTAGCTGATATATATTTGTTCGTCTCAAGACCTTAAACTCTGTGTATCAATCTAAAGTCAATCGGATGATAACTTTTGTCTCTATAGCATCCACAAGATTTTCAAAGTGATCAAGGGTCATAACTTTAGCAATAAAAATCGGAAATTGTTCAAAATCAATAGGATTCTTTGTCTCATGACCTCAAACATTGTGTATAAATTTAAAGTCAATCAGATATTAACTTTAACCTCTAGAGCGTCCACAAGATATTTCAAAGTGATCAAGGGCCATGTCTCTGGTAGTAATTATCGGATATTGTTGAAAATCAATAGGATTCTTTGTCTCATGACCTTCAACACTGTGTATATATTTAAAGTCAATTAGATGTTAAATTTAGCCTCTAGAGTGTCCACAAGATATTTCAAAGTAATCAAGGATCATAACTCTGGCAGTAATTATTGGATATCGTTGAAAATCAATAGGCTTCTGCATCTCATGGTCTTAAACACTGTGTATAAATTTAAAGTCAATCAGATATTAACCTTAGCCTCTAGAGCGTCCACAAGCAATTGTGGACGCCAGACCAACGAACAGGGGCGACGACAATATACGGCCACATTTCAATGTGGGCATATAAAAACAATTTATAAGCTACTTCCTGTAACCAGGGTATAATATTTACGTGCAGTAATAAATTAGGTTGTTTTAATTTCATATTGCTTTACTATGGAGGCAGATGTTAAATAAAGTAATATCACACGAACACACTTAAATTTTTAAATCAACAATAAAATGTACCTGGAATATTCATACTGTGGAATCTTTCAATTTCAATTTTAGAATTTGATATCTCAGGTGTGTACATGCGGTTACAAGGTCCTATTTTAAATGAATTTAATGGCTGATTATCTATTCCTAGACTGAAATGAAGAAAGATGTTATTACAATAATTATCTCCCTTTAGTCTTCAAGAAAACATTACAATTTCTGATGTTAATTGCAGATTTTTTTTATCTAATCCAAAATTGTGATACACATATTTCCTAATGTGAAGATCGGTGAAGCAATACATAAAAGAACAAGACAACACATTGAGGCTGATGTTCCTTATCTCAATGCCAAAACAAATAGATGACACTCATTAATTTCTTGCAGATTTATCTTTTTTTTATAAAACAATCAAATTGTCTATCCTTATGCTTAAACAGGCAATATGCACGAGCTAAATCTGTCTATTGCAGGTCTTTCTTTAGGCCTTAAATGTTATATAAACTATTAATAAGACATTTATTAACATGACAAGACCATAATCAACTCTCTATGCCATCTGATGGGTCCAATTTTCAACCAATTTGAATTACCCATTAAAGATACATTATGGGAGATAAGATAAAGAGATGGCAGTTCTCCCTATAATAGTTAAAAACTAGATAGTGTAAAGATTATTTTCCTGAAAATTTCAGTCAAATTGATCCACTCTCAACCAAGATATTAGCTTTTGAACTTTTGGCCTAGTCTCAATCATCATTACTAAAGTCGGTACGATAAAAAACATAGTCTCAATTTTTGCATAGTCTCGGTCATCATTATTAAAATCATTTATATAAACAGCATATGCTCGATTATCCACTTTTATTGATTTAATTATCAATAGCCGTTAGCGGCATATAGGAATCTAATCCAGCCAACATCGAAGGCTAGCCTTGACATTGAGAGTTTATTATGGCCTGGATAAGTTAATTAATGTCTAATTGATAATTTAGATGACATTTCAGGCCTAAAGAAAGACTTGTAATAAGCAGATTTTGCTCTTGCATAATGCATGTTTAAGTAATTAACAGAAGTCATTAGAATTTGTTTAGATTTTTTGTCTCATGACCTTAAACAATTTATATTAACTTTAGCCTCTCTTTAGCCTCTTGAGCGTCCACAAGATTTTTCAAAGTGATAACTCTGGTAGTAATTATCAGAAATCGATGAAAAAGACTAGGATCCTTTGTCTCATGACCTTAAACACTGTGTATAAATTTACAGTCAATCGGATATTAACTTTTCCCTCCAGAGCGTCCACAAGGTATTTTCAAGTGAACAAGGGCCATAACTCTGGCAGTAATTATCAGAAATCATTAAATCGAATAAGATTCTTTGTCTCATGACCTTAAATAGTAAGTGCAGGGGGACTGCACGGATATTCACTTTAGTCTCTAGATTGTCCACAAGCAATTGTGGACGCAGGACCAACAGCCAAACAGACGGGAGCAACAACAGTATGCGATCTCATTTCAATGTGGGCCTATAAAAATGGATAATCAAGACTTTATTACATTACCTATTTTTTAACAAATGAAAGAGAACGTTATGTTGTTACCTGTTGTTTATATCACTGTTACTATACGTTGTTATTAACTGATGTAAGAGACTGGCTATATGAAGACTGTTATGTAGAAGTATTTCAAGGCTTAAATCTGTTAACTGTCGCCAATTAATTAATGGTAATATAACATCAAATAATTGGCTTTCTACTTCAAAATCTAAAATTGAAATGGAGACAAGAAATGGATGTAGAATTCAGGTTTCTTATAATCAAATTCAAACGTTTTATTAAATTCTGGAATAATTTTTGCCACCGAAATTTGATTAGTAGATAAATTATGTAACTGGTCAAGCACTTCCATTTTGCCAAAATCACAATGCTCATATAAGTGTATACGAAACTGGTGATTTTTAAATCCATTGCATACAAAACACCCATCCAGCACAAATAATCAACAAGCTATTTATAACTAGAAAAGGCTAAACTTAGAATTGAGATGGGAGACAGTTTCAATTTTCAAAAATAGTATACACAGATGCAAATAATTCTGGCCAATATCATATAGATAGTAAATGTTACTAACCCCCAAATTTAAGTCCTATATAGTCAACATGTTCAACGTATTTGATGAAATTTTTTATAAATTTAATATTCAGTGGCAGCGCCAGGGGGGGGGGGGCAAGGGGGGGCATTTGCCCCCCCATTAATCTGGTCTGCCCTCTGTTTGCCCCCCCAATAATTTTAGAAAATAAAAAAAAGTATTTGTGATACGTTTCGGTAATCAATACCTTCTACGGTGAATAAATCCCACATCCCCACTCAGTCATAAACTTGGCGAGGTCCCCAATGGACTCGCTACTTTGGTGTTCACAAGGGGAATTCGTTGAGGTTCGCAAGTCCGTTCGTTTGACATTTTGTTCTCTAGTCGGATACATTAGTGATCAGGCAACGGACGGTATCTGGTCGGATCTATTTATCTCGACGATCGGTGCCTGGGAATACTGTAAGACAGCATTTCCGGCAGTCTATTTTTCAAAATTTTCTGAAATTTGACGCTCGTGAGTGGGCTTTGTTGTGATTCGCAAGTCCGTTCATTTGACACTTTACTTCATCCATCAGTGCCTGAAATACTGCCAGGCTGCATTTCCGGCAACCTGTTTTTCTAAATTTTCTGGGGGAGGCCCCCTACGCCTAGTTGAAGCTCGTGCCTTTGCCCCCTTAACCTTGGACTTTGCCCCTCCAATCACCGACGGCTGGCGCCGCCACTGGATATATTGCGTGTAGCTAATAAAATACCTAAGACAATACCAACCTGCAATTCCATGAATAGCAAGTTTTCTTAAATTTGTCCATTTTGGTAAAGTGTCCTTCAATGTATGAAGTAAAGCGCTGTTGTTAAATTCATATAAAATAAAACTATTGGGTAAAACAGCACAATCAACAACTTCTTCTGCTTTCAATATATCACTGTTTCCACTGTCTAACTGAGTCTGATTTTGACGCAAATCGATATATCTGCTGTCTGGCATCAAGGCCTCGTCTAATAGGTCTATTTCATCACCAAAAGCACTTTGATTTTGAAAACTTTGGTCCAAACTATTACGGTCAGTTGCACAATCAGAATATTTTAAATTATGAAAATTTCCAGCACACTGTAATAAAAGTTTTTCCAATGATTGAGATTTCTTCACTAAAATATGGCACAAGGCTACACTTTGAATCTTTGAATTTTTAAGAAATAAACTTAAAAGTGTTAATATACTATCTAAACTAGTTTTTGTTATTGTCACTATCTTAATATGTACTACATACTGCAACAATATATAAATAAGTGTTTTTTCTTCTAATATATTAGCACACATGCCTCCCCTAATTGTAAATCTCTCTATGTGTCTCACAATTAATTTGTTGTCTTTTTTCCTTGCTAATTCACTAATGACAATTTTCTCAAAGAATGTCATCTTATTTCTGGAATGTTTCAGAATATGGCTTGGACATCGGTAAGCAGCATATGGATCTAATGTATATGCTAAAAAAAAGAAAGAAGAAAAAGCATGATGATTATATTCCATTAAAAACAATATTAGCTGAAACAATATTCACATTCAATTGGGAAGCCATGGTGGCTAAGTGGGTAAGATGCTGGTTCGCTAGCCCCAAGGTTGCGGGTTTGCTCCCGGTTTTGGCCAAGAAAGTTTATCAGGAGTTTCTGTTGTGGATTCCCCTTGTCAGTGGTGCAGGAATAGCTGTCTAGTCGTTCGGATGAGATAAAAAACCAAGGTCCCATGAACACATTGGAGTGCATGTAAAAGATCCATGACAGTTGGAATGTGATATAAGAGTGAGCCGTAGCGCCAGTGACCGGGGAAAATTTCCCTCACAGCACACTGTATGGCTTATGCCCGTCCTCATTAGCCCAGTTGGAGCAGAACAGTAGGAAGTTAAATCCCATTTCATTTCACAACCAGCGGCTGCCGGGCAGGATACGCCCACATTTTGCAAGAGATGGATAGAGAACAAACAAACAGGATTTTTTGTACAATCAGGGGCAATAATCCAGAAAGTTATGGTCGGAAATGCACAAATATCAAAAGGGACTGAGATCTTTGGGATATAAAGATATGTTTTAAGTTTCATCAGAATCGGATAAAAATTGTGACCTCTAGAGAACCCACAACCTTCGTATTGCATACTTTTATACAATTTGCGTACTAAAGAGCGGCCATTTTGTCGGGCAGTTTCATTTTGATTTTCCCGAAATTCGAATTCAACCTTCATTATGGTGCAAAGGTGAAATATTTAAATGGTTTTTAAAATCGGAAAAAAAAATTGTGACCTCTAGAGAATCTGCAAGCTAAAAATGCGATTTTTCGAACAATCAGGAGCCATAATCCAGGAATTTACGTTCAAATATATGTGATTATCAAAAGGAACCAAGATTTTAGTGTGTAATGGTGATATATTCACATGTTTTTTTAAAATCAGACAAAATTTGTGACCTCTACATGGACGGCAAGTTAAAAGCGTGATTTTTTGTACATTCAAGGGCCATAATTCAAAATTGTGGCCTCTAGTGGGTCCACAACCTTGATATACCATATAATATACACTATTTGTGTACGAAGGGTGGCTATTTTGGCTGGCAGTTTTGGTCAACTATCAGTAGGGTGTAATGGTAATATATTCAAACGTTTTTATAAATCGGATAAATATTGTGACGTCTAGAGGGACCACAAGCCAAAAACACGATTTTTTGTACAATCAAGGGCCATAATTCAGGAAGTTATGATCCAATATGTACGAATATTGAAAGGAACCAACATCTGTGGGTAATAAATATGTATTTCAAGTCTCATCAAAATCGGACGACAACACTATATGACCATAAAAACTAAAGCGAAACCTGTTCTAACTAATATTAGAAACATTTAAAATTCATCTTTAGGTGATCTTAGCACCGTACGTTTACTTTGGAACGTCGAAAAAGATCTTGCATAACAGAACCAAAACACTTTGAAACCTGTTTCAAAAATACGTAAAAACTGTCAAATCAAAATCTCTTTGATTTAGTTTCACACTGATTGCTATACATAATGAAACTAGTTGTCCGAGAAAATAATTGAATAGTTTTATGGTTGGACTCCAGCCTGCAGGCCGCGTCACGAAGCCTGGCAAACTTTTCCCCGGTAACATTTACCAATACGGCATTTATGTCCCTATTAGGTACAATGCATCCGTCGGTTTTATCTGTGTCCACGTTCCGGGGAAATTCATGAAAACTCATAAAAAAATTTCAAACTTGTAATCACGTCTTCAGTTACATGTTTTCCGGTCACGATTAAAGCCGGTTTTCCCAGATTGGGATTAAAGGAAATCCACACAGCCTGCAGTCCAACCATAACACTATTCAATTTTAAATGTTCCTATTATTAAGTAGAACAAGTTTCGCTTTAGTTTTTATATTTTAGCTGACATTTTATTGCTTTAAATCTTTCTAGTGCAAAAATGGAAAATTTTACCTTTTGACCTCTTGGGTCACAAGGAACAAAGATGATTTTAGCAAGTTTACATTTTTATTGAAATGAGTGATCATTTTCAGCATGTGTTAATGATACAAGAATGGATGCACATTCACTTTCAGTGCAAATGACCTCATTTGACCTTTGACCCTGAATATCTCAAAAACGCCCCAACGGCGGACTGATTACCACTCGGCAACGTATTCTATGCAAAATTTTACTGTAGAAAAGCTGGGTCTGGTTTTCTGCCCATTTGATAGTACTCCCACCCGCTCATCCCTACCCACCAACCCCGCCGCACTGAGCCTTCGGTCTATTAGGTTTCACAATATATATGTTTCTGTACTTGAATAGTACTTTGTTCGTTTGACCAAAATGCTTTGGGCTGCTGATCTTATTATGTTAACTGAATACATTATCATCATTCCATGATTGATTATTCAATTTTTCTAACAATGATACCTTTGCTACTTTTATTAACTGTCCATTCTACAATATCTTTAAGATGTTTCTGATGGTAAACTTGACAGACAGAAGATTCATTTCTGTGTTGAAATTCATCATACTTTACATTAGTGTACCCTTCTATACACACTACGTGCCATCTTTCTTCATAATGTCTGCACCATAGAGATTCAACGTTTATATCTTAAAATATACAGAAAATTATTCAAAACTTAGCTATAGGTTTATCAAAATATTAGTCATGCAACAAATTATCATAGAGTTATTGCCCTATAATCTGAATTAGTCTTAAAATTACTTCTCAAAATCTTGGACCCCAATTTTAAAATTTTAAAATATTAAGAGAAAAAAAACAGTTATTGCTCACAGCCTGCTACAAGGAAGAACCAAAAATCAAATCTGGCCATATGTTTCTGTTTCGCTATCACATACACTTACTCTGTTTATATATGGTTTCAGATAATCTATTCAGTGTTTCTGGACTAAGATAGGAGAGCAAATCTGCAAAAACAGGCCTAGGAATATCTGAAAGGTTAATTATAATAATACAGTTATTTGGTGTTTATTTCATTACTGTGTTGACTTTATGAAAATTGATTGTTATTGTTTACTTTTTGCTTTGACTTTGTGGGTCTACTGTCTATCAACCAACCCTTTCTTGGTCACCAAGACACCAGTTTGTAACTATAGGTTACAATCAGACTCTTTGGTCTATATCAAAGAATTATACAACTCGTCATTGTGGATCTGATGTAGTGCCAGAATGCACCTGTCAGGAATTGAATCCTGCAGACCCCTTCATTGTAACCGAGTGAGCCAAACTGAATTCCCAACAATCTAGTAAGTAACAGCCATAGGACAGAACCATCTATATAAGGCATCCCAGATACCAACCCACTCACACTGCACACCACATTTGCATCCTTGAATGAACCGAAAAATTGGCTTTTCTAGCTCATCATTTCGTGGGTTACTTTAAAAAATATAAGAGGTTTCTCGTAACATTTTTGCTTGTCATGTCAGTCTATCGGCTGGTAGTTGTGCAAGATAATATGGGACATAGAATTTCACCTACGACGTTGAACAAATTAATTGAGCCGAATATCTACATTTAAATTATTAAACAAAAAAATACACAGAACTGTCATGAATAAGCTTAGGTTCATGCCCACTGCCTACCTTTGTGTAAAGCGGTCATGGATGATTTGATAGGAGGCACAAAGCACAAGTCTACATCAGTACATGGTGTTTTAACTGAAATAGGCCTAGGGCTACCGGTAGGCTACATTTGAAAATCGGTATTATTATAAGACCATATATAATATACAGAGAAAGTTGAAGCAGTGACATAATTTTAAATCATTTCACTGAATAGTTGTGAACTTTGAAACAATCACAAAATAGAGGTCATTCCATTTAAAACAAAATAATGCATCCATGTGATATAAGCTAATATTAAAGGAGCTAAATCGCTAATATTTGGGGCCTAGAAACACTGTAACCCAGGTATCGTTTAATCTTGTGTATCTAGCACTAATTTCTTTCACAGTCGTTTAATATCCAATCTTTGTTTAAAAATTCATAAAAACTTTAAAATCACCATAAATCGTTTAATTTGTACATGTGTCCAGTTTAAAGCTGACTGATTAATTTTGATAGTGAGTGTCCAATTTACAAGTATTTAATTTCCTGATCACTGTTCAAAAATTAATCATTATACATCATTAATCAATTGGGTTGTTTATTTATTAACAATGATTGAGAAATTAAACACTTGTAAATTGGACACTCATTATCAAAATTGAATGGTCAGCTTTTAAACTGGACAGAAGTACAAATTAAACGATTTATGGTGATTTTAAACAGTTTTTACAAATTTTTAAACAAAGATTGGATATTAAACGAATGTGAAAGAAATTAGTGCTAGATACACAAGATTAAACGATACCTGGGTTACAGTGAAATTGACCCAAATGGGTCGAAACACATATAATAATGTAATCTGATTGTATATGAACTGATTTACATTCAATTGTTTCTGTTTTGACTCTAAATTCAAATCAGTTATGTCCAGTGAAATATGGCATGAGTCTCAACTGAATGGAAATTTCTAGCGTCTGGTTATTCCAGTCTATTGCGCATGCTCTCCAGATAAAGATATGGCGTCACCGTTTGACATGAGTTGTGGAATATGTCAAGCCTCTGTCTTTCGGGTCACTTGTTACAAAAGACGCTGAAACGCACTATGGTACACGATTCGTATAGGCTACCAATGGTAAAATGTTTAGTTTGTCTTCAATATTGGATATCAGAAGCCTATACCTTTTCCCGGTAAGATCACAATATCAATGTTGATTTGAATTGACAAATAAGACTTGGCATGATACTGAATTAGAGACTTAGCTACTTTAATATGTGGAGTCATGGACCTTATTATTATAATTATAAGGTCCATGATATGATGGAATAAAATCAACACCTTCAAGATAACTGTTGCTAAAATTATGACCATTTTCACCAATTATTTCGGCTGCAAGACACTGTAGTGACTTCATGGTTTGATGAACTTGGAAATCTGAAACATAAAGATATTTTCTAATGTTTGCTGAAATATTAGGATTGTTTAGTTACGATACACATGGGTGGTGGCCGTGGGGTGGGGCAATAGAGTGTTTAATCATAATATTGTCAATACAAGTATCGTCTCATACATCACCGGAAGGTAAGTTTCTATGGCTCTTTGAATCAACTTGTTATTTCCTGGCACATTCGTGATTACATACTTCAGAAGAGATAAAACCCTTTTTATTTTGTAAAAGGATATGTGTCGCCATCAGACAATAACCTAGTCGTACGTAACTAACGTACGAAAATTAAATGGTAGCTGGCTTTTTTTTTCGCTTCTCTGCAGGTAGGGTGAGTCTGTCGTTCAGATTGTAACCTAGTTACTAAAAATAGACTACTTTCAATTTATTTTATTTCTCGATAGCTCGGATTAGCCCATACCGTGCACGTGATTTCACTGACGTCCTGGTCATCCAGCGAATTCTTCATTGTCTCGTGCGGCGTGCGGCGGCGGACGGGGGTGGTAACTCATTGTATGCAGCTGGACTCAGACTAGCAATTATTTGCCCATTGACTTCAATGTTAAAATGACTGTAACATCCCAGGCTGTAGCTTTTTGCTCAACATTCCGTTGGTTCCAATCTTTATAGGCACAGTGGGGACAACATTTGGCAATCTCCTCATCATAATTTTGTAGGGGTTGATCATTTAGATTTTTTGCTACGCGGATTTGAAGTTGACTGGGGTGAAAATCTCACTTCCGACACAATGATTGCTCTGCACAGACACTTTACACCCCCTATCCCTCCGCTACAATATCATCAGTATTACCCAAAACTGCTATGAAATTGCAAATTTGATCCCTTTTCTCCAATTCTAGACCAAAAAGTCAACCAATTAAGGGAAAAATTGTCTATTTATAACTCGCATTACATATTACTAGTCTTAGTCCATAAGGGGAAATAATTACTAGTCTTAGTCTAGCTGTTGTTCAGAAAATGTATCTGAAGTATTTAAAGGCACAGTTTATAAACCGTCAAAATATTATAATTTGCTTAAAGCTACCCCGGTGTTCCTGGAATACGAAATGGATTTACATGCAAATTATTTTTTCGAACTGAATTTTAAGTTGGGTACTTGTTCTCTTTAATTAAGGGAACACGGTGGCTAAGTGGGTAAGACGTTGGCTCTCTAAGCTGGAGGTTGGGTGTTCGATCCCTGCATTGACCGAGAAAATTCATGAAGATTATCCGGCAACTGGTTCCCCCCTTGCCAGCGGTGCAGGACAGAGGGCCAAGCTGCATGGCAATGGACAACATACTTACATAGGCTATAGTCGTCCAGATGGGACAAAAAACCAAGGTCCCGTGTATACACATTGGCGTACCCGTTAAAGATCCCTTGGCAGTTGGAATTCGATATAACAGTAGGCCTTAATGCCTCTGTCCGGGCAAAATTTTGTGGATAGCACACTGTATGGCATATGCCTGTCTGCATTAGCCCAGTCGGACGTTAAACCCCATTTCATTTCTCTATAATTAAGCCAAACATGTTCGGTTATAATGTATTCTGTACACTTTTAAAGGGACCGTCACACATATATTTTAGTGAATAAAACTGGTTATATATAAACCATCTTAGAAACCTTTATCTATATTTAAAATACAGATGTGACGTCATCCTTTGATGTTGGCATACTATTATTTCCAATAATGTATGGGCAACTTGCCAATCGTACATTATCTATACTAGATGGAATATTGGACTCATGTGACGTATTTCATTAAAAAGCATGTGCAGGATAGTGTCTGTATTTTAAGTTGTTTAATGGTCTCGAGCTAAAGACATTGCGTAATATATTGAAACAACACTCGGCTGACGCCTCGTGCAGTATCAATATATTACTTAATGTCTCACTCTCGACCATTAAACCATACATAGTTCTGCACAACTATCTATTAAAGCCCCCTAGCTGGTACTTTTGCGATGAGGGGTGCACCGATGAGTTACAAACCTTCAATTCTGCCATATAAATGAACAACTATGAGTTATTTAAAACTGTAAACGAAATCTAGCAATCATCCCTGAACATCTCAGTAGTTCGATTCAAAACTTCCAGATTAAGTAAATGGATTATTTTGTCACATTTTTGGCATTTGATAAGCATTCCTATACGAATATAAAAGGGGCCCCCAAATGAGTTCTAAAAAGAAGTGTGCCATAAATAAATATGTGTTGTGCGAGTGTGACAGACAATGACCAGAATATGGCCCCCATGATATGCCATAAGTTGAATCAAGGCCCCAGTGCTCCTTTTCAGGCTTAATACGGCCATTAAGTCTACCTCCTTAACGACTAATATGTGTTTATTCCAGTAATTAACAATTCAACACTTAAAGTAACTGTGATTTACATTTTGTCGTAAACTAGCTATATATATATCAAATTTCTAACGACTTAATACTCCAGGTTAATAGATTGTAAAATAGGGCAAGGTTCAACTTAGAATGAAGGTAAACCTGTTTTGTCAACAGATTCTATAAAGAAAAAGAAACCATAACAGAGAATTAAAAAACGTAAAGGTGTACCATTAACATGTAACATAAAGGGGCAGCATAGATCGATCAAATTTTGCTTCATCATATCTTTGTAAATGCTGAAAGGAATTGCATCATTTTGGGATTGATATTCTTATTAGAAATTCAACTTTTATAATATTGCACGTTGCAAGGTCTTTTAAAGGAGCTAAAGGATACCAGAAGCAGCTATTCTGAGGGATCGCCAAATTCAGAAGTTTCTGAATTGTGATATTTATGGATATATATTAATGCACGTGTTATATCGCCAAATTTAGAAGTTTCTGAATTCAGATATTTATGCAAATGTATTAAAGCATGTGTTATATTCCTTCTCGCGAATGAGCTTTAAGCTCCGGTTTTGGCACAAAATGGACGCTTCTTTAAAGGAGCTAAATCGCTAATATTTGGGACCTAGAAATTGACACAAGTGGGTCGCAACTCATATAATACTGTAATATGAATGTACATAAACTGATTTACATTCAATCGTTTCCGTTTTTAATTTCAAATCAGTTATGTTCCGTGAAATAAGCCAGCAGTCTCAATCGAGTGCAAATTCCTAGCGTCTGGTTATTCCAGTCTACATACGCCGTTTGGTTTGCTGCAATATGTCTAGCCTCGTTCCTCTAGTCTCTTGCTAGAACTGGGGCTGAAACACATTATGGTACACGATTCGTGTACCAATGGTAAAATATTTATTTTGTCTTAAATATTGGATATCAGAAGCCCACATTTTTCCGGTAAGATCACAGCATCAATGTTGTTTTAAATTGACAAATAATTCGTGTTTTAAATGTTGAAGATTTTGGATGATATTGAGTAAGAGACTTAGCTCCTTTAACTAAATTGTTAATTTGTGGTTCCAAAGTCTGAATTTTGAAGTCATTGGGTGTTATTTAGGAGTAATTAGGTGTTAATGGGGAATTCGACAAGCCTCGCCTAGCATGCCTTGGACACTGACTGAAGTGGGGTTTCACATCCTGTTTGATTTACTGCCTGGGCTAATAAAGACAGGTATACACCATCACCATGAAGTGTGGTATGAGGGAAATTTTGCCCAAATTCCAACTGTCATGGGTTCTTTTACATGCACATCAATGTGTACGCAAGACCTTAGTTTTCTGTCCCATCAGAAAGACTAGACAGTGTTCTTTGTCAGGCCCTCCATCATATACCACATCCCAAACTAAGGCTGCCTGTCTACACTTAGCTTGATTAAGTAGATGGATCTCTGTGTGCAGTATGCCTATACCACTGAGTCACTGACATAGGGAAACCACACCAGAAAGTCCAGAGGAACTGTCTCGACATACCCAGCGAGAGCAACCTAAAGACATCCTGGTTAGGCCAGTGCCTTACTGCTGAAGAGGTTACATTGCTCTTTTAAGGAATTTCATTAATCATTTATATGGGTGACTTGATAATCGTAATAACTTACCACTATAAATTCATCATGGGTATAGATATGGTAATATTGTCTGTGACAACAGAATAGATTGGGTTTTTAACGATTCATTTTTATTCAGCTAAATACATCCACATAGCTGCAACAAATTATATAACATAAGTCATAACATTGAAATATGGGGAAAATGTACACTATTTTACAAGTTTTAACACTAAAATACATATTGTATGCCATTTCTGAAAAATCAACTCACAGAATTGGTTAAGATAATGTTTATTATATACATGTTCATTCAATGTTTTAAAAAAACAAACCCTTTTTACCCAAATAACAATATTATTTAGCAATCTGATTAAAATACAGATCTATATTTCGTTTCATTTTTTTTTTATACTTTCGAAGTCGCTGTAACAGATGGTTTCATTGGCTAATCCCTCACGCCATCCAGAATGCAGGTTATTAACAACTCTTCTTGATCCTAGATAGTGTGGTACAGACAAATAAAACGAAATTTTGAACTATAACAAAACGAAACGAAATAGGATCTGTGTTTTAATCTGATTGTATTATTTAGATAAGATTTAAAACATTTAAATATCACACAGCAATTCATTATTTAAATGTCACAAAATAAACAAATCTAGAAACCATGCCAAATTTCAATTTCAAAAAGCATGTTCAATTTAAGGTTTTCAAAAAAAATATAAAAAAATTCCAGTGTAAAACGATTAAATGATTTCATAAAAAGAAACGGTAAATATACACCAACATATGAAAATTGAAAAATTATCATAAACTGTCATGCGATACTTGGACAATTTATCATCAAAACATCAGAAATCCCAATTGACAAATACAAGAAACTAACAGAGAGTATTTGAAGCATATTCCATTTAAAAATACCCATATTGATATGAACAGCACTTAAATGGATCTTGTGAAATTTGGATTCTGTTGGTGGAATGGATCTTGAACAAATATTTTATATACAAACTTTGGACAAATTTTCCTATCAAGGATATAAAAGTTAGATCAAAATGTGTAAAATTTTCTTATGGGACACTTAAATTCTTCACAATACTATTCAGATCCTCACAATATAAAGTTTATGAGTTGCGAGCTGAATTGAACTACGACCAAGACCCATAGAGAAAGAAAGATTAGTCACATTGTGAGTAAATAAACTTCTGTGACAAATATTTTGAATATTAAAAGGACAGGATCTCGCTGGTTTTTATGAAAATCTCAAAATGTCAAATTTATTAGAATTGATTGGTTAATGTAACATCTGAATATTCTTAAATTCAGCCAATGTTGAGATATGCTTTGCGGAATGTTTTAGCAGTCATCAGCCAAACATTAAAATATAAGTAGAAAAGAAACTGGCTGAAAAGAAGATCCTCAAGATGGTCATCATTTTGGTTTACACTAATCAGAAAGATACAGTTCCTTTAAATACAATTCTAATATTTACAATGACAATATATACAGTATCTTGTAACATTGGATTAAATAATTGTATATTTAACATGAACTTGGATCAATATGATCCTAAGGAGTTTCTTATTTTTTTGAAAACCATACACTTATAAAATAAGCTCTAACCATAAATGGCAATAAACATTAACAAGGTATAAATTTATATATTTGGGGTAAAAATGTTCCAAATATATACATATACCAGCTAGTACCACATTTTATTCAAAGGTTATACACTGAGGCCTCTGCCACCTTATAAGTTATAGTGAGGTTCCAGTGTATATGAATAACAATAACTAACAGTATTCCGGTATATATATGGCTACTAGTACCTACTACTTTTCATATCACAAAATCTACGTAGTCTTACTTTTCAATATGAGTACTGGTAGTTCTCATTTCTGTCCTTTTCTAATCTCTTTTCTTGCACACAACACTTTGAATTACAGATATTGTGAGAAATTGACAATAGTCTACTGAAAATCTAATACTCTACTTTGGTCTACCTCAGTTTAAAATATGTAATTGTTACAGCATATAAATTGACATAAAACTTCAGAAAAACAACACACAGTGTTTAAATGCAGCCCACATCAGCTAAGTCGGTCAAGTAGTCCATAAAAGTTGTAGAATTGTTGTTCATGAGATAAATAATAAATAAAATCTTTGTACTTGAAAACATCAATGGAGGGTTGACAAGATTTTACAAAACATACCAGCGGCTGCCAGGCAGGATACGCCCACATTTTGCAAGAGATGGATAGAGAACAAGCTAAAAACAAATGCGTTTTTTTGTACAATCAGGGGCAATAATCCAGAAAGTTATGGCCTGAAATGTGCAAATATCAAAAGAGAGTGAGCTTTGGAATATAAAGATATGTTTTAAGTTTCATCAAAATCGGATAAAAATTGTGACCTCTAGAGTGTCCACAACCTTCGTATTACACACTTCTACACAATTTGCGTACAAAGAGCAGCTATTTTGTCGGGCAGTTTTATTTCAATTTTCCCGAAATACGAATTCAACCTTCATTAACAATCAGGGGCCATAATCCAGGAAGTTTAAGTTTGGGTATCCGCGATTATCAAAAGGAACCAAGATCTTAGTGTGTAATGGTGATATATTCACAAGTTTTTTTTAAAGCTGATAAAAATTGTGACCTCTACAGGGACCACAAGCTAAAAACATGATTTTTTGTTCAATCAAGGGCCATAATTCAGGAAGTTACAATCCGATATGCGCGAATATCGAAAGGAACCAATATCTTTGGGTTATAAACATGTATTTCAAGTTTCATCGAAATCGGATTAAAATTGTGACCTCTAGAGGGTCCACAACTTTGATTTACCAGATGTCTACACTATTTGCGTATGAGGGGCGGCCATTTTGTCCGGCAGTTTTGGCCTGATTTTCACGAAATTCAAACTCAACATGACGGTGTAACAGTGATACATTTGAACGTTTTTTTAAATCAAATAATAATTGTGACTTCTAGAGAGACCACAAGCTAAAAACACGATTTTTCATACAATCAGGGCCATAATTCAGGAAGTTACGTTTCAATATCCGCGAATATTGAAAGGAACCGATATCTTTGGATTATAAACTTACATTTCAAGTTTCATCAAAATCGGATCTAAATTGTGGCCTCTAGAGGGTCCACAACTTTGATATACCAGATGTTTACACTATTTGTGTACGAGGGGCGGCCATATTGTCTGGCAGTTTTGGTCCAATTTTCATGAAATTCCAACTCAGACAAAATTACGGTGTAACAGTGATGTATTCGAACATTTTTTAAATCGGATAATAATTAACAACAAAACACATACTTTTTTAGTACAATCGGGGGCCATAATTCAGGAAGTTACATTTCGATATGTACAATAGAAAGGAACCGAGATCTGTGGGTTATAAATATGCATTTCAAGTGTCATCAAAATCAGATGAAAATTGTGACCTCCAGAGGGTCCACAACACTGATACACAATACTTTGACACTATTTGCGAACGAGGGGCGGCCATTTTGTTCGTCAGTTTTTACGAAATTCGAACTCAACCATCCTTAGGGTGTAACGGTAATATATTCAAACATTTTTTTAAATCAGACAAAAATTGTGACCTCTATGGGGTCCACAAGCTAAAAACGTGAAATCGGATAAAAATTGTGAACAAACAATTGTGGATGGACAGGGGCGACGACAATATACGTCCACATGAAAATGGGTATGGCCTATGGACAATAACTTTGTAGATTTTATAGGTAATGCAAGAAATTCGATAAGCTTCTTTGTCTCACTAAAGTAAACATACAGATCATAGGTGACAGTATTTTTACAGTCACATTTTATTAAGTCATAAAAAATTGTGTGTTTAAGTTTAGTTAAAATTCAAATGGAACATACAAAATGGGCAACACGAATATATTTCAATGTTGGCATACAAAAATGGAAAAGATGCTTAGAAAGCATGAATTATATCTGAAAAGCAAATATTGATAAGATAAAATATACCAGGTTTGCACAAGATTTACTTTGGTTATAACAGTCATTTAATAATGAAAATCTTGGCACGAGTCACACTAAGAATGATGACTTTTAACAATGTTGACCCCAGTCTACTAACATTATATAAACTGTTGTGGTTTTTTTTTTTTAAAAGTCATCACAGTTTCCATTTATTCCTGTATGTAAGCTTAAGAATGTCTACTAATATACAGAGACGCAATAAAAGTGCACTAATTTTATAAATGGGCAATTATAAATCTTGTTTGATAAGACAAACTTTTGTTTAATCTTGCAATTGAAAATGTAACAACATCAGATCAGGTCGATAACATACGAGAATGATGTTTTTACAGATTGTGTGAACATAACACACAATAACTTCCTCAAAACACAAGAAATTTAATTCAACAGAATGGGAATGCTAAAATTCACTAATTTATGGTGCAGACATGGGTTTTACAAAGATTGGGTACGTACAACTCCTATAGTTAAGTGGAAGATGTAATTATATGCCAAGGTTAACACCTGAACAGTGAGAGTGCATCATTTTATTAAATCAAGTTGCCATGCGTACCAGAGACACTGGAGTGGAAGTAGCATTGCATTGAGAATGGAGAAGGATCCTAGATGCAGCCATTCAGAGGGTTATCTCCTGTACATCTGGCAACATTGCATGCGTATGTGGCTGCTAGAGGTGATGTCACATGTTTGTGACTTTTGATTTTATACCCCTAGCACCTACGTTTTATCGTACAGTAAATTTGTTATATGGCTTCCATGGATTGTCGTTGATTATCTTGTGTCATTTTTTTTTATGTTTCACTAACCCTTCCTGTTGAATCATTGGTGTGTTTTCATTGCGTCTCACTATTGTTGTGGTTTAATTAAAAGTCATCACAGTTACCGTCTATTCATATATAAGCTGCCATAACAGCAGTATATTAATGTCTTAACTTAAACACATATTAATACCACATTCCAGCATAATTTCCCCACAACCCTGCAGGCAGGGGACCACCAGCAGCAAATAATCGTGTTCCACTCTCATCATAACTATGTGTATAAATAGCATTTGGATATTCCTGATCAATAAAAAAATCTCTAAAATTATCATCTAATCTCTGAAAAGAAAAAGAATAATGGAGTGTATTACGAAAACAATAATAATTTATATTTAACAATAATTTTAGAGTTGAATCTCTAAAGGGAATATTTGTCTGAAAATGGTTCAATTCTGTTCAGTAGTTACAAAGATATGATGAATTCAACATTTTGCATCCATTGCTGACCATATACAGCCAGTGACAACTATACGTTTTGCTGAAATCTTTTGATGGGCCTCTTTTTAATCTGATTGAATCCAAGCTGTGAGATTATCTACTGTTGATATTTTGATTTTGTTTTCTTAATACAATTTATACATATAATGCATCATAAATGCATTGACATTTTAAAATAAATAGTGATTTTTCTTTTTTCCAGAGTACTTACCAACCAACCTTTGCTCACATTAAGTGATAAAGAATGTTTACAACCATGTTCTAAGTATTTATTCGCTCGTAGATCATAAAATAACATATATCCTATACCAGTACCTATACTAATAATATCACTATTAAAACATACTGATCGTATACCTGAAATATAGTGTAAGTACTATAAGTAACAGTAATCATAACTAAACAATTATATATCTTGTTAGCTGATTTTGATTACTGATTTTACATCTGATCAAATTATAAATCCATAATATCAAATTGCTTAAGTCTGCTTAGCCTTATAATATCAAATTGCTTGTCTGCTTAACCTAAGCAGAAAATACTCAGTTGGTATCCGACAATCAAGGCTATCTCATGCATGGCAAGTTTTGGGTCATTCACATAGTGCTAATGTAGTAGTAGTAGTAAACAAAATTTTTAGCAGGAATTTAAAGACATTATCACAACCAAATTTAAGTATGTATGTGTACTTTAGTTAAAGAAAACACTGTAGTAACGATCATTCCTTGTATTGAAGGACACACATGATCATTTCTTGTTTTACTATATCTAAATAATGAACTAACCTCTGTCTCTGTGTTTAGACGGAACTGTTTGAGGATTAGCAACTGGACTACGTGGATCTAATAATGTAACATGAGACTGTGAACCTATAGCATACAATTTCTTCTCTTCACTTACAGTCATACAAACACATTCTTTATAGTGAGATAATCTTCTACTGTTTATCTAAAACATATAAATACATCTCTTTAATCATCCTAAAAATATGTACATGTATTTCAAAACCCACCAAATTTTATCAACTACATTACATTGATACAAGTTTTTCACCCATCAGGTGCTTCTTCTCTCATTCACACAAGTATTTTTACAAGTTGATCTGATTTCAACTATAGATCATTTATTCTACTGGTAGCTTGAGTTATACATATTTTTGAGGTAATAATATAATCTCAGTAAAATTATACTTACAAGTTGAAATGTTTCTACATCCCATAAGTGAAAATAAGCATTCAAAGATAAAATACCTAACTCCTAAAAAAAATATATATAATTTTATTATAACATCTGATATTCAACTCAACTAGACAAGCTCCAGCTTCACACAACTTTTTGTAAAATTGGGGGGGTTGGGAGAGAGAGAGAGAGAGAGAAAGAGAGAGAGGGGTTGAAAAGTTGATTCTTTCAGACAGAAAATATTTGCATTTTGACAATTTTTATTGTTTTATCATAATGATCTTCTTTTAAAATCAACAAACTATATAGCTAATGTTTTATTCAAAGTCAGTTGATCAGGAATGGCTGAGATAGAGAAGGTAATAAAGTCAATGTTGATAACAAATGAAATGGGGTTTAACGTCCTACTGTTTTGCTCCGAACTGGGCTAATGAAGACGGGCATACGCCATACAGTGTGCTATGAGGGAAATTTTTCCCGGACAGCGGCAATACGGCCTACTCTTATATCGAATTCCAACTGTCAAGGGATCTTTTACGTGCACGCCAATGTGTACACGGGACCTCGGTTTTTTGTCTCATCCGAATGACTAGACAGCTGTCCTTGTCAGGCCCTCCGTCCTGCATCACTGACAAGGGGGAACCATGCCGGAAAATCTGGATGAACTTTCTCGGCCAATGCAGGGATCAAACACCCAACCTCCAGGCTAGCGAGCCAGCGTCTTACCCACTTAGCCACGTGATCCCCCAATGTTGATAACAGACTTCTTTCCATCCAAATGTTGCTAAAAATAGCATAAGCTTAGAGTATAATAACTCTTGACAGGAAATAATGCTTAGCTTAAATTGTTATCTCTTACCTTTCTATTTACATGGTAAGCTAAAGCTCTAACTTTCTGAGCTTTAGGTACATCACAAATTTCTAGTGGTTTTTTAATATCATATTCAGGAATAAAAAGATTGGTCATTCGCGAGGATTTATCATCTTCTGCAGAATCTATTTTCCATAAAGCTAGTCGACTGTCTCTAGATCCTGAAAATAAAATCTGTTCATAAGAGAGACACTAAAATTCAGCTGTGTTTCCTTACTATATTCATGGGCATACAGAATCTATTGACTTTTAATGACGTGCCCATTCCCATAAGCTACAATTGATAGTAAAGCTGCTTAAATAATAAATGGATAAATTTATAGTAATATTGGTAGCTTCAAGTTTAAATGAATAGCAATAATAATATTGGTTGCTTGAATGTAGTAATAATACTAGCCAATATTAAATTTATAATTCATTGAATCAGTAACATAAGTTGCTGTATGAGAGAAACAATTTAACACTCCCGGTGTCCTTCCTTCCCTTACCCGATATTAAAAACTCATCATCTACCCACACCAGATCAAATATCCAATCATCATGGGCATTCTAAAAGAGATTACAAAAAAATAAACAAATTATGTGGAAGGTAAAACATGACACTTATACTATCAAATAAATACAGTGTTCCAATAATGTTTTTTACTTACCAGTATAATACATTCTTACATTGTCTGTTACATGATAAATGAGTAATCTTGAAAATATTCATTGCTTGAATCAATCGTAATTCATAGTATTATTAATTGTCACAGCATCTCCAAACACTAAATTGAAATGAAATGAAATGAACAACCCCGGAAAATCCTCATGAGTCTCTCAGCCAACGCAGGCATCAGAATAAAAAGAAGCAATGTATTTGGTGTGTAGAAAACAATTTCTCTTTGTATGTTTACCCTTTGTTTAAATTTTGGTTTGGTTATTCACTTACCTCACCAACACAGACAGGATCAAAGGTGGGTAATTTATAAACAGCAATATCATTAGTATTACTAGCACCAGTAGCTAATAGTGTACGGGACGGATTAACAGCCACACTGTGTATACCACAAGGACAATCTGCTGGTATGCTATCTTCACTACTCTTTAAGGTAGGAATGCGGGTTAACTGGCTATTCAATAAATCTAAAGCTATTAACTGAAACAAAAACAATGAACTCCATGAAATATTCAGTGCAAAAAAAAATCCCATCAAAAAAATAGTGATGCCAAGATATTATTGTTTAAAATTAAAAACAAAACAGTAAATTAACAAAAATCAATACTATTTTTCCTAATGATGCAACCTCTAGACGTCATCTTGTGTACAATCAAATGCAAGCAGTTTCACAATCAAAAATGCAGGTCTCGAAAATACTATACGCACAAGTTCTGGGTCGTGATTATCAAGTCTCTTTCGACCAGGCAAACATTATCTAACCAAAACTATAAGCGTAAGAGCTAGAGAGAGAGAGAAATGGGGTTTAACGTCCACTTAACACAAACTAGGTCATTTCGGGACTAAGCGTAAGAGCTACAATGTAATTCATTACGTATATTTTTCAGTCATGGTCAAAAAAATATGGTAAAAATCCCATTGAAAAATGTAATTTGTGCATACAAATTACCTGGTTGCATTTAGTTCCAAACACAACTTGTCTTTCATTCAGCCATTTGGAAGCAAATATTTTATTAATAGTTCCTAATGTATATTCTCTTTCTTTAAGCACCATTGGTATTTGCTGAGATGCAAAGTCAGCAACAAGAGGTTTTGGATTTGGTTTGTGAATGCCATACTGCCTTTGTTGAGTGTATAGAAAAGCCTGTGTTGTGATACCCCTGTCTGTACTGAATATATCTCCTTCGTCATAATGTCTTTGATTGCAACCTATTTAAAGGAAGAAGGATGAAAAGTATACAAATTCCATGTTGCTATAGTTCATTAGTTCAGATTATAGCCTTCACGTAAAATTGCATAATTAAAACAAGCCAACAGTGAGGCTGATGTCTCCCGCGGAAATCCCCCCCAAAAACAGATGACACATATTACATATTAATTAATTGCACATTTATCTTTATCAAAAGTATCGAATAATCAAACTGATTATCTACCGGTACGCTTAGTCTAAGCATAAAATGTTCACTATCACACTCTGGTTTTGAAGTACCTGGTAGAGAATGAAACTATACACAAAGTTTGATCATTCTCCATTAGTTAGAATCAAAGTTATCTTGTCCCAAACATCGACCAAAGAAATTGCTTAGCTCTCTGCATAGCTTTAATGGGAAATATTAATCACTGAACTCAGTCAAGACATTCGCCTAATGAACATCTATACCTCAATTAAAATGCAGAATTTTTATGTTCCAAAGTCCAGACCAATCAAACTGCTTATTGCTACTTAGCCTAAGCAGAAAATTCTCATCATCGAACTTAGTCAATGTATTGATATAATGAATCTATACTCAGAGTTTCATCGCTATCACCCAATTAGAACCAAAGTTATCGTGTTCAAAAGTCTCAACCAATCAAATTGCTCATCCCTGCTTAGCAGTAGTGGAAAATGCACATGAATGAACTATGTCATGGGATTCACGTAATAGACACATGCACCAATTTTGAATATTCTACCTCAATTAGAAGGAGAGTTATTATATTCCAAAGTCGATTGCTTCCATGTAGGCTATACAGTACGGTACCAGTACTACATGTAGGTTTTCTCTGCTTTTAGAGAAATATATAAGTTATAACTTACAAGTTACATAGATACCTTAACTTTGTATTTAATACACTTGTATTTTTTCACATGCTTTTGATCCCTATTTTGACATACATGTAGATTTAACCATTCAGTTTTACTTGGCTTTTTACTGCAGTTTACAAAAATGTTTATTTATTTATAAAGATTTTGTCTTCAATGTGCTGATGTAGACATAATGTCAACAAAAATCACCATGCAAAAGCGGGAAAACGGAAAGGGAGAGAAAAACTAAAAATATCTTTGGCCCTTGTTTCAATGGCCTATATTCACTGCGGATCGATTTTGTGTGACGTTAGCGCAGTACTACATGTAGGTTTTCTCTGCTTTTATAGAAATATATAAGTTATAACTTACAAGTTACATAGATACCTTAACTTTGTATTTAATACACTTGTATTTTTTCACATGCTTTTGATCCCTATTTTGACATACATGTAGATTTAACCATTCAGTTTTACTTGGTTTTTTACTGCAGTTTACAAAAATGTTTATTTATTTATAAAGATTTTGTCTTCAATGTGCTGATGTAGACCAAAAGTCAACAAAAATCACCATGCAAAAGCGGGAAAACGGAAAGGGAGAGAAAAACTAAAAATATCTTTGGCCCTTGTTTCAATGGCCTATATTCACTGCGGATCGATTTTGTGTGACGTTAGCGCATGGAGTCGATGACAAACATTAACGAACGAAAAGATTGTAAATATTGGAAACAAGTGGCTATGATATCGTTTTGTAGGGAGTATTTATAATTTATACAAATCAAAACAGCCAGATTGAAGAAAAAACATATCTGAGTGAATCGACAGAGTCAGAGGTTAGATTCCCTGACATTACGAATTGTTGAAAAAAAAACAAGCCGAACTGAGACCAGGTAAAATCGAGGCTTCAGTAGGCATTGCATTCCTGTTATTTTTTTTATCATATATTGTCTAGTTGCGTATGGTGCATGCATATATATATACGATTAGAAGGTCATATTCCTGTGTATACTTTCACATTACAGTTAGCCTACCATTACATTATGCTTTGCGACCCGGCATTTGTGTCGATTTCTAGGTCCCAAATATTAGCGATTTAGCTCCTTTAACAATACGGTAAAAACTTTAGTTTAAGTGTTGTATTGTGGTCGCAAAGTTCGGTTGATCCAACCATGCCAAATACTGATTTATAGGACGTGGAAAATGGAGAACAAAATTTATTTTCGTCGATTTTGTTTTGGCTCTCTAAGTCGATCGAGTAACAGTAACCATGGAATGGATGGGTATTTTCCTTTTGGCTTTATATATTACCTGTTTTCATGTTGATACAGATGATTAATCAATCTTTTATTTACCGCCGTAACTAATAATAAATTATATTGCATATTTTCTCATTCATATAATAAAAAGTTTAATCATATTTTTCATAAAATAATCGTCAAACATTTTTCATTTTGAATCACAACGCCACCTATCATTTCCGGGAAGACAAATGTTAGGATGCAGACCACCCTTACATGAAATAATTAGGGTTTAACGTCCTACTGTTCTGCACCGACTGGGCCGACAAAGAACATCTTACACCATAAACTGTGCTACGAGGAACATTCTCCCCGATAGTGGCACTACGGCCTATTCTTAATTCGAATTCCAACTGAACTTTCCCACTTAACCACTGTGCAATGCCCCCAACTAATTATAATTTCCATACTGACTTTAATATAGTTAATATAGGCTAAATCTGGTCTCTTTATCCTTCTTCAACCTTTCCAAATATTTGCGTCGGATTGAAGGCTCATAATCACAAACGGGGCTACATCCGACCATCTGTTCCAAAGAAAATGTCAATTCGAATCATCTTCTTCGACTCAAAATGTTAACCAAAATAGAGAGAGAGAGAGAGAGAGAGAGAGAGGGGGGGGGGGGGAATAATTGGTGGTTTGAATTGCCACCCATTGCGGATAATAGACGCTATTGATATACTTTTTGACGAATTCACTGGCTTATCAAAATGATCGACAAGGATACAAATACAATAAGTGATGTAAAATATTTGAAATTCTTAGGGATACTTAAAGAAAAATGGGAAAAGAAACTTGGCAAACTGATGTGTGATACATTTTCGCTCGACACATATTTTATTTGACATAATTAATTCCTAATGGGGGAGTACGTCAGACATTAACCACACACATTTTCTTTCAATGATTAACGTGCTTTACGAAAGTTTTCAAGAATTATTTTCTTGAAAAGATATACCAGCGGCTGCCAGGTAGGATACGTCCACATTTTGCAAGAGATGGATTGAGAACAAGCTAAACATAATTCAGAAGTTACGGTCCGATATGTGTGAATATCGAAAGGAACCGAGATCTTTGGGTTATAAACTTATATTTCAAGTTTCATCAAAATCAGAAGAAAATTGTGACCTCTAGAGAGTCCACAACCTTGAATATATTTTTACGCTATTTGAGTACGAGGGGCGGCCATTTTGTCTGTCAGTTTTGGTACTATTTTTACGAAATTCGAACTTAACCATGCTTAGGGTGTAACGGTGATATATTAAAACGTTTTTTTTTAAATCGGATAAAAATTATGACCTCTATAGGATCCACAAGCTAAAAACGTGATTTTTCGTACGATCAGGGACCATAATTCCGGAAGTTACGGTCCAATATGTGCGAATATCGACAGGAACCGAGATCTTTGGGTTATAAACGTACATTTCAAGTTTCATCAAAATCAGAAGAAAATTGTGACCTCTAGAGAGTCCACAACCATGATATATCATATTTTTACGCTATTTGAGCACGAGGGGCGGCCATTTTGTATGTCAGTTTTGGTCCTATTTTCACGAAATTCGAACTCAGTCGTTCTTAGGGTGTAAAGGTGATATATTCAAACGGTTTTTGAAATCGGTTAAAAATTATAACCTCTATAGGGTCCACAAGCTAAAAACGTGATTTTTCGAACAATCAGGGGCCATAATTCCGGAAGTTACGAGATCTTTGGGTTATAAATTTATATTTCAAGTTTCATCAAAATCAAAAGAAAATTGTGACCTCCAGAGAGTCCACAACCTTGATATATCATATTTTTACGCTATTTGAGTACGAGGGGCGGCCATTTTGTCTGTCAGATTTGGTCCGATTTTTACGAAATTCGACCTCAACCATCCTTAGGGTATAAGGGTGATATATTCAAACAATTTTTGAAATCGAATAAAAATTATGACCTCTATAGGGTCCACAAGCTAACCAGCGGCTGCCAGACGGGATACGCCCACATTTTCGAGAGATGGATAGAGAACAAGCTAAAAAGAAAGTGATTTTTCCTACAATCAAGGGCCATAATTCATGAAGTTACGGTCCGATATGCGCGAATATTGAAAGGAACCGAGATCTTTCGGTTATAAACATAATTCAGGAAGTTACGGTCCGATACGCGCGAAAATCGAAAGGAACCGAGATCTTTGGGTTATAAACTTACATTTCAAGTTTCAACAAAATCCGATTAAAATTGTGACCTCTATAGGGTCCACAACCTTGATATATCATATTTTTACGCTATTTGAGAACGAAGGGCAGCCATTTTGTCTGTCAGTTTTGGGCCGATTTTCACGAAATTCGAACTCAGCCGTCCTTAGGGTGTAACGGTGATATAATAATACGGTTCTTTTTAAAATCGGATAAAAATTATGACCTCTATAGGGTCCATAAGCTAAAAACGCGATTTTTCGTACAATCAGGGGCCATAATTCAGGAAGTTACGGTCCGATATCCGCAAATATCGAAAGGAAACGAGATCTTTGGGTTATAAACTTACATTTCAAGTTTCAACAAAACTGGATAAAAATTGTGACCGTCGTTCTGTCTGTCTGTCTGTTCGGGGTTGGCGGCTACACTAGGTCTGCCCCGAGTCTGAAATTTGGGGTATAGGGTTAGCTCGGACCGGGGAGTAACATAGGCCAGGTGGCGTTAGTCTACCATTTCCGGTTTCGGAGTTATGACCCCCGAGCGAAGCCGGTCTATTCGGGGTTGGCGGCTACATCTGCCCCGAGTCTGAAATTTGGGGTATAGGGGTAGCTCAGACCGGGAAGTAACATTGGTCAGGTGGCGTTAGTCTACCACTTCCGGTTTCGGAGTTATGACCCCCGAGCGAAGCCGGTCTGTTCGGGGTTGGCGGCTACACTAGGTCTGCCCCGAGTCTGAAATTTGGGGTATAGGGGTAGCTCGGACCGGGGAGTAACATAGACCAGGTGGCGTTAGTCTACCACTTCCGGTTTCGGAGTTATGACCCCCGAGCGAAGCCGGTTATACTGCTAGTATACCATATTTTTACGCTATTTGAGAACGAATTTGAGAATGTTCCATAAAATATAGTTCCGTATATAGTATACATATTTATATATCATAAGTGAATTTTTATCAAACATCTAAACGTATGTATAATAATGTATGTATAAGCCACAATCAGCATTGTTATAAAAATCAATAGCAATACTTGAAATTCTATCTCAACACCAAAACATGAACATTTCCTATTTTCTTGTAAAGTAGTACTTGTATGTTTAACACTTAAAGTACATGGACTAAGAAAATAGGAAACCTGTTTTGGTTAAATCACAATAACTGGTAATAATCTCTTAAAGTTCTATCAAAAGTTTCGTTTATTTCGGTCATAGATTATAGCTCGAAAATACATCTATTTAAAATCAAAACTATATACAAGGGCTACGGCACCCGAAAGAACTTTCATATAAGAGATAAATTACCATATACAAACATCATAGCGAATTATAGCAGTATAAAATAAGTAATACCTTATATTTTATTACATATCCAAACTTTTTTATAATATGAACTAAAATCATGTGCTGTGAATAATTTAGATTATTAACATGCCGATATAGTTACTAAGGCACTTATTATATCGGGAAAATGCTTAATTGGTCAATATCGTTCATTATCAAGCTTGTTTCATAGTCCCGATATTGCCTAGCTTGTGTCAAATGGACGTTAATCTCTCTCTCTCTCTAAACCTTTAACTCTAAGCGACTAATGTGTTAACCCAGTTAACACAACACGCTAGACACCGATCATTCACAAATTGACGCAAGAAAAGTAGGACTTAAACCCAAACTCATTTCATTCCAACCACCGTTTGCCAGCTTATCGTTCTTTTATGAACTGTCAACGAAGGTGTGTACAGTTCACTATTTACACATTGGTTAAACGACACACTCACGGAAATGAAATTATCTTAAATAGATGTGCTATTACAAAACAACTGTTACAGTGGTTAAGCTGAGATTATGTTAATTAAAGTAGCGTAAATGTATATTGAACAGTCTTGCCTACAACTAGCAGACCACTGACATG
This sequence comes from Patella vulgata, assembly GCF_932274485.2. Classification (NCBI taxonomy): domain Eukaryota; kingdom Metazoa; phylum Mollusca; class Gastropoda; family Patellidae; genus Patella; species Patella vulgata. The sequence goes on along the minus strand of NC_065882.2, from coordinate 45,722,371 downwards.
TCTGTAGCATACAGACCCGTTCCGTGGATAATTTATATTTATTTTATGATCAGTAGTGGAATACCGCGTTTTATCAGTGAAATAAAAGTGTTATTCCACTGGCTAGTTGTTTTTACCTAAAATGATTGTAAAATCATAAAATAAATAGAACATTTGTCGTTTTGTCGTGAATAACATATTTTATTTCATCTCTAAGCAAGAAAACGTTTATATTTTCACGATCTTCTTGCTTCTCGATGAAATAAAATATGTTATTCACTCTAAAACGACAAATATCCTCTATATATTTTGTATATTATGTTTTATTTTCCCATTATGTCTTTATTTATGTTTTCTCTTTTTCACTGACTGTATATATGTTTTATATGTTTACTATTTATTTACATCATGTTCTCATGTCTCTATATCCACCAAAACTAGCCACTAAATATTTAAGATCTGACTGTTTGATGATTTCTCAGTCCCCTCGTGCAATACTGGCGCATGTGCAACACTCATTATATTTTCATCGCTATTGTTATAGTTGATATTTACTACACAGTAAAGCACGAGGCATCTGAGAAATCGCGATGTCGAATAATATCTCTTATAGTTTTATGTGAACTTGATAATTTATGTCTGTTAAGTACTGTTTTAGCCTTATTAGTTCTAAGATCAGGAGACGTTCATAAAAATCCCGGACCTTCAAATCACGATTCAAATGAAACTTATCAGTCTATCACTTAAATGCACGTAGTATAAGACACAAACTTGAAACAATATACGACGATGTTAATGATTACCATATTTGTAGTTTCACTGAGACTCATCTGGATAACTATGTGTTAGATTCATCTCTACAATGGGACGGTTACCATTCTCCATACCGGAAGGATCGGACGTCGCATGGTGTCGGATTATTATTATATGTTAATAAAACCATTTATTGCAAACGGCGAGATGATCTTGAGATTACAGGCATAGAGAGTATTTGGGTGGAATGCAAATTTCCAAACACCGTATTACTTGTTGCTGTATTTTACCGCCCGCCTAACAGCACAATCGAATTCTTGTCATTGTTCGAAAGATCCACTGAACTAGCCTATCAAACCACGCTTAAGGTTGTAATCTTAGGTGATCTAAATGATGACTTGCTAGCACCACGCTGCAAGTTACGGGATGTTCTTTCTTTAAATAATCTCAGAAATGTTATTGATGATCCTACACGCGTTACTCTAACGTCATCAACCTTATTAGATGTAATTTTAGTAAATGATGAAATTCAGATTAGTTCCAGTGAAACGATTAATGTCACTCCTGACATATCCGATCATAGGGGTGTTTATGCATTATTAGTTTTTCCAGTGCAAACTCCCAGGAATTTTAAACGGGAGATTTTTGTATATAAGGATGGTAATTATAATAGGTTAAATACTCTTATCAAAGAACATGATTGGGAGAGTACCTTTGCAAATTCTGATATTAACTTAATATGCTCAAAATTTTATGAAATTCTAAATAGCTATATTACATTGTGCATACCAAAAAAATTAATAACTATAAGACTAACTGACAAACCATGGTTCAATACAGAAATACGTAGAGCGATAAGAATCAGAAACAGGTTACACAAAAAAGCTTTGAAAACACACCATGAGTGCGATTTAAGAAAATACAAAGTTCAAAGAAATAAGTAAATAATTTTAAAAAAGCGTTAAAAACAAAATACAAAGAAGAAATCACAAATTCTTTGAATTCTAACGATACTAATAGCCAGAATTACTGGAATAATCTAAGGAAAGTATTAGGCCAAAATGTATCAAAAGATATTCATCCACTTTTAGACCCCAATGGAAGAATTGCTCATTCAAATTTTGATAAAGCTGAATTACTAAACAACTATTTCGGATCAATTTCAGATAACACTCAGCAAGGAGAACTACCAAAATTCAATAAGCGAACGCATTGTCTACTTGATATTCCTTTAGTCGAAGAAAAGGAAATCGCAGATCTTATAAGTACACTAAAATTGAAAAAAAGCGAATGGATTTGATAATATTAGTAACAAGTTACTAAAATATACTAAAACCTCAATATGTGTACCATTAAAATATATCTTTAATAAATCACTAGAATCAGGCGTTTTTCCAACAATCTGGAAAAAAGCAAATGTCCTACCTTTCTATAACCAGCGGCTGCCAGGCAGGATACGCCCACATTTTCGAGAGATGGATAGAGAACAAGCTAACAAGAAAGTGATTTTTCCTACAATCAAGGGCCATAATTCAGGAAATTGCAATTCGATATGTACGGTGATATACTAAAACGTTTTTTTTTTAAATCGGATAAAAAATTATGACCTCTATAGGGGCCATAATTCATGAAGTTACGGTCCGATATGCGCGAATATTGAAAGGAACCGAGATCTTTCGGTTATAAACATAATTCAGGAAGTTACGGTCCGATACGCGCGAATATCGAAAGGAACCGAGATCCTTGGGTTATAGACTTACATTTCAAGTTTCAACAAAATCGGATAAAAATTGTGACCTCTATAGGGTCCACAACCTTGATATACCATTTTCTTACGCTATTTGAGAACGAACGGCGGCCATTTTGTCTGTCAATTTTGGGCCGATTTTCACGAAATTCGAATTCAGTCGTCCCTAGGGTGTAACGGTGATATAATAATACGTTTTTTTAAATCGGGTAAAAATTATGACTTCTATAGGGTCCACAAGCTAAAAACGTGATTTTTCGTACAATCAAGGGTCATAATTCAGGAAGTTACGGTCCGATATGCACGAATATCGAAAGGAACCGAGATCTTTGGGTTATAAACTTACATTTCAAGTTTCAACAAAATCGGATAAAAATTGTGACCTCTATAGGGTCCACAAGCTAAAAACGTGATTTTTCGTACAAACAGGGGCCATAATCCATAAAGTTTCGATCCGACACATGCCAATATAAACCTATATTTCAAGTTTCGTCAAAATCGGATAAGAATTGTGACCTGTAGAGTGTCCACAAACAAATTGTGGAGGGACGGACAGACGGACAGACGTCCGGACGGACAGAGTATGCATACTGCCCCGGGTTTTGGGTGGTTTTTTTTAAAAAGATAATGTCCCGGAATATGATCAAGCAAACGTCACCCTAGTTGGAACGGGAAAATTTTCATTCTCAGCCATTAAGTTGATTATTCAGTTTATCCTCGTCGCAAAATATGGCATGGATGAGTAGAATACAGACGACATTAATGCAGATTATGTTTATTCTTCGACATAACATTCATACATGCTGGAGCCATCATATACTCTCTCTCTCTCTCTCTCTCTCTCTATTATGTCACTCGAGTGTATCCCTGCCGCATTCCACTCGCTATCGCTCGTGGAATACTTGCGCAGGGATACACTCTCTTGAGCGGTATTCAATGGCCATTGAGTTCTATCTATATAAGTTACAATAGAGCGGGAGCCCAGGGAGCTAACCTAGCTGAAAAGTGTACCAATTTTCTCCAATATGGTATCAATGTATGTATATCTGGTATCATCAGAATGTAAGTCTGTCGGGTTTCTGGTGGTGGATGTAGTATTCCACGCCCAAAATGTCATGCCCCACAACTAGTCTAGATTAGCTCAAAAGTGTACCACATGAAAATCGCACAACAATGTACCGTACATCTTCAGGTATTACAAAAACACTCTGACAGACATTTCTAGTGGTGGGGTACCCCTGACAGAGCTACGTAATTGCCAGACATTTGTAGTGATGGAGTATCCCTGACAAGAGTTATCTAATTTCCAGACCAAAGCTAGGCTCGATTAGCTCAAATCTGTACCACCTAAAACAGCTTTCGAGTTGTTCAGTACCACCACTGGAATCATGAATGACCACTGCCAGATTGTTTGTGCGGTGGGTTACCCCTAACAGACACACCCCAAAATGCCACGCCCCCAACTAGGCTAGCTTCGCAGGCACTGCTCCCGTGTTCTAAAAAATTAGATTTTTAACCAGGATGCGTAGGATACTAATACCTAGCACGTATGGAGGAGGCGATAAACTGCGATTGCAAGAAATTGATTTTTGGGCAAAAAACATTTTATGGGGCTAAAAATGCGTTTTTGAAAAATAAAATTGTTCCTACAACCGCAGTTTATCGCCTATTCCATATGTGCTAGGTATTAGTATTCTTCACATCCTAGCACAAGTTTTAATTGTTTGGACTAATCTATCCTAGTTGGGGGTCGTGTTATTTTGGGCGTGTCTGTTAGGGGCAACCCACCGCTAGGGTTGAAACTAGAAATGCACTGTTTCAATGGCATTTAGTAATTGAACTAGAGTATACAGGTCACAATATACAATTACTGCTTTTTGCTGAGCGACGTTTCGACTAGGCTTCTCTAGCCATTATCAAGCTATGATAAAAAATGAAAATATGACAGGACAATATATACATGTACACAACAATGCTTAGTTAATGCTGACAAACCAGGGATCTAACTTAATTACAGAGAAATGCAGAGTGTTTTAGTAATACCTGAAGATGTACGGTACACTGCAGTAAGATTTTCGTGTGGTACACTTTTGAGCTAATCTAGCCTAGTTGGGGGTCATGGCATTTAGGGCGTGGAATACAACACCCACCACCAGAAACCGGGCAGACTTACATTCTGATGATACCAGATATACATACATTAATACCATATAGGAGAAAATTGGTACACTTTTCAGCTAGGTTGACCACCTGGGCTCCCGGTCTACAAGCATTATCAATATAATTTAAAACATAGATATGACGTTACCCGTTGATGTTTTAACATAGGAGAATGTACGATTTTCTTAAACAATCGTCTATTATTTATAAAACTGTCCATTATTTTCAATAAATAATGGACAGGTTTAGCAATAATATACACTTATCTGAAAATTGAACATGTATTTTGGGATAATTTATTCTCTGAACAAATTAATTTATACAGTACATGAAACTACTTTAAAACCTCATAGTTACCGAAATGTCACATGACCGAATGTTGATTTCACGTGTTTGTCTACATAAAGTATTCTTTAATAATACGATCGGCACTAGAACAATGATACGTTTTCATACGCCCACATTTTCACACCTTCTTTGTGGACACTCTACAGGTCATAACTTGAAATATAGGTATATATCCCAAAGATCTCGGTTCCTTTCGATATTGGCTTTTATGGGACTGTAACTTCATGGATTATGGCCCCTGGTTGTACACACTAGAGGTCACAATTTTTAGCCCATTTTAATGAAACTAAACATGCATGTTTATAACCCAAAGATCTCGATTCCTTGTGATATTGGCGTATATCGGACCGTAACTTCTTGGATTATGGCCCCTGATCGAACAAAAAAACGTGTTTTGAGCCTGTGGAACCTATACAGGTCACAATTTTTATCCGTTTTAAAAACCGTTCAAATACATCACCGTTACACCATAATGACAAATTGAGTTCGAATTTCGTGAATTGGTTTGTGCCTTTGATCCTGTGTCCTGTCACTTAAATTAGAGTATATATTAAATTTCAAATCAAAATTTGGACGGCTAGTACCCTCCATATTAACCACAGTACTAAGATTATTATCAATATCTAAATCATTTTCGTGAACAGCCTTTCCATCACAACTTTGACGGCTAGTATCCCCCATATCAAGAACATCACAATTTTTACGGCTATTATCTTCCATATCCAGTACATTAGCAAATATAATCAATATCCAAATGCTTATCACATATTCTCATTATTGTCCCCCGCCTTTCGAAGAAAACCGGGGACTATTAAAATGGGCTCGTCCGTCCGTCTGTCCGTCCGTCCGTTACACTTTTTGGGACACAATAACTCTCTGTCTAATAATTGAGCTAGAATGTTCAAACTTGGTGTAGATGTTACAGTTTATTAAGTTAATGCATTGATGGGGTTCAAGATGAGCATTTTCTGCTCAGGGAAAGCAGAGATAGGCAATTTGATTGGTTTATGCTTTGGGACACGATAACTTTAGTTCTACTTAAGTGAGTGATGAAACTTGTTGTATGGTTTTATCACATCAATACCTTGACTAGGTTCCATAATAAGCATTTTCGGCTTAGGGTAAGCAGAGCGATTTAAGTAATTTGATTGGTCGAGACTTTGAAACACAATAATTTTAACTCTCCTTCTAGTTGAGGTAGAATGTTCAAACGTGGTGTATGTGTTTATTTACTTTTAGAAACCTCTGTAAACCATGTTTATTATTAGGCTGATTAGTTATCAGTCGGGCAAATTCCAAATGGCTGCACGAACAAATAAGGAAATATGCTGTATCTGTCGAAACGACTTTGATGACGCTAGAACAATCGACTGTCATCATTCCTTTTGTTATAAGTGTCTGGAAGATTACATTCACAAAAGCCCCTCGAAAGAAAATTTTCGGTGCCCCTTGTGTCGTCGTCAAATAGCGATTCCTGTATGTGGTATATGTGGGTTTAAACGCAAAGTAAACATTGAAAACAAGTTGTCAATTGATATTCCACAATGTGATGTTTGTACAGATATTGTGTCTAAGTTTAGATGTAAAGATTGTGAGCAATATGTATGTGAATCCTGTAAAATGATGCATGATAAGTTAAAGATTTGTAAAGATCACAGGGTTATTCGATGTGATAATCTTTTCAATACAGAATCAGTGACGGATAGATTCCCGAATGAAGAATTGACTAGTCCAGGATATTTCTGTTCAGATCATGGACAAAAGAAAGTAGAATTTTATTGCAAAGATTGTTTAGTGGCTGTTTGTCCTAACTGTTATATAATAAATCATAATGGACATAGATTTTTAAATTTACAAGATGAAAATGACAGACGGGAAATCAGAGAAGAACTAAAAACATTAAATGAAGAAATAAAAACCCACATAGATCAACTTGAAACATTTAGTGAAAGTTTAAGCATGAGGTACACAGAAGTTATTCAACCAGTGCAGACAGCCTGCGAAAAGGTTGATGAACAGATTAATACAATTTGTAAAAACCTGAAAAAACTTGGAGAACATCTCAAAGATAAAATGATGAAATCTCACAATGAAGATATTAGTGATGAAGTCCATGTCAAATTTCGGGAAAAGATGGAGCACACTCAACGACTAGAAAATGATTTGAAAGATAGTGTTAAATATTCAGTGAATGTTATAAACTATTCAGCCATTGATCAAGTTGTACAAAGATTATCTGAGGTTCGAAAAGAGAGAGATAAATGTTATTCTAGAAAATTGGATTTACCGGATGTAAGATGTTTATCATTTCAAGTAGCTGAAATAGATACAACTTTATTGACCAATCAAATAGGGAAAATTATGAATTATTACACAAATATGTTTGAGGATATTTTCAGTGTGAATAATATACAAACAAGTGCTACCTGTTATGGTAAAAAACATCAATTTGCAGGTTTTACATGGAGTATTGGTGTCCACGTATCACCATTTAGAACACCATCATTGCTGGTTGGATTCGAAGTGAACAATGTCGAAGATAAAAGGATTATATCATGTACAGCTGAGGTCACCTTTAAACTCATAAATATAAATAATTGCAGACAATCCGTTTTAAAACATTGCGGTGAGACTCTTAAAATTGGTGGATGGTCATTCGTGCATGACCTCATTGACTGGAAGAAATTCAGCAATCCTGCCCATGGATTTATTAACAATGGATTCTTTACAATTCAAGTAACATTTGATAAAATAATGGACATAAAAAGATATGAATAATTATGAAATTTGGATTAAAAACCTGTCATGGTTAATGAAAAGTTAACGTATTATAGATGATATTCAATAAAAAAAAAAGAGATAAAATATAATATCTATGATTGTGATGCTCTTGAATCATGGTTGATGTCAGCAATTAAAGAGATTTAATTAAATGAAGGAGAAAGCAGCTGTGGAAGATGTAAAATGAAGTATCGTTATTTCATCAATCCAAATGTGTTCAGTGTTTTGGTCGTGAAAGGTAAACGCAGCAACTTATAGACATGCAACTAATCTTTTTCTCAGTACAGTGTAAATCGTAGGTTCGAACTCACGACTTGATTGATTACAGACTGCAGTGGTCCCGCAGTACATTGGCTATTATCAATCGTCCCAAGGTTTTAAGAAAAGCATTTGTCATAAATTGTGATAATCTTTATTTATTTCATGTTGTATAATATCAATAGATGTGAATAATAAAACTAGGGATGAGTCAAGTCTTTAGCTTAAATATTTTGTAAAGATCAATCCCCAGGTGGAAAGGCTGGCCCTACTGCAGTCCCAAATGTTTATAGGCACTGTCATCTTACGACTGCAGCCAACCAATCAAGATAGCCCTTTGATAATACTTAGTTTGAGTTCTCTCTGGTGTTGAAGATTTATGGATATAAATTTTTGTGATACGAGTTAAAATGATATATATTTCTTTGTTGGCCACTTTTTGCAATACTTTGGGACTTGGGTGCTATTTAAAAAAAGAAACGCTCTGATACCATTTTGACTGTTAAAGGACAAAGTTCTTGATGGAATTTTTTATACACCGGACCGTAACCTCCGAGGTTATGGCCGATTTTGGGGCACCCAGAAATGAAACAAAATATATACTCAAAGCCATTAAAAATGCAATGCCTAATTCATGAAATATTTCTGGTAACCGTTTACTTGGGCTTTCCTATTTTATGGCACATAGGTGAAAATTGTGATGGGTCTCTTTTTGTGGAGTTCTCGGTAATGATCCGAACTTTGTTCATGCAAACGCAACACTTGTCTTTTTTCACGATTTTAAGCAGTCCCATGTCACACGTTTTGCACGTGCATTCCCTGCACTCTCGCCCTTTAAATACAGATCAAAATTTCAACATTCATCACTTCGAAAAAATGACATGCCTTACACAAGAAAACAGGAACAGAGCTACATGTATTGCCATGTTGGATCAGGGGGCTTTACAGGTAGCCGTCGCCAGACACTTCAATGTCCACCCATCGACCATTGCTCGCCTCAGACAAGCTTCCACGCCACTGGAAGAGTTGCCGATCGACCCCGACCTGGAGCACCACCTGTAACAACCGCTGCTCAAGATCGCCACATCCGACTACAGCATCTGCGCAACAGGTTCCAGTCAGCTACTGCCAGGGGAACTGTTGGAACAAGGCAACGTTAGATCGGCCCTCAAATAGTCCGAAGGCGCCTGGCTGCTCCCGGATGCTCGAGATCTTGGGTTGGGTGATGACGGGTGCAGGCTGTTTCGTAACCTCGCTGTTTCGTACTTAGTTCATTCATACCTCACTTCGTACCTCAAATTGATTCGTACCTCTTCCTATGTTATTGAAATCAGTTGAAAGAAATTGAATATGCCGAACCAGAATTAGAATATGCACAGGATTCGTACCTCAAATTGATTAGTTCCTTTTCCGAAATCCAACGGCATCCCTTGGGTTACGCTGCCGTCTACCATACCAAGGTCAAATCCTTTTGCATCGTCATCAACTTGCCAGAGGTATCTGTACAACACACCATGGCGAACTGCCATCTTCTCGGATGAATCCCGATTCAACCTCAGTTTTCCTGATGGACGTCGTCGTATCTATCGACGTCAACATGAACGCTTTGCTCGTAACTGTGTGCTGGAAAGGGATCATTTCGGAGGAGGTGGCGTCATGGTTTGGGCTGCTATCAACGTCAACTTCCGGTCCCAGTCGGTGGTGGTCCAAGGCAATCTCAACGCTCAACATTATGTTGACGCCATCCTTCGTTCGGTGTTGCTTCCATTGCTGGCTCAACATGGAGTCCGTTGACAGATGGTTTTCCAGCATGACAATGCCCGCCCCCACACTACCAGGTTGACAAGAGACTTTCTGAACAATCATCATGTCCGTGTTATGGATTGGCCCGCTATGTCTCCCGACATGATCCCGATCGAACACCTTTGGGATGAACTTGGACGACGGGTTTGAACTCAAGCCGTGCCACCACGAACTGTTGCAGAGTTGGCACAGGCACTCCAAAATCATTGGCAAACAATCTGTGCCAGTCCATGCCATAGCGTAGTCAGGCATGTGTAAGAGCTTAGGGTGGACATACCCGATATTGACATCAGCTGACTCCTGCTTTGTTTCATGGATCTCTGACATTTCAGTTTTGTGCATTTGTTGTGAATTGTTTAATGAAATTATCCACAGATGCTTGTTATCTCGATTTTGTCAATTGTTATGTACATTTGTTAAAAGTTGCTGCAGTAAATAAACTTCGAATTTGGCATTGCGTTTTTAATGGCTTTGAGTGTATATGTTTTGGATCAGAACATGATGCTGGCTGACTTCAGTTTTAGTTCACATATTATTATTTTTTAGCAATTTCAGTAGTTCACATATGAAACTACTGAAAATGCAATATAAATGGGGAAGGGAACTTATCCACATTTGGTGTAAAATTGTGGGGACCTATCTCAGTATCTGTTCACCATTTCTTATTTTAATAAATGATATAGAGGCTACAGTTACTGAGTACTTGAGGATGGATTCCAGCATTGTCCGTCAACAATATCCTATTAACGTGACAAGTTTTTATACCACCAAATTTGTGAAGCACTGAGGCCAAAGATGTAAAAACACTGAGGTGGGAAAAAAATGTAAAAGATTGATTAATTATTTATGTGCAACAAAGAAACATAGATATTAACTGCCATTAGTATAGCTTAGTAAATTGGGAAATTAAAAAAATGCAGATTCTGTAATCTTTGTAAATATTAAACACAGTCAAACTGTTATTATTGTATTATAAAACAAATGAAATGGGGTTTAACGTATTACTGTTCTGCTCTGACTGGGCTAATGGAGATGGGCATAAGACACACATTCTGCTATGAGGGACATTTTGCCCGGGCAGCGGCACTATGCCCTACTCTTATATCAAATTCCAACTGCCAAGGGATCTTTTACGGGTGTGCCAATGTATACACGGGACCAATGCAGGGATCGAACATGCGACCTCCAGACTGGGGTGCCAGGGACTTGCCCACTCAACCACCGTGGCTCCCAATTATAAAACAAACTGTTAAATATAAACTGATAACATCTGGCGGAAAGGTTACTAGAACCACTGGAAATTGATAGGGTTCTTAATTTCATGACCTTAATGCTTCACGCTAAATTTGAAAATAATATGTTAAAGAATGTAGCCGCTTTCGCGTTCACCAGGTTTTTGGAAAAGGAAGATAACTGCAGAACTGAAGGTCACAGAAAGCTGAATATCGGTAGGGTTTGTCCTTTCATGACTAAAGTCACAGATCACACCAAATTTGAGCAGGGACCATCCCGGGCCGCAAAGCTGCACATTTGGCCCCTTCATTAATTGTGAGCAGCTGTTTTTTTGTGAAATCTTCCAGACAAAGAAAGGGCTTCAACAATATCATTGGAAATGGAAGCATTTTATTTATTTGATTACATAGCGGATTCTGTGACGTAGTGTCTTTATGTAAGACAATTAAGGGCTTCAACAATATCACTGGAAATGGAAGCATTTTATTTATTTGATTACATAGCGGATTCTGTGACGTAGTGCCTTTATGATCTTTGAAAAGTACAAATAACAGATGAAATAGGTCTAAAGTTTATCTGAAATGTAGTTTAGATATTGTAGTCCTGGGAGTATTATATCATATTTAGCAATAAATGTGTAAAAGCCCTTATATAAAATCATTGATCCACATTGTCAGTGTTTTTAAAATCAATAATACAATTCAACCAGCGGCTGTCAGGCAGGATACGCCCACATTTTGCAAGAGATGGATAGAGAACAAGCTAAAAACAAAACGATTTTTTGTACAATCAGGGGCAGTAATGCAGAAAGTTATGGTCTGAAATGTGCAAATATCAAAAGGGACTGAGGTCTTTGGGATATAAAGATGTTTTAAGTTTCATCAGAATCGGATAAAAATTGTGACAGGGTCCACAACCTTCGTATTGCATACTTTTACACAATTTGCGTACAAGAGCGGCCATTTTGTCAGGCAGTTTCATTTTGATTTTCCCGAAATTTGAATTCAACCTTCATTATGGTGGAATGGTGAAATATTTAAATGGTTTTTAAAACTGGAAAAAAAAATTGTGACCTCTAGAGAATCCGCAAGCTAATAATGCAATTTTTCGAATCCAGGAAGTTACGTTCGGATATAAGCGATTATCAAAAGGAACCAAGATCTTAGTGTGTGATGATGATATATTCACGTTTTTTTTTAAATCGGATAAAAATTGTGACCTCTACATGGACGGCAAACTAAAAACGTGACCACAGGCTCAAAACGCGATTTTTCGTACATTCAAGGGCCATAATTCAGGAAGTTACGACCCGATATGCGCAAATATCGAAAGGAACCAAGATCTTTGGGTTATAAACATGCATTTCAACTCTCATCAAAATCGGTGTAACAATGTTACTGTGTAACAGTGATATATTCGAACGTCTTTTTAAATCGGATAATAATTGTGACCTCTAGAGGGACAACAAGATAAACATATGATTTTTCATACAATCAGGGGCCATAATTCAGGAAGTTACTATCCGATATGCCCGAATATCAAAAGGAACAAAGATCTTTGGATTATAAACATGCATTTCAAGTTTCATCAAAATCAGATCAAATTTGTGACCTCTACAGGGGTCATAATTCAGGAAGTTACAATCTGATATACGCAAATATCGAAAGAAACCAAGATCTTTGGGTTATAAACTTACTTTTCAAGTTTCAACAAAATCGGATAAAAATTGTGACCTCTATAGGGTCCACAGGGGCCATAATCCATGAAGTGTTGGTCCAATACATGCCAATATCGAACACAACCGAGATCTTTTGGAGATAAACCTATATTTCAAGTTTCGTCAATATCGGATAAGAATTGTGACCTGTAGAGTGTCCACAAACAATTGTGGACGGACAGCCGGCTGGACAGGAGCGACGACATACGTCCACATGAAAATGTTGCCGCATAAAAAGCATTTAAATAAAAGCAAATTAATAAATATGAAGAAAATTGTATTTTTTCTATACATTGACGTATAAATTTAAATAATAATTTTGTTCAAATTAAATTGTACATAACAAATAAAGAAATATCACATGGAAACAAGGTGTGTAATCACACAGATAATAAATTATATCTCTTTAAAAGACTATACAAAAGTTTGGAATGGATTATTAAGTACAAAAATATGGAATGGATTATTAAGTACAAAAAGTGGTTGCCATGCAAGATAGGCTCACATTTTGTGAGAGATTGACAAGAGAACAAGCTAAAAAAACAAGCGATTTGTTATCAGGGGCTTATCCAGGAAGGGATGGTCTGATACGTGCAAATATCAAAACGAACCAATATCTTTGGGATATAAACATTTAATTTCCGTACGGGGAGCAGCCATTTTGTCAGGCAGTTCTGGTCGGATTTTCACAAAATTAAAACTGTTATTAGGGTGTAACAGTGATATATTTAAACATTTTTTTTTAAATTGGATAAAAATTGTGACCTCTAGAGGGTCCACAAGCTATAAACATTTTAAGTTTCATCAATATCAAAAGAAACCAAGATCTTTGGGATATAATTCTCTATTTCAAGTTTCGTCAAAATTGGACAAAAATTTTGAACTGTAGAATGTCCGCAAACAAATTGTTGACGGACGGACAGGGGCGACGACAATATACGTCCACATGAATATGTTGGCGTATAAAAATTATGAAGAAAATATCTTTTTGTAAAAAATTCAAATCAGATATCATTAGAACAATAATAAATATGATAAATAATTTCTCTAAAATATATCTTACTGTCTGAGCCAGCATAGAAAATAAACTCTTTTAGTCCTGTATGAACCAACTGCTTCAATATGGCTAATTGTATAGGGAATTTTAATTACCCGTGGATGATTTCAAACAAATGGCTATAGTAAGTTTTTAAAAAGCCATAATTAATTAGTTTATTCGTATATATACATGTACTATATATTTTAACATGGCTCAGACAGTAAGGGTTTTGCCAGTTTGATCTAGATATCCATGCGACAACTGTGCAGGTCTGAAAAATGGAAAATTATCCTCAACCTGATTAAAATACAAATCAGAATTTCATTTAAAATTCCACGGTCACCACTCCATATATATACATGTACATATGATGGGTTTACTAAATATGAACATTAAGTAGGCACACAAGTAACATTAAAAGGTGTATTCCCACAAAAGTATTTATAGGGTAGTTATTTCCAATAAAAGCATGGTAAATTTGGTGTCATTGAAGATCAATAAACTTTTTCCTTTGAAAACCAAAGGTAACCTATAGATTTATAGAAATTTCAAAAAGATCTGGTTATGCAACCTATACAAATTTTAGAAAGATCGGATGGTAATTGTGCTAACACGATTCTGTCATAAAGAGGCATTACTCCAAAAGTCAACTTCGGTATTCGTTCAAAATCAATAGAATTTTTCCTTTTTTCAGGCAACCTATAAAATGGCAAAAACACTATAATAATTGTAGTCTCAAGAGTGTTAAAACAAGAAATTATGGATAGATGGACGGATGAATGGGTTTATTCTTGATTCAGTGTTACTGTTTATCCATACATACAATTTATTTAACAATGGAACAAAACTACCTCTGATGAACTATAGCTTTTGACAGCGCCCTACATATAGCAATAATGGTCACCAATAGATAATTGTTTATGGATTTATTTAGCCTGTACAGGTATTACCAGTAAATCCTGGTGGACAAATACATTTAAATTCACCTAGTGAGTTTTCTATACACATTCCTCCATTACATGGATTGGGATTACAACCAATAGGTGTTAATCTACTTTCGCACAGTTTTCCCTGAAAAAAATTATATAAATTTATGATAATGGAATAAATTGTTAATTTCATTGCTTACTTTCAAATGGTAGCATACAGTATTTATAAATATCTATCTTGACACTGAAAGAGAAATCAGACTTAATGCCTAGGTCACAATATGATTTGTTTGTGCAAAGGGGTCTTTTGCAGTGGGAGGAAACCAGCGACATTCCTTCTTGGGATCGAAATGAAATGAAATGAAATGGGGTTTAATGCCCTACTGTTCTGCTCCTAAACTGGGCTAATGAAGACGGGCATACGCCATACAGTGTGCTATGAGGGAAAATTTTGCCCGGGCAGCGGCGCTACGGCTTACTCTTATATCGAATTCCAACTGCCAAGGGATCTTTTACGTGCACGCCAATATGTACACGGGACCTCGGTTTTTCATACCATCCGAACGACTAGACAGCTGTCCTTGTCAGGCCCTCCATCCTGTGGGGAAATATTTAGTTGTGTCCATCATATTTATTAGCTATGTCATATTGTTTACCGTATATAAATGTTTTATGTTAATTTAAATTATAATGAAATTTATATGCAAATAAATTGAATGTCTTAAATAACAGATTTCATGTGTTGGTATTATCTTCTTTATAACACCGAATACCTACTGATTTTTGATAAAATATTCTGATTTTTGGCAAAATATTCTACTGATTTTTGACAAAATATTCTACTAATTTTTGACAAAATATTCTACTAATTTTTGACAAAATATTCTACTAATTTTTGTCAAAATATTCTACTGATTTCATAATTTTTTGTGACTAAAACGTGTTTGACAGAAAGTATATACATGTAATACAAAATATATATATTTTTAGGTTGTCTTGTACCCCACAGCAGCATATTTGTTTTTTGCTAAATAATTGGAGCACTAACAAAAATACTAACCAATTGTGTAATTATCAGAATAATTAAATTGGATGTGCTTCTAGTTCTTCCTGGTGCTAACATCTGTTATACAAAACATGTACCAGTGTGGGCTGAGAAACTTACTCTAGATACTTAACCAAGGTGTTGCCTTACAGGGAAAAGTGCTTGGCAAGAATTAGTGTGGTCGTTCGAGTGGCGTTCACATAAAAAAAAAATTCATCACAGTTGGAATTTGACGAAGAGAAAGCAGAAACACCACTGTCTGGTAAAATAACCCTCATAGCACTGTATGGTACATATACCCTATCTTCGTTAGCCCGGTTGGTGCATAAAAGTGGGCCGTTAATGCCATATTATTTCATTTAGTGTCTAAATGGAAAGGTAATAGGCTTCTTTGTCTCAGGGACTTGAACACTATATATAAATTTCAAGCCAATTGGATAATATGTTTAGCCCTTATAGCATCCACCACAAGGTTTCTCAAAGTGATCATGGGCCATAACTCTGGCAGTAATTATTGAAAAACATTGAAAATCAATATGTTTCTTTGTCCCATGATATTAAACATTGTACATCAATTTAAAGGCAACAGGCTTCTGCACCTTATAAACTGAACATTAAAATTATTTTCATTTGAGAGCTATTAGCCAATATCAGACATCATCTAACAAAAGACTCCACTCACACGCTTGTTAGACCACTAGTCTTTTCTAGACTGGATAACTGCAACAGCATATTGAGTGGTCTAAATCGCAACTTAATTTCAAACTACAATTTTTTTAAAATACTGCTGCCAGGATACACTGAGAAGTATCAAAGGTGATATTTGTGCAAATAGGGCATAGTAAATTTCTGCAAATATCGGTAAAATTCTAATTATCGTAACAAATCTAATACCGCAAGGCTCAAATCTGTAGATACGGTGTGTTAGTTAACAGGGATGAGAAATTGACTGAAAGGTGATTAAATTATCGCTAGGGGTGAAAATCTCTGTGACAGTGCATTTTCTGTACTGCATGTGTTAATTAATGGATGGGTTAAAAACGACTGACACGGTGTGTATTCTTTGTTTGGTGAGTTTTCTTGAAAGCGTGTTATAACTGTAGCAAAGGTGTTTTATCAAGGACCAACAGGCTTTATCTGACGTGTAGGTGTTAAATCAAATTTACTGTGCGATTTCTTATTTGATAGTGTGTTTTATATGTGCTGTAGTTACATTCCAAAGTAGTCGGGCTGCGGTTATTTATATATTTGTCTTTTTTGTGGGTTTAATTTTTTTACATATTATCGTAAGTACCACTGAACTATAACTGCACTTATCTTAAAATTGATCACACGCAGTATCGTTATTTACCGATATTCGAACCAACCGCCATCAGATTAACAAATCTGTTTCGAAAGCAAATTTATGAAATATGAAATCGCGCAATTAATGAAAACCTATTAGTTTCGTCACTGCTATATTTACTACACTTAAATGATTGATTCTTACCTGGGTTGTAAGTAGGACTTACTATCCAAGAAAAAAGTAATTCCCACATATATGACAACTGATAATTCACATATCAAATAACACTAATGCAAACAGGTACATGTGCCGATTGTGTAACCAGCTTGTCTTTGCATGCAAAATACCAACGTCACCTAAGATCTTTGACACAGGTTCATTTAGCCGCTTGTCTTAACATCTTGTGATTCTACCAAACGTTGTATAACAATGTTGACTTTGCATGCAAAATACCAAGCTTTGACTTAATATGGAAATAGAGGCTTTATAAAAACAGCTAAATTTAACCATGTGTTAATACTCCCATTGTTTGCAATTGTATGAAATCGCTTTATTATTTTTCTCCTGGTACTAATAAAATCCAATTTTTATTATGTAATTTAGACTATTGGCATCGCAGTACACGCTTTACTCGCGAAAACTGTTTTTGTTGGCAGACAGAGAGGTGACAGTTTATTCGGGGATGATTAAGTTCAACGAAAAGGACAATTTTGTAATGTGGATGAAAACTGTGGTCTGTTCAATGTTGGTCTTATAATAACATAAATGTCTATTTCCCTTTTTTAGCACCTCCTTAAAGAGGTATATATGACAAAATTTCGCAGGATAATTGTTGTAATGAGATGTGTCATAGGCATAATTTATAGGGAGTAAATAATAACATTTCTTGCATTGTTTTTAAGGGGGAGACTATTTTTAGTAACAAAATAAGGTAAAGTCATAGTTTTAAACTTATATAGCTTAATTTTAAATATTTCTGGTCATTTATTATTCTATATTGAGTCCCACCTCATGAATTTTTTTAAAAAGAAACTATTTCAGAACAGTAATTATTAATAATTATAGTGAGATACAATTCAAAATGTCTACATATACTGGCTGCCTTTCCAATTGAGAATCCACTACAAAATTCTCTGTCATGTATATAGATGTCTCAATTGACACTTTCCTCTCTAGTCATTGGGCATGCATACATGTATGTAAATTTGCGCATTATAAATATACACTATTATTATTATTAAAGGCAATCAGCGTCCACAAGATTTTTCAACATTATGAAGGGTCATAATTCTAGTAGAAGTTATCGTAAATTATTCAAGTTATCGTAAATGTTTCAATGTGGGTGTATAAAATATAAAATTGCTGGAAGAGATTTCCTTTAAAACTCATATTAGTACTTACAGTAAATCCTTTAGGACAGTCACAAATAGCAGCATTTTCTACAACCCAACAATCAGCATTATTTAAACATGGACTTGGTGAACACACATCTACTGTAGCTAGGATATAAATTAAACCAAGAAAATATGAAAAGCAGTAAAAAATTAAGAAACTTTGACTTTTAGGCGATTTTGAAACTAACAAATATGTTTATTTATGTTCTTTATCTAATGCTTCAGAGAATTTTGATTTTGATTACAGGTACATTCTCTATTCTCCACTATTACACAAATTCAAGATGCATCTGCCAGACACACTGTCTGATAATTAAGGAGTGTCTTCTTACAAACATTGGGGGGTTGGATGGCTGAATGGTTAGCATGTGCGCGCTGTATAATAAAGTCTGTCATTGAGTCAACTGGCGTGGTTTGGATTCCCCAGTTGTACGTGACAAGGAGTAGGGCCACCTGTCCAACCACGTGGGTTTTCTCTGGGTCCTCCAATTTCCTCCCACTGCTAAAGACCACTACGCGCAAGCGAATTATGGAAATAAAATTGAACCATATGTTAGTCCCGAAATGACCTAGTTTGTGTTGAGTGGACGTTAAACCCCATTTCTCTCTCTCTCCCTTACAAGCATTAACAATACAGGTTGGCACAAAGCACTCCCTAACCTATAGAACTTGATTGGTTCATAGCTGGGTGGCATAAGGAGGATTGGAAGACATTTTACAACAATATTTACTAAGTTTTGTTTGAAACCGTTTCATAATTCCCTACATACATAAAATATTTCATTCAAAGCATTCCTTTAATTCGAGGTAATAAGCTCCTTTGTAACAGTATGATATTTCTTTATTTTCTCAGTATCTCAATACCCTGTAATTTATATTGCAGTTTTAGCCCACAGTGTAAGTCCACTTCAAAATAATACAATAATTTTTGTGATTATCAATTTTCAATGAGCAAATTTTGTTAGTCAGTTTACCATCATTATTTGTAATCAATCAATTGACAATAAATATTTCAAAACATTGAACTGCACCCAATTGCCAATCCCTATTTTAGGTTCCATGAATGTGTTAAAAGGGGAAATAATATCTTCCTCTTACTCTATGGAGTGCCCACAGCTAAACAACCTTGGCCCATAGTTACAAATTGCAACATCTTTTGTTTTCATTTCACTAAAACTTTATACAGCTTAAAACATATCTTTAAGCATAATTATCCTCATAAATATGTAAAATTGAGACTGAATTGTGCAAGATAGGCTTAATGTAGCATGTCTCTGCGACTGGAAACTGCCATAACAATTGTTATAAGGACAATAGGTAGAGTTTTTTTAGTAACAAAATCTAATAGGTTTTTTCCCTGTATACACACTATCAACTATTTTGTTTTTTCATTAAAGGGGCATTATGTAAGATTTAGATAAAGAGCTGGCCTTTCTCACTATAATATTTAAAAAATAGATAATGCCAAATTTCATTCAAATTACTTTATTTTGAGTGAAGTTATCAATGGTTGTAGTTTTGACACGATGTGTCCATTGATTGTAACAATTGTACTCTTCATTTGATTCTTAGCCTCACTTCTCCATTTTTTAATTAAATCATTAAATGGCCGAACTGTTCTAATCTACTTGAAATCGGAGCCATCCGATGGCATCGAGAGTAGATTATGGTCCTGTCATGTTAATAAATGTCTAATTAATAATTTATATAACATTTAAGGCCCAAAGAAAGAACTGCAATAGGCAGATTTAGCTCTTACATAATGTCTGTTTAAGAATATCATACATAAAGATTTTCATATAGTTTTGAAGTGTACAAGTTTTATGCTAACATGTGACATAACAAGACAAATTTCCCCCCTCCCCACCCTTTTGTGCAAGCACTACGCAAAAAAAAACCGGGTTTCTAGATTTAACCCTCCATAGCTAATGCAGGGCATCAGGAATTGGATCAGGGGCTCTGCGGCATGAATTCTGGCCATACCAACATGAAGAAAATATTCAACATATTGATTACCCTGGAGCCTGGCTAACATCGATGCAAAAGAATGATATTAGTTTGCCGTGAATCATGCCGTGAATCACCTCAAAATTTAAGGGGTGTTATAGTTCAACAGATGGTGAATTTCTGCCTATCAGAATCAAGGAAATTTCAGATTATAACAACTTGTTTATAGGCAAAACAAAACCAACATTCTATAAACAATATGTTGAAAAACAATTTATTTCAACATCTATTACATCAGGATCATCTATTATATTTGCCTTTTCAAATGCTGAGTAACTTAATTTGGACAAACTATATTGCTTAAATCAGTCTAAGCAACTCTATAACTTTATTTCAAAAATCTAAATAAGCTCAGGCTGAGCGAAATTCCTTCAAAAATTATTTTAAAAAGATTGCCGTGATTTTTGAAAGTAATCAAACTATTTAAAAAAGAATTAACAGACACCAAATAAACAGGGCATGGCATCCCGTTTTTCCTTTGAACCACTGACTAATTGGCTAAAAAAAACATCACATATGAAAGAATATGTTACATGATAACTTCTTAAATGAAAATCTTTAAACTTTAATTTACTTACAAACTAGATACTGGCAGTAGAGGCCTTCATATCTATTAGTGCATTCACAAAATATACCAAACTCATCTGTAAAACAGCTACCCCCATTTCTACATGGTGAATTGAGACAGTTTGTTATCTGAATATCACACAATCTACCTACAATTTATATATATATATATAACATAACAAAGTGAAACCTACTATATATATGATAGACAAATAAATTACTTGCATAACTAATTCTTATGGTTCTAACTTGTTATTTTATCAACTGAATAGTGACTAACAATAAAATATAAAACAACTCTCACTGGGTCACTGTATACACTGGGGTGGGGGGTTGGATGGCCGAATGGTTAGCATGTGCGCGCTGTATCATAAAGCCTGTCATTGAGCCAACTGGCATGGTTTCGAATCCCCAGTTGTACATGACAAGGAGTAGGGTCGCCTGTCAAACCTCGTGGGTTTTCTCCGGGTCCTCCGGTTTCCTCCCACTGATAAAGACCCCTACGCGCAAGCGAATTATTGAAGTAAAATTATATTAGTCCCGAAATGACCTAGTTTGTGTCAACGTCCTACTGTTCTGCTCCGACTGGGCTATAATGAAGACAGGCATACGCCAAACAGTATATTTTGAGGGAAATTTTGCCCGGGCAGCGGAACCATGGTCTACTCTTATATCAAATTTCAACTGCCAAAGGATCTATTACATGCAAGCCAATGTGTATGTAACCTGTCAAAAAATGCATTGTTTCCAATTCGTGTTTCCATAGACCAAGACAGTAATCTGCTTCCATATTAATTGTTAAATCCTCTCAGATTTAATAATGATCGTGTAACATATTTGGATAGTCAATTATTTAGGAGAGTTGTATTACGATTTAGTTTTACACATATATTGTATTAATATTATGTCCATTTAAATTTCGCGTACTGTGAACTATACAGTGTCATGTGACCAGTTTATCCAATGAGCATTTGTCAGTAGGGAAACTCGAGCTCGAGGGTGGTATGCCATATTTTAAGGTAATTTTACTATCTTCTTTTCCCGTTATTATAGTCAGTGGTTTATTATCTAATATGTATAATGATGCATGATATATCGTAGAATGTGTATAATATATTCTGTATCTGTATGTTTGAACTCTGATTAAAAGGGGCAGTGACATGTAATGTATTGTCATATTCTTACCACTGAAGTTGGTTTGCTTCTGTGTTCCCTTACTTAGGGTAAGAAGTTTACATTAGATAATTATGGATTTGTATAATGTATATAGATGAAGGATGAGTTTTGAATAGACTGCTTCGAGTATAATCTGTATATGTTTTTAAAACATTTTTTATATAAATGATATATTTGTATTTTTCAGAGATTGTTGTCTCTGTAGATCCATAATAAACTAATTAGGTACTAGTTGGTGTTTTCTTCTCGTTACATGTACACAGGACCTCGGTTTTTTGTGCAATCCGAATGACTAGACAGCTGTCCTTGTCAGGCCCTCCACCCTGCACCACTGATAGGGGGGGGGGGAAACCACATCGCAAAATCCTGATGAACTTTCTTGGCCAGTGCAGGGATCAAACACATGACCTCCAGGCTAGCGAGCTAGCGTCTTACCCACTTAGCCACCGTGGCTCCAATATCTGTGTGTAGGTACAGGTAAGCAAAAAACTTGTTTAAATTCACCATTCTGAATTTTATTCATTTCTTATAATAGGTTGTAAGACTCCATCAAGGTTTTCAAAAAGTCTCCAAAACAGAAACATTACAGTAATAACAAGAGAACCAAAAATCTCCAAATTTCAAAGCAGTTTCTCGAAATAAAAAAGCCCAAGAAATCCTAAAATCTTGAATATTGGCTTGTAGCTAGAGTGTTCATCAATAAAAAAACAGATAAATGGACAAGGGTGATGACAAAGTAGTAAGTATATAATTACCTGTGTATGGAGGTGGACAAATACATATAAAACTATCACCATTAATAGAACAATCACCTTGTACACATGGTGAACTAGCACATGGATTAAACACTGATTCACATCCATTTCCTGAAAATATTCCAAAAACATATTGATTTTATTTTATATGTATAATATTGTATTTTAATTCCAAGCAACAACAAGATCAGGCACAAGGTTTTGGGACAGGCTGTGGTGGTGTGGTAATTCAACAACTAGTGGTCCATCCTAATAAGTATGACCAGGTGGTATTTAATACAGCCATTCAACCAAATATTAGAATATTACGGAGTAGACTTACACCACAACTTGGCTCCCAAGATGGATTATCTATAGTAAGTTAACAATGGTCAGCTATGACAGAAATTAGAGATAATAGTAGTAATGAGATAATTCATCTATAAACATAACATAATCAAGGCCCATGTAGTCACTTCAGCAAATGAATGAATGGATGTCAATTAAATATTACCCTTTAACAACTATAAAATATTATTCAGTTTAAATATATAAAGTATTAATCACTGTTTATTGTTACCAAGTAACCTCTAGTACATTAGAGGAACGATTGTAGATTGTAAGTAATTGACCACAGGCAGGCAGCAGGACATACTGAAGGGAAGGTCTCTGATAAGTTATTTCTTAGATGCTGTTCCTTATTAGATTACTTAGCCTGTGGGTCAGTATTGTATATATATTATTATTGTTAAGTATTGTTACAGAATATAAGATTACACCAAGAAAACTTGATTGAACATACCACCCATTGTCGAAGGTTGGATTATAAGCAGGTCCATAAACCCCGGATGATACTAAGCATGATAACCTGAGCAATGAAGCCCAATAGTTCAAATGCAAACCTTACAATGTTTGTAGCCCTTTTCACCTGTTTGATTTCTATATTCAATTAATTATTTTTCTTTCTGTTCATGATACAATGTGCATTAAGAATTTGGGACTACTGTAATGTAATATCATAAACAAGATATATCACAAAAGCTAAAAGAACTAGCACATCATTTACACATCACTTTTGAAGCTATTTGTGGCTGTGAATAATGAAAATGTTAGCTCTAAGTAACTGTGATATATTTGTTTACCTTGTTTAACTGATTAATATCACAGCTATTTGAAGGTGATGGGCTATATTATTTTACTCGTAAAAGTAACCTGACATAAACAGTGATAAATATCATATTTTAAAAAAGAAATCTATTTGCAGGTGTCAACACTCCAACGAAGTGTGATGTATAATTTTACCTATAAAAACAGATATTGCAGATTTGCAAAAAACTTTTTAATGGTGTGAGTGCCAAGTGTTAAGTGTTCACTTTACCTGTAAAGCCAGCTGGACACAAACACTGATAGGTATCACCGTTTTCTCTACATGTGGCACCATTTAAACATGGGGCATTATCACATGGTTTTATAACTGTTTCACACCGACTACCTGCAATAGTCAAAGAGGCATCTATATTTGATTCATATACCTGTATCAATTAGACATGTATCAATTAGACATCTGGAAATCTATGAAAATATGGTTTACTTGTAAGAAAAATCATCTGTACAATTGTCATTTAATTAAAAAATATCAATTTAAAAGTAAACTAGAAATCCTAAGGAGTACTGATGTGTTTCGGTATGTCATGTCACGTCACATCACGCCTTGTCACATCAACATTCAAGTTACACCATGAATTACTGATTTAGTAACATCCAATACCTATTAAAGTGGAAAAACCTGTCAATTTGGACTCTTAATAAAACTGGAAGTTATACTTTATGACCAAACTTTTTTATATTATTGTTAGTAGACACCAGTGTCATTATACATACAAAGGAAAATCGGAAGGCCTCCGTAATTTCCACAAGTTTTCGGAAGCCGTCACAAAAAGTTTTAAAATGCCATTTTGAAGCAATCAATGTGTTCCTTACTCCTACCAAGTTTCATCTTGATACCTCAAATAGTGACGGAGATATGACATCTTGAATGTTCAAAAATGATGAAGAAAACTTTCGCAAATCAAAATTTGATCTAATATTAATCAAGCGAACTTCCGAATTTCGAAAAAACGTCAGTCAGAGCCCATATGGGATTTGTCCAAAGAATCCAAAAAGACAAATCCAAAAATGAAAACCCGAAGAAGATTCGTCGAGAAATAACCGAGATATGGACAATCTGAGATTATTTTTTGTCCCATCCGTAAAACACTTCCTGTTCGTCAAAAATGACCCAATTTATATTTAATAAATAGATGCACGGAGGCCAACCACATCTACGCTGGCAGAGTGTTTGAACCATTTACAGTTTTGGTTGCACCGAAGGTTCGAAACATGTAAAAAGAATGAAATCAAATGGGGTTTGACATCCTAATTTTCTGCACCAACTGGGATAATGAAGATGGGCATCTTGGAATTGTGACATTATATAAGAAATCAAAGTCAATCAATGCACAACAGTCGTCCAAGGAAAAGTACTTGAATTGGTGGAACCTTAGGCTTTTTTCGAATAGCATTGAGTAGCACAAAATGAGTAGTACTTGGAGAGATACAAAATATGGTCATATAAAAGTGTTGTTTTACTAACCTGTATAGTTTGCTGAACATTGACAAGAAAATGTACTGTTACCAATATTTAAGCAGTTTGCATTATTAAAACATGGGTTACTATCACATGGTTTTACAATTGATTCACATCGTGCACCAGTAAACTGTACAGAGCATACACATTTATAACTACTTCCTACTGTCTGACAAATACCCTCATTAAAACATGGAGTTAAGGCACATGGAGACTGCTGAACATCACATTTTGTCCCTGAAAATATAAAGATATTATATATGCTTCCATCTAATCCAAATTCTCATTACACAGATTATTGAGGTAAAGACCTGTGCTTTATCTATCAAATGTATGAATGACTGAGTTAATGGCTACACATGCATTATTTTTACAAATTGGTCACGACAGTGTTATTACATCAGAGGAAAATAAAAAGAATCACATTAATGATAAAATGATCAGGCTGAGACTGGAAAATTCATTGTTCAGGAGCTGGCGAAATTGTTTTTTTTTTAGAATAACACAAACTAATCAGGGGGTTGCCCCAGAATTTGACAATGACATATCAATAGAAAATCTCTATATTTTAAAAATAAAGGTTATCTTTTTAAGAAGAGTTTTAAAATCTTTGGCACTTTACAGATTGCTAACACAAGTGACTGGACATACATTCATAATAGTAAAGAACTACAATCTGATTACAATTAAATGTTAATTTAGTTTTGCACATTTGATTGTTTAGTCCCATTAATATCTAAAGATATATTTGATAAAGTACATTCTGGACCTGTGACAACATTTAAACAATTGATCTTGATTATAAAGTCAATGAAATGTCTTAATAATAAACTTTCTGTATGGCAGGTTATGATTGATAGGTTGGTCTGGTGTCAACCATTCACAAATGTCATTAGACTGAGATGAATTGACCTAAACAACTGGAAAACAAAACAAAGTGTGGACTTAATTTTAATTAGGCTGTAAGAACTGATGACATACATATCTGACATGAAGCAAATTCATTAATACAAAATAGACACTCCAGACACATCTGCTAGTTCCTAATTTTTAATTTTCAAAGACGTCTACAAACTATCTAAATATATACTTACCAGTAAATCCAGTATTACAATTACATCTTTGTTGATTATTTTCTGTTAAACATTGCCCATTAATACAGTTAGTTGTATCACAAGTTGGGATGAGGACATCACAGTTAGTACCAGTATAACCGGCTTCACAAACACAAGTATGACCTGTCACAGTATTCTCACATCTACCACGAACACAAGGATTATCAGCACATGGTAATCTTGTACTACATGTAGAACCTGTAAACTCTGGCTGACATTGACAAATAAAATTACTACCAGCATTTGTGCAGATGCCATTTTTCAAACATGGAGAACTTCCACATGGATTAACAACTTCACAATTTCTACCAGCAAAGTTTGGAAGACATGAACAAGTATAGCTTGTTCCATTCTCAACACAGGTACCAGAGTTCAAACAAGGTGCACTGGAACATGTTTGTAAAGTGGATTCACAGCGTAGACCGGTGAAATTTGAAGAACACATACAGACAAAATCGTTTCCGTTCACAAAACATCTACCAGAATTTAAGCATGGTGAATTACCACATGGATTAAAACGTTCACATCTCGGACCTGCATACATGGTGGTACAACTACAACTAAAGGATGATCCTACATTCGTACAGTTGCCGTTATTTACACAAGGTGAACTCCAACATGGTATGAAAGTTTCACATCGTTCTCCTGTGTACTGGGATGCACACTGACATGTACTACTGGTTGTTCCAACATTGGTACATTGAATTATTCAGGTTGGAACATACTGAGTTATGTTGACAAGGACCACTAGAGCATGGTAAATATGTTTCACATCGATTTCCTGTATAACTGACAGGACATACACAAGTAAAATTAGAAGTTCCCTCCCTGCACACTCCAGCATTTAAACATGGTATACTGCTACAGAATAATCTTTGTTCACATCTAGTTCCTGTGAAGCCAGTTGGACAAACACACTGGAATGTGTTTCCATCATTCAAACAGGTTCCACCATTAACACACTGCTGTGAAGAACATGGTAAAATAGATTCACAGAGGGTACCTGTAAACCCACTTAAACAAGAACAAACAAATTGAGATCCATTTGATGTGCACAGGCCTCCATTTTTACATAGATTGGAAAAGCAGGGGAGATAACTTTCGCATGTTGTTCCTGTATAAGCAGACGTACATTGACAAGTCTCACTAGTGTCCACTACTGAACATGTGCCTCCATTTTGACAATTATTAACAGAACATGCTTGTTTTATCTCACAATTATTGCCAGAATAACCAGTTGAACATGAACACTGGTAGCCAGCACTTACTACTTGACATGTACCTGCATTTAAACATGGCTGTACAGCACAAGGTTGTTCATCCTCACATCTTGGTCCAGAATGGGTTAGCGGACAAGTGCAATAGGCTTCACCAGCTCTTTGAGTACAGAGACCTCTATTTTTACATGGTGATGCTGTGCATTGATCTGCTCGAATTTCACAATGACTTCCTGAAAACACAGAAAAACAAGCCAACAGTGAGGCTGATGTCCCCTGCCAAAATCCCAAAATAAATAGATGACACATATTAATTAATCGTACATTTATTTGTTTCAAAAGTTTATCAACTGATTATCACCTATACACTAAGTTTCATCACTTTCTATCAGATAGAATCAAAGTTATCTTGTCCCAAAGCACCGACCAATGAAATTGCTTTAGCTCGAAATGTTAATCATTGAACCCAGTCAAGACATTCACCTAATGAACATCTACATCAAGTTTAAACATTCTACCTCAATTAAAAGCAGAGTTGTTATGTTCCAAAGTCTTGACCAATCAAATTGCTTATCGCTCCTTAGCCTAAGCAGAAAATTCTCACCATCGAACTTAGTCAAGGTAATGATATAGTGAATCTACATGTATATTCAGAGTTTCATCTCCCTCACTTCATTATAACTAAAGTTATTGTGCCCCAAAGCATCAACCAATCAAATTGCTTATCTCTGCTTACCCTAAGCAGAAAATTCTCATCTTCGACCTCCAACAAAGCATTGACCTAATAAACACCTACACCAAGTGTGAACATTCTAGCTCAATTAGAATGAGATTTATTGTGTTCCAAAGTCTCGACCAATCAAATTGCTTATCACTTTGCTTACCCTGAGCAGAAAATGCTCATTATCGAGTTTAGTCAAGGTATTGATGTAATGAAGCTATACACTAAGTTTCATCACTCTCACTTACTCAGTTTCATTTGACAGTCTTTTAGAAATTAGCAAGAAGTGAAATGTAGTATTTCAATATTGTGCAGTTATTGATTACATTTTTCACATTAATTTCATAAGTCTTTTAGAAATTAGCAAGAAGTGAAATGTGGTATTTCAATATTGTGCAGTTATTGATTACATTTTTCACATTAATTTCATAAGCACATACATACCTGTATACCCTGACACGCAATAACATTCATAATATCCAATAGCTAGATCTTTAGCACAAAACTCTCTTCCTCTGCTACAACAAACAGCACCATTTTTACAGGGACTTGATTCACAGGGGTCTAATACATTTTCACATCTGTTACCAGTATAATTAGGTAAACATTCACAAGTAAAATCATTAATACCATCAATACATTTACCTGGTAAAAAAATAATTATTGCCAATAATAAATTTACCTGGTGAAAATAAATATTTCATAACTTATAACATAACAACAATAATGTTGATTTCAATATGGTCTAAATTACAAGCATAACTATTACAATTGCAGATATTCTACACAAGATTTTGTTACATTTAAGATCTGATTACGGAATTCATTTAGAATTAGCACAATGATTATATCTTACATTTCAAGAAGAAAGCCCACAAAAAAAGTCATTTATATCTAATCCCCCGATACGTAACTCTAGCACACCAATAATCACATTATTTAGTTTAATAAATAGAAGTACCCTACTTTATATGGTGTATCTAAACATATGCTGACTAGAATTAATTTCTCTAGGCATTTTAGTCAACAACAGACAGTTTGAAATGATTATAGGAAGGGGAGCGATGGAATTTAAAACTGATCAACTGCTTACCATTTGGACCACATGAATTAGTCAGACATTCGTTGATATTAACATCACATAATAATCCTGTAAATCCTGGTAGACATGTACATGTAGGATTTGAACCGGGTAAGTTTGCAGGGAAACAAATTCCATAGTTCAAACACGGATCTGAAAAATTAGAAAAATAAATTTTCAAGAGAGCATAACTAAGCGCAAGTATAGACTAGCAGCATACTTGAATATATACATACAAAGTGGAAATCATTACTTCAGACAGAAGATATGTATTAACAAACGAACAGTGAGGCCAAACCGACAAAATCCCAAAGTAAATAGATGACACATATTAATTAATCGCACATTTATATTTTTCAAAAGTATCAAGCAATCAAACTGATTATCAACTATACACTAAGTTTCAACACTCTCTATCAGATAGAATCAAAGTTATCTTGTCCCAAAGAATCAACCAATGAAATTGCTTAGCTCTGCTTAGCTTTAGCTCGAAATGTTAATCATTGAACTCAGTCAAGACATTCACCTAACGAACATCTACATCAAGTTTAAACATTCTACCTCAATTAAAAGCAGAGTTGTTATGTTCCAAAGTCTTGTCCAATCAAAATGCTTATTGCTCCTTAGCCTAAGTAGAAAATTCTAGTCATCGAACTTAGTCATGGTAATGATATAATGAATCTATACTCGGAGTTTATATATAAAGCATCAACCAATCATATTGCTTATTTCTGCTTACCGTAAGCAGACAATGTTTAACATCAAACTCCATCAAGGCATTCACCTAATGAACACCTACACCAAGTTTGAACATTCTACCTCAATTAGAAGGAGAGTTATGGTGTTCCAAAGTTTCGACCAATCAAATTGCTTATCGCTCTGCTTACCCCGAGCAGAAAATGCTCATTATCGCAATTATTCAAGATACTATACACCAAGTGTCCTCACTCTCACTTAAAGATACATTCTGTAAGATTTAAGATAAAGAGCTAGCCATTCTTGCTATGATAGTTCGAAAAAAGATAGTGAATAATTTTAAAATTTCATCAAATTACTTTATTGCGAGCAAAGATATTAGCCTATGAAGGTTTGACAAGATGTGTGTAATAATTTCAACCACCGTACTCTTTGTTCGAAGCTAAGTCTCGCTCCTCCATTTTTAGGTTAAATCAAAAAAATATGGCTGAACAGTTCTAATCTATTTTATATCAGAGAGTTGATTATGGCCTGGATAAGTTAATTAATGTCTAATTAATAATTTAGATAACATTTCAGGCCTAAAGAAAGACCTGCAATAGGCAGATTTAGTCCTTGCATAATGTATACTCAGCCAAATTAAAAACTTGACACTCAGGATTTTTGGGACTAGATTTTTAATATTTGGTTTAAGGCAACTATTTTAGTGTTATGTTGTGCACAGACGACCTTGACATCAACAGAAAGCAAGAATACGTCTTGCCGAAAGTCCTTGACATTGCTAACGTTCGTGATGTCACAGTACCCCCCAAAATAAAATTCACAGACTTGGAGAACAATCGGAATAAAGTGTTTAGTAACGGTTGTGGCCTCCTCTAGCGTCTCGTACTGCCACACAACGTCTTCTTGTGGATCTCAGAACATTAGTAAACACTACCCGAGGAAGACGTCGCCACAAATCAGCACGAGCATGTTGAAGGACCCGCAACGTCAGTGGTGGATTCACTTGCTGACGAACACGTCGACCCAGTTCGTCCCAGATGTGTTCAATAGGATTAAGGTCAGGGCTAAGCGACGGCCAATCCAGGACTTGGACACCGGTATTTCTTAAAAAATTCTGGGTAGCAATTGCTGTATGGGGTCGAGCATTGTCTTGTTGAAACGTTAGTCCAGGCCCATGTCTCTGCATAAACGGAAGAAGAACAGGTTGCAAAATCTGATACCTGTACTGGACAGCATTTAAGTTCCCTTGGACAACAACGAGAGGAGAACGTCCATGTGCACAAAAAGAACCCCAAACCATGACGCTGCCGTCACCCCAAATTGGTCAACTTCTCTGACGCATACTTGAGCGTAAAGTTCACCTCGTCTGCAGTACACCCAGACCCTGCCATCGGCAAATCTCAAAGTGAATCAAGATTCGTCACTAAAGAAAACCGAATTCCACTGTCTTTCAGTAAATCTTATGTGTCTTGCGATGAAGAGGTGTCAATATTAGTCCATTATAGGGCCTCCGAGCTCGAAGACCAGCAGCCTGCAAGTGATTTCGAACAGTTTGTGCAGTTTCCCTTCCACCAAACATCTCTCTACTTGTGGAGGTTGCAGTGACAAATCTGTTTCTAAGATGATGTAATCGTATTGCTTGATCTTCCTGCAGTGAGTCACGCGTGGCGCTCCCGCCCTTGGGCGGTCGGCAACAGTTCCAGTTTGAAGCACTCTCATTCTAAGATTAATTATTGTCTGGCGTGAACAATTAAAGGCTCTTGCAACAGTGACCACAGACTGACCAGCATAGAGCCTACCTATAGCACGTAGACGTTCTACATTTGAAAGGCGCAGCATTTTCTAACAAAGATGAAA
Organism: Patella vulgata; assembly: GCF_932274485.2. NCBI lineage: Eukaryota > Metazoa > Mollusca > Gastropoda > Patellidae > Patella > Patella vulgata. The sequence continues at coordinate 45,690,100 of NC_065882.2, read as the reverse complement.
ATAACAATTTTAATTTGTTTTTCCAGTTCAAGTTACGTGTGCTTGTAGAGTTTAAGCAAACTTGCATCGATTGACCTCACGAGTTTGTGTTTGCACATGTTTTACCAGAGTATTCATCTTTATATGCTCAAAAGTCACGTGATCCACTTGACTTTACAATTTTATAAAATTAAAGGCTTCTTACTACTTACTATCGTTAGAAACACTTTAAAATTTATTTGACTTACCAGAAAAAAAAATTTGTTGAAATTCATCAGTGTCAAGTTTTTAATTTGGCTGAGTATATGTTTAATTAAAACAAAGTTATCGTGTCCAAAAGAATCAAGCAATCAAATTGCTTATCTCTGCTTACCCTAAGCAGAAAATGCCCATCTTCGAACTCCATCACTGCAATGACCTAATAAACACCTACACCAAGTTTGAATATTCTAGCTCAATTAGAAGAAGAGTTATTGTATTCCAAAGTCTCGGCCAATCAAATTGCTTATCACTCTGCTTACCCTGAGCAACAAATGCTCATTATTGAACTTTGTCAATGTATTGATGTAATGAAATTATACGCCAAGTTTCATCACTATCACTTAATTAGAACTAAAGTTATCGTGTCCCAAATCATCAACCAATCAAATTGCTTATCTCTGCTTACCCTAAGCAGAAAATGTTCATCTTCAAACTCCATCAAGACATCAACCTAATAAACAACTACACCAAGTTTGAACATTGTAGCTCAATTAGAAGGACAGTTATTGTGTCCCAAAAAGTGTGACGGACAAACAGACAGACAGACGGATGAACCAATTTTATTAATAGTCCCCTGCTTTCTTCGAAAGGCGGGGGACAATCACTATTAATAAAGACTCTACGTGGTTCCAGTTATAATTGTTAATCTGACTGCTGAAGAATTTACCTGTCAGTCAAGTTTAGATGCCATAATGTTTCTATCAAATAAAGGAAAATGGGTAAATATTAAGGAATATTGTAGACAGAAACTTCAGGCTGTTTGTCTATCAGGTATGGAAAATATCGAGCAGATGTACCTTTTAATCATTATTTTTTGTGGCAATCATGAGTATTATTCTGAATGTGATTTTCCTGCATAAAATATTACCAAGAATTTATATTTTGCTGAAGCCTGTAGGCATCAAAGGGAATGGAAGCTTATTGACACTATTTTCTGAAGTTCACAATGATGCTTAGTAACCCAATTCTGGCTGGTTAGTTTCAAAATGGATTAAAAACCCTGTTGTCAACCATCAAAATAGCCATGAAAAGAGTAGCCTATGGAATAGTAACACAATAATCACTGTCTACTGGAATTAGTTGTCCTGTCTATCCCTGGACATTGGTCTACTGATGAATGTTGACTATTGAATCTATCTCACCTACTGTACATAGCTGTTGTCTTTCACATTGCTTGCCTGCTCTAGATGCCGGACAATTACAAACATACTCATTTAATCTATTCTGACATACTCCATTAAACCGACAGGGTGTTGTAGCACAATTATCTACCAGTGACTCACAAGTTGGACCTATTCAATGACAAAGAAGAAAGATTTAGAAACCAGCGGCTGCCAGGTAGGATACGCCCACATTTTGCAAGAGAAGGATAGAGAACAAGCTAAAAACAAACATAATTTTTTGTACAATCAGAGGCAATAATCCAGGAAGTTATGGCCTGAAATGTGCAAATAAAAAAAGGGACAGAGATCTTTGGGATAAAAAGATATGTTTTAAGTTTCATCAAAATCGGATAAAAATTGTGACCTCTAGAGGGTCCACAACCTTCGTATTACACACTTCTACACAATTTGCATACAAAGAGCGTCCATTTTGTCGGGCAGTTTTATTTCGATTTTCCCGAAATACCAATTCAACCTTCATTTTGGTGGAATGGTGATGTATTTAAATGGTTTTTAAAATCGGAAAAAAATTGTGACCTCTAGAGAATCCGCAAGCTAAAAATTTGATTTTTCGAACAATCAGGGGCCATAATCCAGGAAGTTATGTTCGGGTATCCACGATTATCAAAAGGAACCAAGATCTTATTGTGTAATGGTGATATATTCACACATTTTTTTTGAAATTGGATAAAATTTTTTGTTAAATCAATGGCCATAATTCAGGAAGTTACGATCCGATATGCGCGAATATCGAAAGAAACCAATATCTTTGGGTTATAAACATGTATTTCAAGTTTCATCGAAATCGGATCAAAATTGTGACCTCTAGAGGCTCCACAACCTTGATTTACCAGATGTTTACACTATTTGCATACAAGGGGCGGCCATTTTGTCCGATTTTCATACATACATTTCGAACTTAACATACATTACGGTGTAACGGTGATATATTCGAACGTTTTTTTTTTTTAAATGGAATAAGCTAAAAACGCGATTTTGCGTACAATCAGAGGCCATAATTCAGGAAGTTACGATCCGATATGCGCAAATATTGAAAGGACCGGAGATCTGTGGGTTATAAACTTGCAATTTAAGTTTCATCAAAATCAGATCAAAATTGTGGCCTCTAGAGTGTCCACAACTTTGATATACCAGATGTTTACACTATTTGCGTACGAGGGGCGACCATGATGTCCAGCAGTTTTGGTCTGATTTTCATGAAATTCAAACTCAACCACGCTTAGGGTGTAACGGTGATATATTCAAACGTTTTTTTAAATCGGATAATAATTGTAACCTCTAGAGGGACCACAAGCTAAAAACGCAATTTTTCGTACAATCAGGGGGCATAATTCAAGAAGTCATGATTCGATATGTACAAAAATAGAAAGGAACCAACATATTTGGGTTATAAACATGCATTTAAAGTTTCATCAAAATCAGATGAAAATTGTGACCTCCAGAGGGTCCACAACCCTAATACACAATATTGTGAAACTATTTGCGAACGAAGGGCGGCCATTTTGTCCGTCAGTTTCGGTTCGATTTTTACGAAATTCGAACTCAACCACCCTTAGGGTGTAACGGTGATACATTCAAACGTTTTTTTAAATCGAATAAAAATTGTGACCTCTATGGGGTCCACAAGCTAATAACGCGATTTATCGTACAATCAGGGGCCATAATTCAGGAAGTTATTGTCCGATATGTGCGAATATTTAAAGGATCCGAGATCTGTCGGTTATAAACATACATTTCAAGTTTAAACCAAATCAGATAAAAATTATAACCTCTACAGTGTTCACAAGCTAAAAACGTGATTTTTCGTACAATCAGGGGCCATAATCCATGAAGTTACAGTTCGATACATGCCAATATCGAAAGGAACCGAGATCTTAGGGTGATAAACCTATATTTCAAGTTTCGATCCGATACATGCCAATATCAAAAGCAACCAAGATCTTTTGGGGATAAACCTATATTGGATAAAAATTGTAACCTGTAGAGTGTTCACAAACAATTGTAGACGGATGGACAGGGACAACGACAATAAACGTCCACATGAAAATGTGGGCGTATAAAAAGGGGTGTGAACTGAAAAAGACACATGGGTCAAAAAATCACAATTGTATCATGGTATGCATAAATTTAGAATCTATATTCAAAGTTCCTTTAATGGCAACAACAAATTATGTGCATTTATGACCAGTGTTCACTTTTGAGTTATTCAAAAGTGGTAAAATTGACATTTTTACATAATTAATGTTGTGTTTGAAATAAGGGGTCTGTGATGACATCTCATTTAGCAACAGCTAGCCATGTATAGCCTTTTCTTGTCAATTTTTACAGTTACCAAAATATTAAACAATGTCTGACCTTTTACTAAACAAATCCAATGAATATTATACTTTTACCTGTATATCCTTGTTGACAGGAACAGTTAAAACTATTAACTAAATCAGTACATGTAGCATTATTTTTACAAGGTGTGGTAAGACATTCATTTATATTGGTTTCACATTGTCTACCTGTATAACCTGGTCTACACGTACAGTTAAAGGCATTATTTACATTCTGAAGAACAAAAATAATGGAAAAATCATTTAAAAATGTGTTTCTTTTAGCATAATTAAGTCATCATTTTTATCTCAAAAGTATATTATTACATTACATTACATCATTTATTGATATTTAATATATCAAGGAAAAATAAAATTATAGACTTAATTGCATTAAAAGACCTCAATATCTTAATATTCAACTGCTATTTGGCTATTGTGCAGTTGGGTTTTATGACCATGAAGTGACAAAAATATCAAGTTATCTTCACTAAGTTTTTGAGTTGACTTAGAGTATATGCAAATAAGCATTTTATAATGGCAGCTCTTTAGCCGTCTCTCTGTTCACCATTAAACAGAAGCAGTTGCTCCGGTGATACAGCACTGTACCGGTCCATCGGAGACCTATTCTGTGCTTCGGTCCCCGACGACTATATAAAAGGAACATTCGCGCAATCTCACTGAAGTCTGATGAGTTCAAACTGAACGAAACTAGTCGCTTCATGAGAAAAATCTGGAACGGCTACTCGCCACTCATAGATTTCTAATTTTATTACACTCACTGCGGAGTAACCTTACCAGCTAAGAATTTCTTAACTCCGGTCACCTCAAACGAGAAACCGAACCCAGAGTCAAACTTTACCTAGGGAGAAGTCGACCCTTACCGAAACAACTCAGATAGATTTTACGTCCAGAACATTACCGGAGTATGATCTGCCAATCAGAAAGTGTTTGTTCTGCCATCAGCCATTATACCGGAGTACAAAATACTCCATAAATTGAACAACAAATTTATACCGTTATCAAAATGCTCCGGAATTTGAATAGCAAATTTATCCGTTTTTGATTCAAAGTAGATCACCATCATCGTATAAACCGAAAACTATTTTGGTACTTTTATACACCTTATAAAAATATGTTCGATCAAATCCGAGTGAAAACTATTTTTAGCTCACCAAAAGGAAATTCGATCGTTTATATAAAGGTTTATGATCCCACTATTGTTCAATTTAGCAAGCTCTCCCAAGAGAAATGGCATCTATTATCCTATTCAGAAATAGCACATGCCGTATACTCTCCGAAAAAAAGGAAAAAAGCCAATTACATCATTTAGAAGGCTGATATGTGAGTAGAAATATTACGATACAAATAGCTGTGTCTTTCACGACTGATCCCTGACTGAGACATAAATGATATGTCACGTTGGATAATATTATTTGAACCATTTCAAATCGAAATGGATTCACACTTTTGCAAAGAATGTCTATATAATTTATAAGATTCAGTCCCGAAGGGTCCCAACACTCTTTATATTTATAACTAAATTTCAGTCATTGCTCTATGATTGTGGGTAGTAGATGTATTCCCATTTTACATGGCAAATCTTATGCTCACGTCCTGTTCATTATATCTTTCCTATACAATGGCAGCTCATTTTTAGCACATTCTATATACTGAACCAGTCCATATACATGCAAGTATTTTGAATTGTTTTTTGGTGGGTGGTCGAGTGGTCTAATGCATGCACTTTAAATAATTAGGTCTGTCATTGAATAAAGTGCCGTGGTTTCGATCCAATGCTAGTACCTGACAAGGAGTAGTGTTGCCTGCCAAAGGCCAGCACCCCAAAATGACTTACTTTGTATCAAGTGTACATTAAACCTCATCTTCTACTTATTCCTCCACCCCCGGCACCCAATCCAAACTACTAGATGTCATGTTTTTCTTACATGCCATGAATAGACGTTACTAATTTCTGCACAGTGAATAATAAGGGTTCTTATAACAAAATGTGTGTGTTCAATCTTCAAAGTGCTAACAAAATAAGTTTATCTGTAAGAAATTTCAAACAGATAAGTCTTTAAATGTGATTTAAATCTTGTTACTGATGGGACACATTTGAGAGATACAGATAGTGAATTTCACTTAATTGCAGCCGCAACTTCGAAGGACTTAAAACCAAATGATTTCAATTTCCATGCTGGCACAACTATGTTAAGTTGAGACCGAGATCAAAGATTTCTTGTTAGTTGGTAAAGTCTGAAAATATCATTAAAATATAACTAAATATTGCTTTTTATAATTGGCAAAGAATTGGATACATTGAAAAAACACTTACTTGACATATGCCATTATTTAGACAAGGGAGAGAACTACATGGACTTATAGCCTGATCACATCTGTCTCCTCCGTAACCTACAGTAAAACACAATGTAACACAAATTGTTAATTATTCAACTATCAAAATGTGAGGTAATTATATTGTGATCAAAATTATTAGAACAAAATCAACAAATTTTATCTTTGTTGTTTGTAATTATGTTCCATTGACTAAACTAAATCATTTGTGCTTACCTGGTATACAGCTGCAATGAATCTGGTTATTAGGCAAAGGAGTACAAACCCCTTGAACACATGGTTTAGAAGTACATTCAGTGATGGGAGATGAAGTTGTTATAGTTGACTCAGATGTTTCGATGCTAATGGTAGGAGATGATTGTGTAGTGGTTGTTTGCGTAACAGTTGTTTGTTGAGTAGTAGTAATTGTAACAATAGTCGTTGGTTGTGTAGTAGCTGCCACAGTTATAGATGGTTGTGTAGTTGCTACATCAGTTGTAGATGGCAGTGTAGTTGTTGCCTCAGTTGTAGATGGTAGGGTATTTGTTGAAAGTTGTGTTGTTGCTGACTCAGTTGTCGGTGGTTGTGTAGTTGCTGCTTCAGTTGTAGATGGTTGTGTAGTTGCTGCCACAGTTGTTGAAGGTAGTGTAATTGTTGGCACAGTTGTAGATGGTTGTGTAGTTGCTGCCACAGTTGTAGAAGGTTGTGTTGTTTCTGACTCAGTTGTAGATGGTTGTGTAGTCTTTGCAGTAGTTGTAGAAGGTTGTGTTGTTGCTGGTTCAGTTGTAGAAGGTTGTGCTGTTGCTGCCACAGTTGTAGGTGGCTGTGTTGTTGCTGGTTCAGTTGTAGAAAGTTGTGTAGTTGTTCGTTCAGTTGTAGAAGGTTGTGTAGTTGCTGACTCAGTTGTAGATGGCAGTGTAGTTATAGGTGAATGGGTGGATGTTGCCTCTGTTGAAAATGGTTGTGCAGTTGTGGACATAGTAGTTGCTTCATTTGTAGATGGTTGTGTAGTTGCTGCCTCAGAAGATGACTTGGTTGCCGATGCTTCAGTAGTTGTAGAAGGTTGTGTTGTTGCTGATTCAGTTGTAGAAGGTTGTGCTGTTGCTGCTGCAGTTGTAGGTGGTTGTGTTGTTGCTGGTTCAGTTGTAGAAAGTTGTGTAGTTGCTTGTTCAGTTGTAGAAGGTTGTGTAGTTGCTGGTTCAGTTGTAGATGGTAGTGTAGTTATAGGTGAATGGGTGGCTGTTGCCTCCGTTGAAAATGGTTGTGCAGTTGTGGACATAGTAGTTGCTTCATTTGTAGATGGTTGTGTAGTTGCTGCCTCAGAAGATGACCTGGTTGCCGATGCTTCAGTAGTTGGTAGTGGAATTTCACATGACAATCCTGTGTAGCCAGTAGCACATCCACAGATATGGTAAGCAACACTGACATTTGGCACAGCAGCAAAAAAGTAACAAGAAGCACCATTTTGGCAAGGGTTAAGTAAACAAGAATTTCCTGCAATGAAAGAAAAGGTCAGGTCATTGAATACAGAATATCTTCAAAATGGTTGACACTTGAAAGCCAACCACAAGCATCGTTAATTCTGCTACATGCATTTAATATAATGTTAAAAATGTAAAGTAAATGTTTTTCACATAAAAATGAAATTGTGCCCCAATGAAAAACATCTGCCAATCTTCATTATAATATTTCCAGTTTATAAGATGCATGCCTATATAAGATGCCAATTGAATTCGCAATTATTTTTCAACAAATACATAATGGATGAAGAAGAATGGCCCTTGATAGCAATCTGTATCTACTACATTGACATCATTACTGATCAACAAAATTGCTTGTATTGGTCTGTAGGTCTGCGTTTTGTGATGACTTTGGAACATTTTAATACACAAACATATAAGAATATCTCTTGAGATTAGGGTTAAAGTATAATTACTGGTGTAAACAGATCATAATATGGATGTGATTGAAAGTGTGTAAATTACAAGGTAGTGCAACCAAAAAAGGAACAAAATTTTAATATAATTTTAATCAGATTGCTACACCGTCTTTGATAGACATATCTCTCCCGTTACATAAAAAAGTAAAATATACCTCCCCTACAAGTAGCATCAGTCTCATCTAGCCCATTTGGACAGTCAGTAGAGTTATCACAAACCCAACTCAATAAAATACAGCTGCTTAGATTGACTGGATCTCCACAAAATACCTGTGTGAAAGGTTCAACAAAATCAACACAGTTTTCTTGAAGGGCTGTAAAAGTGAAGAAATAATCACATCAAAAAACATTGTTGTATGATACTTTCCTTTACTTTATGTAATAAATCTGGACATTGACAAAACTAAATATGCACAGTAATACTTTCTTAGGAACATAAACAACAGATAATTAATCCATTCCAGTTATTGCAATATCAATTTCAAAGCCAGTGTCCAGCTGAATTAGAGGGTAGTGCTTTAAGTGGTCCAATAAAATGGTGTACAACCTCCCAGAATCTGGATCATCAGGAAAATTTTAGTTTTTCACTTTAGGACTAAGTCATGTCATCAAAATTTTGTATGCTTCTGTTTCACTTGTTGCTTTTGTGTTTGATGACTGATAGTTACCAACTTAAAATGTCATCACATCATCATCAAATCAGGTGTAAGACTTTTGTAGAATTTTTGCTCTTTAAGTTAAGGATAGCATTATATTGTATTAATTAATATCTCTAGCAAGTTAGTAGATTCACATATTTATACTTAAATCAAGTTAGCGAAGGAGTGGCATATTGTTACATAAAAAAGAGTTATAATTTGGTAAACATTAGCTGGTTCTGTGGAAATAAGAATAACATGTATTACACGTGATAAGAAAATTACGATTGCATCATTTGGCTTATTTAACCAATCTCTCTAATTATTTACATCATATTTGACCAATTAGATAATTGAAGGTCCAAAACCCAAAGCTACAAAACTATCATACTTGTGAGAATTCGTCAGACAGCAGACAGATTCTGGAAGGAAAAAGATGTAGCAATTTCTATCAGCAGACTCACTGTTTGTGAGAGAGAGAGAAATGGGGTTTAACGCCCACTCGACACAAACTATGTCTTTTCGGGACTAACATATGTTTTTTAAATTTTATTTACATAATTCGCTTGTGCGTAGGGGTCTTTAGCAGTGTGAGGAAACCGGAGGACCCGGAGAAAACCCACGAGGTTGGACAGGCGACCCTACTCCTTGCCACGTACAACCGGGGATTCGAAACCACGCCAGTCAACTCAATGACAGACTTTATGATACAGCGCGCGCACGCTAGCCATTCAGCCATCCAACCCCCTTGCTGTTTGTTAAACATACAATATTTTGGGGTTGACAACGTGGAATGTCAGAGTGGCAATTAAATTCTAGACGATCAAGGGCTGTTCTAAAATATGTAGCAGAGAAAAGAAAGTATGCGTCACACGTTGGATGTGGGGCGTTGTCTCCATGTATTTTCCACTGCATAGCACTAGGCATGGTGCTACACAGGGGTGTAAACAAAAATTTGAATACACTAGCCTAGCTGGGCTAGAAGTCTACTGTCAGACACTAGCCCGGCATGGATTACCACTACTAGGCACTAGTCCATAGTTGAACAAGGTATAAGCTTTAAAGTAGCTATGTCTCTAACTCAATATCATCCAAAGTCTTCGACATTGAAAACACAAATTATTGGTCAATTTAAATCAACACTGATGTTGTGATCATACCGGGAAAAGATGGGCTTCTGATATCTAATATTTAAGACAAAATAAACATTTTACCATTGGTACATGAATCGTGTACCATAATGCGTTTCAGTGCCATTTGTAACAAGGGACTTGAAGAACGAGGCTAGACATATTCCACAAGTCATTCTCATCTGGAGAGCATGCCCAATAAATACTGCCGGTGTAGACTGGAATAACCAGAGGCTAGAGATTACCATTCGATTGAGACATCTGCGACTATTTCGCTGAACATAACTGATTAGAGTAAAAACGGAAACAATTGAATGTAAAGCAGTTTATATACATTATTATATTCGTTGCGACCCATTTGTGTCCATTTCTAGGTCCCAAATATTAGCAATTTAGCTCCTTTAATATTATACTGCATGTAAAAATAAAACTTGATAAATGTAATAATTGAAGAAGAGTATGTAGAAATGCTAAAGTCTGTTCAAAATTCTCCTCCCTTACACACAGTCATACTATATGAACATCAGGGATGATATAATATTTTTAAAAAGCATGTGTTCTGAATACAAAAAATAATGTGCACCTCGCTCTTTTTCATATTTAATTCCTGTCGGTATTCAAATTTATGTCAATAATATTCCTACAAAATTACGTGTTTTTGTAACATGATAGAATGAAAGTGACCGATCCATACCTGCTTCAAATCCACGTTAGTAATATTCCTCCAAAATTATGTCTATTCGATTATACAGCAGAAAATGAAAGCATTATTCGGAACATCGTTCGTTTATACAGCAGAAAATGAAAGCATAGTTCGTGATCTCGAAACATTGTTTGTCTTCTTTATAAAACGGTATTTCAAAATTGCATCAGCATAGCATCGACAAAAATGAAATGAAATGAAATGGTGTTTAACGTCCTACTAGGCTTATGAAGATGGGCATATGCCATACAGTGTGCACGCCAATATATACACAGGATCTCGATTTTTCGTCCCATTCGAAAGACAAGACAGCTGTCCTTGTCAGGCCCTCACCACTGACAAGGGGAAATAACGTCGGAAAATCCCAATAAACTTTCTTGGCCGATGCAGAGCTCAAAAACGCGACCTCCAGGCTAACGAGCCAGCATCTTACTCACTTAGCCACAGTGTCACCTCCATAGCATCGACACCTGTATGCAATACAGGTATGGTCTCTATGTTCTATATTGTTATTTGCCCACGTGACATGTAGAAAGCATCAAGAACTCCCGTGCAAGTGCCATTTTAGCCACAAAGCTGTTTGTTAAATGGAGAAAAAATTAAACTGATGTGTATTAGCTTGGATTGGAGAAAATAAAAGTGGGACATTTTACAGTTTATTTAGCTATATCACTAATTTAATTCACAAACAATAAAACCAGCGGCTGCCAGGCAGGATACGCCCACATTTTGCAAGAGATGGATGGAGAACAAGCTAAAAACAAACAGGATTTTTTGTACAATCAGGGGCAATAATCCAGAAAGTTATGGTAATATCAAAAGGGACTGAGATCTTTGGGATATAAAGATATGTTTTAAGTTTCATCAGAATCGGATAAAAATTGTGACCTCTAGAGGGTCCACAACCTTCGTATTGCATACTTTAACATGCTATACACTATTTGCTTACAAGGGCTGGCCATTTTGTCCGGCAGTTTTGGCCTGATTTTCACAAAAATCGAACTCAATAAACATTACCTTGTAACGGTGATATATTCGAATGTTTTTTTAAATCGGATAATAATTGTGACCTCTAGAGGGACAACAAGCTAAACACATGATTTTTCATCATACAATCAAGGGCCATAATTTAGGAAGTTACTATCCGATATGCCCGAATATCGACATGAACCAAGATCTTTGGGTTATAAACTTACATTTCAAGTTTCATCAAAATCAGAAGAAAATTGTGACCTCTAGAGGATCCACAACATTGATATACCATATTTTTACGCTATTTGAGTAGAAGGGGTGGCTATTTTGTCTGTCAGTTTTGATCTGATTTTTACAAAATTCAAACTCAACCATCCTTAGGGTGTATTGGTGATATATATTCAAACGTTTTGTTAAATAGGATAATAATTATCACCGCTATAGGGTCCACAAGCTAAAAATGCGATTTTTCGTAAAATCAGGGGCCATAATTCAGGAAGTTACAGTCCAATATACGCAAATATCGAAGGAAACCGAGATCTTTGGATTATAAACTTACATTTCAAGTTTCATCAAAATCAGAAGAAAGTTTTGGGCCGATTTTCACGAAATTCGAACTCAACCATCCTTAGAGTGTAATGGTACTAAAACAATTTTTTAAATGGGATAAAAATTATGACCTCTATAGGGTCCACAAGCTAAAAACTGATTTTTCGTACAATCAGGGGCCATAATTCAGGAAGTTGCGGTCCGATATGCGAAATAACCAAAGGAACCAATATCTTTGGGTTATAAACTTACATTTCAAGTTTCAACAAAAACTGATAAAAATTATGACCTCTATAGGATCGACAAGCTAAAAACACGATTTAAAGCTGCAATTTCATATTTTTAAGTTATATTTTTAAAATTTATTAAAATAAAGCCTTAAAATAGATGGTATTCATAAACCGTCCTACCTTGTTAAATAGTAATCCATATAAGTCACTATTTCCAGCTGGGAAATTGGCAAAAATATCATTTTCAACTTCAAATTCCAACGTTTGAAGGTAGCTAATGCATGGAGCCAATAGGAAAACAAGGGAGGTAATTGTGTTATTATTTCCTGTGTCAATGATTTTTAAGGGTGGGAAATAATGCCCATGGTCGTATAATAGTGAGTTGATGATTTATTGAGCAAAAGACATAGAGATAATTATGTTTTGACTTTCTTAGAGAATATGAAATTATCGCTTTAACATACAATCTGGGGCCATAATCTACGAAGTTACGGTCTGATATACATGCCAATATCGAAAGGAACCGAGATCTCAGGGAAATAAACCTATATTTCAAGTTTCGTTGAAATCGGATAAAAATTGTGACCTGTAGAGTGTCCACAATCAATTGTGGACGGACAGACAGGAGCGACGACAATATACGTCCACATGAAAATGTGGCCGTATAAAAAATCAGCAGTGAAAGGGCACTAGTCATGGACTAATACGGTAAAATAGGTCATTAGCCTGTAAGATATTTAGGTAGCACCGGGTGTCGGGCTAGTGGATTTTTACTCCCCTGCATCAAATCATTAAAAGTATGAATGTATTGTTATGCTACTTACCCTTGGGCCTGATTTGTGAGTTGCTTGATCTCACCCAGACAATTAGTAACAATATCACACACTTTCTCAACATTTTTTTATTTTCTTCTTCACATTATGCAAAGGGTATCATTAAATGTTCTCAAACAAATATCCTGAAAAATAAAACAAATACAGACAGATAAAAATAAAATGCAGTGTTTTATATCAATTTTATATTTTGCACCCAAAAAAATTACTTGTTTAAGCAGCATTTATAAGTAACTGGCCAATTGTAAAACATGGCACAGTTATTACATAGAATAAAATCTATTTGAATATAAATACATAAGAGCTGGAACCCTTGTGAAACCTCATCTGTAATTAACCTAAATATGTAAATGTAATTAAAATACAGATTTTTCCATCCGAATCTTAGTACTTTTGGTATATAAATTTTATAAACCTGAGAGTTGAATAATTTAGAAACTTTTTTCAAAAACTTTTATATTTCTGTATGTATATATATTTTTAACTATAAACAATTAATAAAAACCTTGGCGGAATGTGATAAATCTATTAGTTTTTATGAATCGGTTTTAAATATTTTATATCTTGAGAGCAGCTTTATTTAGTTTTTGTTAATAAGTGATTACTAGCACTTTCGCTTATTTTACAAATAATCGACATATGTAGTTCTTTTTTCAAAATCTTTTATATTTTTGTGTATTTAATACCTAATTTTAAGTGTAGTTATCTTTAAATTTTCGTACAGGCCAATATATAACCGGTATGTATAGACATACAACACAACATCGGCCAGTGCTATAGGGCCTAATGATTATGTTTGAACTGAACAAATACAATTGAAACATAAATAATCTGATGCATTAATTCTTCTATGTAACTCTAGGTATCAATTAATTCTAAATTTATACATAATAAATTATTATTGTAAAGCTTGCCTTCAAAATTAAGGGACATTTCTCTGTACCGGTAATTGGTAGCCTATATTCTTGAAAGACCATAATTCATTAATTGTCAGGTGCCCACGTGCTATAGCTGAATGGCATATTCTAATATCTAATGCCACTTTTAGTTTTTGACTAGTCAGTTTGCACGAAGATACGTGCATTGTAATCTGATCTGGTGAGTCAAATAATTCTTAATCGATAATATATTGATTTTTAAAGTGGTCATATCCACAGACAGATGCAAAAGCCTTGGCCGGATTATCCATTCACTCATTCAGTAATGGTGACCATTGACTTTGATTTTTATTATTATAGGGCTTTATATAGCTATATGACATTTGGAACAAATGTCCTTGTTGGGAAAATTTTCATGTAAAAACTGCATTTGAAGTTATTTTGTTGTGTGGTGTAGGTTCAATTTTTGTACAGCCGGTAATAAATTTTAATGGGTTGTAAACACGAACACGTGTTTACGTTTGTTGACATGTGCGACCAAGTAATTGTCCCGATTATCCAGCCAAATTCATAACACAAGACTCCAACTCTTCTGTGTTAAAGGAGATTTAATCATCAAAGATAACCTCATATTCAATTTTCACTGTTCGAATTTTAGTCCACAGTTTTTGTATGGGTTGAATAAGAAAGTAAGTAGACGGTGAGAAATGGCAGTACATTGTAGCCTACAGCTACCCCAGTTCCTTTAGGAACTGTCTATATGAAAAATAAACGAACCATAGTTCTTAAAACATACTGACAGACATAAAGAAAAGATGCCATATATACACAGTCTAAGAGTAGATACCCATCCGCTCAGAAAGTACGAACTACGAGCTTTGAATAGGCTCATCTATTCGACCCTGTGTCTCGAAAGGAGAAATATTTCAAGAAACTGGATTTTCTTTTAAGTCCAAGTGCTAGGTCTCAAATTGCAAACTACACTAGCTGGGCAAATCAATTTTATATGAGAAAAAAAAAGGTATTGCGGCATAGTACGTTGACCCGGCTCCTTTTGACTTCCACCACTAACCCTAACCCTAAACTAAGTAGCGGGATCAACCTACTGCGCTGGCTATTGCCTGATTATTGGTAAGGTGATAATGATAATAGTCAGAGCTGCCAAGATCTATCCGTTTTTTTTTTATTCATATAGTATAGACGTAAACAAACCATTCCCCACTTTATCTAAATTCCTAATTTATTGAAAAATCTCGTTTCCAAAACTGATATCTTGCTCCGTTCACAGACCAGTAAATCTCTTTTCCTTCATAAATGCAAAACGGGATCCACGAAACATACTTTTCATTATTCTGCATGTCTTTATGGAACAATCTGCCTTTTGATATAAAGATGTGTAAAAATGTTGAAAATTTTAAGATTAAACTGAAAACTCATTTATATTGAGCACTGAAGAAACCATAATATTCAACTGATGATCGACATACTTATTATTTTTCGTGTATTTAACTTGCAACTGCATTCTATTTTATTTTGTGTGTAATTATAGTGTTCTTCCTATATTCTACAAGATAATGTATATGTTTTGTAGTTTAGGAGTGACTTCCCAAACTTCCCACTTTAAATTAATGCTATTGCATTTCAAATGATTTTGAATTTATCCTGATATTACATGTATATATGTCTTTGTAGCTTAATTAGGAGGGACTTATGGAAGATTATTTTTTTTTGCAAACTAAATATGTTGCCTCATTAAATAAAGTTTTTATTATTGTTATTATTATTGAAAGAAAGTCATATATGAAATCATTTCTTGTTACCCGAAAATAGCTAATTGACTTAATTAAAGTGGCATTATAATTAGGTGAGGTAAAATTAGATAATATAAAGAGCTGACAGTTCTCGCTATAATAGTTAAAAAATAGATAATGGAAAGAGAATATGCTGAAAATTTTAGTCAAATTACTTCACTCTGAGCCTATATAGATATCGGGGATACAATTATAGCCTAGCCTTGATTATCATTACTACCGTTGTTACGATAATAAACAAAGTCTTTATTACCGGTATTCATTTTTATGGTAACTGCATTAACCATAAAACGCAGTCATCCAATAACATTTCAGGCCTAAAGAAAGACCTGCAATAGGCAAATGTAGCTCTTGCATAATGTATGTTTAAAGGAGCTAAACCTCTAACTCAATATTTACAATATTCGAAATTAAAAAAAAACAAAAAACAATTAGGCTCCTTCAATTAGAATTCAATATTGGTCCATTTAGATCAATATTGATGTTGTTGGTAGCTTGTCGTGAAAATATGGGATCTTAATTAATATCCATTATTTAAGACATAATTAACATTTTATAATCGGTACATGAACTGTGTATTTTATGGTTTTGAGCGCCATTTTTAAAGAAAACATATCCAGGGCGATCATATTACATCCACTCAAACTTTTACAGAAATACTAATTGCGTGACAAATGAGGCTATCAACACGAATACAATGTAAACAATACTGTATGGAGACGAAGAATACTTTCACCATTTTTAATACCTTAAATCACTGTCAAAAGGTGATCCCAGATTCAACGAAGGGCTGTCATTTTGCTGTACCTGGGATAGATTTGATTGAACGGGAAGAATACACACACTCCCTCGAAAGCTCAAGTATCAGAAGCCAATCCAGCAATGGGCAGGACCATTGCTTCAGGAATATGAGAGGAGACTAGACTAGGTGGGTTGTATGTATATAACCTATCTCCTAATATTTCAGTACAGATGCTTTTCGGTCATGGAAATATATTGAATAAGGAAAAACTGTTAAGAACTGTCATTGAGTCAGCTGGCGGGGTTTCGATTCCTCGGTTGTACGTGACTAGGAGTAGGGTCGCCTGTCCAACCTTGTGGGTTTTCTCTGTGTCCTCCGGTTTTCTTCCACTATTAAAGACCCCTACGCAGTACTGTAGTACTACCGGACTTCTTTATTGGTTGTGTTTGTGATCGTAAATAACACTACAGTAATACTGGTTTCCCAACTTTATTACTAAGTTGTACTGACTTTTCAGGTTCCTCGTTCTCAATGGTAATGACTGGTAAGAATTTCTGGGTGAGCTCTAATCTAGCTCTCCTCTACACCCTAATTTATACCCCCTACTTTTTCCAGGTCTTCAATAACCTTGACGTGAATTTCCACGCCATATAAGGAATAAAACTCTTTATTTCCCACTAATAAGATAGGAAACATTACCTATTTTTGGTCAACCGACCATAGGTCAATAAACAGCTAGAATTTGATGACTATTTTGACAATGATTATAATTTAACTAAAACATCACTGTTTTTTACGAACAACTATAACCATGTTCATTTAGTACTTATGATTTGACTTTATAGACAAAATTGAAGAGACAATTTTATAAAGAGCCAAAATTGTCTCAAGGGCCATAGTGCTACAGTACGTGCAAGCGAATTATTGAAATAAAATTGAACCATGTGTTAGTCTCGAATTCACCTAGTTTGTGTCATGTGGATGTTAAACCCCATTTCTCTCTCTCTCTATCAGAGTTTCTAAAACTTTTTCAAAACTTGCTGGTATCTGTTGGTTAAACATAAATAAGAATTAATCTGTTATTGATCATACAGGGTCTAGTTTGGTCAATGGTGGCATGATCCAATACAGTTTGACATAGGTTTAGCCTATAGGCCTACTGTTAATTTTGCACTGTGTATTTTGGGATAAATGAAATGAAATGAAATGGGATTTAACGTCCTACTGTTCTGCTCCGACTGGGCTAATGAAGATGGGCATACGCCATACAGTGTGCTATGAGGGAAATTTTGCCCAGGCAGCAGCACTGTGGCCTACTCTTATATTGAATTTCAACTGCCAAGGGATCTTTACGTGCAAGCCAATGTATTCACGGGAACTCAGTTTTCATCCCATCCGAATGACTAGACTGTTGTCCTGCACCACTGACAAGGGAAAACCATGTCGCAAAATCGACGATGAACTTTCTCGGCCAGTGCAGGGATCAAACGCACGACCTCTTGGCTAGCGAGCCAGGGTGTTACACACTTAGCCACCGTGGCTCTTGGGATAAATGCATTAAAGATGATGGATTTGAAGGTTTCAAATATAGACTGCAACTCTTAATGATGCAACCTCCAGGTGCCATCAAGTACAGTATAGTCAATCAGATCCATATAGATTTTGTCTTATGGCGCTTTTACTAGAATAAATTACATTTTATACTAACTTTCACATTTAAATTTAATTACATGATCAGATGAAAACACCATGTCATCCAGTACAGTTGTTGGTTTTTTTTTGAATAGTTACATGTAAGAGTTGTAATGAATCGTATTGAGGTGCTCTAGGTTTTGTTGAATTGTTAATCAACACACGGCAGCCTTAAGTTATATGTTATTTGATCAACTTTCGGTGTAGATAAGTTTATATTATAGAATATTTATAAGAAATAGGTGTGACTTGACCTATCTCAATTTTGTTCGAGAAAATGTGCAAAATAAATATTATACTGTATTTGTATTATTAAAAAGTGTATTTTGTAGTTTAACACTGTGACAACGGTATTGTGGAGGAATGGAAATTGCAATTTATAAAACTAAAATACTTATTTTGAACTGCTGACATCAGTTTGTACAGTGAACATTAAAATAATATTGGCAACGTTATCCTTCCATATATGTTACACATGTCGGAAATCAGTAAATTATATTAATTTATATCCCCCAAAATATTAGTTCAGCTCTGACGTTCAGAAGTGAACTACCAACTACCAAAATATACTCTTCAAAAAAAAAGTAGGGGATATTCAGAAACAATACAAAACTGCAGAAATGCACTGCTATTTTTATTAGAGGTAACCAGTGTATGTTAATAACAGGCCAATTGCCTACACATGAACATACACAGTTCATCTGACAGCCCCACTTCACTCGCAAAGAGATACACCATCAAAAGTGAAATGGACGTTTTTGATTTATGTCTTAATAATGAGTAATTGCTCTACCAATCCTCAGACATTCACCAATTCGCCGTGGCATGCTCCTAATCAACTGCCCAGTCATGATTTGGGGCAATCTGACCCACTCCTCTTGCAGTGCCACGGCCAATTCTTGCAGTGTTGTTTTTATTAGAGGTAACCAGTGTATGTTAATAACAGGCCAATTGCCTACACATGAACATAAACAATTCATATGGGCGGCTCATCTGACAACCCCATTTCACTCGCAAAGAGATACACCGTCAAAAGTGAAAATGCTCCTAATCAACCGTCCAGTCACGATTTGGGGCAATCTGACCCACTCCTCTTGCAGTGCCACGGCCAATTCTTGCAGTGTTGTTGGTTGACACTAAGCAGAGGTACACTAAACAGTAAATCTTATGCAAGAACCGATAGGAAAGCAAACATGGATAAATAAACCAGCACGCGGCAGTTTTTATCAACCCTTCTTTGAAGTGTCAAATTTGACAATGAACCCTCCCACGTGTATGGCATTATTGCGTGTCGCAATTGCAGCTCAGTGGTTCTGTTGGGGCCATAAGTTTTTCATCTGTGAACATGGGTGTGGATTTAGGGAGGGAAGAGGGAGATGGGCCCCCCCCTAAGAATCGGAAGGAGGGGACGAATAGGTCTTGGTCCCCCCCCATGATTTTGACCGCAAGGACAGATTTTCAGGTTTATATCCACATGAATGTCCCGTTTTGAAGGCTATCCAACTACTGCCGTGGGTCTCACCACTGTAATTCCGCTTCACGATATCTTCCTTCTTAATTGTAGGTAGTCAATTTTACCATATCGTCATTATATTACCCCTAGTTACAGCTTTCATCGAAATAACACTGGTAAACTGCTCGTAATTATTATTTTGGTTTGGTAATGAAAGGTTCCAGGGTTCGTCTGTCCCCCCAAAAGTTATGACAAATCCACGCCCTTGTCTGTGAACATACTCTCAAAGCATGTCAAGTGTCCATAACTATTTATCATATCACAACCTGCCTAGGTATTTGCATTTCAATATCCCCTACTTTTTTGAAAAGTATATATTTATGATAAATACAGAACTTTATTTTAACATTAATTTCATTTAGAAACAATTTCTACTAATGATTTAATTCTAAAAAAACCCCAAAACTTACAGTTTTAACAGAAGAATGTTTTGTGATATTAGACTAGAGAATATTTATAAGAAATAGGTGTAACTTGACCTACCTGAATTTTGTAAGTAAAAAGATAGGTTTATGACACATCAGAAACCAGTAATTTTTAGTCTTAGTACTGTTTCATTGCCATGTTAATCCGTAGATTAGTTCTCTATATACCGGTACTCATGAATACATAGAATTGTTTGTAAATAAAAATTGAAAGGTAGTATATATTATTCATGTACTTGTACACCGTGAGTTATGATATCATAAGCTAACCTTTCTATCTTAAATACACAATAGAGGTCTTGCTTGACTAGTCATATATTGAATTGAATTTTCATATGTATTTTATCAGGGACAGACTTCAATATAAACCTGTTTGCATGATTACCAGTGAACAAGAGCTAATGTTTCTCAAATCCAGATATATATTTCCCATGATGTACAGTCAGGCCCAGCAAGGAAAAGTTGTACCACTAGATTTGTTATTAGCACGATTTAAATCGGCAAATATAGGAGCAGCCACTTGTTCTCACACAAAAACAACACAGACAACAATAAGACCTTATGTGACACCTTCTTGTCAATTGTGTCAGCAAGAAAAACCTGAAGTACAGCTAGAACACAATGCTTACTATGAGAAATACAAAACTAAACT
Organism: Patella vulgata; assembly: GCF_932274485.2. Lineage (NCBI taxonomy): Eukaryota > Metazoa > Mollusca > Gastropoda > Patellidae > Patella > Patella vulgata. The sequence goes on along the minus strand of NC_065882.2, from coordinate 45,669,314 downwards.
TCAAGATTTGGCAAAGTAAGTGTTAAGAAATATTATAATCATTGAATGCAACAGCTTTTTATACGCCCACATGGAAATGTGGTTGTATATTGCCGTCACCCCTGTCCGTCCGTCCGTCCATCGTCCACAATTTCTTGTGAATACTCTACAGACTACATTTATCATCTGATTGTTTTGAAATTGATATATGTTGTTTGCATTAGTGAGATGAAGAAGCCTATTTAATTTCAATAACTTCCGTTAATTTCTACTGGAGTTATGGCCCTTGTTTCACTTTGTTGCACCTTGTGAACGACAAAAGTTATCGACCGATCTGTATGAAATTTATATGCATCATTTAAATTAGTAAAACAAAGAAACCTATTGAATTTCAGCAATTTCCGTTAATTACATCTAGAGTTATGGCCCTTGTTTCACTTTGTTGAATCTTGTGAACGCTCTAATGACAAAAGTTATCAACCGATCTGTATGAAATTGATATGCATCATTTAAATTAGTGAAATGAGGAAGCCTATTGAATTTCAGCAATTTCTGTTAATTTCTTCTGGAGTTATGGCCCTTTTTTCACTTTGTTGCACCTTGTGAACGCTCTAACAACAAAAGTTATCAACCGATCTGTATGAAATTTATATACATCATTTAAATTAGTAAAAAAAAGAAGCCTATTGAATTTCAGCAATTTCCATTAATTACATCTAGAGTTATGGCCCTTGTTTCACTTTGTTGAATCTTGTGAATGCTCTAATGACAACAGTTATCATCCGATCTGTTTGAAATTGATATGCATCATATAAATTAGTGAAGCCTATTGAATTTCAGCAATTTCCGTTAATTACGCCGTGAGTTATGGCCCTTGTTTCACTTTGTTGTACGTTGTAAATGCTCTAACGACAAAAGTTATTATCCGATCTGTATGAAATTTATATGTATCATTTAAATTAGTAAAACGAACAAGCCTATTCAGTTTCAGCAAATTTCCATTAATTACATCTAGAGTTATGGCCCTTGATTTACTTTGTTGAACGTTCGAACGACAAAAGTTATCATCCGATCTGTATGAAATTTATATGCATTATTTGAATTAGTAAAACGAAAAAGCCTGTCGAATTTGAACAATTTCTCTAGATTACTTCCAGAGTTACGGCCCTTGTTTTAGTTTTTAGAACCTTGTGAACCCTCAAACGACGAAAATTATAATGCCATCTGTATGAAATTGTCTATTAAATTCCCCTAATTACTTACAAAAGAATAAATATGTGACAACCCTTGTCGACTACTCGGACGATTTAGTGCTGTGGGCGTATGTTTTGTTGCCTGGCAACCTATCTTTTGGAGTGGTTGTGGCACTAGTCCTGGGTGCATCCCTCTTCTTTTTTTATACGCCCACATTTTCATGTGGACGTATTATGCCGTCGCCCCTGTCCATATGGACGTCCGTCCGTCCACAATTTGTTTGTGGACACTCTACAGGTCACAATATTTATCCGATTTTGACGAAGCTTAAAATATAGGTCTATCTCCCAGAGATCTCGGTTCCTTTCGTTATTGGCATGTATCAGACCATAACTTCATGATTGTACGATAAATCAAATTTTTAGCTTGTGGACACACTAGAGGTCACAATTTTGATCTGATTTTGATGAAACTTGAAATGCATGTTTAGAACCCCTAGATCTTGGTTCTTTTTTGATATTCGCGCATATTAGATCGTAACTTCCTGAATTATGGCCCCTGATTGTAAGAAAAATCGTGTTTTTAGCTTGTGGTCGAATGGTTAGAACGTGTGCGCTGTCATTGAGTCAACTGGCATGGTTTCGATTCCTCGATTGTGCGTGACAAGGATTAGGGTCGTCTGTCCAACCTCGGGGGTTTTCTGCGGGTCCTCCAGTTTCTTCCCACTGTTAAAGACTTCTACGCGCAAGCGAATTATTGAAATAAAATTAAACAAAATGTTAGTCCCGAAATGATCTAGTTTGTGTCGAGTGGACGTTAAACCCCATTTCTCTCTCTCTCTCTCTTTCCTTTAGAGGTCACAATTTTTATCCGATTTACACACTAAGATCTTGGTTTCTTTTGATAATCGCGCATATCCGAACGTAACTTCCTAGATTATGGCCCCTGATTGTTCGAAAAATCGCATTTTAAGTTTACAGATTCTCTAGAGGTCACAATTTTTTTTCCGATTTTAAAAAACGTTTAAATATATCACCATTCCACCATAATGAAAGTTGAATTCGAATTTCAGGAAAGTTGAAATGAAACTGCCCAACAAAATGGCCGCTCAGTGTACGCAAATTCTGTAAGAGTATGTGGACCCTCTAGAGGTCACAATTTTTATCCGATTTTGATGAAACTTAAAACATATCTTTATATCCCAAAGATTTCAGTCCCTTTTGATATTAACACATTTCAGACCATAACTTTCTGGATTATTGCCCCTGAGTGTACAAAAAATCGCATTTGTTTATAGCTTGAACTCCTTCCATCTCTTACAAAATGTGGGCTATCCTCCTGCCTGGCAGCCGCAGGTTTATGATTTTATGGTTATACACATCACAGGGTATGCTTTCTCTTTCTAGAACACCTAATACCACTTTGAGGAGTTCACATAGCTAACAAAATTTACGGCATTTTAGATAATTGTTTTTATATGCCCACCTTGAAATGTGGTCGTATATTGTCGTCGGTCCGGCGTCTACAATTGCTTGTGGACGCTCTAGAGGCTAAAGTTAATATTTGATTGATTTTAAATTTATTCACAGTGTTTAAGGTCATGAGACGGAGAATCCTATTGATTTTCAGTGATTTCCGATAATTACTGCCAGACTTATGGCCCTTGATCACTTCAAAATATCTTGTGGACGTTCTCGAGGCCAAAGTTAGTATCCGAGTGACTTTAAATTTATACACAGTGTTTAAGGTCATGAGATGAAGAAGCCTATTAATATTTAGTAATTTCCGAAAATATCTTGTGGATGCTCTAGAGGCTAAAGATAATATCTGATTGACTTTAAATTTATACACAGTGTTTAAGGTCATGAGACGAAGAAGCCTATTGATTTTCAGCGATTTCGGATAATTACTGTCAGAGTTATGGCCCTTGATCACTTCAAAAAAATCTTGTGGATGCGCTAGAGGCTTAAGTTAATATCCGATTGACTTTAAATTTATACACAGTGTTTGAGGTCATGAGACGAAAAATCCAATTGATTTTCAATGATTTCTGATAATTACTGCCAAAGGTATGGCCCTTAATCACCTTGAAAAGTCTTGTGACGCTTATGTTATCAGTTATCATCCAATTAACTTCATATTGATACACAGAGTTTAAGGTCTTGAGACGAAAAAGTATATTAATTTTCAATGAATTTTGATAACTTGAACTGCTAAATCCATGATATTAAATGTTTCGTATACTAAACGTTAGCATGGGGCAAAACTTTATAAAGACAAAACAAATTCTAATGATTTTCTGATAATTACTTAATGAGTTGTTACTCTTAATCAGATTTTAGTGTATAATAAAAGTTTCATTACTGAAAAAAGTTAAAAAATGCGACGACTCTTGTTGACTGCCCGGACGATTTAGCTGCTGTGGGCGTATGTTTCGTTGCCTGGCAACCTATCTTTGTTCATGGCTGTACCATGATATAGATCATTTAATTTATTTATTGTGTTATATCTTCAAGAAAATCCCCAGAAGAATTCAATGCTAAATTACAAAAGATAGCCCAAGTAAAAGAAGATATAAAAATAGAACATAAAAAAGATTTAAGTACACCACCTACTATCAAAAGTCAAAAAGGAATGATATCATGGCCACCTAAGGTTGGTTGAAATATGAATTAAAATTCGTTTTTTATACTCCCACATTGAAATGTGGTCGTATATTGTTGTCGCTCCCGGCCGGCCGGTCCGGCGTCCACAAGCTCTATAGGCTAAATTTAATATCCGATTGACTTTAAATTTATACACATTGTTTAGGGTCATGAGACGAAGAAGCCTATTGATTTTCAGTGATTTTCGATAATTACTGTCTGAGTTATGGCCCTTGATCACTTCAAAAAATCTTGTGGACGCTCTAGAGGCTAAAGTTAATATCCGATTGACTTTAAATGTATACACAGTGTTTAAGGTCATGAGAAGAAGAAGCCTAGTGATTTTCAGCAATTTCCAATAATTACTACCAGAGTTATGGCCCTTGATCACTTTGAAAATTCTTGTGGACGCTCTAGAGGTCAAAGTTAATATCCGATTGACTTTAAATTTATATACTGTGTTGAAGACCATGAGACGAAGAAGCCTAGTGATTTTCAGCGATTTCCGATAATTTTTGCCAGAGTTATGGCCCTTAATATCCGATTGACTTTAAATTTATACTCAGTGTTTAAGATCTTGAGACGAACAAGTATATTGATTTTCAAGAATGTTGAATGCCCAGACGATATAGCTGCTGTGGGCGTGTGTTTCGTTGCCTGGCAACCTATCTTTTAATAAAACATGCATGTTTAAAAGTACCGATCCCAAGGTTGCCTGCCTAACTAAACTAATTCGTTTTTTCCGTCTTTTTCTGTCTCCCTTTAATTATAAAGACTTATTGAAATAATGTTAGTCCTATTTTATTTCAGAAGTTGGATGATATTATGAAATTAGATTTAATCAAGGACAAAACATCAACAGAAATTGAACAGGTAAATATTATGGGTTCTATTTCGGTAGCAATCAGGACCAATTGTCTAAAAAAATTGACAAGAAATAGATTTGTGGGTTTCCCGTAGACCAGGTGTATCTTAATTCTTGAAACCTAAAATACATGCTTAAATAATTGTTATTGTTCAGCATAAGCAGAAGATTAGAATTATCAAACCTTTCATTCCCAATTTTCATAATTGACATCATAATTCCAAAATGATTTATGACATCATACAAGTGTATGGCCATGTCCTGAAAATTGTGACTTTTTACTTTGATTGTTAAAACACAGACCATAAGAGGTTTGTAGCAACAGCACAAAAATAACAAGGTTGTTGCCATATTTCGACATGAGGGTAATAAGATTTTAGTTTGAATCATCTTTGTAAAAGAAATCTTTGTCAACATTTCACATACCTGTATTGCACTATTTTCAGATATGGGTTGAACATTTTGTTCAGAAAGATTGTGTGTTTGGAGTATTGAAGGTAGATAAATTCATATTTTTAACCCTTTAAATAGGCCTTCTGCCACGGGAATTTTTACTGTCTCTTCCCTTTCAAAGACCAAACTACTTTGAGGAAAGTGTTTCAATTGGAAAAAGTGAAAGCAAGTGTAATTTGTTCAGATTTGTGATCTTGAGAAATGAGAAACTTGCGCAATGTGAAAATTATTTAATCAATAAAATATATACAGAGGTTTACAGGCACATTCAAAACTGGTGAAGGCGACAAATTTGACTCTTATGTTTTCAGTTTGTCCCACCTATGAATTTAATAATATGTTCAGGAAGCCAACACAATAACCAAATGATAAATGACAAACAATAGACAGACCTAGGGAGTCAGTTCCCACTCATGTCTGCAGATTGTCAGTACATTTTTATGCGGTTGGTTTGGTATTTCAATTGAATTTATGCCTTTATCTTAATAGGGTTGGTTTGATTTTTCAATTTATGCTTTTATCTTTTATCAACAGGAGCCCTATTTAAAATTTAATGAATTGATAGAAAAATCTAAAAAGTACCCTAATGTAAGTACATTTATAAGGGATGTCGGTTTCTAGAAAAAGATCTTTGTAGATGTACATATTGGTATATCCATATACCACAGTAATCCTGCATAATTAACATGTGATCTAGAAAGATCTAAAATGGAAAAATGTGGGCTATACATGTATTTCTTTAACAGAACATTAAAAGAATATACAGTGGATTTTCACCCGTTATAGAAATTAGTATATTGAGCTGTATCATTATTAAAACATAAATGTAGCCGACATTTTATTTCAGTTTATTTATCCTCTGCCAAAACAAGATGGTTATGAATTTTATTTATCAGAATTTAAAGGAACTGAAGTGTATTTCACATCATTAATACAATATCAGGTACATTTCTCTATAACCATATATATATATATATAGCCTGGTGAACATGTAAGACATGAATTTCTCAATTTGATAAACAAAATACATAAACAAAGGTTGGATTTTCATGGTAAAATATTTAGATACCTATATGTACATATTTCATTGAATGTGGTCCATTACGATAAATTTACTTGGTTTATTATCTATTTTAGAGACATACAGAAAATGCTCCACCATGTCTCTCTCTGGCCCACTTTACAGAATTTCAGGTTGATAAAGGTATGTTATATACTTGGGCACACATAGTGCGGGAACATACTACCAAAAAAAACCCAAGCCAACAGTGAGGCTGATGTCCCCCGCCGAAATCCCAAAATAAATAGATGACACATATTATTTAATCGCACATTTATTTTTTTCAAAAGTATCGATCAATCAAACTATACACTAAGTTACATCACTCTCTATAAGATAGAATCAAGATTATCTTGTCCCAAAGCTTCGACCAATGAAATTGATTAGCTCTGCTTAGCTTCAGCTTGAAATGTTAATCATTGAACTCAGTCAAGACATTCACCTAATGAACATCTATATCAAGTTTAAACATTCTACATCAATTAAAAGCAGAGTTTTTATGTTCCAAAGTCTTGACCAATCAAATTGCTAATCGCTCCTTAGCCTAAGCAGAAAATTCTCACCATCGAACTTAGTCAAGGTAATGATAATGAATCTATATTCTGAGTTTCATCAATTTCACTTCATTATAACGTGAGTTATCGTGCCCCAAAGCAACAACCATTCAGTTTGCGTATCTCTGCATACCGTAAGCAGACAATGTTCATCACTGAACTCCATCAAGGCATTCACCTAATCAACGCCTACACCAAGTTTGAACATTCTCTCTCAATTAGAAGGAGAGTTATTGTGTTCCAAAGTCTCGACCAATCAAATTATTTATCGCTCTGCTTACCCTCAGCAGAAAATGTTCATTATCCAACTTAGTCATGGTATTGATGTAATAAAGCTATACACAAAGTGCCCTCATTTTCACTTAATTAGAACTAAAGTTATCGTGTCCCAAAGCATCAACCAATCAAATTGCTTATCTCTGCTTACCCTAAGCAGAAAATTCTCATCTTCGAACTCCATCAAGGCATTCACCCAATCAACGCCTATACCAAGTTTAAACATTCTACCTCAATTTAAAGGAGTTATTGTGTTCCAAAGTCTTGACCAATCAATTTGCTTATCTCTGCTTACCCTAAGCAGAAAATGCTCTTCTTCGAACTCCATCAAGGCATTGACCTAATAAACACCTACACCAAGTTTGAACATTCTAGCTCAATTAGGAGAGTTATCGTGTTCCAAAGTCTCGGCCAACCAAATTGCTTATCGCTCTGCTTACCCCGAGCAGAAAATGCTCTTTATCAAACTTAGTCAAGGTATTGATGTAATGAAACTATACACCAAGTTTCATCACTCTCACTTAATTAGAACTAAAGTTATCGTGTCCAAAAGCATCAACCAATCAAATTGCTTATCTCTGCTTACCCTATGCAGAAAATGCTCATCTTCGAACTCCATAAAGGCATTGACCTAATAAACACCTACACCAAGTTTGAACATTCTAGCTCAATTAGAAAGAGAGTTATTGTGTCCCAAAAAGTGTGATGGACGGACGGACGGAAATATGTCACCGTCTGTGATATAAGCATTAGTATTGTACAGTCTTTCAGAACAGCTTTTACTGATTATTGACAGTTTTGACAGTCAGTGTAAGAATAGTAAAAATATTTCACAGACTCTTTTAAAAAGTTGTTGACTTTAATACTGGTGCTCATTCTATAATAGGGGGGGGGGGGGAGGATGACTGAATGGTTAGCACGTGCACGCTGTACCATAAAGTCTGTCATTGAGTCAACTGGCGTGGTTTCGATTCCTCGGTTGTATGTGACAAGGAGTAGGGTCATCTGTCCAACCTCGTGGGTTTTCTCTGGATCCTCCCACAGCTAAAGACCCCTACGAGCAAGCAAATTATTGAAATAAAATTAAACCATGTTAGTCCCAAAATGACCTAGTTTGTGTCGAGTGGACGTTAATCCTCATTTCTCTCTGCCTCTCATTCTATAATAACGCCAAGTTGTTTTTTTTTACATCTATTGAAGTTGTATCCGGAGGAGAGCAGACCACAGAATATCTTACATAACCAAGGCCTTTAATCAAGTTGAATGAGGCCATTTTGCTTATTGTTGGTATGCTGCCTCATGAAATCACTGTTCTGTTTGAATTTTATGAATCTGAAATGTGTTTTATTGTAGAAATTGTTTGAATATTGTAGGTATTGTATTGATGGCTGGAGTTTATGATGATCAAGTTTTGGTAAGTTGTCACTAAATATATAGTTTCTAAACATAATATCTGATCATAAGATTTGACAATTTTTTGTATACTCACAGATGCTTTTCACACAAAAAAAATGCTTATATTTGATTCCAAGGTAATAAACTAAATTTTCTTCTAATTATTGTGTCTGTAGATATAGGAACTTGAATGAAATTTTTTTTTTCTTTTTAAATATTTTCTGTTATAGTATATTGCTAAATTGGTTAGACTTGGAGCTTGTGTTAATTCTTTGTTTCAGAGTAAAAAAGAAGCATTAAATCTGGTGCGTCAAATGAGTCAGTATTATGGAAACCGTTCTCCTGAACACTTTCGTTTTGTTCAATTATTTAATGAGAAACCAGAAGAATTTGACTATTTAAAATTAATTAGTGAATATAAAATGATGCAAACAATGGTAGAATCAGAATTACCTGTCTAATGATGCAATCCATACAGATTATGAATATTATTGATGTGAACGCATTAAAATAGTACAGCAAAACTAAATGAAATAAAACTGGGAAATTGATTTTTAATCAAGTAGAAAAATAACCAGTTTTTGATGTGTTTTATTATGCATTGGTGGGGAATCCACATTTTCATATACATGTAGGCAGTTTATAAATAAAACACACTCTCTTTTCCTTCAGAATTTTGTTTACAATTTCAACAAAGAATAGATTTCAATTATAAGCTTTCCTTCGCCCATGATGATAAATCACAGGAAAACAAAAAAGTCACTTCAGTTGATACAGAAAAGTTCATCACTGAATCATACTGTTGACAGAATCCAAAGCATTAGTTTTATGATCAGCAGGATTAGCTCTAGCTTCGTATGTACAAATAGTAACTTCATGTCGGCGAGCCTGAAATGCAATTAAGACAGAAGTTACTGTATTAAACCTATAACATAACTCATCAGTGACTGCAACAAACTTATAACTCATAAGTTACTGTAACAAACCCATATCTCATCAGTTACTGTTGATACTGTAATAAACCTATAACTCATCAGTTCCTATAACAAAACCTATTTAATATTCAATCAACTTTATTACACAGTGTTTACGGTCATGAGACGAAGAATCCTATTGATTTTCAACGATTTCCGACCATTACTACCAGAGTTATGGCCCTTGATCACTTTGAAAAATCTTGTGGATGCTCTAGAGGCTAAAATTAATACTCAATCGACTTTATTACACAGTGTTTAAGGTCATGAGATGAAGAATCCTATTGATTTTCAACAATTTCCGACCATTATTGCCCGAGTTATGGCCCTTGATGACTTTGAAAAGTTTTCTGGACACAGGACGAACGAGTATATTGATTTTCAATGATTTTTGATGTATACTAATGATTATCTGATAATTACTTCATGAGTTGTTGCTCTTAATCAGATTTTAGTGTAATTATTATAAATGTTTCATTACCGACAAAAGAATAAATATGTGACAACTCTTGTTGACTGTCTGAACGATTTAGCTGCTGTGGGCGTATGTTTAGCTGTCTGGCAACCTATCTTTTCTACAGTGATAACAGATGCCAATTGTAAGAATAAGATTTAAAAATATTGAATAAATTATACCTCTGTAAAGTCTCCTTTCAGTCCAATGTAGTACACACTGGTTAGGTCCTCCCCAAAGTTACTTGGGAAATGAATAGATAAATGTTCTACTTGGTTAAATCTGGCAGCCCTGAAAGTGTACATACAGTATAGGTAGTTATTATAAAATCAATTTCATTAATCATCCCACAGTTTTATTGCTTCACAAAAAATCTGAAAAAAACCTTTTACATACCATGTACTTAATTTGTTCACACACAATTTCAAATGTGCCAACTCGTATTGAAACGATAGCAGAACAAAAGTTCATCTTTACTAGTTTGATTACTTATGCATATTATTAACTGAAACGGATTAATGTGAAAGAAGAATACAATCGCTAGAAAGGATATACACGAAATAATAAAGAATACATTCGGTATTGCTTAAAATAATGAGTAGGCTTTCTGCCTTACTTTATATAAATCACAGGGATGCAATGTGCTACTTCTGATCATCCAAGGCCAACCCTGCTCTTAACACTTTGGGCGTACTCGATTGAACGTTCCGGAATTGAATTATCTCAATCCCAAAAATGGTGGCAATCGAGTGAAAATGGGTACTTCGGGCTACAACGCATGCGTCGACTGGATATATAAATATCTCATCCAACCATGCAGCCGAAACCTGTTCGTCGTGTTTAATTACGTCACAATTCTACTCACACCACCTCCGTCGTCGGGACTGACAGAACTGAATTCCGTGTTACTCGATTGCAATTCTGTCAATTCTGCACGTTCTGGACTGTGAATCGAGCATCCCCTTTAACACGGTAAAGGGGGATAACTCCAGAACTGAAATGAAATGCTGAATTTTGATCAAAATCGGATCAAAATTGTGACCTCTACAGGGTCCACAACCTTGATATACCAGATGTTATACACTATTTGCGTACAAGGGGCGGCCATTTTGTCCGGCAGTTTTGGTCCGATCTTCACGAAATTCGAGCTCCACCATCCTTAGGGTGTAACGGTTATATATTGAAACGTTTTTTTAAATCAGATAAAAATTATGACCTCTACAGGGTCCACAAGCTAAAAGCTAAAACGTGATTTTTTGTACAATCAGGGGCCATAATCCATGAAGTTACGGTCCGATACATGCCAATATCAAAAGGAACCGAGATCTTAGGGAGATAAAATTATATTTCAATTTTCGTTGAAATTGGATAAAAATTGTGATCTGTAGAGTGTCCACAAACAAGGACGGACAGGGGCAACGACAATATACGTCCACATGAAAACAGTATTGTTTGCAGTGTAGCCGTTTTTGATAGCCTTGTTTGTCACGCATTCAGTTTTTCTGCAATATTTCGCTATGCACTGGTTAATTGGCCGTAATGAATTTTGTGAATCATGACGTAACGTTATGTAAACAAAATTGGAACTTTGTTTAAACCCGAATGATATTGTTACGCAGTTATATATTGGTTGTTAATCGGACTATTGACCAGTCATAATTTGGAACAGAAAATTGCTTTCATTATGGCAGTGTTGAGTGGGATTAGGTCTAATCAAAAAAAAAAATATATGTTTACATCCCAAAGACCTCATTTCCTTTCGATACTGGTGCATATCGGACCTCAACTTTCTGGACCATGGTTCCTGATTGTTCGAAAAATTGTGTTTTTATCTTGTTCTCTGTCCATCTCTTTCAAAATATGGGCATATCTTGCATGGCAACCATTTGTTGGACTTGTGCTCCTTTTAGAGATTCAATTTTCACAATATTGTAGTTTGCAAGGGATTAAAATATATCAATTGATGATCAGAGAATTTAATAAATGGTACTAAACATATGTTAAAACATACTTTGTTGGATATTCAATAACTCCTTCGGGATCTGGAAAAATTTCAAATTCTTGTTCAGCTTCTGCACTTACATCATCAAAGGTCATTTTAGGGCGATTTTTAAATCTATACCACAGAAAAAAGAAAGAGTTCAAGGACTTAAATGGAATGAAAATGGTCAATTTGTTAAAAAATATTTCTATTTTATCTTGTGTAGATGGTATGTACTCAAAATGTCTGCAAAATAATGCATGAATACTGCACAACAAAATGCAGATCAATAAACACAGCAACGAAAGCATACCTAAGTGTATATGTAACATTGAAATGGAAAGTGAAAAAATAAACCAAAAAAATAAACGGGCTATTAAATCAGATATTTACTGAGAAGTATTTCTGAATGTAATATGTTACCAAACACGTATATCGGTATACAAATATAATAAAGTATACTTACAATCTCATCTTATTGGGATGAAAACCACCTGGTCCACCTATTACTATTATACCTTTTAATTTCACATTTCCAGTAAACCTGGGAGGAAAATAAAAATTAAGAATGCAAGTAAGAACAGTCATGTTTATTTCATGGTATTATTTGGCATTCCACACAGCTGCAATTTCTGTTACTACCCCTTTAATAACATTTATTTAAGCCCATAGGTCATTTAAGCAGCAATTTTTTGCTACAAGGAATTTTTATTTACTACACAATAATAATGTTACTTTAACAAACAATATAATCCTTTGAGATTTATTGAAACATTCAATACATATATAGTATATAACTTTTTATACGTCCACATTGTCGTCGCTCCTGTCCGACCGGATGTCTGTCCACAATTGTTTGTCGAAGCTCTACAGGTCACAATTCTTATCCGATATAGGTTTATCCCCAAAAGATCTTGGTTGCTTTTGATATTGGCGTGTATCGGAGCGAAACTTCATGGATTATGGCCCCTGATTGTGTTATGTGGGTTTAATCCCACTGGGGGTGTCACTATTTCTCAATCTTTAACTCTCAATAAAGAAAACACCATTTAATGATCCACATGTTTATTCTTCCCCAAGGGCAGATCATTCATACAAAGTAGAAACATCAATAAGTCTTTTTATAAATCAAAGGCAAAGACAGTTAAAGGGAAGTAACTCTTCCAAGCTTAACTACGATTCAGACCACAATTAACTACTTATGTAACTAGCCTTATCACTATATAACATCCCTCCCTCCTAAGTCAAAAACACAGTTTTTGGAAAAACTAGTTTGACAATACATATCATCTATGTTTGTATAAGTGCTTAAAAATACTAATGTGTAACATATATTACAAGGCATGAAACTTTGAACAAATCAAAGACATCATAAAAAAATGAGTAAACAAATCAGAATAGGTTTATTCAAATGCTCCAAAACCCCCAAAAGCATGTAGTATATATTACCAAGAATAGATTGCTCTGAAATATGCTGTATAGGTGGGTCTATGAATAAACAAGATTCAGAGATGTTAAAAAAACACTTATGTTATAATCCTCAAATGAATGTAAAACAATAATTATTACAACAAGGTTTGATATTTCTTTAGGCTACCAGTTACTTGTAGTTTATTATCATTGATAAGTCCATTGGCTACATTAAACAAAACAGGAGATGAGATAACTGGTATCCAGGAAGAAGTTTGACCTTTCTTGACATTAGAGGTATTTATCAAAACTTGCAATGAACCACATTTGAACCTAGCTTTATGCAGTTCCATAGAAGACACATTAGACATTTCCTGTAACATCTTACATTGTTCTGATAACTGATAGTGTGATAACTTATCTACATAAGCAATATTATGATTATTTGTACTATTTGGGAGATAATGACAAATATTAATAGGATTTGTAGACCTATTAGAAACAATATTACTCTCATCAAATCTAGGTAAGATAACATCACATTCATCCGTAATGAAACATTGATTAGTTTCAGTTAAGACATTAAGATTGTCATTGTTAGGAATATTACCTAACTCTTTTTGAAGTTGATCAATGTGGGTAATTTTTGTCTCAAAACATGGTTTTAACCGATTAATCGAATAGACGTCCTGTAGGACCTTACCATCCAATGTAGAGAGAACGTAATGGGTTCGAGCAAGAATTTGATGCACACCAATCAGCTTTGATTTTACGTGAATGTGAAGTACGGTTTGAGTACATAAACTAACTGGCCTTATCTGTAAATAGGATTCTTACTGAGGGTGTGTGCAATACTGATATTCTGAGATTCCTGTTGACATCTTTGTAATTCAAGCATAGTCTTAGAAATATGATCAAACTTGTCCTTTAAATGGGAAACATACTCGGAATATGAACGACAAACTCTATCGAATTGTCAACGAAGATGGGTAAGGTTTTTGGGCTTCTTACCAAATACCAACTCGTAAGGGCAAAAGTCACCTAACTGTGGTGAAACAAAAGAATTGTAAGCATAGCAACAGGGAGACACATATCTGACCCAATCAGTTCCATACTGATTTAAGTTAACCTTGAGAAAATCAGAGATTGATATAAGGTGGCGTTCTGCCAGAAGACTACCATGATTTGCAACACTAATTACTTTTTGACTAATACCAAGTGTTGTACAAAGAGAGGTAACCAATTTTCCGATGAAACTTGCAGCTATATCTGTTACTATGACAGATGGGGGACCAAAGAGACAGACTACTTTCTGGATTAAAGCTTCACACACTGTTTCGGCGTCAACTGACTTAGTTGGGACGCAAATGATGAAGCGAGTAATCTCATCACAGATAACTAGAAGATGCTTAAAACCAGAGATGGATGCGGGCATGCTTTTGAAATCAATACTAAGTTTGTCAAATCATTGTATTCTTCAGGTATCCTAGGATGAAATGTTCTGGTTTTATCTGTCTTGGATTTGAATTTCTGGCTAGTAGAACATGTATTAATGTACTGTGCGATCCTCTGAAACATGTTGGGAAAGTAGAAGAGCTTTCTCATAGTCAAATAAGTCCGAACTATTCCCTGATGATTACACAACTGACTATCATGATACTGATGTATCAAATTTGTGCACATTGACTCAGGAATACAAGTTGAAGAGTAAAGCGATCATCCTTGGGTAGGAGAAGACGGAATAAAATATGCTCTGCTAAAATGTACTCTTCTGCTTGAAGTTTGAGACGTTTCGCAGCTTTTCGATCACTGGGCAATATATTGTGAGACAAATAATCATAGATAGGCTTAAATTGGGGAGAAGATGCTTGTTCAAGCCGAAGCTTATTCTGATCGAATGTCAAATTATAGTCTCTGATGATTTTACGCTTAATAACATTGTACAACTTATCCAATTCAGCTTGTTTTGGGAAATGATTAGTGACCAGCCGTTCACAATTATGGATGAGGGGTTTGGGAGGAATACAGAGATCAATGGGAGTATCACCATCTATAACAATATCTACTGATTTATCGACCAGACGAGATTCAGGTATAGAATCATTAGAGGAAGATACTTGTGTGTCGGCGAGAACTGGTGGTGGTTTAGGTGGGACAGCATTCTGGCTTGGTTGGCGTATATAGGGAAGGGGAATGGAAGAGTTCTGTTGAGATTTTGACTGGTGAGTTCTAGAATTCCTTGACTGTGAAGAGATATTATTGGAAGACACAATGGGAGAAGGGATTTCAGTTGAAGTACTAGAAGTTGGTTGACTAACTGTAGTAGTGCGTGTGGAAGGTTTGGGGAAGAGTTCGGGAATGGCAATTTGCTTCTGTTTTGCATATTGACGTGTAACCGGGCGACTTGCTGACTGAGTAACAGGAAATGCGAGCTCAGAAAAGGTAAAAGCAGTGGGCACAACTTGATCAATTTCATCATCTGTATCAGTTGAACTCCTTGATAAGAAATCTGCTAAGACTAATTCAGTTCCCTTTTTATAGAAGATTTTGAATGAATATTGGGATAGTTTGACAATTAACTTAGTGAGACGTTGAGAACAAGGCTCTTTCTTGGAGTACAGAAGTTGAACTATTGCAGAGTGGTCAACATAAGCAGTAACTCAACTCCTTTGAGTAAGTACTGGAAATTTGTGATGTTTATGAGAAGACCAAACATTTCCAACTCGGTAACACTGTAATTCTTACATGCCGGAGGTAACTTCTTAGAATAATAACCCAATATGCGCTCCTTGCCATTTATGATTTGTGTAATGTACGATCCAGTAGCTGATCGAGATGTATCGCTATAGAGACTCAAGGGACCATTTGCAGTTGGGAGGTACAAAACAGGTGGGTTAGTAAGAAGATATTTTACATCTTGAAAAGCCTTTTCATGTTCTTCGGTCCATGAAAATTTAGATCTCTTGGAAGAAATCTGATGAAAGGGCTGCATAACTTCTTGTAGCCTTGGCAGAAAGTTTGAGACATAGTTAACGGCTCCTATAAACCTACGAACTTCTTTACTAGACTTAGGACGAACAAGATGTTGAATTGCCTGGCAACGATTTGCCAATGGTTGGAGGGTAACAAGTCCTTCGTTATTAATCTTAATTAAATGACCCATGTGCTTGAAAGACAGCCTTTAAGTGACTACTGTGTGACTGGACATCCTTACTAAATACAATGATATCGTCGTGATGAGCAATACAGTAATGACGGCTGTCAGGTACTTGAGAGAGAATCCTATCAATTTCGGCTTGAAAAATAGCAGGGGATACACTTAAGCCATGTGTTAAGCGTTTGAAGTAAAAGTGGCGACCTCCGTAATAGGACGATATACCCGTGTATTGTTGAGCATTCTGGGAAAGGGGCATAGAAAAGAAAGCAGACTTAAGGTCAAGGCAGCTGATAACTGTGGGTTTAGCATGACCAATTCTTTGCAAGGTAGATGATAATAAAGGGAATGGATGGTTATACCTCTTAATGCGCTTATTTAAGTGACGAAAGTCAACTACAACACGTTTATCTGTAGTTCCCTTTTTAGGGAGAATTAAAACAGGAGAGGTGTACGATTGGTGACCCTCGGCGATGATACCCAATTTTACTAATTTATTAAGTTCAGCATCGATAACCTCTTTATCAGATTCAGTGGTATGATATGGATGAATATAAAATGAACGAGAGTCATTAACATTAATGTCAACTTCAATGTTAGAACAATGGCCAATCTCACCATAAAGACTGAATGCTTCTCTGCTTTGGGATAGTTGACTATGAAAATCTTTCTTCTCATTAGGTGACAAAATAGAATTATCATACAAGTTAATTTGCTGTTGTAAAATCTCATCTTCTGATAACTGCAATAAAGGATCACCCTTCTTAAGATGGGAATATTGTTCTGCACGTTGAACAAAATCTGACGAATCACACACAAAAACAGTACCTGTGTTGAAATAGAACAAAGGATGAGATTGCCTAAGGTGAAGAGTTTTACTACCAGGCTTTGATATGGGAACAACAGTTCTGTTACGCTGTAAAGTAGCGAGTATAAATGATGAACATTTGTTATCTGATCTCTTCTGTAGGAGGACCTCACGATTCCTATATAGACCTGGGACATGACCATATAAGGCAACATAGCGTGTATGACCTGGCTTAATGTACACATTGTGTGTTGGGAAAAAGTTGACTCTTTTAGGCTTACACCGAAATACATTATCCTCAAAATGTAAGGAACCTTGTAACTCTGATAAGGTATCCTGACCAAAAATAAGATCAATGCCCACTAAATTTGGGGCAATATAAACCTTTAAACGAAACGAATAACCTGGAATAAAGACTTGTATAAACATGAAAGTTGAACAACTTAACATTTGACCATTACCCATACGAAATTCCAAACATTTTTCTAACTTATGTACGGGTAAACTTGACAAATAAGGAGAAGAATTAACAACGGATTGTGAAATAAGTGATTTAGAAGCACCACTATCAAATAAAATAAGGACAGATTTTCTATCTGATAAACTACCCTTACAGTAATTAAAGGGACTTAACTGAAGAATGACATCCAAGTTAATGTCCTTTGAAACATGTGTGGCTAGATGATTGAGTTGGGGGAATATTTGTGGAGCATTATTATCAAATATTCCCCTATTCAAAAATCCTTGCGAGAACTATGTGTGCGTTGATCTGAGCGTTTTGGCCTAGATGATCCACCAGGTTGTCGAAAACCCTGTCTGTCAACAGCAGAAGGCTGCGACTGAAAATCTGACGTATAAGGTGACTGATAACTAGTAGGGTTGAAAGAGTGTGACAAATGTCTACGCCTACTCATAAGATCATCTTGCCGAGCAAAACAGGATCTCCATGTTTGACTAGATGATTGAGTTGGGGGAATATTTGTGGAGCATTATTATCAAATATTCCCCTATTCAAAAATCCTTGCGAGAACTATGTGTGCGTTGATCTGAGCGTTTTGGCCTAGATGATCCACCAGGTTGTCGAAAACCCTGTCTGTCAACAGCAGAAGGCTGCGACTGAAAATCTGACGTATAAGGTGACTGATAACTAGTAGGGTTAAAAGAGTGTGACAAATGTCTACGCCTACTCATAAGATCATCTTGCCGAGCAAAACAGGATCTCCATGTGTGACCCGGATTGAGGCAATAATCGCAAAATATAACACGCCTCGACTGACGTATATCTCTAAAGGGTGGCTGTGAATTGCCCAACCTAGAATTTGAGGGACTTTTAGGTCGTTGAACTTGGAAAGGTGAATGAGATGTGTCTCTGCTGGAATCAGAATGTGCTGGGGTTCTCCTTTGGGGACTATGGGAATTCTGGGATTGCAATCGTAAACTGGACAAATTCTCAGACAAATTAAAGGAAACCTCTTTAACAGCAGTAGTTGGTGATGAATTACTACCCACATCAAAATAGCGTTGAGCTTGAACCGCAAGTGCTTGTGCAGTTGTGTCATCTGAACTTGCCATAATAACAGCCTGTTTACAGTTGGTTGGTAAAATAGATATAAATTTATCCCTAACTTGTGACAAATTATAACCTAACTGATTGGCTAATTTCTTGATTTTATCTAAA
Source organism: Patella vulgata (assembly GCF_932274485.2). Lineage (NCBI taxonomy): Eukaryota > Metazoa > Mollusca > Gastropoda > Patellidae > Patella > Patella vulgata. The sequence goes on along the minus strand of NC_065882.2, from coordinate 45,650,434 downwards.
TTGTCACTAGGTGACAATGAACAATCATATTGAATATTGGAATATTGGCTATACAATCCAAGTTTAGTTTTAGTTGAGGAATACTTGTCAATGAACTGGTCTTTCAAACTAGCGTAAGAATCAAATTCAATGTCCTCTATCCAAATACGAGCCTTGCCCTTGAGCGATTGCTTAAACAGTTGTGATATGTGCTCAAATTCTTCATCGTCAATAGCAATATCTTGATGGTTGAGGTAATCCTCAAAGCTAAGAATGTGGGCTCTTGCAGTATCCCTATCAATAACAGACCCATCGAACCGATCAATCATTTTCTCCATTGCAGATAATAAGAAGAGAAATATTAGGCCAAACAATAACATTTAAAGTTACGGTACCTAGGACTTTACACACACTGACACTGATCAATTTCTGGTAATAAAAGAATAGGCCTACACATAAATCATAAAACTTAAACCTGAAAAGAAATTTTGAATAGTAACATGCAATTGATTCCTACAAGAAAACAAATATTACATATCAAGAAGTTGACAATATAATTTTGTACAAATTGACTAAATATTACTTAACAGTTCTGTAAATTAAATTAATAGTTTTATAAAACACAGAATATAAAACTAATGTTGTTATAAAAGCTAAAATGGATGAAAATGTCACTGCACTCCTTTCGAAACAGCACATGTAACAGGAATCGCTAGAGAGTTGAAAATGAATCAAATCTCACTGGACACAGCACACATTCAATGATTTTAAAAACTGGAAGTTGAAATTGTTCAGCTTGTAAATAAGATCTGATCTGAGCTCATCTACACAAAAGTTTGTAATCATTTTCATTCGTCATCATTCATATTACTGCATCTTTGCTTTAATGTTTATTCATCATCATATTACTGCATGACAGGCTAAATTAGGTCTAACTGATTCTTGGCAGTGTTCATGTCTAGATCTAGGCTAATAATTGAATGAAGTGGAATACTACAAACGAACTAGGCCTATGATGAATTAGGATACCTCACCAAAATTTCACAATGAAACTGATAAAAATGTTCTTGAACAAAGTCAAACTGCAACCACAAATAGGCACAATAATTGTCTTTTCACACAATGACAATGCGAATATTCACAGTGATAGGCCTAAGCAGCCTGAAGAGTTAAAGCTGGGCTTGACTCAAACCAGGCGAGTTTGGCTGGCTCAAAATAAAAATCAAATCCAATTCAATCGAAGAAAAGTCATGCCATCCACTCAAATTCAATGACTATAAAGTTACTTCAGGGAAAGATCTGGCGTCTCCACCATGTTATGTGGGTTTAATCCCACTGGGGGTGTCACTATTTCTCAATCTTTAACTCTCAATAAAGAAAACACCAATCAATGATCCACATGTTTATTCTTCCCCAAGGGCAGATCATTCATACAAAGTAGAAACATCATTAAGTCTTTTTATAAATCAAAGGCAAAGACAGTTAAAGGGAAGTAACTCTTCCAAGCTTAACTAAGATTCAGACCACAATTAACTACTTATGTAACTAGCCTTATCACTATATAACAATTGTACAAAAAAAAAGGTTTTTAGATTATGGACTCTATAGAGGCCACAATTTTAAACCGATTTTGATGAAACTTGAAATGCATGTTTATAACCGACAGATCTTGGTTCCTTTCAATATTTGCACATATCAGATCGTAACTTCCTGAATAATTTATGGCCCCTGATTTTACGAAAAATAAGTCTCATTTATAACGTCATAGGTGCCCCACCCCGCTTAATGCAATAATTTTTGTTTAGTTTATAAATCATTGTGTAAACAAGCCAACAGTGAGGCTGATGTTCCCCAGCCGAAATCTCATAAAAAAAAATAGATGACACATATTAATTAATTGCACTTTATCTTTTTCAAAAGTACCAAGCAATCAAACTGATTATCAACTATACACTAAGTTTCATCACTCTCTATGAGATAGTATCAAAGTCAAAGAAACTGCTTGGCTCTGCTTAGCTTTAGCGGGAAATGTTAATCATTGAACTCAGTCAAGACATTCACTTAATGAACATCAACATCAAGTTTAAACATTCTACCTCAATTAATAGCAGAGTTGTTATGTTCCAAAATCTTAACCAATCAAATTGCTTATCGCTCCTTAGCCTAAGCAGAAAATTCTCATCAAACTTAGTTGAGGTAATGATATAATGAATCTATACTCGGAGTTTTATAGCTCTCACTTAATTATGATCAAAGTTATCGTGCTCCAAAGCAACAACTAATCAAATTGCTTATCTGTGCTTACCCTAAGCAGAAAATGCTCATCTTTGAACTTAATCAAGGCATCAACCTAATAAACACTTACACCAAGTTGGAACATTCTAGCTCAATTAGAAGGAGAGTTATTGTGTCCCAAAGTCTCGACCAATCAAAATGTTTAGCGCTCTGCTTACCTTACCCTGAGCAGAAAATGTTCAATATCAAACTTAGTCAAGGTATTGATGTAATGAAACTATACACCAAGTTTCATCACTCTCACTTAATCAGAACTAAAGTTATTGTGTCCCAAAGCATCAACCAATCCAATTGCTTATCTCTGCGTACTTTAAGCAGAAAATGCCCATCTTCGAACACCATCAAGGCATCAACCTGCACATTCTAGCTCAATTAGAAGGAGAGTTATTGTATCCCAAAAAGTGTGACAGACAGACTGATGGTCTGACGGACAGACAGTCAGTCCCCTGCTTTCTTCAAAAGGCGAGGGACAAAAAATAGTTGAATTTGGTGTAGTAACATTTTTATAATGTTTTTTGTTTACCCGGAAAATTAGTGAAAAGTTGCAGAAATCGACATACGAGATTTGGATGGCACATCGAAGATATAGGTACAACTTATTTCAATAAATCACTAGCCCGTAAGGGCCTTTAACAGTGGGAGGAAACTGGAGTACCTGGAGAAAACCCATGAGGTTAGGCACTTAATTGACTCAAAGACAGACTTTATGAGCTAAAGTGCACACATTAGACCATTCAGACACCCAACCACCTTCATTGTTGTAGAAGTAAGCCGACTGTTTAATTGCGTGAATAGTTCAGGTTGACAAATTTGAATACCCTTCTTTTATCAAAGGCCATAGCATATGACATATGACTCTTATATTTCCCGTTCACTGAAGAAATATTTCAGTTTTCAGATTTTTGGGGAGGTATAAATAACTTAATAATCCTTGAAATAACATATAACAAGTCAGTTCCAAAATCAAATTTTAATGTTAAAAATGAAATCTTACGGTATATTGAATAAGAGTTCTTCATCTACATCACTTTCCACAAACTGAAATATATAATTTATAAAATAACTTCT